>NC_091067.1:136220682-136939016 GCF_000393655.2 Nicotiana sylvestris
ATTGGGCTTTATATTCCTAAAAACTGAACAAAAGGAGGCATGCAATTATCTGGTAATTCATTTCCATTCTCTTTCCTTCGTTTCTCTCTTCTCTTCTCTCTTTTTTTCTCTCTCTCACTCAATCCTTCATTTCTTAGGTAACCACCATTGAAGTTCTAGTTTCAAGCTTGGAATATTAGTTTGATTGTACTACTGAGTTGTAACACAGCTGATTTCATCATTAAAAACTCAAATTTCTTTCTTTTGTTATTAGTTTCTCTTTCAAGTATTACATTTGGTATCAGAGAAATTCCTTGCCTACAACCATGATCATTACAGAAACAAGGTCGAAATCCATGGAAGATAGTCTAAAGAAGATGGAAGCACAATTACAGAATCATATTACAGAGGAAAATAAGAAGGCTGAATCTACAGATGCCAAAATTGATGAATTGGCAAGGAAGTTCGATGTATTGATAAAGAAATTGTTGCCCCATCATGCAGGAATATTGGGGAGTGCTCCAATGGAGATCCTTCAGTAGGGAGAACCGGGAAATAGCCTTAGAAGGGAGGATATCCCTGTTGTTTTGACCAATGATCGAAATCACCATAACCATCATAACAGCTACAACTCCAAGGAGGAATTTCCCTATTTCGATGGTGTTGTGGGAGCTGACCCTTGTTCATGGTTGAGGAAATGTGAGAGATATTTCTATTATAACCATGTAAACCTTCCAGAACAGAAGCTTGAAGAAGCAGTGTTGTATCTCAATGGAAGGACAAAAGCATGGTACTTTTCCTATCAGTTAAGCCAAGGAAATGTTAGATGGCCAGAATTCTGTGAAGAAATCTGTAAAAGGTTCCAAGATGCAGACAACAATAAATTCAATCTCATTGGAGAATTTAAGAAGATACAACAAAGGGGAACAATTAATGAGTATTTGGAGAAGTTTGAGGATTTAAAGGCTTGGGTTATAATTAGAAGCCCTACAATACCAGGGGAGTTTTTCTTAGAATTCTTTGTAGAAGGCCTAAAGGAGGATATAAGGCATACAGTGAAGATGTTGAATCTCTACAACCTAGGTCAAGCTGTAGAAAACGTTAGGCATCAGGAAAAGGTGATTGAAACTTGGAATAAGTAGGGAAAGGCCCCTTGGGGTAGAGGATCAACCTATGGGAATCTGCAACAGACAAACACTCACACTCCAATTTTGGGAACTAAGGGGCCAGGGCCAGCAAATTACTATGCTCCAGGAAACAAGGGATTTGATAACAGGAGGAATAATGGGTTGTGTTGGAAGTGTGGGGATAAGTACTTTCCTGGTCATGTGTGCAAGCAGAAACAAATCAATGCCATGGCTGCTGCTGAAGACCAGGCTATATTAGAAGCAGTGGAAGAAGAAGGAACTGGAGGAGAGGGCAATTCTGACAACCAGATAGAGGAAGAAATCATGGATAAGGCTATAAGCCTCAATGCTCTCTCTGGGACTGAGGTTCCAAACACAATTAAGCTAAGAGGGAAATCCAAGAAAAACTCGATAACTATTCTATTGGAACTCATGGAGCACCCACAACTTCCTAGACATAGAAATAGCTAAGAATATAGGGTGCAAAATTATAGAATCTACTCCTATGAGGATCACTGTAGCAAATGGTAATTACCTTATGAGTAGGCATACCTATCACAGGTTCAACTGGGCAATTCAAGGGGTGGAGTTTGAGGATTCTATGAGGCTAGTAAGGCTAGGAGGAAATGATATGATATTAGGAGGGGATTGGATGAAAGTTCATAACCCAGTACTGCTAGATTTTATAGAGTACAAGGTTCAGGTCACTCACAAGGGGAAAAGAGTGGAACTCAAGGGTATTTACAGTCAAGGGGAACTCAAGAGCATGTCAGCTAATGGAGTTAAACATTTATTGAAAAAGGGACAAGCTATTTGGGCTCACCTGTTTACTCTGACTACAGAGGAAGTAAGGGAGCAGGAGAAGGTACCTGCTATGATACAACAGGTTCTGAAGCAGTTCCCTGATGTATTTGAGGAGCCAACCAGCCTTCCACCCAAGAGGAACCATGATCATTACATTCCCCTGAAACCAAACACAACACCAGTCATCATAAGGCCTTACATGTACAATTATTTTCAAAAGAATGAGATTGAGAAACAAGTCAATGAAATGCTAGCAAATGGAATAATACAGCCTAGTCACTCCACTTTTTCATCGCCAGTACTTTTAGTCAAAAAGAAAGATGGCAGTTAGAGATTCTGTATTGACTATAGAGCCCTTAACAATATGACTGTTAAGGACAAATTTCCCATCCCACTAGGTGATGATTTAATGGATGAATTACATGGGTCCTGTATTTACTCTAAAATTGATTTGAGGGCTGGTTATCATCAAATCAGAATGGGGGAGGAGGATGTGTATAAAACAGATTTTAGAACACATTTAGGGCACTATGAGTTTAAGGTTATGCCCTTTGGTCTAACCAATGACCCTGCTACATTTCAATCCCTCATGAACCATGTGTTTAGAGCTTATTTGAGGAAGTTTGTGTTAGTTTTCTTTGATTATATATTAGTCTATAGTGCTTCATTATTTGAGCACAAACAACACCTTGAAAGGGTATTAGAGTTACTGATGAAAGAACAACTATAGGCTAAACTTTTCAAATACTCTTTTGGACAGTCCAAGGTAGAGTACCTGGGACATAGCATTACCGGGGAAGGTGTAGCTACAGATCCTTCCAAAATAGAGGCTATGACTAATTGGCTTGTGCCTATGTCCATAAAAGCCTTAAGGGGTTTTCTAGGTCTAACAGGCTACTACAGGAGGTTTGTAAAATCCTATGATATCATTAGTAGACCCCTAACCAGTCTACTAAAGAAGAATTCCTTCCAGTGGTCCATAGAAGCTAACTCTGCTTTCTCAACATTGAAGTAGGCAATGTCTTATGCACCTGTGCTAGCCCTGGAAAATTTCTCAAAGACCTTTATTGTGGAGATTGATGCTTGCTCAACAAGGATGGGGGTTGTACTAATGCAAGAAGGTAGTCCTCTTGCATTCTTCAGCAAGGCCCTCGGGCCTAGATACATAGTCTTATCTACCTATGAAAAGAAATACATGTCTGTGCTACCAGCTGTAGATAAATGGAGACACTAACTATAGGGAGGGCATTTTATTATTAAAACAGATCACCAAAGCTTAAAGTATCTGTTAGAGCAAAGGGTGACTACTGCCTTCCAATAAAGGGGTCTGGCCAAGCTACTTGGTTTAGACTATGAAGTCCAGTACAAGAAAGGAACAGAGAACAGAGTTGCAGATGCACTATCTAGGAGAGGAGAAGAGGAGCCATCACTATGTGTCCATTACTACTACCAATCCAACTTGGATGTAGGAGATTGTACAAAGTTATGAACATGATCCTATAGCCTTACAATTGATAACTGAGTTGATCACCAATCCCCTCAACAAACCAGACTTCTCCTTACAGTAGGGAATCATCAGGTTTAAACAGAAAATTTGGGTGGAAAGAAATACTGATCTCAGGGTTAAAATCTTTAAAGTGTTCCATCAATCACCCGTGGGGGGTCATTTTGGGTAGCAGGGTATATACATAATAGTTTAGATGGGGTTCTATTTGCCAAAGATGAAGGAAGACATATAGAAATGGGTTGCTAAGTGTGATGTATGCCAAAGGGTAAAGACTGAACATGTGCACTATCTAGGCCTACTACAACCCTTGCCCATTCCTAAAGGACCATGGTAAGATATAACCATGGATTTCATTGAAGGCCTGCCTTATTCTGAGCACAAAAATTCTATTTTGATGGTGGTGGACAGATTTACTAAATATGGGCATTTTATTCCTCTCAAACACCCTTGTATAGCTAAGGAAGTTGCAGATGTTTTCTTAAAAGAAGTGTACAAGTTACATGGGCTGCCCAAATCCATAGTAACTGATAGGGATCCCCTATTTCCTAGTCAATTCTGGCAGCAAATGTTTAAATCCATGGGAACCAGACTGAACATGTCTACTACCTATCATCCATAGTCCGATTGTCAAACGAAGAGGCTTAATAGTTGCCTAAAGTCCTACCTCAGGGCCATGATCTTTTACAATCCTAAACGCTGGCTCAAGTGGATCCCATTAGCTAAGTGGCGGTACAATACTAACTACCTCACAGCCCTTAAAGCCACCCCTTTGAGGCTGTTTATGGTTACCCACCTCCTCAGATTCCTATGGGCTCCCTTCCGCACTTTACTCACACTACTGTAGGGGCTACACTTGCTTAGAGGCAGACTATGTTACAACATTTGAAGGAAAATCTACAAATGTCCCAAGCTCGAATGAAGTTCTTTTGCAGACAAAAATCGGACTGGCAGAAATTTTAATGAGGGAGATTGGGTTTACTTAAAGCTACAACCTTACATGCAAGCTTCAGTAGCAGTCAGAAAAAATTTGAAACTCAGTGCAAAAATACTATGGTCCCTATAAAATCATACAAAAGATTGGCATAGTGGCTTACCGCTTAGAGCTTCCAACAAACTCTCAGATCCACCCTATGTTTCACGTGTCCCAGCTCAAGAAACGCATAGAACCTGATGTGGTGGCTCAGCTCCAACCTCCTAGTTGTGGACAAGACGGCCGCTTGATGGTTCAACCGGTGGCCATTCTCCAATGTCGAATCGTCAAGGTGAATAATGCGGCAGCAGTCAAGGTTCTTGTTTAGTGGTCGAACCTGGGAGTTGATGAGGCGACTTGGGAAGATTGGGGGTACATCAAAGGCCAGTTTCCTGACTTTGTGGCTCAACTCTGGCCTTGAGGACAAGGCCGATTTGGACAAGGGGGTATTGTTATGTCTGAAAGAGACTATCTCTTAATTGGGGAAGGAGTAAAATTAGGGTTCAGATTTGGAAAGTGAGCTGAAGAAATGTCTAAAAGATAAAAATGAGAAGAGTGACATGGCAGACTGTGAGACCTTCATATTTTACACGTGTGGTGTTAGTTGCATGAATCGAATGGTTGAGATTAGAAGTTAGCTTACTAAATGAAGGGTCTAGATTCGTTCTTACAAGGAGGGATAGTGGGTTGTTAGTTAGTTAGTGGGTTGTAACAGAATTAGTTAGTAGTGAACTATGTCAATTGAGCTTTATATTCCTAAAAACTGGACAGAAGGAGGCATGCAATTAACTGGTAATTCATTTCCCTCCTCTTTCCTTCGTTTCTCTCTTCTCTTCTATCTTCTTTTCTCTCTCACTCAATTCTTCATTTCTCAGGTAACCGCCATTGAGGTTCGAGTTTCAAGCTTGGAATATTAGTTTGATTGTACTACTGAGTTGTAACACAGCTGATTTCATCAATAAAAACTTGAATTTCTTTTTTTTTTTTGTTATTAATTTCTCATTCAAGTATTACAATGGTGGAGTGGGATAAGACAAAAAAACGTAATTCATAGCTTATGACTCAAATTACTTAATTAACTAAGTAGTTTACATATAATAAGACAACACTTTATCTTAAATTCATAACTTTAAATTTTGAATTCGCCATGATAACATATATATAAGAGAACGAAAAACCTAAAACAAAGGGATGCAAAGCGCGACTTGCTGCTGTGTCGAATGCAAGGGTTTCACATGCCAATATTGACCATTAACAAATACTATAAGGCCTCTAATAATATATGTTCTCTTAGAATTAGAAACAAAAAAACATCAGATAACACCATAACGAAAATTACTACAGACTGAAAAGAACGTGTTTTCTGTTGCCAACTTTCTAGAAACCTTTTGAGAAGCCTTAAAATTAGAGACTGGTTGCGTATGTAGTGACCTCTTAATTTTTAAATATTTTTTGTATAGTTAATTAGTTGATACTTGAAATTGTTCTTGACTTCTATAAGTAGGTATGCGGATCATTCTAATGACCCAATCTAGTATTTCTAGAATATCTCTTTCTAAAATTTGTAATAATAAGCATACAAATCTAGGAGTTGATGAGTTTCGAATCTGCTTGTTCTATTTCCTCGTATGGGAGATTTGATTTTATAGTTCTTTATAAATATTATATATTTAAATATATGACCTTTTCACAAGAGATCTTTAAATAAATAAATTGTAAGAGATCTGCAAAAATAACATTAAAAATCTTTTTAAAATAATTTTTTTCTATTCAAATTGTGAAAACATATATGAGGAATACCTATTCATGCCTAATGTTTGCACCAAATCAAATAATAAATGTAACCTTAACAGTCAAATATTAAATAGGAAAGACATACTGTATTAATTAATCATCGTTAATATAAAAAAATTGTTGATTTAAGAAATGTCATACACTTTTTTCTTTGATCCGTTTGTTTTTCTCATCATAGGGCCATAGGCAGAAATTAGAAAGAAAAATTGTACGGGCATCCTATTTGGTCGCCCTCATTTAACCTATACCTATTTGTTTAAAAGAAGTTTTAACTTGTACCCACTTTTTAAACAACTTCACCTCCCTTTCTCCTCCTCCTTCTCATCCTCCTCCTCCTCCTCCTTCTTCTTCTTCTTCTTCTTCTTCTTCTTCTTTCTTCTGTTGTTGTTGGTGCTGCTATGAAACTTCAGTTCATGGGGGATGATGTTGCCACAAGTATGTTTATCAGATTATTTAAAAACAAATTATAAATAACTTTCTAAAGTAAGTACGTACATGTATGTAAATATAAGTCCATTTGCTTTAATTCACATTCTATTTTTTTTTTTTTTGGATTCAGCTTTGTACATTATCAATGCATTTTAACCCGTTGTGCTAAATCATTATCTAATTTTGTAAGTTACTAATTTTACTTATGATAAATTTATTATCAGTACAAAAAATCAATTACATGATAGCATAAAACATGCTACGGTTCAGTAAATATAGAATAAAATTTCAGCTAAAACATGCCGGAGTTCAGCAAATAGAGAACAAAACTTCAGCTACTAGAATGCTTAAGTTCAACAATTACAAACAAAAACTTCAGCAAATAGAGAACAAAACTTCAGCTACTATGCTTAAGTTCAACAATGACAAACAAAAATTTCAGCAAATAGAGAATAAAACTTCAGCTACTATGCTTAAGTTCAACAATTACATACAAAAACTTCAGCACACTTGATTCAGCAATTTTTGCTGCTTCAGGCCCGTCTACTAGAATGCTGAAGTTTTGCGTGATTGACTTTGCTATTTCAGCCCCGTATGCTGAAGTTACGCGAAAAAAAGAGTACGCTTGCAATTTTTTTTGCAAAGCGAACACAAGTTAAAACGTGACCCAAAAAGCGGATATAGATGCAAATGCCCCAATCAAAAAGAACGCTAAGGCTCCAAATAACCGGTAAAAATAGCACGGTATAACCAGTTTTCGGACTGGTCATTCAAAAATAGCTAGTGTTTACGAAGTCAATGAAAAATAGCTACTATTTTGCTGCAACAAAGACCGGTCCAGCATAATATACTAGAGTTCGGTGCACTTGTGTATGAACTCCTGCATATTATGCTGGACCGGTATACTTTGCTGACTCCAGTATAATATACTGGAGACTGGAGCACCGGTGCTCCAAAATCTAGTATATTATACTGGACAATTATACTTGCTGGAACTTCAGTATATTATGCTGGAGTTCTAGTGTACTTATGCAGGAACTCCATCATATTATGCTGGAGTTCCAGCATACTTATCCTGGAACTCCAGTATAATATGCTGGAGTTCAAACATACTTATGATGGAACTCCAGTATAATATACTGATGTATTTTCCGGGTTTTGAACAATGTTTTCGCTCAAATTTATCTTTACATGAAAAGTGGCTAAATTTTAATTACTTTTGAAACTAGGCTATTTTTGAACGACCAGTTGTAAATCTGATTATTTTTGAATTTCTCCCAAATAACAGATCTTCAATTTTTACTAGAGCACTCACGAGGGATTAAAAAAAAATGTTTTTTTTTTACTATAGCACCCCGTAAAAAAAAGTTGGCGAAATGGACCAAGAGCAGTATAATGATGTGCGACGACAATTAGTGCAACTAAGGGAAATTATGGAAAATGATAATCACAATTAAATATTTGTTATTATTCGTTGGCGTGTTAATTGTGGAAGGATTAGTTGAAAACTTGAAATTCTCCCTCACTAATAGCTAACCTTTTTTTCCAAATATCTCTCTCGTAGATCTAAAATTTTAATTTTATGGGTTTCTATAACGATCTTAAGTAAATATACAATGATAATCAGACCAATGAACTGGGTTCCAAGCTAATTATATTTATATATTTAATGAATTTTTAGTACAATTATAAAATCTAGACAAAAATTATTGGGTTTAAGTAAACCTGTAACCTTTGCATTAAATTAGCTCCATGCACGTCGCATTGGATCCATTTTTGACATATTAAGAGTTTCTTCATTCGCAAAATTCGAACGCAAGATTTCTAGTTAAGACTGGGAGAGACATCCCTGAATGAAACTATATATTTGTATCTAATGGGGACAAAAAGAAGATTGATATAGAAAGGAAACTTCGTGTGGCTTCAAACTTCGTAGCTTTCTGCCCAAGGAAGGGAGAAAGGAAGAATTATCTTCAAGAATCGTATTACTTAATTGAGTAGGTTAAAAAATTTCTTTGGAGGCTGCTTTGATTTTCAAGAATTTTATCTCCACCATTTATTTACTAGTCCATTTAAATCATTTTTTAAGTTTAGATATTCCAAGATGGAGAAATTTTCAAATGTTTGTTACACCTATGTTATTTGATTAAGTAGAATATTAAGTGTCAATTTACTTGATCTATTCTTTTTTCCCACATGTTTTTTTTTTCTGTCTTTTCAATCCTACTTACCTGATTCTGTTTTACTTTTTCGATTGTGCAGTGGGTGAAAACAACTTTTCCCCTCAACTTAATTTGAAAAATCAAACTTTATAAAAAAAAGATAATAATAACTTTGGTTATAGGCATTCTTCTACTCTAGTGCAATTTCTAACCGTTGATTGACAATTGAATTGACGCATATAGTTCAATGATAAATGGCCAAAAGTGTATGATTTTGAGTGTATTTTTATCTCATTTGTCGTCTGAGTTGCGGAAAATTACATGATATTTGAAGTGAATTATATTCATTACGTATTTCTTATTTGTAGGAGTGAGCTTGAACGATAATGGAGCAAAAGAAATCAAATTATTGCAAAAAGGAGGAAAAAATTAAAAGTTTGGGAGCTCGTCTATTCTCATGCGTGGCACGACAACGGACGCGAAAAAGGAGAAAAGTGAAGGCACAAAACAACGAAGCGAAGCAAAGGCACGGATCGCTTCGCGAAATGGAAGAATTTCAAAGCTAAATCCGCGTCAAAGGGCGTGTGACGCGCGAAGGCAGACGCGGATTCCACCTTCTCCCAGCTGAAGTTGGATTGAAAAATTCCTCCCCTTAATAACCCTAAGTGATATAAAATACATCAAAGAATAACTTTTTAAGGGCTACACAACATCTTTGAAGGAAATAACAAGCAAGGAGCAAGACGGAATATTCGAAAACGAGTTTTTATTTTCTTCTTCCCTTTTTCTATTATTGATGATGAATTCTTATATTGTAGTTGTGAAAACAATTATGAGTAGTTAAACTCTTTATTCTAGGGTTTGATGGAACCTCTTGGAGGATGAATTTTTGTTGTGTTTAATATAAATTTGTCATTGGATTTTCTCTATTTGTTCAATTACGTGATTATTGTGGTTGATTGAAGGGCCATCAACTGACTATGCTTATTTAGTGTGTATTACTTGGAAAAGGATACATATTTAGATAATTGTTGAACAACATCACTCTTAACGTATATGACGGATCAATACGGAGGGTTTAAAGGTAGGATTAGGAATAACAAAACCTTGATGCGATCTTAGTTAGCGGTAAACTAGTGCCAGCTAGTGTAGTTCGGAAGAATACGTCAAGTATATTATTGTATTTGCTTGGAAGAGAATTACGACACCTAAAGTGCTCATGATCGGTATAGAGTATCTAGGCATATTTATAGGAGACATAGCAGTGAGGATTCCTATAAGAGGGAAAATCGCAACCCTAGACCCGCCCAATCTTGTCTACAACATTTGCTTTGTTAGTAATAAAATTACATCTTTTTAATTACCTTGTTTTTAGTTAGTAAACACTCAACTCATTATTCACTATTTCTGAAAGTTGATCGCTTGAATTCTTGCGAAACTAGCAGTTGTGATTAGTAGGTTAATTCCCTGTGGGATTCGACTCGGGACTTGTAAACCAGATTATATTTGCAACAACCGCTTAGTCCTTTTTATAAGGCATTATTGGGCATGATTAAATTTTTGCGCCGTTGTCGGGGAATTAATGTTGTTATTAATTACAGCTAGAAGAATTGCTAGGATTCTTAGTTTAGTTAATTTTCTTCATTTAAATTCATTATATAGAAATTCTAACATTTATAGTCTTGGGTGGTACAGGTGCATGTCTAGAAACTACTCAAGAACTGGTGAATTGTTTGAAGCTTTATCAGATCCTGAGAAAGCTTTCAAGGCATTAAATCGTGCAAACAAAAAGGACAAACGACAACAAAATCTGATAGAACAGATCGAACTAAACATGAGGGACGTCATAGACAACCCAAACAATAGAAACAATGAGAATAGTGACCCGAACAATCAGGGTGTGGAACCTCTTGTGCTAGAAGTAGCCTTGTATGATTGGGCACAACCCACCATTGAAAATGTGGCAACCACAATTGCAGTCCCTCAGATACAAGCAGAGTCATTTCAAATCACAAATAACATGCTACATCTGTTACAGAACAAGGGAATGTTCTCCGAGTCATACATTAAAGATCCACAATAGCATCTAAAAAACTTTTTGTCAATTTGTGTCATTCAAAGGTAACCGAATGTGACACCGGAAGCAATTAGACTTCTATTGTTTCCATTCTCAATGATTAGAGAAGCTGAAACTTGGCTTAATTCGCTCCCCATAAACTCCATCACCACTTGGGAGGAGTTAGTCAAGTAGTTTTTGAACAAGTTCTACCCACCTAATAAGACTGCCAAGCAAGTTGATGAGATATTGAGCTTCGAGCAGAAACCAGCTGAAACACTACAAGAAACGTGGGAGAGGTTCAAATGGATGCTGGTTAAGTATCCACATCATGGCATTCCAGATCAGATGTTGGGACAAAGGTTTTACATGGGATTGGCAGATAGCTTGAAAGCCACTTTGATGCTTCAGTAGATGGAGCATTTTTGAGCAAATCATTTAGAGAGTGTAAATTCCTACTAGTTAAAATGGCTCAAAACTCAGGATGGATGACAAGAGACCTACAATCACCCTTGTAGTTCACTCAGTAGCTTTGGACCCAAACAACTCCATAGCAGAGAATATGGACACTCTGATGATGCAAATGAGTATCCTCACCAAGAAGATTGACGAATCAGGCCAGAAGCAGGTACACATAGTTGACACGACTAATGGAGGCTTATGTACACCATGTATTAACCAACCATATGTGTGCTCGTGGAGTGATGAAAGTGACAACCAGAACTATCAGGAAAATATGAACTATGTGGGCAACTATGGAGGACAAAGGCAAGGTGGTCAGAATTGGGGGCAACATAACCAAAAGTATAGACCAGCATAACATTAGTACAATAATAGCAACAATCCTGGAGCTATGCGACCACAAGGTCAAGTTGTGCCTTACCAAAGGCAACAAGGATACAATCTATAAAATCAACAGCTAGCTTATTAACAGCCTCAACAACAACAGAAAGTAAGACAAGATTATGGGTTGTCTAAAATTAAAGGGATGCTACTACAACTGATTGGGCCCAATGGAAAAATGCAAGAGAAGGTGGAAGTACATGACTCAGCGATAAAAGGCATTGAGATTCAATTAGGGCAGATATCTATGGCTTTAAATAAGCGTCTCAAGGGACTTTACCTGCAAACACACATGTCAATCCGAAAAAGTAGGGCCCAAAGCAGCTTATGGCG
The DNA here is from genome assembly GCF_000393655.2 of Nicotiana sylvestris. Classification (NCBI taxonomy): domain Eukaryota; kingdom Viridiplantae; phylum Streptophyta; class Magnoliopsida; order Solanales; family Solanaceae; genus Nicotiana; species Nicotiana sylvestris. The sequence goes on from NC_091067.1 coordinate 136,232,687, forward strand.
GTAAGTCTAAGAAATGGTAGAGATCTTGATCTAGAGCAAGAAATTGCTCGCAAAAGACGACCGACTGAAATACTTGTGTCAGTACTAATGGAGGTAGACGATTCAACAGGGTTAACAGAGGTAACAGTACAACATGCACAAGAGGAAACAAACAAAGAAAAAGAGGTTGCGAAGGAGACTGAGAAAGTGCAAGAGAAAGCATCAGAAAAAGTGTCGGAGAAGGATCTAACTCAAGTCACAGGAAGGAAGTGACCTCCAGCACTCTTCCAGCAGAGGTTGGCTAATTATCAGAAGGATGAGCAGTACAAAAAGTTCATGGAAATGTTGAAGCAAATTCAAGTAACCATTCCTCTAATTGATGCTTTGAGGGAGATGCCCGATTATGCAAAAATGATAAAGGACTTAATATCACGCAAGTTCGACTTTCAAGACTTGGAAACTGTGACATTGACTCAGGCCTGTAGTGTAGTTGTCACAAGACCTATACCTAACAAGCTATCCAACCCTGGAAGCTTCACAATTCCATACACCACATGCAGCTATGCATTTGCCAAAACATTGTGTGTTTTGAGGCGAGCATAAATCTGATGTCATTGGCTATCTATAAAAAGTTAGGCATTAGAAGAGCAAGGCCCACATTCATGCTACTATAGCTAGCTGACCGAACGGTAAAAAAGCCATCAGGTATACTTGACGATGTACTTGTGCAAGTTGGAAAGTTTGTGTTTCCGGCAGATTCTGTCATTCTGGACTACCAGGTTGATAAGGAGATTCACATAATTTTAGGAAGTCCGTTCTTGGCCACATGAAGAGCTCTGATTGATTGTGAAATTGAGGAGCTGAAGTTGAGGCTGAATAATGAAGAAATAACATTTAATGTGCAAAAGTCTATGTGGAGACCTAGTGAGTTTGCAAATTGCTCTTTGATTGAAGCTGTAGATGTGACCATGGAGGAAGATGATGAGGCACTTAATGCAAAACACCCTCTTGCGTCCTGCCTCTTGAACTTAGAAGAGGTAAATAGTGAGGACTTGGCGTAGTGTAAAATGGTGAGAACTGGAAAAGAGAGCTCGAATTCGAGTCTTTACACTTAGAAGAAAGAAAGACCCCTCCAGCTAAACCATCGTCGAAGAGCCACCACAGTTGGAACTGAAACCGCTACCACCTCACCTCAGGTATGCTTTCTTAGGACCTAACTCAATATTACCTGTTATTATCTCATCTGGTTTGTTAGATGTGCTGGTAGAACAACTTTTGCAGGTTCTAAAATAGTGTAAGATTGCAATTGGGTGGACCATTGTAGACATCAAGGGTATCAGCCCAACCTTTTGTATGCAAAAGATTCTACTGGAAGATAGGCACAAACCTTCTAGAGAACATCAAAGAAGGTTCAACCCCAACATGAAAAAAGTAGTGAAGAAAGAAGTGATCAAGTGGTTAGATGCGGGAATCATCTTCCCCATCTCTGACAACAACTACGACGATGTTGCACCCTATAGTATTGTACGTTGAATTTGTCGCAAGGTAATTGACATCTGTCCAAGAAAAAGATTATTTGGAGATTATAAATATTATGCTATTTTAAACAAGTGATGAGTAAATTCGTAAAGGTGAGAGGGGAAGCAAGTCAAAGAAAATAAATTCTCGTCCAAGTTTGGCATGTTGTGATAAAATATGGGCCGACCCGATATTTATGGACTAGTACCATACAAAGTATCATATGACCATGATAGTATGATATATAAAAGGGTATTAAAAATAAGTAGAATTTTATGTAATTTGAGACAATTCTTAATTATGCGGGTAATTGATTAATTACCGGATAACAGAATATTACCTATTTAATTAATTGGTTATGGGATAAGATTAAAACCACTTCCCACCCCCACGTGTCAGCAAGACATTAAATAACTAAATGACTCTTGATCAAGTTTGATTAGGTGGCAACCTAATATATTAATCACAAGACACTTCATTTCTAGGATTTGGACTACAAACAACATTTCATTCTAAAACACTACAAATTAGATTCCTACAATTTTTTTACAAAATACGACAATCGGATTCTAATCCATTGCTAATAGTTCCAATACCAAGACATTACAATCAGAGTGAGAACTTTAGCAATATTCTTCTTGCAACCAATTCCTACAAAAGAAAATCCAGCGAGAATTTTTAGAGTCTTAGCAATAGAGAAATTTTACGGTTCTAAATAAGTACGGTGCAACCTTTTCCAAGAATATTATACGGAATTTTTCCTACTCCAGGTATGTTAAGGCTAACCTTTTCCTTTATTTTGGCATAATCTCGTAATTACACGACTTTGATAAAGAGGCATAAAGAAAAATTCATATCTCGAAAATTACGTATATTTTTCTAGTTTTGTAAATTACAATATTCTCCTTATCGGGACTTCATATTCAATTGAGTATTTTCTTTTTCCAGTCAAGAGAGCAGAGAGTCTATATATATATATATATATACTATTACTGTATTTTCATTATCATCGAGCTATAATCAATGGGCAGGCCCCTATTGGGCAACCTCTGATCAGATGATAAGTTATATACCAAGCCTACTGTGGCCGAGCGCCTATGAGCAAGCCTACTACGGTAGAGCAGTTATATATGTATACAAAGCCTTATAGGGCTGGACAACAATTTACTTACTATATTGAGAGAGTTGAGTCAGTATCAACATGTAAGCATATATTTAGATTATCTTTGATTTCCAGTTACTTTCAATCATTATATTATCAGTTTAGTTTCAGCTTTTAGCATATTGCCCGTCGCACCCCTTTTTTACAAACCTCACTAAATCCTCTTAAAATAAATGAAGTGATTTTGAAGATTGAAAGGGTTTTCAATTAAAAGAGTGACAGAGAATTTCGTTCAAAAGGATTTTTCAGAGTCGCCACCTAACATTGGTTTCGGTGTGCCAGGTCACCATTTTTTTTTAAAATAATTTTTCCTTTTAAAACACCTGGGACTCCAAAACTAAGTCTGCACCAGAGATTCGGGTAAGGGAGTTCACTTGACTTGGGGAGACGGTGTTAAGCACTCCCTAAGTCCCGTGAAGGTCACGATTGCGTACTCAATGTAGTTGGCTTTTAAAATATTCAAATCGAGATAAAAATAATTACAGAAAAGAAAAATTAACACAAGAGGCTCGAGGTCGTCCCCACCTAATAAAGGAAAATAAAATAAAATGAAATAAAAATAAAATACTACAAATATATATATGCTCCTCCTCAATGCTCGTCAAGGCCTCCAAAATACTTACAAAGTTCTTCGGGCATTCCCCGTAATAAAATATCTACAAATCCTTCGGGGCATTCCCTGGACAAATTTAACTAATGGGCGACCTATCACTTCATATAAAAGAAAATAAAAGGAAAATCCTAATATTCGCCTACCCGAATGTTGATGGCCTAGCATGCTCCTAGCGTTAACGAAACTAGTAGTAACAAAATAGAATTAGAATATCTCATCTACTATCCAGTTCTCTTAAACTTAATTCTCTTAATTTTGTTCAAACTCACGTGACCCAATCTCACTTAGTCTCAATTACTTAAATGACCCATTAGTTGTTTCCATTAAAATTAGGCGCCATCACACATCCAACCAGACAAGAGTCCATAAATTAGAATTTCAGATCTACTGTCAACTTTGCTTTGAGTTTAAACCTCTCGAAAAGCAGTGGACAAGGGAATTAAGGGAGATCGAAGTGAGCTTAAAGGACAAAATTTGTTGTTAGAGCCAAAAATGTTGCTGCTAGAATTTCATAGGATTTACAAGCAACTAATAGAGTTTTACAAAAACGGCTGCTCTCTTTCTTTTTGTCCGTTCTCTACTTCTGAAATTCTCGCCCGGTTTTGAGCCAAAGCTGAAGCCAAAATCAAATTCACTGTTCCCCTAATTTTTTGTTTGTGACCCCCTCCCCTGTTCCGTGTGTGTGTGTGTGTGTGTATTTTCTGATCTGAGAAGAAGGGAGGTGAAGCGGCTGGTCTCCGACGAGTTTCGGTAGCGACGGACATGGTGAAAAGAGGTAGGTGCGACTGACTTGTTAGGGATCTGAGGGTTGGTGAAGGGAGGGGTGAACTCGCTGGCTTTAATGAATTTTTCCGGCGAGTTGTATCTGGTTGGAGGCAGCGGCGTTGTGGTGTGGGGATGGAGATGAGAGATGAGAGGAGGAATTGAAGAAGAAAGGTGGAAAATGGCTGGTTGTGGAGGTCTAGGGTCCGACCGATGGGAGGGGGGGTCTGTTGTGTTGTTCAAGTCTAATGGGTCTAGCTGAAGAAGAAGCTGCTTAGGGCCTGTAGGGGTGAAGAAGAAGAAGAAGGTCTTTTATAGGGTTTGAGGTCTTGTCCTTTTGTTGAAGAAGAAGGCAACGGCTGAGACATAGGAGATGGGCGCTGATGGTTTTTTTTAGGGTTCTTGAAGGTTAAGGGAGGTTGGGCTTTTTTGGCTAAGGGAATTGGTTTAATTGGGCTAAAAGCAAGACAAAAAATTAGTCCAAAATTAATTTTAGTTCCTCCCCCTTTTTTATATGTAAAAATAACATAGCAAACAAGACAAACTATTAAAAATATTAATTAATCTTACTTAAGAAAATAAATTATAAAAATAGAATTAAATATTAAAATGAAGTTACTTTTTTGTATTTTCAGAAGATTATACTAAAAATAGGAATGCGAAATTAAGATAATACCACTATAAAGATACTAATGAACTTAAATAAATTAAATAAAGACAAACATATATAATGAGATAAATTGAAATTATTTTTGTATTTTTATTTTTGTGATAAAATAAAGTAAAAGAGTCAAAACTACTTGAAATAGAAATATTAGACCGAAACTTAATATTTAAATGCTAAAATGTGTAAAATATTGGAGAGGTAAAAAATTACATGTCTACAGCTGCCCCTCTTTGACTGGAAACACGAAGAGTTTTCAGACAAAGAACGACGAGATAGATTTTTTTGACCCGACCCTTATTTAGAGAGACCAAAAACTAAAAGAAAGGAGAATGTGACCGAGCCCTGGTATCTGAGCTGCCTACATATCCTTGGCTATAAAGGAATCAGGCCACGTATAGTTCAGAATTAGGAAGAGTGATGGAGTATACCGAGGTGTAGAGCCAATTAAGGTGTCGTCGAGGTTTTGGTTTGCGGTCTTGTTATTACATAAAATCAAATCTAAAGAACTAAGTAAGCCTATCAGCTATGAGTTACAAGATTCCTATCTATAAGTCCAGTTGTAACGATTCGGCCGGTCGTTTTAAGAATTTACGCCCCGATCCCCTATTAGCTGCTTTCCCCATATTTTTTATGCTATTGTGAGTTGCCAGGAGGAATTATTTGGAGTTTCGGACGGTTTTGGGATACTTAGTCCCTAAATGAGAGCTTAAGTTTTGGAAATTTGACTATAGTTGGAATAGTATGAAGATGGCCTCGGAATGAAATTCTGATGGTTCCGTTAGCTTCGTTGGGTGATTTTGGGTTTATGAGCATGTTCGGATTGTGTTTTGGAGGTCCGTAGCTAATTTAGGCTTGAAATGCCGAAAGTTGAATTTTTGAAGTTTTTGGTTCGATAGTGAGATTTTGATCCGAGGGTCGGAATGGAATTCTGGAAGTTAGGGTAGCTCCGTAGTGTTGAATGTGATGTGTCTTCAAAATTTTAGGGCATTCGTACGAGGTTTGATAGACTTTTTGATCGAAAACGTATTTTGAGAGTTTTTGAAGTTCTTAGGCTTGAATCTGATGTTAATTGGTTGATTTAATGTTGTTTGAGGTATTTTGGAGATTTGTATAAATTTGGATAGTGGTATATGACTTGTTCACGCTTTTGGTTGAGGTCCCGGGGATCTCGGGAAGATTTCGGACGTTTGACGGAAAGGTTTGGAGTTGTGAGTTACAGCTGAAGCTTCAAGGATGTTGTCATACCCGCACCTGCAGCTTGGGGACCGCAGGTGCGAGCAGTTTGAGGCAAAAAGGCAATGGAATGCAGATGCGGTAAGGGCACCGTAGAAGCGGCACCGCATCTGCGGTAAAGCAGTCGCTGGAGCGAAATATCCTCCTTTAATGAAATGTCGCAGATGCGACCGGGTCTTCGCAAAAGCGGGACCGCAGATGCAGTTTCACTGGTCAGAAAAGGGACAGAATCGAGGATTTAATTCAAAACTTGGAAAAATCAAATTGGAGCTCGGGAGAGGGCGATTTTGGGAGGAATTTGAAGAGGAAATCATTGGGTAACAATTCCTTAACCCTTTCTAGTTGTATTCCATTAATCTATTGTTAGTTTTGTCATTTAATTTCGGATTAGAGGTGAAAATTTGAAAAAAGTTCTTAGACCTAGAATTCAAATTTTGATTGGGAATTTGACCTTGGATTTGGATAATTTCGGTATGCATGGACTCGTGAGAGTATGAGGATTCAGGAAATATAAATTTTACCCGATTCCGTGACGTGGGGTCGGGGCGTTTATGTCATTTTACCTAATTTTGCGTATTAGCTTAGAATTTAATTGTAGAATCAGTTACTTGAAGTGTTATTTATATTATGCAATTGAATTGAATAGATTTGGGCCATTTGGAGTTGAGTACTCGTGGCAAGAACGTGGTTTCAGGTTGATTTTGAGTCGGTTTGAGGTAAGTGGCTTGCCTAACCTTGTGTGGGGGACTTTCCCCTTAGGATTTTGTATTATTGATAATTGAAATACCTTATATGTGAGGTGACAAGTGCATACTTGTGCTAATTGTTGAAAATCCAGTTTTTCATTAAGTAATTACCATTATGTTTCTTTTCTTTTTTATACTACTTGCAATTAAAGTCTGTTGTTAGCTTAGGAAAGCATGCCTAATTGACTTAATTACCTTACTTGCTCAAACTGCTTTATTTGGACTACATGCAGCATGCTAGGTTAGAAATACCTGTTTTACCTTGTATGGAACTTGAATTGAACTGTGTACTCTTCTTTTTGTTGCTATGTGTTTACTTTGGGACTATGAGACGGTATCCTTGGAGATCCCCCGATATGTTTACTTTGGGACTACGGAACGGTATTCCGGAAGATTCCCCTGCACATTTACATTGGAACTACGGGACTACACCCAATAGATTCCCCTTGTACTGAGTACGTACATTTGGGACTACGGATCGATATTCCGGGAGATCCCCTCGCGTTATGAGTTGGACTACGGGACAGTATCCCGGAAGATCCACTAGATATTTATAATTGAGACTATAGGACGGTATATTGGGAGATCGCCGTTTGTTATCTTTGTGCTGAGCATATCTTTCTGTGTTTACTTTGCCTCTGAGTAGTTGTTGTTGTCCTTTATATCCTGTGTTACTTTTACTATTGTACTTACTCATACTATTTTGTTCTACACTGTTGAACCTTATTTTTTTATTTTAACCTCAGTAGGGCCTGACCTTTCTCGTCACTATCCGACCGAGGTTAGACTTGGCACTTACTGAGTACCGCTGTGGTGTACTCATGCCCTTTCTGCGCATGTTTTTCATGTGCAGATCTAGGTACCTCCATTCAGACTTATCATTCGTGAGACGAGGTACTTGTAGATACTCCGAGGTATATCTGCCACGTCCGCAAATCGAAGAGTCCCTTTCTACTCTCCCTTTTTGTATTAGCCCTTCTGTACTTTCGTTTCGTTGTTAGATATTCTAGAGTTAGACGCTTGTAGACATTCAAAGGCTTGTGATCATGAGATTCCGGGTTTTGGAAAATGTTATTAGTTTTCGAGAGTTGATATTGTGTATGCCGAGAGACACTTTAAAATATTGTTTTATTTTACTATTTCGGTTTTCAATTATTTCTTCCGCAAATTGATTTCTTTTTCACATTATTAGGCTTACCTAGTCGTAGAGACTAGGTGTCAGTCACGATGGTTCACGGAGGGTGAACCGGGGTCGTGACACCAGTGATGCTTGATCTTGAATCTTGAATGGTTCTTCATGTAGACTTTCGATTTGAACATTGATGCTTGCTAGCTACATGTGTTGATTCATTTTTCCACGACTTATTTAGATCAAGACCGGACATGCAATGCTCGTAACTTCAACCATGTCTTGAGCAGTTCACATCTTCTTCTGCTTCTGCATTTGGATTTACTTCTCTCTTTTTTTTCATTCTGGATTGGGGTTTCTTTTTTTGGACATCTCGGACTGTTGACTCGCATTGTTGAGGCAAGCTTCTGCTACTTCTAACTTGAATTGAATTCTAAAATGACTTCCCTCGTTCTTCAGGTGGGCGTCTGCTACTGACTTGAAATTTGAAGTAACTCTAAAAAGAATTTTCTCGTTCTCCAGGTGGGAGCCTGCAATCAAAACAACAAAACAAACAAAAATTTCAGCCCCAGTTTGCACTAGGAAGATTTGTGATTTATTAGCAAAACTGCAAATCACCTATGCTATTGATGCAATGATGAGAGTGAAACTAAAGACTTGACTGAGATGTGCGTCTCCCGTGAGTAAAACCAAAGAATAAATCCTGAATAACCCAGACTAGGAAGTGCGTCGCCTAGATTTAAGATTGAGCTTGCAGAAAACTATAAATTAAGCTTGACTAAACTAAAAACTGACCATATTCTCCAGGCGGGACCCTAGATTTCAAGAAAACTAAAGATTAATAACTTAAGAAAACTAAAAATTGACCCTTTTTTCAAATCCAAACTTCCGCTATTTTTTTTTAAAAAAATTATTATCCTGGGAGAAAATTCATCAGACTAGGTTTTAATCTTAGGAGAAAGATTCATCAGACTAAGATTTTGATCCTAAGAGAAAGTTCATCAGACTAGGTCTTTTTTTTCGTATCTTAGAAGAAAGATTCATCAGACTAAGATTTCTATCCTAGGAGAAAGTTCATCAGAATAGGTTTTCTGTCTTAGGAGAAAGATTCATCAGACTAAGATTTTGATCGTAGAAGAAAATTCATCAGACTAGATTTTCTATCTTAGAAGAAAGATTCATCAGACTAAGATTTTGATCCTAGGAGAAAGTTCATCAGACTAGGGCTTTGTATCTTCCTTTTTTGGTATCAGACTAAGATTTTTGTCCTAGAAGCAAGTTCATCAGACTAGGTCTTCTATCTTAGGAGAAAAATTCATCAGACTAGGATTTCAATCCTAGGAGAAAATTCATCAGACTAGGGTTTTTTGTCTTAGGAGAAAGATTCATCAGACTGAGATTTTGATCCTATGAGAAAATTCATCAGACTAGGTTTTCTATCTTAAGAGAAAGATTCATCATACTATGATTTCGATCCTAGGAGAAAATTCATCAGACTGGGCTTTTTATCTTAGGAGAAAGATTCATCAGATTAAGATTTTTATTGGGGAAAATCCATCAGACTAGGATGTATTACCCTAGGAGGAAAGTGTGAGGAGCAATGACAAGATTTTATGTACACTAGCAAGACAAATAAAGACAAAGATTTGAGAAAGTTCCCTTTGTCAACTCTTTTCTTCTCTTCTTTTGTCTTTTTTTTTTCAAACCACTTTTCTTGTACTGCTTTATTCCTGTTTCAAACAAAGAAAACTTTGTCAGTTTTGAAATGGGTGGTCAGTTTGTGTCCTTAAGTCTTGGGCAGCTTGGCTTTTGCTCAATCAACTTGAGTCGATTTCAAGAGACTTTTGCTCTGCAACAACCCTGATTGTTTCACACTCGGCACCATTTGTGTTTTGTGTCTCAATCGGCCTTATCCCAATAGGAGATCTTTTCTTAGGTGACCTTTTCTGATATTTTGAATTACTTCTTGCCCTTGAGCACTTTGTGTGTTAAAGAGAATCACAAGTTATCTTTGCTTGCATCAAGTGGGCTGACAAGAGTCCTTTTTTTTGAGGGGGAAAGCCTTTGCATAAATCCTCAAGGCATGTTGACCGTAACACCTGAGTATGCTGGCCAAATTTACTTTGTGCCTGGAAAGCTAGTAGTAGATTTTAAAATCTTTTCTTGCTTGTTTTGACAAGGACGGACTCAGAGTGAAAGACGCAATGATGCAAAGAAACAAATATTAACAAGAAATGCCATTGTCAGAAGGACAGAAAGAAGAGTTTTTTTCTTTTTTTTCAATAACTAGACTTAATGATCATAACATGCATTTTGGACGCAACGACCTAATCAAACAAACTAATCCAATCTTTTATTTTACCATTCTTATGACCTTTGAAGTAGGGCTTGTTCGTGCCGATCCTTTGCGTCGGCTTCATGACTCACTTTCAACTAGTGGTACCTCGAGGGATTCACCAATAAGTCTCTATCATTTATTTATCTCTACTTACCATCGCCTTACAGTGCCCGTGAGTATTTTCACTAGTAAGACTCTCTCGTTTTTTCCCCTTTTTGTTTTTCTTTTGTGAGCAACTTGACAGTGTTATATGTCATGTGACCACCATTGCTCATTGCATACTTCTTTTGGTATTTTTGAAGGCATATCAGGAGGTCTTTATTTGGAAGGTTTTTGGATAGGGTTGGAAAGAAAGGTCGGCATGAAGGTTCAAAGTAGACTCAAAATGAAGGGTTGTACACTTACTACTCTTCGAATCGACTTTTTCAAAAGTGAAATTAAATCTTTGCACTAGTTTCAGATACTGGGGATTTTTTTGGATTTTGAACCTTATTTGGTTAGATCAAACCATGTAAGGCCGCCTACGTATTCTTTTCTTTAAGGAATCAAGTCGAACGTAGTTCAAACATCTCACCTAACTATTCTTTTTTCATCTTTCTTCCTTTGTCTTCTCTTTTTATTTTTTTCATTCTCTTTCTTCTTCTTTTTTCTTTTCAAAACAAATTGGCCCAACCTTTATTTTCTGGAGGTATGGACCTTTGACTTTTTTTTTTGACTTTTGACTCTAAACTTGATTCCAAAATAGGGTGGGCAAAGAAAATAGCACATGCTCAAAAGGTGTAGAGAAGGGTATAAAGTGTTTGGATAGTAGAAAAAGAGCCTTTCAGCCTCGAGAATGCCAATCATAGTATCCTTTCATGAGCACAACATTGATGAGCATATCAGACTTCTTGGTGTTCCATGGTCGAAGAACATCTTCCATCCATTAATCTCAAACTTTCCACCAAACTTTAACAGGTTCTTCCTCAAATTTGATCAATGATTTGAAGGCGAATTTTAGTCGAGCTTAATTCCAAAGTGTTTCGACTCTTTATTCATCCTCAAAAATATCTTTTTCTTAGTTATCCAATTCAAGATTAAACCAATTTTCTAAGATCTGACCGAAATTTCGCATGCATATCATGTCATTAGAGCTAGCAGCGAAAGAACTAAACATAGAATGATACTAAAGGACAAACCGTATTTCATCGAGTAAAGGATGGAAGGATCAACAACAAGATAAACAACCTAAAATCCGAATTACGACCCTAAAATAACCCGGATAATGAACAATAACAAAATAGGCAGACAAGACTCACACAAACAGAATAGCGAGATAGAAGGGTTTGACTCGATAAAACAAATAAAATCTGGATCACAACCTTGAAATAACCCATATAATACAAAAAATATCAAAACAAGCTACCAAAATTTCTTCCTAGTGAGGAAGAAATTACTTTTCAGTTGCCAAGCTTGACATTCAGCCACAAATTTGTTCATTAGAATCACCATGGCGTTCTTCAATTTCAATCGCCAAGTTCCTGAGTGGATTCTCATACTCCATGTCACCATGCATCATCCCCAAAAAGTGTACATCATCATGTGTAGGTAAAGGATTTTGCATGATATTCTAGACGTCACTGTCTTCGACCACAATCAGTTTGTCCTGGATCATCCTTTCTATTTCTTTTTTCAAATCCCGACAACTTTCGACATTGTGCCCCTGGGTATTGGAATGGTATTCAGACTTTTTAAAAGGGTCAAAGCTTCTTGCATGCGGATCCACATGATTCGGAGGAATAGGTGCAATCATGTCATAATGTTTTAATTTCTCAAACAAGCTTGCATAGGACTCTCCTATCGGTGTAAAATTATCTTTCAACATTTGTTTACCTCTATATCCCTGGCTTGGATGTGGGTTATGGGGCACTTGAAAATTGTTGGAGGCTGGTGGAGATTAAGGCTGTATTGTGGTTCGGGCCCAGCCCAGGACTGGCCCAGGATTGCGGGCCAAACGGGCTGGTTCAAGCGGGCCCGGTCTCTAGTGGTGCATAAGCCTGTAGCGGGCTGATCCAACCCAAATAGCCCGTGAGACCGGGACCGGCAGGTGGGCCTGGGCAGGTTCAACCAGGCCAAATGGGCCCCAACAGCTATTTTTTTAAAAAAACGGTCAGATTTTTAAAATCTAGCCGTTGGCCATCAAAATTCAACCGTTTGGCACTTTAAAAAATAGCCATTTGGCCCCCAAACTTTGTTTTAACCCCAAACTTTTTATAATTACACTTTTTCCCAATTCTCAACTATAAATACCCCCCCCCCCCATTCTTTCATTTTTACTCACAAATTCATTAATCTCTCTCTAATTTTCTTCTATAATTGCTTACTTTATTATTGCAATTTCATGAAAAATTGTGAAGTTGGTGAATTGAAGTTTTCAAGTCTTCAACGATATTCAATTTTCAAGAAGTTGTTCGTCAATTCAGTAAACTCGTTCCAACTCTTAAGTTTTAATATTATAGTTTTGTTAGTTTTATTTAGAATAATTATAATTAATATGGCATTTTCTTTGAAATTTTTTTTTGGTGGTAACGGTAAGGGAAAATCTAAAATTGGTGAATCTAGTAGCCATACTACTACTCTTCCCCCGGCTCCCCGACCCAGACCTGTTACCCGTCCTCCTCCACCTGTAATTCTTGATAGTGATAACCCTTGTTTTTAATTTTTCGTTAGTCAATTTTGCCATGATGTTGCACCAAGTCAACAATTAAATGAAAAAGTTATGAATGATCTTTATCCTAATGAAACTATCTTTGAAAATGATGAGAAAAATAATGATTTAGATGAAACGCAACCGGATTTAGATGATACACCTACTAGTCCTGTTAATAACCCAAATAATGCCCCGCATGACTCTCCTGTAGTAACCCCTACTTTTAATAGACAACCTGCTAAACGGCCTGAAACATCTCTTGTTTGGCACTTTTTTACTCAACTAAGAGAACAAAATAAGACTAAGTGTAAAACTTGTGGGTCTCAACTAGTTCATAAATTTACTGGAGACCATAGCGGTACAGGTAGTTTGACTAAACACATATTGAAACACCCTAGAGATAAAGCTAGATTTTTACAAATGAAAGCTGCGCAAGAGGGGACGAGTGTAGATACTACGGTTAACCCTAGTACAGGTTCAAATCTAGTTCAACCGGGAATTAACACTGTTACCAGTGGCATTTTATATTATGATCCAAATAAAGATCGTGAAGAATTGGCAAAAATGGTTACTGTTATGTGTTTACCCTATAGTTTTCCTTCTAACCCTCATTTTGTGCATTATAGTAGAAAGGTTTTTAATCCTACTTATAAAGGATGGCCTCACGCAACCGTAAAGAGCGATATTTATAAATATAAACATGAATATGAACAATATTTGCGCTATTTATTTACTCATATAGATTGTCACATTGCTATTACTACTGATATTGGTAAAAGTGGTAATGACTGTGATTATCTAATTGTTACAAGTCATTTGATAAATGAGGAGTGGATAATGCAAAAGCGCATTATTGCTTATAGAATAATTAATTCACGCCACACAGGTAGGTTTATTGCTAACACAGTTGCAGATATTTGTAGATATTTTTGTATTAGAGATAAAATTATGTCGGTTTCAATGGATAATGCTTCTAGTAACACTAACGCTATAGGCTTGCTTACAACTACACTAAATCCTGCATTTAGTAATATTTTTCATGTTAGATGTATTTGTCATATTTACCATTTAATCGTCGGTGCTGGTATGAAAGTTTTAAATGTAGAAATTGAAAAGGTTAAAATGGATCTTAATTGGCTTTTTTATTCAAACCGTAGAAGTAGACTTAGAGACTATTTTAAAAAATGTGATGAATTTGGCCTTAGAGAAAGAAATGTTCCTAAACCTTGTCCAACTAGATGGAGATACATGTATGAAAGTTTAATTGTTGCATATGAATATAGGAACCCAATAAGCGCAACGTATAATGCTCGTGTAGGTGATGGTGATGATGATGATGATGATAATGATGAGCACCTTATAAATCAATATTGGAGTAATGTTAAAATGCTTGTAGACTTTTTAGAATAATTTCATATTGCTACAAATGAATTATCTGGACAATATTATCTTACTATTTCTAACTATTTAGTTTATATGGTAGTATTTGTAGATTTATTTACTCAATTTTCAGAGGGCGGAGTAATTTATCAAGAAGCTATTAATTCAATGAAAGCTAAGTTTAAAAAATATTTTTTCCCTATCCCTCTATTTTTGGTGTTGCTGCATTGTTAAATCCTACAATGAAATTAGGAGGTCCTCACTTTTGGTATTCAAAAATTTATAACGCTTTATCACTTTCAGCTGAGGAATTTGTTACACTTGAAGATGCAAAATCCTCAATTAAAATAAATGCTCAAACAATTTATAATGCTTACCAACTTGCCTTAGATCAAGCTAGACCAAATGTTCCAACTCCTACTCCATCTAGTTTGCAAGCATCTAAAAGAACTGCGGGCCTAAAAGCCCTTAGTTCTTGGACGGAGTTCAGGGGTTCTCAAGGTGATAATTTTGGTAATAGTTCACAACTAAATGAGCTTCAAGTTTATTTGTCGCATGGACTTGAATCAGAGAATCCCGACGGCTCCTTCGATGTTTTGGAATGGTGGAAGGACAAACAAAAACACTATCCGGTTCTTTCAAGTATGGTTTGAGATATTTTAAGTGTTCAAGCTTCAACAATGGCATCGAAGAGCGCATTCAGTCAAGCGAGACTTCAAATCAGTGATCATAGAGCATCTATGAGGGGGAGCTTGGAAAAATCAGTACTCTTCAGAGATTGAATCCGTTCGAAAAGAAGAAATTTTGGACTTGCAGAATCACAAGAGGAGATAGATAAAGCTTATGAAGAAATGCTAGCGGAACTTGCGCAGGATGCTGCTTCGCCCGGAAGCGGTGATGAACAAGTTTCTTTTCCACCACCACCAATGGAAATTCCTCCGAACCTTGAAAGATTTATGAGATTTGTTAGAGATAATACATAGACTAACATGTAACTTGTATTTTGGCACATCTTCCTTAGTTTTTTTTTTCCTTTTAATGGTGGTATTAGTGTTGGGAGGAAGACTAAGAAAGATATTGTCATTCTTTGTTAATGTCGTAATAGTAAAATATATAAGACATTCCCTTGAATATTTCTTTGCAATTTATTTTGTGTTTAAATTTGATATAGTATGTATATTATATATCTAATACATATAAACTATATATAATTATATATTATGTCTATATATAATTATATATTGCCTTATGTAATATATAGTGCCATATATATATATGTGTGTATGTATATATATATATATATATATATATATATATATATATATATATATATATATATATACATACACACATATATATATATGGCACTATATATTACATAAGGCAATATATAATTATATATAGACATAATACACCCTTATATATACATGTTATACATACTATATATACTATATATATTTATATAGCTATATATAAGTAATTTATACTAGTATATACATATATAGTTTACAAGAAAGTGCCTTAGATAAAAAAATAAAAATAAAATAGTCCGGAACGAAAAAAGCTCGTTAAGCCCGCGGGCCCGGGACCATGTGGGCTTAGGACCACCGTGGGCCGGTTCCACACATTGGGACCGCGAAGCCAGGTCTGGGACCGCCTCAGCCTGGCCCGCCTCAAGCCCAGGCCCGTTTGGCCCGGGCTCGGACCACAATACAACCTTAGTGGAGATTTTATGATACTGGCGCTCGCCTTCTAGGGTGTCTTGGTGATTGAACAATATACTGGGGTGGAGCAACAGAGTATTGTGGGTTCTAAGGGGAATCGTCAAAAAACAAATGAGGCTAGTCATACCTTCGAGATGTTCTTCTAGGACCTCTTCTCAACCCTGATATCATCATGATTTTTTCAACCTTCTCATTCGTGCCACTAAAATTACCAGATTCAATTTGGACAACCTGAGTTGCAGCTTTGAGAGCCATTCTATACCATTTCTACCATTTTGATTGCTTCCGAGAATGATTTGCCAACTGCGAACATCATGTTTTGAAAAATCGGGCTCTTGAGCCTGAAGGAAGACATTGATTAGCTCGTGGTCATCCATGGGTGGCTTAACTTTAGCTACTTGTTCTCTCCATTTAATGGCATATTCCCTGAAACTTTCAGTTGGTTTCTTCTTCAGATTTGAAAGGGAATTACGGTCCGGGGCGTTGTCAATATTATATTGGAACTGTTTGACAAAGGCCGGGGCCATGTCATCCCAGACATACCAGCAAGATGTGTCTTGAACAATAAACCATTTGGAGGCTACACCTCTAAGACTTTCCCCAAAATAAGCCATCAGTAATTCTTCATTTCCTCCAGCACGTCTTAATTGATTGCAATACCTTTTCAAGTGGGCTATGGGGTCTCCATGTCCATCATACTTTTCAAATTTAGGAGTCTTGAAACCAAATGGCAAATGAACATCGGGGAACATACATAGATCCTTGAAGGCAATACTCTTCTGACCTGCCAGCCCTTGTATATTTTACAACTATTGTTCTAAGCTTTTTAGTCTTTGCGTTATTTCTTCCGGTGCTATCTTTTGGGTAAGCTTCTCAATCTTTGCAGGAAGATCAAATAGGTAAGAGTGGTTATTAGGAGAGTGGTATTGTTCTTGATGGGTAGAAAATTATGACTCATGAGTTTTCCTCTGCATCACCGTCGGCAGTAGGATGGTGAAGACAAGCATAACTATAGTGTTGTCTGATTGGTTGTAAATGGCACACTTTGGGAGTGCGCAATAGAAGTTCTAGCTATAGTCGTATAATTGGGATAAAGACTGAACCTAAATGGATAGAATTCATCAGACAATGAAACCAGAGTGGTAGTAGTCGAGATAAGTGTAAACTCTCAGAAAACATAAGAAAGGGGTAGTCCTTGACCATTGCACATGCTTGACACATTTCAAACATTTGTTGTTTCAGCCTTTGGACCCCCTCTTTCAATTCAGATTCCGACTCCACAATCTCCCTTGAGGGGTCAACAACTCCTGTGTCCAAGTGTGACGACCTGGCCAGTCGTCTCATGAGTTATCACTCTGTATCCCCCATTTATGCTTCTTATTGCTTTGTCTATCGATTCTATGAGTGATTGGGTTGGCTGGCTTGGGTTCGGAAAGGTTTTGAGAAGGTTTGAGACACTTAGTCTCTTTTGAGGAAGCTTAAGTTAGAAAAGTCAACTGGATATTGACTTATGTGTTAGAGGGCTCGGATGTGAGTTCTGATGGTTCAAATAGCTTTGGGAGGTGGTTTGGGACTTAGGAGCATGATCTGAATGTATTTTGGAGGTCCGGTGTAGATTTAGGCTTGAGTTGGCGAAATTGGATTTTTGGCGTTTTCTGGTTGATAGGTGAGATTTTGATATAGGGGCCGGAATGGAATTCTGAGAGTTTCAGTAGTTCCGTTGGGTCATTTGTTATATGTGTGCAAAATATTAGGTCATTCGGATGTGGTTTGGTTGGGTTTTTGATCAAAAGCGTAATTCGAAAGATTTTGGAAAATTAGGCTTGAATCCGATGTGTTTTGGTTGATTCGATGTTGTTTTGAAGATTGGTATAAGTTTGAATAAGGTGATGGGGTATGTTTGTGTTTTTGGCTGAGGTCCCAGGGGTCTTGGGGTGATTTCGGATGGTTGACAGAGAGTTTGGTAGAGCTGCAAATTTTTGCTGCTTCTGTTGTTTCTGCACCAACGGATTGGGGACCGCAGGTGCGATGCTGCATATGCGGATGATTGGTCGTAGAAGAAGAGGTAGGCTGGAAAGGCTCTGACCGTAGAAGAGGTTGGTGAACCGCACTTGTAATGGCGCAGGTGCAGCTTGTGCATCGCAGATGCGGAAAGTGGGACTTAAGTGAGAACCGCGGATGCGGTGGTCTTGACCGTAGAAGCGTTACCGTAGAAGCGGGTAATTGGCCACAGATGCGAAATCCCTGGGCCAGAAAGTTTAAATTGTTTCCTTCGCGATTTTTGAGCTATTCCACCATTTCTAAGTCGGCTTGAGAGGTTTTTGGACGAGTTTGAAGAGAGAATTCAAGGACACTTCTTTGAGGTAAGGATTTTGGACCCAAAACTTGTTCCTATGGTATTATTTCACGGATTAGAGCTATAGTTAATGGAATTTAAGGGTTAAAATTGGGGAAACTAGGGCTTGGTATTGGAGACCTATAATTGAGGATTTGAGGGACCAATTATGGTCGGATCTTGGTACTTTTGATATGTATGAACTCGTGGGGAGATAAGAAATCTATTGATGTGAATTTTATCGAATTCTGAGACGTGGGCCCGGGGGTCAGGTTTGGTAATTTCGGGATTTAAGTTGTATATTGATTATTTTCACTTTGGCTTCATTCCCTTAGCATATTTTTATGTCATGATTCTGATTTTGGATAGATTCGACGCGAGTGGAGGCCGATTCGAGGGGCAAAGGCGTCGCGGGCTAGATTTGTACCGGATTGAGGTGAGTAATGATTGTAAATGATGTTCTGAGGGTATGAAATGCCGGATTGCACATCGTTGTTCTATATTTAGGTGACACACACGTTAGATGGCGAGCGTGGGGTCGTGCACTGGTGGGGATTGTGACTTAGTCCGTCCCAAATGACTATTTTACCGCGTATTTGACTTAAATCTATTTGCTATCATCTTGTTTTGGGCTGAATGCCATATTTGGGCTTCGTGCCAACTATTTGAAACCTTAGGGGATTTTTATTGATACTTCCTCACTGTTTTGACTTTATACTTGAACTCAGTCATACTATATTCTACTGTTTTTCATAACTCAGCCATGTTTACTCTGCTTTAATACTTAAATGACATTTCTAAATTATATTTTGGGCTGAGCACTATGTTTTACTGTTGCCCGAGTGGCTGTGAGATTCTGACTGAGTAAGGCCGAGGGCCTATCTTGTGAGGAACCACTGATTATGATTATGAGTCCGAGGGCCTGAGATATGTACGCCACGAGGTGACTTGTTGATATGAGGCCGAGGGACTAGTGATTATGCCACGAGATGGATTGATATTGAGATTGGGCCGAAAGGGGCCCCTCCAGGAGTCTACACACCCCTAGTGAGCGCGGGTACCCATTGTTATGTGAGAGATAGCTCGAGGGGCTGGTGTTGTTTTATGATATTGCCCAAGGGGCGATCCTTTATGTGTTTATCTTTCCTATCTGCCTGTCATTTGCTTGTTTAATTGTAAATAGGCATTTTATGAAGTTTTAAACTGAACTCAGTAATTTTGCACATCCTTACTACTTCACTGTTTTACCGGCTTTTACTTTTTCTTTATAGTCTATAATGTGACATACGTGGTTTTCTTGCTTTCAGTCTTTATTTATGATTATTACTCACTGAGTTGGAGTACTCACTTTACTCTTTGCACCCTGTGTGCAGATTCAGGCGTTGCTGATCCTACTAGCGAGAGTTGAGAGCTCCCGGCAGATTTCGGAGTTCACGAGGTAGCTGCTTGGCGTCTGCAGTCCCGTGTTTCTCCCCCTTTATCTCGTTTCATTTCCCTTATTAGTGACTTTGTAATAGTTTGGTAGACTTCTCAGACTTGTACTAGAATTGATAGATGCTCATGACTAGTGACAACCCGATATCGGGTTGTGTTGGATTTTATTCCGCAACTGCAATGTTCACTGCTTTCTTTGGGATTATTTATTACGTTTTAGACATAATTCTTATTTTTTCATTGCTTAAAACTAGAATGTGGAAAGTGTCGGCTAGCCTTGTCTTCATGAGAGGTGCCATCACGACCGGGTCCGGGTTTAGAGTCATGACAAGTTGGTATCAGAGCTTAGGTTACATAGGTCTCACGAGTCATGAGTAGGTTTAGTAGAGTCTCGTGGATCGATACAGAGACGTCTGTATTTATCCTCGAGAGGCTGCGGAACCTGTAGGAAAACTTCATATTCTTTAAATTCTTGTTGTGCGAATTTGTTGATCCGAGTACTAAACTTCTGTTATTCTATTCTCTCGCAGATGGTGAGGACACGCGCTACTGGTCAGGATGGACGACCACTATTACCACTAGTTGTGGCCACTAGAGGCCAAGGGCGCGGTCGTGGTCGCGGTAGGGGCAGAGGTGTGGCCCGCACAGTAGCTAGGGCAACACCTGCAGATCCACCAGCTGCCCCAGTTCAGGATCAGGATCCAGTTATGGACGCTCCAGCAACACCAGCTGTGCCCATTGTGATTCCGAGTCTTCAGGAGGCCTTGGCTCAGATCCTATCAGTTTACACTGGCCTAGCTTAGGCAATCTCAGTTACTACAGTCGCAGCTACTTCTCAGGTCGGGGGAGGTAATTAGACTCCCGCCGCTCGCACACCTGAGCAGGTCCTGCAGGGACTTCAGATATCGGAGGCACATCCAGCCCAGCTGGTTGCAGTTGCTCAGGACTATGTAGTTCCTGCCATGCCAGAGGACGAACAATGTAGGTTGGAGAGGTTTGGTAGACTTCAACCTACGACCTTCAGTGGTGCAGAGGGCGAGGATGCCCAGGGTTTCTTGGATAAGTGTTAGAGGATGCTTCGTACATCGTGTATTCTAGAGACCAGCGGGGTTTCTTTCACTACTTATAAGTTTTCTAGAGATGCCTTCACTTGGTGGGAGACTTTTAAGAGGCGTAAGACTGTTGGTGCAGCACCCCTTACCTGGCAGCAGTTCTCCGTTTTCTTTCTGGAGAAGTATGTGCCGCAGTCTCGTAGAGAGGAGTTGCGCAGGCAGTTTGAGTGGTTGCATCAGGGAGAGATGACTGTGACACAATATGAGATAAGGTTCTCCAAGTTAGCTCGTCATGCTATTTGGTTGGTTCCGACAGATAGAGAGAGGATTAAAAGGTTTGTTGATGGCCTCACTTATCAACTTTGTATTCTCATGACCAGGGAGAGGGTGACTGGTGTGACTTTTGAGGAGGTTGTAGACATTGCTCATGAGATTAAGTCGGTTCGTCTCCAGTAGCGAGAGGGGAGGGAGGCCAAGAGGCCTCAAGGATCGGTGGTGCTCCTTCGAAAGGTCAGTTTCAACACGGCAAAGGCCATCCATTCAGGTATGCTTAGCCAGCTCGCCCAGGTTATCATGAGGCCTCATCGGGTCATGGTTCTTACAGTTCTCATCAGGTCCAATCATCACTTAGTGCCCTTCCAGCTCAGAGTTCGTCCCGTACTCCATCAGTTCAAGGCTCTTCTATACCAGGTGCATCTGCTAGTCATTCCGGTGCTAGGGGTTCCCTTCAGTCCCCTTCTCCAACATCTAGGAGTTGCTATGAGTGTGGAGAGATGGGTCATATGTGGAGGTAGTGTCCTCGTTGTCTTGCGAGTTCATCTCTAAAGAGGAGTTAGCTATCGGTTTCAGCGCCAGTTACTTCACCACCACCCGCTCACCCAGCTAGGGGTGGGGGTCAGTCAGCTAGGGGTCACCCTAGAGGGGGAAGTCGATCAGGTGGCGGTCAAGCCCGTTTCTATGCACTTCCAGCTAGACCCGATGCTATTGCTTCAGTTGCTGTCATTACAGGTATTGTTTCAGTCTGCCATAAAGATGCCTCTGTATTATTTGATCCCAATTCTACCTTTTCTTATGTGTCATCATACTTTGCTCGTTATTTGGGTATGCCCCGTGAGTCTCTTGCTTCACCTATTCATTTATCTACCCCGGTGGATGATACTGTTGTTGTAGACCATGTGTACTGATTGAGGACAACCCTGCACTACTATTGAGTAGTGAGAGAGGTCGAAACAGCTTTTACCCGATGAGGTCGGGATCGATTTCCACAGGGAGCTAGATATTAGGGTCGAGTGTCTATCTAAAGTGGAGTTGTGTATTCGTTCCAAGTTACACTTCTAAACATTTTGGGTTTTTGTTTTACCTCTAGTTGTGTAATACTACGATGCTAAATTATGCTAAATTAAGCTTAAGGTTAAACTATCTCGAGTTGTTCAAATAGGTAAAAGGCACAAGGGTAGTGACTTTCTCCCATGTGGTTAATTAACGGATTCTTGAATCTAAGGCTAGATTGTCATATTTGGGGAGTATGATATAATCATTGCACGATTCTACTCACTCTACACCTCTCGGTGGTTCAAGTGATTTTGCCTTAATTGACTTTCTCAAGTACAATTGGGTATGCAAATTTGTGCAAGCAATTGAGGTTCAAGTCGGGTATTACTATCTCTTGGTTTAACCCTTTAATTGGGGTTATCAATCTCTTGAGTACGTCCCAATTCCTTGTTGGACCAAATTCAGAGACTTAGGCTCTCTTCCTCAAGAAGAGCCAAAGTCTTCTAAACAATAACTAATGTTTGCAACCACTAATTCAACAATTAAACATGAAATTAGTCCAAATATAAAACACCCATAGTCAATCAAGCGCTAAAACACAAGACCCATCAATTACCATCACTTGGGTTGAGCCACAACCCTAACTTATAGGCCTAGCTACTCATAATTAGAGAAGAAAACAAAGCAATAGATGAAAAGAAACTCATAATAATTAATTGCTAAATTAAACTTGAAGATTCAATGTTGAAATCACGATAAATTACTCGAAATAGCTAAAAGGAATGAAGTCACGAGCGCAACTCTTGATACAAAACTATATGATGACCTAAAAATGGGAAAAGAATCTATTTATACTAGGCTGAAAATCTTGGACAAAAATACCCTTGCATGGCTAGTGTGGACCGCACAAAATCGAGTGCGGTCACACTAAGGCTCTGGGCTTGAATAATCAGCTCTCTAAACTCAGGCAATGCGGACTGCACAAAATCGAGTGTGGCCGCGGTAGCTTCCATTGCAGTCCGCACAAAAAGGACCGCGGACCGCATTGAGCTTCATCCTCCAAAACACCACCTCTCTGAACCTTGGCTCTATGGACCGCACGAAATTGAGTGCGTCCGCAATGAACTCAATGTGGACCACACAATACCATTTGTGGCCGCATTGCCTGTTGGCCTGAACAACATCCTCTCTGAACTTCACTTGTGCGGACCGCATAGAATGGTGTGTGGCCGTACTGGCCCTGTTTGACTGAGCTTTGTCCTGTCTTAGTACTTGTGCAAGATTTCACTCCTTTTTGAGCTGGTTTTTGACACCTTGTCACCTTGTTGATCAAACCTGCAATCAAGCACAACTTGTGAACCTTTAGGACTATTTTGTACACAATTCTAATCAAAACTTAAGTAAGAAGGAGTGTAGAATGCATCATATTCCCTAGCTAACAACTCCCCCAAACTTATGCTTTTGCATGTCCTCAAGCAAACAAAATAAGACCCACCCTTAAGAGAAAATCCAAGAAAATTCAGTTGTCCTAAAGTGACCTCATCTAGCATCAATTGGGACTAACAATTGCCCTCAATACAAATGAATCATTAACAACATTTACTCTTTTAAACACCATGGATTAAGTGTGACACAAGAGCATCAAGAGTTGACTCAACACATCAAAGAACTCTTTCTATTACTTTGGTCATTGTGGAACCCAAACTCACACATCCTCAACTCTCCCTAAGCAAACTTCACCTTTAGTATAGTGACACTCAGAACAAGGTTAATGAAAATACACTCATCTCTCTCAAGGAAAAGTCACAAGTCCGGCTCTAAATACCATATGATTGCCTCTTATGTGAGTCACCACTAATGTAAGCTTCATTCAACTCGAGATTATATAGGGCTTTTGTGGAGACATATTGAAGGCTTTTGGTTCAGGGTAGGAGATGTTTGGTCTAAGTAGGTTCCATCTTCCCTTTAGCACTTCTTTTGCTTCATTTTGGCACACATTCACTTGACCTTTTGAGTCATTTCACTTCTTTCTAAGGGGTTAGAGAGACTCACTGTCACTCTTTCTTGTTCATTTCAAATCTTTTCTCCTTTCTCAACTTTTCACACCTTTCATTCTTTGCTTTTCTTGAATTCCTTTATTCATTTTGTCTTTTTGCTTTACTTTCTTTTTCATTGCCTTTCCTTTTCTTTATTTTGTACCTTTTTGCCACTTTGTTGCAATCCTCGTCTCTCCCCCCAAACTTATACTTTTGCCAAGTGCTAAGAAAAGATCGGGTGCCAAGAGAAGGTATCTTTTAGAACTGGTAAAGGCTTGTATCATGGTTCTTGAAGGAAAAAGGTCTAAGGCTCAAAAGAGTAGACTAGAGATTTTGTCATTGTTAGGCTATGAAAGTGTTCAAGCAATCATTTGGATCAAAGAGAGCCTATAATCATGTCTCAAGTCAAACTTAACTTAGGATTTCACCTCAACAAACATTCGGGGCAAGTTCTAGACCAATGGCTCTAGACTTGGACTTGCAATGCAATTTCTCACCGCACAAGATATCGTAACGCTAAAGACACAGAGTCGGGGGCCCACAACAACCTTCAATAAGATTTGAGCACACAATGGTCCCAGAAAATCACTTTATGATTATCGGCCAACACAAGAGTCTCAAGGTCACAACTTTCACCATCCTATAACACAACGATTTGTTTTTGACCATAAGATCAAAGGATACCACTAACTACTAAAAAGCAAAAAAGAAAAGAAACACAGACTCAAACCTTTAAGAAGGTAGTCATGCCATCCATCATCGGGAAGATCCACCCGGTTCACACAAATTCCACCTTTGGAAAGAATCGTGGCATTAAGAAAACCAAAGGCTTATTGCAAAGATCCAAAACAAGAAGCTACGAACACGAATAAGAAGCTAAGAAAGAAAAATTGCAAAAGTAAAATGAATATTTACAAGAGGGGGGTTTAATCGAATATACAATAAGGGAGATGAATATATACAATGTAACGTAACTTTTATATACATACCCAAAGTAAAAAGTGCGAAAAATGTAATGAAGTGCTAAAATTATATACATACCAAAGATGAAAAAGAAAGAAAGAAATAAAATCTGTCATATATATATATATACATTCATCCAACAAATCAATCAAATTAGGGCCTACCCCCTCAAATGAAAGCTGGCATTGTCCTCAATGCTAACTAAGCAAAATAAACACCAAAATATAGAGGATACGGAAACTCCCTATGGGCCGTCTGTCTGCATGGGGTCCTAAGTGGTCCCTGGGTCCTCAATATGCTGCGGAACCTGAGACTAGCTCCTTGTGACCTGTGGCTCTGCTGCTGTGACCTTGGCCTGGACCTGGACATGCTCCTGGGTAGCATCCTGTGGCTGACTGTAGGAAGTCTCCGGTGGGTCTACCAACTGGATGACTACATCATCTGATTGAGGGATCACCCTCTTCCTCTTGGGAGGCCTCACTTACTGCACTGGCTATGGATGGGCTGCTGGCACAGGGTCATGTAACAATAAATCGAAAGGTAGGTGATCTTCCTTTAACCTGTCAACCTCAACTCGCAACTCCTTCACGGACTCCTTGGAAGCCTAAGTCTTTCTCATCTTCTTGGCCTCCCTAGAAAGCTCCTTAAGAGCCTTTCCATGTGAATCAACAGCGTCCATGAGCACTTTCTGAGTATCAAGGAACTTCTTCTGGTTGTCCAGAATATCCTTGAGTGCGTCCTCAATAAACTGTAGGACCTGTGGAGGCGGAGGTGCCGACTGAGCTACCATGGTAGAAGATAACACAGACAACTTAGAAGTAGTTGTCTGCATCCAGTTGTTGATGCTAGTGAGGGCTTGGCTCAGGCAGTGGGCGGTCAAAGGATAGGTTGTGGTGGAGGGTATGTCAGGATCTGCGGAGGTGGATGGACTAGGAGCCATATCTGCTGCACTGGGAGGACGCTGTAGAGTAGTCACCACTATTGGCTCTAAAGACTGGCCAGTTGAAACAGTGGATTTCCCTTTGGAGTGCTTGACCTTGAGGTTGTCATCACCCTGCAGGCTATACCATGAGAAGGGTGTATTTGCCTTCACCTTCACATCAAATCCCTGCTTCTCCACATTGAGGTCCTTAAAGTACATTTTCAGAAAGTTTGTGAATGGGTAGAACCTGTCACCCTCACTCACCACCCGTGAAATAACCCGGGATATCACATTCCCGACATTGATCGGGTACCCTGCCATGATTGATGCAACTAAGATCACCCAGTGAAGTGGGAGTGAGTTGTCATGGGTGGTAGGATCTAGCCTGCTGCACACGAATGTCTCCCACCCCTTTGCCTCAAAATTCAGTGTCATCTTCAATATTTTTACCCCCGCAGTCAGCCAGTCGGGAGTGGTACCTGGGATTTCCAAGTACTCCGCCAACCACGGATGGGCCTCTTCACCCAATTTCATCTTGTCAAGGTACAGGGACTCATCCTCCTCTATGAAGCCCAAATAGACATTGATGGTCTTGCCATTAAACATCACTTTCAAGTTCCGGACTTTGATGACTGTGGTACCCTTTTTTATGTGGGCCACATTGGTGTAGAATTCTTTCACCAAATGCTCATTTGTGTCATCCACTTGGCCGATAAAGTAGTCCCATCTAGCTCTATCATTGAATTGCCTCAACACATTTGGATTATGAGGAAAACGATCCTGGGTAATGATTTTTATTTTCGAAATCAACCTCTTCTCTGGCCACCACTCTCTGAACTTGTGGTAGGCAATCTCACTAACAAACCGGTCCTCCCATACCTCCGGGTTCCTAGTCCACTCAACCCCGCCAACTTGGGGCTCACCTCTTTGTGCTTCTTCTCCCTCCTCTGGTATCGCATCCTCTTCGGATAAAGATGCTATGGGAGGAGTACTCATCTCTACTGCCGTCAGCTGCGCCCTTAGAAAAGCATTATGATTCATAGTTGCAGAAAAAAATGTGTAGACAGTTCACTTGTTGCAGAGTGCGAACCGCACAAAAATGTAGTGCGGCCGCAAAGAGTCCATTGCGGACCGCACAAAATACCATTGTGGTCCGCACAGAGGTGTGGTTCAAACTACCCACTATCTGAATATATGCACCGCGGACCGCACAAAATGGCAATATGGCCCGTATTGAGGCACTGCGGACCGCACAAAATGCAATGCGGCCGCGATCCTAAATGATTAGGTTTCAAAACTTCTTCAATGCGGTCTGCACAAAATTCCTTTGCGGACCGCACAGGGGCACCGCGAACTGTACAATTTCCACCGCGGTCTGCACTGAGTACCCATTAGCAGCACTATATATGGTTCATGCTTTAATCGTTTTTAGTCCAAATTTTCACTAATTAAAGAGTCCCTAAGCGTTTACCCAATGTTTTAACTACCTAATCCTAATTTACACAAGAAATTAACTAACCTAAGCTACCATATTGAAAGAAATACGGGAAGGCTAAGAAGAAGAACAAAGAATAACAGAAAAAGTAAAAGAAAATAACAAAATTAAACAATTAAAAGAAGTTAAAGTTACCAGATGTGTATGCAGCGAAATCAAAAGACTTGATTTCTCGCTGTCGGGACATTTCAAAAGTATGCCTCGGGACCCCGAGGGCGAGAGGCCGCGACCAAGTTCCCGACATCGGGGCTCGTCAGAGCCCAACTTGGAGGAAACGAAGACCAAAGCCAAGACGGAGGGGGAAGCCCCCATGGAACATGGCTACGTCTGACAGGCCCGGCCTATCCAGAGCCTATGCTGAGGCATCACGTCAAACCATCCCATCTCTGTAGTTTGTGTTTAATCTCCACATATTTGTACCATACCATGTACCCTTGCCTATATAAGGGGAACCCATACCACTTTGTAAAGGGCTGATGTTGCTCTATTTCTCCACTAAAGCAATAATATCTCTCTCTCTCTCTTTCTTGTATTTTGTTCGTTCTCATTGGCTCGAGGCTGCGTTAACATCTATTGTCTTCTTACTTATTTCATGATATATTGCGCAACTTTGGCCGTAAAGATCCTTGCTTGATCGTATCCTTAATTGTTATCCTATTCCCGGTTGCCCCCATAGCACGAGCTTGATTCGAGCCCCGGCCCCTAGGTCCTTATCGATCGGCTTTGCATCCGGGCAATAGGCCTCTTCGGTTTGATTACTGTCTTGTTTTACCTCGCATTTCATCGTTAAGCTAACGTTATTAGCATCAACTGCTCTAACAGCTAGCTCGGGAATAAATCACGTATTTTTAGAATCTTATTTACAAATTTAATTATTGTTACCATTTTCACGGTAAACAGTTTGGCGCCCACAATGGGGCTAAAAATAATAGTGATTATTTTCTTGCTAGTTTCGTCACACAAATGCACATTATCTTTCACACTTTTTCTTGCCTAAGATCTTTTGATTTCAAGTTAATGTCCGGCTTGGTAAGCAAAATCGAGAACAACTACCCGGAAAACCACAGCAAAAATAGTATGGCTGCTCCATAGGTTAGCGCGACACCACAGGACCCCGATAACACATTTAGGTCGATTCAAGCAGGCGCGGGCTTGCAAGGCACGCAACAGGTCGATGAACCCTCGCGCATCGATGATAGCATACAACGCATTGACCGACAGGAAGCTCAAAAAACCCCAACCCGGGTAGAACAGGAAGTTAATCTTCATGTTATTTTTGAAATGTTACAGGCATGGCGATTGGCTATTGCTCAGCTACAAAGTCGCCCGAAGACTTCTAACGCAGTAGCGCTAGAGACATCTCATTATGCCGAGCTGGTATCCGATAGATCAAGTAATAACTGATCGGTAACTGACCCCGCCACAGTGAGGATGTTTGGGAATCTCTTCGAAAGGATCGAATCAGGTTCGTGGAAGCTCTTACAGCAACTGTCTCCCTAGGAAACAGTCCCGGAACTTGCTTCACAAAAATTCGGAACACCGAAACCCCCTAGGAGCTACTGGACCTTAGATCCCTACGGTCGCACCTCCGCTTACGTGCGCTCATTCAAAGGAAGCAACCTCCAAGATGATAAGTTCGAGCCTGTCTTATTGAGGAAGTTTGAAGAAACTCTCTCGAAAGAAACCACGACGCAGAGCCACCGCCTGGTACTTGACCTCACAGACTCGCTTACCGTACCAGTGTGGTCCTCCGTGGAAGCACGCGCCAAGGCCATCAAAGCAGTACTGAGAGGGCCCGATACACTTGAGGCCAAACGAAGAAGAAATGAAATACCGTGGGAAGCCGCACCCCATTCCTTCATAGGACGAATGAGATCGTTCCCGATTTCGGATGATTGGGCAGCACAGGCCTTCACCAGAGGCCTGAACGAAGCATGCCTGACGACACCAAGACATTTCAAGTAAAGCCTGATCAGATACCCAGTTGAAGTCTTGTTGGATGCCCACACCCGGCACCAGCCACGAATCGGGGCCGTGGACAACTGTCCGGGAACCTCCTCGAGTTCGGTATATCCAAGCAGACTCCCGCCAAAGAAGCTAATTCCAAACGGATGGAGGTATCATCCATGCACTATAAATGGAAGGAACGACTCGAGATGCAACCTACCTCACAACAATAGGGAAATAGCCTGAGGACAGCACCCTTGAAGAACCTCCAATGGAACCATATTCAACAAGGCACAAGTTGTAGTGAAACCCCGCCTAGCTGAGTACGATTTTAGCATTGCTATACCAAAAATCGTGATCACCATAAGTGAAACTGGGAATGCTAGGCGGCTCAGACCTATTCGACCAAGACCCCTTCAAGGGAACTATGGCCCAGCGCAGGAACCGCAGGGCGCGCATGGTCATCAGCTCAAAAGAACGACAACTGTGCTATTCAATAGAGATCGCAACCAAGTATCATTAAGCGGTCAGGCTCTTATCCAGCTCCAAGGGAGGAAGGAGATCGGGAAAAATAAAGCTGACAAGCCACGGTGTATTGCCACGACAGTAAAGGGGCGGCGGCACCCTTCAATGATCCATAAAATGCAGAGTGAAAGGGCTTATTGCCGGGGAAAGATGGGTCCGGGAAATATACCCAAAGAACACCCTTGCATCCAAGGAAAGGGACGCCGATACTTTGCCTCGGCCTCGTATTAATGCGATTGGTAACCCCCTCCCTCATTTGACCTATTTCATATAAAACATGTATTCGTGAGTGCAGATGGTTCGATCAATTATACCGACAATGTCGGGCCAAAGCTAATGGGGCGATTTAGACTAACAAACCAAATCACTCCCACACCTCAGATCTTTTGATGGATTCCAGACGCCGATCGCCACAACAATCAGGAAAGCTTTTCCCTCTATACAGCCCGCCTGAGCTCGGGTTGGAATGCCGAGCTTGCGAAACACAGACATTTCATTCAAATGACAACGGGCACACCGCCCAGAGGCGACTTCGACCACACTCTACCAAAGGGATGAAACTGCACAACAGAGGTAGGACTAAAGTATTCGACAAGGAGCTACACGCGACAAGAGGAAATCCCTCACCATATGACCCATCGACGGCATCAATGCCTCCGCCCTCGAAGGAATCAAAGGGTGAGTAGAACCACATCTTCGGCCAAGCCTGGTTGAACACAGCAGAAGGCTGTATTAAGGGCTCGCACCTCGAAATGGCAGAAACATACCAGACCTCAAAACGTCCCCTACACATCCCGCAGCAGGGAAGAACTACTCTGCTCCCTTGTTGTTTCTTTTCTTTTGCTAACCTATATGCAGGCAGGCAGCCGAGGCATTCATAAGTTCTAACTACACTCAAATATCCGAGGCCTCTGCGGGGCCCACCATTTTCTCTTCCCTCGACCAAACTTCCAATCTAAAAAGAGTACCGCTAGCAAGATTATTAGCAGAGTAGCACACCCCCCAGAAGAGGATCCGACGAAATCACGGGCCTTTCTTCTACAGTCAGACGACGTGCGATGACTTTCTCTTAAGGGCACTGTCCCCTCGGAAGGGCCAATAAATGGCAGGCTAAGTTTCAAAACATAATCATGTAGACGGATTAGATGATCAGAGGAGCCGCACCCACGTGGCCCAAGCTTACAACAACGAGACGACATGTATTTACAGCCTATATTTACATCAAGCAATAAAGAATATCTTTTCGGCATTTCATACTTCGAAAAAGGCTATTACGGCATATTCACAGCAAAGGCCTCTCTACTGAATACGTCCCGAGATACTCAGAGACTTAAACGGTTCAACGCTCATACGGCCCTAGGGTCGGAACCCCGGGCTCACAAAGCACTCACAATGCAACTCCGAGTTCACGAGAAGTGGTCTTCAAGCTTAAACAAACTCGATGACTCGGAGACTGTCGCCAATCGCCAAACACTGCAAAATCCAAAACTGTAAGACCCCTAGTGGGAAGACTCGGCAAAACCAGATCTATTCTACATCATACAAACTGTAAGACCTCAATAGGTATGACAAACTATAAGACCTCAATAGGCATGACAAACTGTAAGACCTCAATAGGCATGACAAACTGTAAGACCTCAATAGGCATGACAAACTGTAAGACCTCATCAAGCATGAAAACCTCGAAGTTTAGGCTATACATCGCATTTGTAAGAATCCCTAAAGGCATACCCTCGGTGTAGACGCCTAAACTATCGTTTGGGATAAAAAATGGCTACGGCCAAACGCACATGACTACGGTCAAAATGACTGATACAGCTAATATAACACGACTCGAGGACGCCCGATTGTCGCTAAAAATCACAGGCCACTACTTCAAATATACTTTTGAAAGAACCAGTTAAAATAGGCTTCCCTCAACAAGCAAAAACAAGCTCCGACCACGCCGGCTCCAAACCATAAGATCGTTGATCTACTCGACCTACGAGCTATGAACCTTACGAGGTGCTCGAAACATCACTTACAACGACTTGAAATCGAGGTTCCTCTGGAACCGACGAAGGGTCAGGCAAAAATACTCTAAAAAGACCTTAACGAGCAGAAACAAAGCCTACAAAAAAGCCCACAGGCAAAAACAATTAAGAGCCATTATCACCACCTAAGCAAGCCTACGGGCCTCATATTGAAAGGTCTCTTAGACCAAACAGCGTAAGAGCCATTATCGCCAGCTAAAAAAATTTTGACAACTTGAGGATTAAAATAAGCTCATATCGTAACCCGATTCGGAGACCGGATCCAAAATAGTTAACTATGCAAGCCTCCGGGCCACATACTGAAAGGTCTCAACGGCTAAATGGCATAAGTGCCACTATCACCGGCCAGAAAATCGAGGAAATTTAAGGGTCCATTATAGCTCGAATCGTAACGCGACTCGAAGACTGGACCTGAAAACTGCAATACACCTACGGGCACAACATAAGAACCACTGTCACCGGCCTGGAAATCAAGGAAATTTAAGTGTCGATTACAGCTCGAATCGCAATGCGACTCGGAGACTGGACCCGAAAAGTTCAAAATGCCTAAGTGCATGGCATAAGTGCCACTATCACCGGCCGAGTAAACCTTCGGGTCACGCGCTCGTAAGGTCACTTCGACCCAGAGCACAAAGGGACATCATCATCCGCCCATGCAGGCAGGAAAGAGCTTAAGGGTCAATTGAAGCTCGAGTCACAATGCGACACGAAGATTGGACCCAAAACAGTTGGAATGGCAAATGTCCAAGGGCAAGAGATAAAAACGATTGCTACCTGCTCGCACGGGCACAAAAAATTCAATGACAAGAAGGTTCGAGCCGGAGCCCAACTCGGAGACTAAGCCTAAGTAGCCAGGCCAAGCATGGAGGCCCCAGTACCTACTCGCGCCAAGGATCGCACTTAAGATCCCTTGAGTCTGTCCGATCCGTTTTGTGCCTATGAGGACCTCGCCAAACACTAAAACCAGTCAGCCTGATCGAAAGCAACAACAGATAAAAGGTACAGGAGAAATAAAGCTTCAAGTTTCTTCTTATATATTACATGCGTGAAAAAAGCGCATTCTCCATCTACAGGTATGCCCTACGTATATCAGAGACAAAGAGACAAAATAGAAAGGTCCAAAGCGACAAAATGGCAAAGTCTAAAGCGACAAAATGGCAAAGTCTGGAGCGACAAAATGGAAAAGTCTACACTCTGCGCTAAAGGGCTACAGCTTGTCAAATTCGCCCTCCGCAACGTCAATAAGAAATAACTGAGCATCACGCTCGTCCGCCCTTGCTCGAGCCAATTCCTCCAAGAGGACGAAGCCCCTTGCACCGACCTCCTCGAGTACCTCTCTTCGGGATCTACAACGAGCATATTCCTCGATCTTCTTCCGCTAGTAGAGGGCTCGCTTCAGCTCGGCTTGGGCATCAATAGCATCCTTCATACGAATCGTCGTCTCACGATTATCCTTGGTTCGGCTTAGTGTCGCTTCTTCCCAGGCATCAATTATCTGGGCTCTGACCTTCGAGAGATCGGATTTGAGTTTCCCAATCATATCCGCTTGAACTTTGGCATTATCATGATCAAATGGAGTTGGACCTCGAAGGCAGGGACCTTAGCTGAGGCACTCATCTCCTCCAAAGTTCGAGCCTTCACTTGAGCTTTTAGCTCCCCGCAAGCAACTCTGACACGGTTGACGTCACCTTTGAGGTACTTCAAGGCCTCCGCCTTTGTCTGCAATTGATATGGCAAAAGGGGTTAGCCTTAAGGATAGAAAGGAGCGAAGCACGTACTATAAAAAGTTACCTGCTCCATCAAATAGCTCTCATAGTTTGAGCTCTAGTATGCCTTATATCACCAATGCTGTAGCTCAACTTCCTTCTCCTCGCTAAGGAGCCTAAGGGATTCACCCTCATCTAGAATTTTATGAAGCTTGGCCCCTTGACGGAGCAGCTCAGACCTAAGACTATCATAGGCCTGCACAATGAAGGTTCAATAAAGGGAGGAAGGCACGGGGCATAGAGAAAATGTACATGAACTCACCATAAAAGGGAAGCCGATGGACTTCCTCAAAGTCGGAACACACTCATGTTGATCTTGCCCCTGTGGCCCTAGAAGAACCGACCTCGGGCACGGCTTATTTGCTCAAAGGAACCGCCAACCGGGAATCAGGCGCTCCGGGAGTAGCGGACCCGATCGACGCCCCTTCCTCAGAAATGTGAGCTCGACCAGCACCACTAAAGGATCCATCACACCACGGGTACCCCATCCCAAGGAACCGCCCAATATCTGGAAACGGTGAATCCAGCAAAAATGGAAGGGGAAAATATTACCTCGGGTATACGAAGGCAAGGTAAAGGCAGCATACGCATATACCTTGGTATTGCGCTCCCCATCCGGTACGAAGTACAGCTCGCCATCTGCGCTCATCACAAGATGAATGGGTCACCAGCTTCCGGACCCAGGCAGGCAGATCATGGACTTCACCCGGCATTCACGAAGTTGCTGCAACAAGGTAGACAACATTATTACTCAGTTGATTTTCTTTATAGCCGAAATCTAAGAAAGCTAAACACGCCTCACTTACGTGCATAATTCCACCCATCGGGAAATGGTAGAAACTCCACAAGGATAATATTGGTCGTCCGGACCCAAATAAACCAACTGGGCCACTCTCGATCCCCACTTTACTCATCATTAATAACAAAGGGCATGAACGAGCGACATCTCAGAGTTAGCAGGCCTCGACGATGAAAAGGCCGATATAGCCTAACAAGGTGATCAAGCGTGAATTCAAGCCCGTCTTTCTCCACGAAGAACCTCATCATCAACGTCGTTCACCAAAACGACGGATGAATCTACGCTAGGGTAAACCAATACTTCCAGCAAAAATCAAGCACGACCCTATCAGAGGGGCCAAATGCGAAAGGGTATAGGTATACGCTCAAGAATCCATCGGTGGAGTCCGCAATGCCCTCATCTAGGGAAAGCACCTGCAATGTTATCCCCTTTCTCCGCTTGCAGTATCTCCTCGCCATCTCCATGTGTTCCTTTCTTATCAAGGATGTCGTCTACAGAGCGAACTCCCTCGGTTCTTGAGCAACAGGAGCAGCACCCGTCGTCACCTGCCAGATCCGCCCCGATGTGGTTTCCATGACTAAGGTGAAACTAACAGGTCAAAGCAATCGCGCGCACCAACACTTTTTGTGCCTAAAGAGATAAAGTACCCCATGCCAAAGCAGAAAGGAAGCTATATAAAAATAGTGAAGTCTTGCAAAAAAGCCAAAGTCGAGGCAGCAACGATTCGCCTACCTGAGGCAGGCCCCGGGAACCCAACAGCCTCGATACAGATCGACGGGTCAATACCCGATCCTGAAAGCATCCTTTAACGAGGATTCAAGACTAGAGGGGCCGTTCGTATTATCTCCGAGCTCACGATAGCACTCTACGTCAAGAACCCCCGACCCAAAGAAGTCGGACTTCGGGAAGCTTTAAACGCCAACACTTGACGCAAGGCAAGTACCTGGTCTCGTGATCCCCTCTTTCTGAAAAGTGGAATAAGCATAGGAGTATTCGATCGCTTAAGCTCCACGAAGGTCCGAGGAAGCACCCGAATACAGGCAAACTCCTCAGCAGAAGTCTATCCTATACATTCTAAAGGGGATATCTACATCAAGATCAATAGGGTCCCTCGGGTACCCGAAGATGACCTTCATCCAGGGTAACATTCCCGAAGGCCCCAGAATTCAATGCATGATCTCCATACAACTCGGAGGGCCTCGATAGCACGGACCTATCAGATCAACCCAAGATTGGTCCGAAGTACGATGCTGGGTTCAGATGAGAGCTATGCCGGTCAGTAGAAGACTAGGATGGACACCTGCGCCCAAGCCCGATATCAGTAGCCAGCAAACAAAAGAAAGCATTCAAAGGGCCCCGAAGGGAATGAGAGCATACCGAAATAAAGCAAAGTTTACAAGCAAAAATCAACGGGGTATATTCTTATTCATAAAAGTTTGTGTACAAGCAGCCCTCGAGGGGTCGTTATATATAACTTGCAAAATCCTACAGGAGTCTACGCTCAAAGCAGAGGAATGTAAGGATGTACATGCGATGAAACCTGATGTCCGATACGCCTTCGAGAGCCCATCTCCGCTATTAGCATCCTCGGGCGCCGAACCCTCAAGCACATATCCTCGAGGGTGACTTCGATCTCCACCTCCCATAGGTTCCCAGCTCTATCCCCCTAGGGATCCCCATCGGAGAAGATGAAGAAGAGGAAAAAGAGGGGACGTAGAGGAGGCAGAGAAAAGACACATGGCCCACCGAAGCCAAAGGTTGAAGATTCGGCGGTCCCCAGCCTCAACGGCCGGTTGTGCCACTTTATCCCTTGGGAAAGAAAAAACCCAAGGGATGAAGTGCCACACCAGGCCCGGGTAGGAGAGTGAGCAGCGCTGCATAATCCGAACAGCTATCTACATAAGGGATAAATCGACTCCCCATCTATCATCACCCCGTCCCAGCAGTAGCAGCAGCAAGAGCCAGCATACCGAAAACTGCAACAATAGTGGAATGACATGTTTATGTTCGATTAAGGGAAGCCCCAGCAGAAGGCCACAACACAGTCTAAGGAAACTCCTCCAAATGGCCTTAAGGTCAAGAGCCCCTAGCATGATGTTCATGGGTGAAAGAAGATGATAAGAAGGGAAAGGCAAGCGAGCCAACAGAAGCACTGGGATAGTAAAAGCAATGCCAAGGCACCCCCGTTTATAGGAGATTACGACACAATCATCTAGGCTTTAGAAGGCTGACTGATGGACGCAGTTAATGCATCCATGGAAAATTGAGCTGGAGGCGGTATGTTCACATTGAAAAATGAGAATCAGCAGTGTAATGAATGAAGTTGAAAAGCACGAGCCCATGGAAGCTCAAGCCAGGAGTCGCATCATCGGTACGTTGTCGCCGAAAGAAGCTCAAGGAGTCAAGTGTTAGAATCATTTCTCATCTCTTCATTATGGGAAATGCGGAGACTATTTGTATGCAACGAAATCAGACGACTTGATTTCTCGCTGTTGGGACATTTCAGAAGCATGCCTCGGGATCCCGAAGGCGAGGTCGTGACCAAGTTCCCGATCTCGGAACTCGTCGGAGCCCGACTTGGACGAAACGAAGACCGAAGCCAGGACAGAGGGGGAAGCCCCCAAGGCACATGGCTACATCTCACAGGCCCGGCCTATCTAGAGCCTATGCTGAGGCATCGCGTCAAACCATCCCATCTCTGTACTTTGTATTTAATCTCCACATATTTTTACCATACCGTGTTCCCTTGCCTATATAAAGGGAACCCATATCACTTTGTAAAGGGCTGATATTGCTCCATTTCTCCACTAAAGCAATAATATCTCTCTCTCTCTCTCTTTCTCCTACTTTGTTCGTTCTCACTGGCTCGAGGCTCCTTTAAGCTCTATTGTTTTCTTACTTATTTCATGCTATATTGTGCAACTTTGGCCGTAAAGAGCCTTGCTTGATCGTATCCTTAATTGTTATCCTATTCCCGGTTGCCCCCAATAGCTCGAGCTCGATTCGAGTCCCGATCCCGAGGTTCTTATCGAACGGCTTTACATCCGGGTAATAGGTCCCTTCGGTTTGATTACTGTCTTGTTTTATCTTGCATTTCATCGTTAAGCTTCACGTTCTTAGCATCAACTGCTCTAACAACTAGCTCGGGAATAGATCACATATTTTTAGAATCTCATTTACAAATTTAATTATTGTTACCATTTTCACGGTAAACAATGTTAGAAATATTGAAGATAGACAATTCCTAGTAGTTAATTACGAGCAAGAAGGAAGATGAACTGTGAAATTTTGAGTTCTGAGAGTGAAAAGTTCGAAAAATTGAAAAGGAGGGCCTCGGTTCCTATTTATAGAAAAAGGTCCTGGGGCACATCTCACCTACCCACCGCGGACAGAACAAAATGGCACCGCAGTCTGCATTTCTCAAAGTCATAGGACTCAAACAAGGCAACCACTGCGGTCTGTACAATGCAATACGGCCGTAGTGGACCACCGCGGACCACACAAAATGCAATGCGGTCACGGTGGTAAAATTTATAGAACCTCCACTTTTGATCATTCATCAGTGCGGTCCGCATTGATTTCTTGCCCCCGCACTGAGGTCTTTGCAGCCGCACAAAATGGCAATGTGGTCCGCATTGACAATCTTCAGAGAGTAGTCATTTTTTAACTTCTTGCTACACTACATCTGCACAATCCTACAGCATCTCACAATCAGTCAGTGCAAAAATAAATCCTACACTACAATAAAAATCAAAAACACATGGGTTGCCTCCCAAGAAGTGCCTGATTTAACGTCGCGGCACGACATAGGTTACCATCAAATTATTTGAGATAAAGAAGTGCCACCACATGGCTATCATCAATTTTTCCCAAGTAGTGCTTGACCCTATGTCCATTCACTCTAAAAACTTCCCCATTTTTGTTCTTTAAATCAAGTGCACCAAACAGGGTCACACACACTACTTCAAAAGGTCCACTCCATTTTGACTTAATCTTTCCCGGAAACAGACGTAACTGAGAGTTGAACAAGAGAACCAAATCACCCACTTTGAACTCCTTGCTACTAGCATATTTATCATGAAGGTAATTCATCTTCTCCTTATACAAGGACGAACTGGAGTAGGCATGGAATCAGAATTCATCAAGCTCATTGAGCTGCTCCACACGAAGATTGGTTGCAACATCCCATTCAATATTTAGCTTCCTCAAAGCCCATTTGGCCTTGTGCTCTACTCAACCGGTAGATGGCAAGCTTTCCCAAACAACAACCGACATGGAGACATACCAATCAGAGTCTTGTAAGCAGTCCTATAAGCCCATAGAGCGTCATCCAACTTCTTTGACCAATCGGTCCTATTTGCATTGACCGTCTTTGATAATATACTCTTGATTTCCCTATTTGAGACTTCCACTTGGCCACTTACTTGAGGATGATAGGGAGTAGAAACTTTGTGATTGACACTATACTTTGCAAGCAAAGTGTCAAAAGATCGATTGCAAAAATGAGACCCCCCATCACTTATGATTGCACGAGGAGTACCAAACCTTGTAAAATGTTCTTCTTGAGAAATGCAACAACACTCTGGACCTCATTGTTGGGCAAAGCTACGGCTTCAATCCACTTTGAAACATAGTCCACTACCATAAGAATGTATGTGTTCCCATACGAGCTAACAAACGGGCCCATAAAATCAATGCCCCATACGTCAAAAATATCAACCTAAAGAATGGTATTGAGAGGCATCTCATCTTTCTTCGAAATTCCACACGCTCTTTCACATTCGTCATACCTCTTCACAAGTTCACTTGCATCTTTGTACAATGTTGGCCAATAAAACCCACAACTAAGAACTTTGGAAGTCGTCCTTGCCCCACCATAATGGCCACCATAGGGAGAGGAATGACAAGCCTCCAAGATACTCAATTGCTCTTCCTCTAGGACACACCTTCAGATCACACCATTTGTGCAAATCTTGAACAAGTACGGCTTATCCCAAAAGAAATCTAAACTATCCCATTTGAGCTTCTTCCTTTGTTAGAAGAGAGCTCACACGGGATTATACCAGTCACAAGGAAATTAGAAACATCCGCAAACCATGGCATACCATTCACCGACACATAAAGGAGTTGTTCATCGGGAAATGAATCATTGATCTCTAGGCCATCATGAGGCCTCCCCTCCTCCTCCAAGAAGGACAAGTGATATGCCACTTGGTTTTCACTACCCTTACGGTCCACGATCCCCAAATCAAACTCTTGAAGTAACAAGACCCATCATCTCATCACTCTAGCTTTGGAATCCTTCTTCGCCATTAAGTACCGGAGTGTGGCATGGTCGGTATGGATTATGACCTTGGCACCCATGAGATACGGTCGAAATTTCTCCATTGCGAACAAAATAGCCAAAAGTTCATTCTTGGTCACCGTGTAGTTCACTTGAGCATCATTCATTATTTTCTCGCATAGTACACTGGATGAAACATTTTACTCACTCTCTGACCCAAAACCGCTCCAACCGCAGCATCGCTCGCATCACACATGAGCTCAAAGGGCAAGCTCCAATTAGGTGCTATAATGATAGGAGAGGTGGTCAACTTATGCTTGAGAAGTTAAAAGGCTTGCATACATTTTTCATCAAACACGAACTTGGCATCTTTTTCTAATAACTTGCATAAGGGATTCACTACCTTCGAAAAGTCTTTGATAAATCTCCGGTAGAACCCTGCATGCCCAAGAAAACTTCTAACTCCCTTGACAGAGGTAAGGGGAGAGAGCCTTGAAATCACATCAATTTTTGCTTTGTCTTCCTCAATACCATGCTTTGAAATTTTATGCCCAAGAACTATGCCCTCTTCTACCATAAAGTGGCATTTCTCCCAATTGAGAACAAGATTGGTTTCTTCACAACGGGCCAAAACTCTATCAAGATTTTTCAAGCACTCATCAAATGAATCACCCACAACACTAAAGTCGTGCATGAACACCTACAAAATGTCTTCCACCATATCAGTGAAAATAGCCATCATACACCGTTGGAATGTAGCCGGTGCATTACACAACCCAAAAGGCATCCGAGAAAAGGCAAAGATTCCATATAGACAAGTGAATGTGGTCTTCTCCTGATCTTTTGGAGCAATCAAGATTTGGTTTTACCCAGAACACCAATCCAAGAAATAGTAGAAGGCACGCCCAGCAAGTCGGTCTAACATCTGATCAAGAAAAGGCAATGGAAAGTGATCCTTACAGGTCATTTTATTAAACTTACAGTAGTCCATGCATACCTTCCAACTGGTGACGGTACTGGTAGGAATCAACTCATTTTGTGAATTTGCAACCACGTTTGGCGAAGTCCAAGAGCTATAGAGATGGGGTACACAACCCCGGCATCCAAACACTTGATCACCTCCTTTTTCACAACTTTTTGCATTACTTCGTT
This sequence comes from Nicotiana sylvestris, assembly GCF_000393655.2. Classification (NCBI taxonomy): domain Eukaryota; kingdom Viridiplantae; phylum Streptophyta; class Magnoliopsida; order Solanales; family Solanaceae; genus Nicotiana; species Nicotiana sylvestris. Next base: position 136,273,642 of record NC_091067.1, read on the forward strand.
CAACCTTCTTTGATGCTGCAAGGGGGGCTTTGCATCATCTTCTAGGATAATCCTGTGCATACAGAATGCAGGGCTTATCCCCCGAATATCAGCTAAAGTCCATCCAATTGCCTTTTTCCGCTTTTGAAGCACCACCAATATGGTATCAACCTGCATGTTAGTAAGACAAGAGGAAAGAATAATCGGTAAAGTAGAACATGGGCCTACGAACTCATACCTGAGGTGTGGATGCAACGGCTTCAACTCTAACACCGGAGGTTCCTCAATTGAAGGCTTTGTTGGTGGAGTCTTCCTATTCACGAGATGCAAAGAAAGTTTTCTAGGCTCATAAGAGTATGAGCCCAGTCCATGTAATGCATTCACATACTCCACCCCGGCTTGCATCCTCATTGACATCAAGATTCAACAAAACGACCTCAAGAGGGTCCTCCACATTGATCATTGCACTGGTACCATCAACTATCACTGCCATGACAAGGTCCACAAAATAGCACACCTCGAAATTGTTGGGCTACTTCATTGACTTGCCCACATGAAAGACCACTTTTTCATCACCCACCCGGAAGGTGAGTTCCCCTGCTTTCATATCAACTAAGGCCTTTCCCAGTAGCAAGGAAAGGTATCCCCAAAATGATAGGAACTTCATAATCCACCTTACAATCCAAGATCACAAAGTCAGCTGGCAAGATAAATTTGTCCACTAGACAAGCACATAATCAATAATACCCAATGATCTCTTCATCGTTCTATCCGCCATTTGCAATCTCATGGAAGTCGGCCTTCGTTGCCCAATACCCAAAGTCTTGAAAACTGTGTAGAGCATCAAGTTGATACTAGCCCCCAAATCACATAAAGCCTTAGCAAAGTCCGCACTCCCAATGGTGAAAGGAATGGTGAAAGCACCAGGATCTTCAAGCTTCGGGGCCATTGAATGCACTATTGCACTAACTTGGTGAGTCATCTTTATAATTTCACAATTCATGGACCATTTCTTTGTCACCAAGTCCTTCATGAATTTAGCATATCCCGCATTTGTTCAAGATCCTCCACCAAAGGCACATTAATGGATAAGCTCTTCATCATGTCAATGAAAATTTTAAACTAATTCTCATTTTTCTGCTTCGCGAGCCTTTGAGGATAAGGCGGAGGTGGCCTTGGCAAAGGTACCTTGGCTTTAGGTACAACCGGCTCCAGTATGCCTATTACGTGTTCCCTAGACGGGTTCACGTCATTTTGTGTTTCCACCTCGTCATCTTGAATATCAATCCTCACTTCTTCGTTCACATTGTTATCAATCACATTTTCAACCACCAAAGGAACTTCATATTCTTGCAACTCAACTTCATCACTCAAAATTTGCTTTTGTTTGGAGGCATTCATATCATCGCCTCTCCCACTTCTTGTAGTTACCTCCATAACATGATTGTTCTCACCCTTCGATTTAACCACCGTATCACTAGGTAGAGCCCCCTTAGGACGAGTATCAAAGACTCTGAGATTTGGTCTAACTGCACCTCCAAGTTTCTGATTGAGATATTATGGGAAGCCAACTGCGCATCAGAATCTGCATTCTTTTTCATCGTTTGTTCAAACATTATTTCAATTCTACCCCTATCATTTCTAGAAGAACTAGGACCTTGGGATAGAAATGGGGGTGGATTGTTCAGTAGTTGGTACATTGGGGACCGTTGAAAGCCTTGCCCCTGGTTTTCTTGGTTTCCATTGTTCCATCCACCTTGATTGTTGTTACCACCCCAATTGTTATTTTTACCATTCTAATTTCCTTGATTGTTGTCTGATTATCCCAGTTGTTGTTTTGATTGTTATTTCCCTAATTACCATTGTCTTGTTGTTGTTGATTGCCCCAGTTGCCTTGGGGTCTCCATTGTTGTTGGTTGGAAGAATTGCCCCTTTGGCCTTGATAATTGTTCACGTATTGCACCTCTTCATTCTGCCCATCATAACCATCATCTTTAAATCTACCACAATCATTGTCAAATTGTTCCGAATTCCCTTGGTTCTGTTGACCTCTTTGTCTTCTTTTGTTGACAAGCATGTTGACACCCTCCATGACATTCACTTGGCAAGGATTTTGAACTTGTTGCAGTTGTGCCTTTGCTAGTTGGTTCATTGTAGTTGTCAACTCAGCTATAGCCTACCCATGATCATGTAACTCCTTGTGCAAATGAGTAACCGTGGGGTCACCCTAGGGCACATTGGCTCTACTTTTCCAAGCAGAAGAAGTGTCAGCCATCTCGCCAAGAATGTCACAAGCCTCATCATGTAAAGCAGGAAGTTGGTTCACTATGCACTAATTTGTTGTGTTAATGCCCCGGTAGAAAGTCTATTGGATCATCGCCTCAGTCATATCATTGTTGGGGAATTCCTTCACCATTGTTCTATAACGCTCCCAAATCTCATGCAAAGGTTCGGTGGGCTCCTGCTTGAAGGCCAGTATCTCATCTCTCAATGCTACCATATGCCCCGTTGAGAAATATTTTGCAATTAACCATTTTGATTGGCAGTGTTGAAATACCCACACTGCTCCAGCAATGTCAACATCACATTAGTTATTTAAAAATTGCCCGCCTGGATTCGAGGTGGGACAATAGCACTTGCATAGCCTTGGTTCGGAAGCACTCTAGGAGCCACTCTTGGAGGTGGCAGATGAGGGTCTAGAATATTGCTATTGGCATTAGCATTGGCCTGGCAGCCTCTATGTTGTCCTTGAGGTACAATAGGCACCTCATCATCTCCAACATCATCTACCTCCTCCCCCGCAATCACATTTCCAAGAGGGTCATTAGCGTTGTTTGCTGCCATTTGGTACCTGAAGTTGTGACACACACAAATTAGTAACAAAGAAGGAAAGAAGAACAATACATAAAACTATTTAGATAGATAGCCAAAACCTTTAGCTCCCCGGCAATGGCGCCAAAAAGTGATCGAGACTAACCCTGCACTACTATTGAGTAGCGAGAGAGGTCGAAGCAGCTTTTACCTTATGAGGTCGGGATCGATTTCCACAGAGAGATAGATATTAGAGTTGAGTGTCTATCTAAAGTGGAGTTATGTATTCATTCCAAATTACACTTCTAAACATTTTGGGTTTTGATTTTACTTCTAGTTGTGTAATACTTCTATGCTAAATTATGTTAAATTAAGCTTAAGGTTAAATTATCGTGAGTTGTTCAAATAGGTAAAAGGCACTAAGCTAGTGACTTTCTCCCAGGTGGTTAATTAACGGATTCTTGAGTCTAAGGCTAGATTGTCATATTTGGGGAGTATGATATAATCATTGCACGATTCTACACCTCTCGGTGGTTCAAGTGATTTTGCCCTAATTGACTTTCTCAAGTCCAATTGGGTATGCAAATTTGTGCAAGTAATTGGGGTTCAAGTCGGGTATTAGTATCTCTAGGTTTAACCCTTTAATTGGGGATATCAATCTCTTGAGTACGCCCCAATTCCTTATTGGACCAATTTCAGAGACTTAGGCTCTCTTCCTCAAGAAGAGCCAAAGTCTTCTAAACAGTAACTAGTGTTTGCAACCACTAATTCAACAATTAAACATGAAATTAGTCCAAATATCAAACACTTATAGTCAATCAAACCCTAAAACATAACACCCATAAATTACCTACACTAGGGTTGAGCCACAACCCTAGCTTATGGGTCTAGCTACTCATAATTAGAGAAGAAAACAAAGAAATAGATGAAGAGAAAGTCATAATAATTAATTGCTAAATTAAACTTGTAGATTCAATGTTGAAATCACTCGAAATAGCTAAAAAGAACGAAGTCACGAGCGTAGCTCTTGATACAAAACTATCTGATGACCTAAAAATGGGAAAAGAATCTATTTATACTAGGCTGAAAATCTTGGACAAAATACCCCTGCCGGACTAGTGCAGACCGCACAAAATTGAGTGTGGCCGCACTAAGGCTCTGGGCTTGAATAATCAGCTCTCTGAACTCAGGCAATGCTGACCGCACAAAATGTAGTGCGGCTGCGGTGGCTTCCATTGTGGTCCGCACAAAAAGGACCGCGGACTGCATTGAGCTTCATCCTCCAAAACACCACCTCTCTGAACCTTGGTTCTGCGGACCGCACGAAATCGAGTGTATCAGTGGTGAACTCAATGCGGACCGCATAATACCATTTGATGCCGCAATGCCTATTGGCCTGAACAACCTCTCTGAACTTCACTTGTATGGACCGCACAGAAAGGTGTGCGGCCGCACTGGCCCTGTTTGACTGAACTTTTTCTTGTCTTGGTACTTGTACAAGGTTTCACTCCTTTTTGAGCTGGTTTTTGACACCTTGTCACCTTGTTGATCAAACCTGCATTCAAGCACAACTTATAAGCCTTTGGGACTATTTTGTACACAATTCTAATCAAAACTTGAGTAAGAAGGAGAGTAGAATGCATCATATTCCCTAGTTATCATGTACTGTCCATGTGTGGTGGTGACTATTGGGGGTCTGAAGACCCGAGTGGATCTTTTATTATTGTGTATGGTGGATTTCGATGTTATTTTGGGCATGGATTGGTTATCTCCGTATCGTGCTATTTTGGACTATCATACCAAGATAGACACATTGGCTATACCGGGTGTGCCACGAATTGAGTGACAAGGTTTTACTCATTATGTTCCCAGTAGAGTAGTCTAATTCTTGAAAGCCCAGCGTATGGTTGGGAAGAGTTGTCTTTCGTACCTAGCCTTTGTAAGGGATGTCGGTGCAGAGACTCCCAGTATTGATTCTATTCTAGTTGTGGAGGATTTTCCCAATGTGTTTCATGCAGACCTATCGGGCATGCCACCGAACTGGGATATTGATTTTGGTATTGACCTGGTGCCGGTCACTCAGCCCATTTCTATTATGCCATATTGTATGACACCAGTAGAGTTGAATGAGTTAAAGGAGAAGCTTCAGGAACTCCTTGATAAGATATCCATTCAGCCTAGTGTGTCGCCTTGGGGTGCGTCGGTTCTATTTGTGAAGAAGAAGGATGGCACTATGAGGATGTGCATTGATTATAGGCAATTGAATAAAGTAACAGTTAAGAAAAAGTATTATTTTCCTCACATTGATGAGTTATTCGACCAGCTTCAGGGAGCGAGAATGTTCTCCAAGATTGATCTCCATTCAGGTTATCACTAGTTAAAGATCAGGGACTTGGATATTCTTAAGACGGCTTTCAGGACCCGATATGGTCATTGTGAGTTCTTGGTGATGTCTTTTGGGCTAATCAATGCCCCAGCAGCGTTCATGCATTTGATGAACAGCGTGTTCCGGCCTTATCTCGACTCATTTGTCATAGTCTTCATTGATGATATTATGGTGTATTCGTGTAATCAGGAGGAGCACGCGGAGCATTTGAGAGTTGTATTGTAGAGATTGAGGGAGGAGAAGCATTATGCAAAATTCCCCCAGTGTGGGTTTTGGCTCAGTTCAGTGGCTTTCTTGGGGCACATGGTGTCCAGCGAGGGTATTCAGGTTGATCCAAAGAAGATAGAGGTGGTTCAAAGTTGGCCCAGACCGTCCTCAGCCATAGAGATTTGCAACTTTCTTGGTTTGGCAGGCTATTATCGCCAGTATGTTCAGGGAATCTCATTTATCGCATCGCCCTTGACCAAGTTGACTTAGAAGGGTGCTTCATTTGTATGGTCAGACGAGTGTAAGGAGAGCTTTCGGAAGCTCAAGACAGCCTTGACCACGACTCCAGTGTTGGTTTTACCATCAGCTTCAGGTTCATATACCGTGTATTGTAATGCTTCGAGAGTTGGTATTGGGTGTGTAATAATGTAGGAGGGTAGAGTTATTGCTTATGCTTCTCGCTAGTTGAAGCCCCATGAGAAGAACTACCTCATTCATGATTTAGAGTTGGTTGTCATAGTTCACGCGTTGAAGATTTGGAGGCATTACTTGTATGGTGTGTCTTGTGAGGTGTTTACTGATCATCGTAGTCTTCAGCACTTGTTCAAGCAAAAGGATATTAATTTGAGGCAGCAGATATGGTTGGAGTTGCTAAAGGATTATGATATCACTATATTGTACCATCCGGGGAAGGCCAATGTAGTGGCCGATGCTTTGAGCCGAAAGGCGGTGAGTATAGGGAGTTTGGCATATATACCAGTTGGGGAGAGACCTCTTGCAGTTGATTATCAGGCCTTGGCCAGTTGGTTCGTGAGGTTAGATATTTTTTAGCGTAGTCAGGTATTGGCTTGTGTGGTTTCTCGATCTCCCTTATATGATCGCATCAGAGAGCGCCAGTATGATAATTCGCATTTGCTTGTCCTTAAGGACAGAGTTCAGCATTATGATGCTAGAGATGTGACCATTAGAGATGATGGGATTTTGAGGATGCAGGGACGAATATGTGTGCCCAATGTAGATGAGCTTCGGGAGTTGATTTTGGAGGAGGACCATAGATCACGGTATTCCATTCATCCGGGTGCCGCGACGATGTATCAGGATTTGAGGCAGCATTACTGGTGGAGGAGAATGAAGAAAGACTGTGGGATTTGTAGCTCGGTGTCTCAATTGTCAGCAGGTAAAATATGAGCATCAAAGACCAAGTGGCTTGCTCCAGCGAATGGATATTCTAGAGTGGAAGTGGGAAAGGATCACTATGGACTTTGTAGTTGGACTTCCACGGACTTTGAAGAAGTTCGATGCTATTTGGGTGATTGTGGATCGACTAACCAAGTTTGCGTACTTCATTCCTGTATGTACTACCAATTTATCAGAGCGGTTGGCAGAGATCTATATCTGGGAGATTATTCGTTTGCATGGTGTCCCAGTTTCCATCAATTCAGATAAGGGCACTCAGTTTACTTTGCAGTTTTGGAGGTTTGTGCAGCGAGAGTTGGGTACTCAGGCTGAGTTTAGCACAGCTTTTCACCCTCAGACGGACGGGCAGTCCGAGCGCACTATTCAGATATTGGAGAACATGTTGCGTGCTTGTGTCATTGATTTTGGAGGGTCATGGGATCAGTTTCTACCTATTGCAGAGTTTCCTTATAACAACAACTACCAGTTGAGTATTCAGATGGCTCCATATGAGGCTTTGTATGGGAGGTGGTGTAGATCTCCAATTGGTTGGTTTGAGACGGGTGAGGCTAGGCTATTGGGGACATACTTGGTGCAGGATGCTTTAGAAAAGGTGAAGGTAATTCAGTAGAGGCTTCGTACAGCGCAGTTAAGGCAAAAGAGTTATGCTGACAAGAAGGTTCGGGATTTGTCCTATATGGTTGGTGAGAAGGTTCTGTTGAAGGTTTCACCCATGGAAGGTGTTATGATATTTGGGATGAAGGGTAAATTGAGTCCTCGGTTCATTACGACTTTTGAGGTGCTTTGGAGGATTGGGGAGTTGGCTTATGAGCTTGCTTTGCCACCCAACTTGTTGAGTGTGCATCTGATATTTCATGTTTCTATGCTCCGGAAATATATTGGGGATCCGTCTCATGTTTTGGATTTCAGCATGGTTCAGTTAGATGATGATTTGACCTATGATTTGGAGCCAGTAGCTATTTTGGGTCGTCAGGTTCGAAAGTTGAGGTCAAAGGATATAGCTTCAGTGAAAGTGTAGTGGAGAGGTCGACCCGTGGAGGAGGCTACCTGGGAGACCGAGCGGGAGATGCGGAGCAGATATCCTTACTTGTTTGAGGCTTCATGTATGTTTCTTGACTCGTTCGAGGACGAACGTTTGTTTAAGAGGGGGAGGATGTGACGATCCGTCCAGTCGTCTCATGAGTTACCTCTCAGTTTCCCCTATTTCTGCTTCTTATTGCTTTGTTTATCGGTTCTATGAGTGATCGGGTTGGTTGGCTCGGGTTCAGAAAGGTTTTGAGAAGGTTTGAGACACTTAGTCTCTTTTGAGGAAGCTTAAGTTGGAAAGGTCAATCAGATGTTGACTTATGTGTTAGAGGGCTCGGATGTGAGTTTCGATGGTTCGGATAGCTTCGAGAGGTGATTTGGGACTTAGGAGCGTGATCGGAATATGTTTTGGAGGTCCGGTGTAGATTTAGGCTTGAATTGGTGAAATTGGATTTTTGGCATTTTCCAGTTGATAGGTGAGATTTTGATATGAAGGTCGGAATGGAATTCCGAGAGTTGCAATAGTTCCGTTGGGTCATTTGGGATGTGTGTACAAAATTTCAGGTCATACGGACGTGGTTTGTTTGGGTTTTTTATCAAAAGTGTAATTCGAAAGATTTAGGAAACTTAGGCTTGAAATCCGATATGTTTTGGTTGATTCGATGTTGGTTGAGGTGTTTTGAAGATTGGTATAAGTTTGAATAAGGTGATGGGGTATGTTTGTGTTTTTGGTTGAGGTCCCGGGGGCCTCGTGGTGATTTTGGATGGTTGACGGAGAGTTTGGGAGTTTGGAGAGCTGCAGATTTTTGTTGCTTTTGTTGTTTCCGCACCTACGAATTGGGGACCGCAGGTGCGACGTTGCATATGTGGACGATTGGTCGTAGAAGCGCAGGTTGGCTAGAAAGGATGTGACCATAGAAGCGGTTGGCGAACCGCACCTGCGATGGCGCAGGTGCGGCTTGTGCATCGCAGATGCAGAAAGTGAGACTTAAGTGAGAACCGCAAATGCAGTGGTCTTGACCGCAGAAGCGGTACCGCAGATGCGAAATCCCTGGGCCAGAAAGTATAAATTGTTTCCTTTGTGATTTTTGAGCTATTCCACCATTTCTAAGTCAGCTTGGGAGCTTTTTGGACGATTTTGAAGAGAGAATTCAAGGAGACTTCATTGAGGTAAGGATTTTGGACCTAAAACTTGTTCCTATGGTATTATTTCACGGATTAGAGCTATAATTAATGAAATTTAAGGGTTAAAATTGGGGAAACTTGGGATTGGTATTGGAGACCTAGACTTGAGGATTTGAGGGACCAATTGTGGTCGGATTTTGGTACTTTTGATATGTATGAACTCGTGGGGAGATGAAGAATCTATTGATGTAAATTTTATCAAATTCCGAGATGTGGGTCCGGGGGTCGGTATTGGTAATTTCGGGATTTAAGTTGTATATTGATTATTTTTGCTTGGGCTTCGTTCCCGCATATTTTGACATCGTGATTCTGATTTTGGATATATTCGATGCGAGTGGAGGCCAATTCGAGGGGCAAAGGCGTCGCGGGCTAGATTTGGACCGGATTGAGGTGAGTAATGATTGTAAATGATGTTCTGAGAGTATGAAACCACGGATTGCACATCGTTGTGCTATATTGAGGTGGTGCACACGCTAGATGACGAGCGTGGGGTTGCGCACTGGTGGGGATTGTGGCTTAGTCCGTCCCAAATGACTATTTACTGCGTATTTGACTGAAATCTATTTGTTATCATCTTGTTTTGGGATGAATGCTATATTTGGGCTTCGTGCCAACTATTAGAACCCTCAGGGGATTTTTACTGTACTTCCTCATTGTTTTGACTTTATACTTGAACTCAATCATACGATATTCTACTATTTTTCATAACTCAGCCATGTTTACTCTTCTTTAATACTTAAATGACATTTTTAAATGATATTTTAGGCTGAGCACTATGTGTTACTATTGCCCGAGTGGCTGTGAGATTCTGACTGAGTAAGGCTGAAGGCCTATGTTGTGAGGAACCACTGATTATGATTATGAGGCCGAGGGCCTGAGATATGTATGCCACGAGGTAGCTTATTGATATGAGGCTCAGGGCCTAGTAATGATGCCACGAGATGGCTTGATATTGCGCTTGAGCCAAAAGGGGCCCCTCCAGGAGTTTGCATACCCCAGTAAACGCGGGTACCCATTGTGATGTGAGAGTTAGCGCGATGGGCTAGTGCTGTTCTATGATATTGCCCGAGGGGTGATCCTTTATTTGTTTATCTTTCCTATCTGCCTGTCATTTGCTTGTTTAATTGTTAAAAAGGCATTTTATGAAGTTTTAAACTGAACTCAGTAACTTTGCACATCCTTACTGCCTCACAGTTTTATCGGTTTTTACTACTTCCTTAAAGTCTATAATGTGTCTTACGTGGTTTTCTTGCTTTCAGTCTTTATTTATGATTACTACTCACTGAGTTGGAGTACTCACTTCACTCCCAGCACCCTGTGTGCAGATTCAAGCATTGTTGATCCTGCTAGCGAGAATTGAGAGCTCCCGGCAGATTTCGGAGTTCACGAGGTAGCTGCTTGGCATCCGTAGTCCCATGTTTCTCCCCCTTTATCTTGTTTCTTTTCCCTTATTAGTGACTTTGTAATAGTTTTGTAGACTTCTCAGACTTATACTAAAATTGATAGATGTTTATGACTAGTGATACCCCGGTATCGGGCTGTGTTGGGTTTTATTCGGCAACTGCAATGTTCACTGCTTACTTTGGGATTATTTATTACGTTTTAGAATTAATTCTTATTGTTTAATTGCTTATAACTGGAATGTGGAAAGTGTCGGCTGGCCTTGTCTTCACGAGAGGCGTCATCACGACCGGATCCGAGTTTAGGGTTGTGAGACCAAGTCTTTGCTAGCCATGGCTTCCTTAATTTTTGACCTTGTGTTGTATGGACGAATCACCAAAGTGCCACAAACTAACCACCCTCTGTTATGGTAATAATATAAGTAACAAAGAGGAGCAAAATAAAGCCAACATGTTAGTGTTAGGATATTTATCAGATAGAAATATCACATTGCGTGCAATGCCCCTAGCAACAATTAGCGATTCTAGAATGACTTCGAGGGTCATAAGGTCATTTGGCATCATCCCAATCTTGTTCATTTCAATCTTCTCTTTTCTTTCTTTTCTAGCACTTCTTGGCTTGCTCATTTTTCTTTCTCTTTTTTCTTTCTGATAAACACTCTTTTCTTTCTCACAATTTCCTCTCATTTTCACATCCCACAACTTTATTTTTTTTCCTTTAATATTTTTTAAAATGATTCGATAGAACCCTATGTAGGTTGCCTATGTATCATGTCCCTCATGAATCAGATCAAGCGTAGTTCTGGAAAAATAATGGACAAAATAAAGTAAAATAACTTTTTTTGGTTTTTCAAATACAAAACAAGAAGTACTATAATAAAAGACTCGACAATCTTAACTAGACTGACATACTTGATACTACTATACAAGACTAAAAATTAAAAGACAACATAAAATAGACTAAGAAAAATAAAAAGTTTCCTCAAGCAGCTCGTGTATGCAATGATCTTAACTAGAATGGTCTTGTGGTATTTTTCATGTTCAATTCTAGCAAATTGATCCATACCTGAACGGGAAAAATAAGATCAAATAGAGTTAGTGACTCAAGACACATGTGAGATCATAATACTTCCAATTAGGTCATGCAAGACATGATTGGGCTATTTTTACTAAAATGGCTTATGTGGCCAAGAGTGACTATTAGTGCATACTCAACAAAGGTGACCTCAAAGGCATGAAAATATCTTACTAAGGCTTATATGACTTCAAACTTCAAACAATCATGGCCCTAGAAAATACTTTGCAAAAGTGACCTATTTTGCAAAAATGGCGGATGTGGCCAAACGTAGCTAGAAATGCAAATTCAACAAGGAGGGGACTTAATGGAATGGGACCCCTACCTATGTACTCAAGATTCTAAGACATGGGTCATTGAACCACTTTTACGAAAATAGCCCCAGTTTGCAAGAATGGCCGATGTGGCCAAAAATGTCCAGACATGCAAATTCAACAAGAATGGACCTTACTGAGAAGATACCTTGTTGTGTACTTAGGGCTCTAAGATATGATATAACAAACCACTTTTATAAAATAGCCCTATTTTGCAAAAACAACCGATGTGGCCAGACATGCAAGATTTGGCTAAGACCCTGCGAAGCCAAGAACCTAAAAGAAGACCGGACCCTATGTGGGTTGCCTACGTATCTCACCCCGAAAGATGAGAATCGGGTATTTGTAGTTCGGGAAGATTGGACATGGGAGAAATCTTTTTTAAAAAACAAAAGCATCAAATTTGGAAAAACTATATTTTTCATCTTGTTGAAAAACGATGGGAAAATGTAAAATCTTTTTGGATTTTATTTTTTCTCCTTTTTTCTTTTTTTGATTTTTGTTTTTTTTTGGAAAATGATGGGAAAGTACGTAATCTTTTGGATTTTTCATTTTTATTTTTTTGGTCTTTTTCTTGAAAACGTTGTGAAAGAAAAACATAACTGGGCTCTACTTGCTTCATTTTGTACTTTACCCTCTTTTCTCCCAATTGGTCCGTCAAATGTCCTATTTACCCTCAAAGATGTAACATTTAGCACATAAGATGGTTAAATGTCACTTTGGGCCAGCGAGCCCTTTCGACACAATTTGGACAAGTTTCCTACAAAGGACACGGCACCTTGGACTAGTCCCTGCTAGGTCATAATGATATGATGCAAAACAAATGACCTAAAGGCTGACCTACATTTGGGGTTCACTAAAAAGGAAATTCAGGGGAGTGTATGGTCGATAGTGGCTACTTAAGCTTTCCACCCACTCCATACGTCCAACGGCCCCCCCTCATAAAATAAGGGTGACTCAACAAAGAGATCGTGTATGCGACGCATACTCCGAGACTTATTGTAGAAAGAATTGGCTGGTAATGCATATGAGGACAGTTATAAATTGGTAAACACATAAGGACAAACGATAAACAAATAACCAACAAAACAGGAAATAAGACAAACAAACTAATTAAACAAAGCAAATAAAGAAAACAAACACTTCAACCAAATATCCTAAAAGCTAACAAGATCAAGTACCAGCTCGAACCTGTAAGTTCCTCAGCAGAGTCGCCAAATTTGTCACACCCCTTTTTACAAACCTCACTAAACCCTCTTAAAATAATAAAAGTGATTTTGAAGCTTGAAAGGGTTTTCAATTAGAAACATGAAAAAGAATTGTGTTCAAAAGGATTTTTCAGAGTCGCCACCTGACATTAGTTTCGGGGTGCCAAGTCACCATTTTTTTAAAATGATTTTTTCTTTTAAAATACTTGGGACTCCAAAACTAAGTCTGCACCAGAGATTCGGGTAAGGGGGTTCATTTGACTCGGGGAGAAGGTTTTACGCACTTCCCAAGTTCCGTGAAGTTCACGGTTGCGTACTCAATCTAGTTGGCTTTTAAAACATTAAAGCCATTAAATCCTTACGAATCCCAATTGCTTTTCTTAATTCTCTGAAATACCATTCATATGATTCGTTATTCTCTGAATCAGCTACCCCAAATGCTATAGGGAAAATCTGGTTATTTGCATCTTTTGTAACAGTCACTAACAGAACACCTCTATATTTATTTTTTAGAAATGTTCCATCAACTGCAATAAGTGGTCTACAATACTTCCACCCAGAAATTGATGCCCCATACATGAAAAACATGTAGACAAACCTATTCAATTGAAAAGTAAATAACTTTCAGTTATACCATATGACAAGTTGAATACTAATAACATACTACACAAAAAACTTAAAGACGACAGACTTCCATTAAAATATACGAAATCAAACACAACTCAAATATTATATAATTGATTAAATATCATAATAAAAAAGAAGATGAGGTAAAAATAAACACAAAAAAAAAAAAAATAAACACAAGAGGCTAGAGGTCGTCCCCAACTAATAAAGGAAAATAAAATGAAATAAAAATAAAATATTACAAATCTATATGCTCCTCCTCAATGCTTGTCAAGGCCTCCAAAATACTTACAAAGTTCTTCGGGGCATTCCCCGAAATAAAATATTTACAAATCCTTCGGGCCATTCCCCGGACAAATTTAACTAAAGGGGCGACCTTCGCACCTCATATAAAAGAAAAGAAAAGGAAAATCCTAATATTCTCCTACCTGAGTGTTGACGGTCTAGCATGCTCCTAGCATTAACGAAACTAATAGTAATGAAATAGAATTAGAACATGTCATCTACTATCCAGTTCTCTTAAAGTTAATTCTCTTAATTCTGTTCAAACTCACGTGACCCAATCCCACTTATTCTCAATTACTTCAATGACCCATTAGTTTTTCCATTCAAATTAGGCGCCACCACACATCCAACCAGACAAGAGTCCATAAATTGTTACAATTAAAGTTTCAACCAAAATTTAACGTGGAAAATTAAAACTAGTCATAGGCAAATCAGAAAAGAGAAGAACAGAAGATAGAATGGACCTTCAAAGCTTTGAATTTCAAAACATCGTCAACTGAACGGGACCTTGACCGAAAGCTCGAACCGGAACTTGTTTGGTGCAATGAAGCATGGTTGTGACGGCTTCAGATCTATTATCAACTCTGCTTTGAGTTCAAACCTCTCAAAAAGCAGTGGACAAGGGAATTAAGGGAGATCGAAGTGAGCTTAAAGGACAAAATTTGTTGTTAGAGCCAAAAGCGTTGCTGCTGGAATTTCATAGGATTTATAGGCAACTGATAGATTTTCACAAAAAAAACTGCTCCTTTTCTTTTGTCCGTTCTCTGCTTCTGAAATTCTTGTCTGGTTTTGAGCCAAAGCTAAAGCCAAAATCAAATTCACTTTTCCCCTAAATTTATGTTCGTGACCCTCTCCCCTGTTTCGTGTGTGTGTCTGTGTATGTATTTTCTGATCTGAGAAGAAGGGAGGTGAAGCGGCTGGTCTCTAACGAGTTTCGGTGGCGGCGGGCGTGGTGAACAGAGGTAGGTGAGACTGACTTGTTAGGTATCTAAGGGTTGGTGAAGGAAGGGGTGAACTCGCCAGCTTTAATGAGTTTTTCTAACAAGTTGTATCTGGTTTGAGGCGACGGCGTTGTAGTGTGGGGCTGGAGATGAGAGATAAGATGAGGAATTGAAGAAGGAAGGTAGAAAACGGCTGGTTGTGAAGGTCTGGGGTCCGGCCGATTGGGGGGTCTGTTGTGTCGTTCAGGTCTAACGTGTCTAGCTGAATAAGAAGCTGCTTAGGTCCTGTAGGGGTGAAGAAGAAGAAGAAGAAGAAGTTCTTTTCTAAGGTTTGAGTTCTTGTCCTTTTGTTGAAGAAGAAGGCAATGGCTGAGACATAGGAGATGGGCGCTGATGGGTTTTTTTTAGGGTTCTTGAAGGGTATGGGAGGTTGGTATTTTTTGGCTAAGGGAATTCGTTTAATTGGGCTAAAAACAAGACAAACATTAATCTAAAATTAATTCTATTTCCTCCTCCTTTTTTACATATAAAAATAACATAGAAAACAAGACAAACTATTAACAATACTAATTAATCTTACTTAAGAAAATAAATTATAAAAATAGAATTAAATACTAAAATGAAGTTACTTTTTTGTATTTTCAGAAGATTATACTAAAAGTAGGAATGCTAACTTAAGATAATACCACTATAAAGATACTAATGAACTTAAATAAATAAAATAAAGACAAACATATATAACGAGATAAATTGAAACTATTTTTGTAGTTTTTAATTTTGTGATAAAATAAAATAAAAGAGTCAAAACTAGTTGAAATAGAAATATTAGACCTAAACTAAATATTTAAATGCTAAAATGTGTAAAATCTTGGAGAGGGTCAAAAATTATATGTCTACATTGCCTTACATACTTGGTATATTATTTCGTAGTGACGTCGCTTCTGGGGGTACTGCATTTTATGCATGCAAGTTTAGACATATAGGCGGGGAGACCTCTTCATTAAGTCTTGCCCAAGTTTAGCTTGATCGGTAAGCTCCATACCTTTTGGAGTTGCTGGGTCTAAAGCTTTATGTACATCTTGTGTATATATGTATATATGTTATGAGTAGGTCAAGGAGCTATTCTGATCACAGTATATCCATCAGTAGAGGCTTGTAGACATATCCTATCAATTAGTGTAATAAGTTGGGCTCATAGGCCTTGTATGTATATTTGGTTGGCTTGTCAGCTGCAATAACTATGACGGCCTTGTCGGTCCTAGCTTTATATTGATATTTAGTCAGCATTCACAATTGTCTTGTAATGGGGCCCATGGCCAAAGTGTGACATCACATGTTCAGATTTCCTTAGTCACAAGTTGGTACGCAAAGATAGGTGAGGCACCGGGTGCCGGTCTGTCCCACAGGTTCGGGGCGTGACAAAAGTGGTATCAGAACAGTTCTGTCCTAGGGAGTTTACAAGCTATGTCTAGTAGGGTCTTGGTTATGGGTGTGTTGGCACCACATTTATAAGCAGGAGGCTACAAGGTATTTAGGACTGTCACTCTTTCTTCTTACCCTAGATCATATGGTAGAGCTCAGTTATAAGAACATAATTTCCTAAACTCGGCCTTATTCAAAATACGGCGATATCTACATTTAGAAAGATGGTTGGTAAGGGAATGAATGCGGTTGTGAAAGAGTTGAGTCAGAAGAACCCGGTGAGCTTCTAGAAAAGGAGCTTTAAGGCAAGAATATTTATAAACGTTTATGGTGAAAGACAATGAGAGATTCAGAAGATAAATACAAGTTTCAACTTTCAACAAGGAAGCAAGGTGAAAGAGGGTACGAGGTACCCAGCTAATGAAGATTATCCTAATTTACCATTCAGGAAGAGAGAGATATAAGCATTTTTAGCTACCTTCAACAGTAACTGAGGTATGTATAATTGGCCACACCGATCTATGTAATGCTCTATACGAGCTAACAAATATGGTTTAAGAGAACGACATAATATCATGATCCGGCTAGGGTTAGAGTGACCCAAAATGGTGGATGAATTGTTTGCGTTAGTTGACATTGCCGAAGGATATTGAAAATGTGTTAATAGATCTCCTTCTGAGACACCCAGATGGTGCACTCTAAAATAGTACAGCTAGATATGAGTATTATAGAGATAGGAACTGGAAACTTTGAAGGGATAAATATTACCTTAGTATGGTTCCCGTCCCTAGTAGCGGGAGAATGTTAGGCAGCCCGAAGAGCCAGTAGATGGAGCAAGGGGAGGTAAAAGCAAAAGAATGTCTTGTTAAAGTTTTCAGAATAAAGTGATAGATAGAAATATTATAAGGGAAGTACCAAGAGGGATAATGAAGCATTATGAGTGAGATGTGATACATAGATGGCAACGATAGAGTGTTACAGAATCTATAGTCAAATGAAGAAAGAGACGAGAGGTGATGGGCCTTAAGACAATAAAAGAGTATAGGCCATACAGTCACATCCTCATTTTAAGAAATACGTTCGCGACTCTAATGTGATTAATAGAAGGAAAACTTAGACCCTAGAGTAATAGAAATCAGTATAGACTGGTGAACAAGATAAACTAAACATGAATTAGGAACTGAGTGATTTGATAATAGTCAACATCATGAGGATTTCAGATTGTATTCCGGCAATAATAGAATGGACAACAGAAGACGATCCATGATGAATTCGGATAATGGTCATTCAGGGAGACGTTTCCCTAAAGCAAGCAATATGAGCAAAGTTACACTTAAGGGACTGTATATGCCAGTTACACTAAGTGTCACCATCACGAGTGAGGAATTTTTTTATCCTTGGTACAGAAGGACTACCACAAGGCGAGTAAGGGTCATTGATAATGTGAAAGGATGCCAAAAATGAAGAGAAAAAACATCTATAGGCAGGTCGTCATAGCTCCAAGTCTTAGTACTCCCCTAAAAGGGGGAATATGGAATGATAAAAGAAGAATGCGATAAAAATTAAGAAAAGGATGATATTGCACTTATCCAAATATTACAGATATGCTATGATTCCAGAATATTATGTAAGCACGACATCAAAAAAAAGGTAAGGGTTCCTGTCCTGGATGTTATTGATAGATAAGGAGCCAGTACGTGAGGTAAGTTAAGACAAGGAAATAACCCAAGAAAATTACGTGGAATATGGATATGAGAATGGGCAGACGAGTAGTTAGTAGTTGATTAAGGAAGAGCATAGTCATGACTAGATAAGATGTTACAGACAAATCAGCAGATCATGCAAGATAAATGTAGTAAACCCCAACATGAAGAATTTAGCCGCGTAGTATGAGTGTTATGGGGATAAAAGAAAGTGCCACTGGGAAGGTAGTCAAAATATCAGTTCCGAAGCAACTCTACAAGCACACAAGGGCACGGAGGTAAGCAACTACGGATGATTATAGACAAGGAAGGACATCAAAAGGTCAGTAATAAGCTCACAACTTTATGAGAGTTAAGGGTTCTCCCTAAATACTACAACGAAAGACTCTGGCATGTGTGGGCACTAAGATAAGCTAAATATGGACGCAACAAGGGGCAGAAAGACGAGGAAAAGTAATAGCTTATATTGAAAGAAAGTTAAGATGGAACGAAAGGAATTATTCGATCAATGATCTAGAGTTGGTTACGTTATGAACACACTTAAGGGTTTGGAGTTTTATACATGCAGCATATATAGCCGTAGCAAATTCTGGTATATGTTAAAAGATAGAATTGATCCCATGTCATAAACGAAGGATTAAATTGTTAAAGGATTGTATCATGCATATTCGTCAGCGCCCATGAAAGGCTAAGCAGAATAACTAATACCATGAACCACAGATCGGGAGATAACTTAAGAGTTACATCAACGAAGTAAATTAGGAATCCGATTATTGGACCCAGAAGTTATTGGAATCATGATTGAGAACATAGCAGAATCACTCTTAATATTAGAGGTGCAAGAGAGATAGTACAACCACCATATTCTATAACGGCTCTATAGTAAAGCCAGCTAGAAAAATACCAGCCTCATAAGAATTTAGTATGGAGCTCCTACCAGATTTTATAGGCACCAGAGGTGTAAGTATTATAATAGAGCTTCAAATGGTAGGTGTGACTTATACGTGTGTGGGAGGGAGGTTATGAACAAGAGATATAAGAATGTGGGGTGATATTTTAAAGTAAGTAAGGTAAAGGTGAGCAACGTATGAAATACTCAAGTATAAAAGGATGAGAGTGGTCCATACTTCAGGTAAAAGACTAGAAGCGATGGGATTCAATATCCAGAAATGATAACAGCATTGTCTGTGGCATACCTTCCAGCCTATGGTTTCTAAGAATCGAAAGGTCTAATTAGAGAGTAAAAGAAGAGTTAGAGACGATGCGAGGTCTCGCTTGATGTTCCAAAAAAGCATAAGGGAATCGATAGCAATCTAAAGTATGATAGAACGACAAGGTTTTAGAAAGACAATAGTAAGGATAAGAAGAAGGCAAGTGAGAAGGTGACAAAAGTGGATAAGTCCTCGGGACAAAGCTCATGAAAACAAAAGAGCTGATGGTTCCTCTAAGTTATAGGAATCTCAATATAGCCTAAATTAACTCAAAGGAGTCTAAGACTAGTAGAATTTAAAAGAGATGGGATGTTGCCCCAGTAGCAGAATAAGGGTATAATTGTGATAAATAAAGGATGACCCTGGTAGCAGAATAAGGGTGTAATTGTGATAAATAAAGCATGACGTTTGGGCCTTCGCTTGAGTAATGATTTGAAGAAAAAAAAGAGGAAGAGGATTTCATGAATGGTAAGGGACTAAAATACCCATATAAGGTGAGTAACACTAGGATGCTATAAAGTACGGTTATGGAAGTATAGTATCACCCCTAGCTGGATCAATCTAATTACTCCAGATGTCCCCGATGAGATGCGAGCTCTAGCGGCGGTGTTACATAAAAGATCAAGTTATCAGTGGTAAATGATGAATCAACATTTAAGGTGAATCAACAATAGATGGATAAAAGTTCAACAGTATGAGATAAGATTAGACCATCAGTCTTAAGGATAAGCAACGAGAGTAACTTGGAGTTGGTTGCAGACCTTAGTAACGATAAATCCAAGTAAGAATTATGGTATAGTATGACCTACGTAGATGCAGTAAAGTCATACCAATGGACAACCAGGTTTATGAAATAAGATATAACTATATTCGCAAGTTCTACAAAGTACCGAGCGAAGAAATCAGTACACCTATAGATGCCCAGAGAGGCATCCTATTAAGCCTTGTATGTGTTTACAAAGTAAGGCCTAGAGATTGGCTAAAAGCTGGAGGAAAAAGGAGAAAAGAGTAGCATAGGCACACTTACAAGATCAGTATCGTAGAGGCTGCATGATAGAAGGTAGCAACAATTATGAGATTGGAAGGAATTCAATCACAATTCATGGCATGGGAAAGAGGCCTAAAGGGGGGGAATGCCCTGGGCTTTGGATTTATTCACAGAACTACTGCCTAAATGGCAAGGAGATTATTAACGTATTTACAAGAGCTATAAGTTATGAAAATGATAAGAGCATTAGTCAACATTCGAGGACGAATGTTCCAAAAGGGGGAATGATGTTACGCCCCGCAATATTATGTC
This sequence comes from Nicotiana sylvestris, assembly GCF_000393655.2. Taxonomy (NCBI): domain Eukaryota; kingdom Viridiplantae; phylum Streptophyta; class Magnoliopsida; order Solanales; family Solanaceae; genus Nicotiana; species Nicotiana sylvestris. The sequence goes on from NC_091067.1 coordinate 136,293,919, forward strand.
GATATTATGTCCTACAATACTATATTATGATGATGTTGCGCCTTGCAGTATTACATTATGATGATATTGTGCTTCGCAATATTAAATTACGATGATGTTGCGCCATGTAGTATTGTACGTTGAATTTGTCGTAAGGTAATTGACATCAGTCTAAGGAAAAGATTATTTGGAGATTATAAGGATTATGTTATTTCAAACAAGTGATGAGTAAATTCGTGAAGGTGAGAAGGGAAGCAAGTCAAAGAAAATAAATTTTCGTCAAAGTTTAGCATGTTGGGATAAAATACAGGCCTAGCGTTAATACCCGATACTTATGGACTAGTACCGTACAGGGTACCATATGACTATGATAGTATGATATATAAAAGGGTATTAAAAATAAATAGAATTTTATGTAATTTGAGATAATTCTTAATTATGTGGGTAATTGATTAATTACCGGGTAATGGAATATGTTACAACCCATATCCACACGCGTTAGTTCATGCCATATATTAGTTAACATAAATCCAAGAAGGAATTACCTTTGAGATGATAATAATTTAATCCTATTGGTCTTAAGTGATACAAGGGTGTATAAGGGTTATTAACAAGTATTGGAAGTTAAACGAATCAAGGATGTTGTAACTCGTATTTTCAGGTAAACCTAGAGTTTCTTAATACACTCAAGAGGTCATGTATTAAGGTATTTGAATCATATAATATCTGTATCATAAGTCTAGAAGTCAACGAGTTATGAAACAAAAGTCGACAAACGTTGTCGCAACGTAGGTTCATAATTTTACTTAAACATTTGGTCAAATGTTTCTAAGATTTTATCCTAATTTACAAGGAATTATAGGGTGATTTACCCACCAAATTAAAGATCTATGATTCTAGTTTCCAACACATTAAACCATTTGTCAATAAGATCTCAGAGTATAGAGATATTCATATTTTTGCAAGCCTACGCAGATTGGTAGATGACAAGTAGGTGCATCACCTACTTGCCAAAATGATAGGACAAAATTAAAAGACCTAAGTCGACCAAGAGAGTAATTTTAAGGGGTTATGAACTTATTTATTTCATCCATATTTCATACCCTCAAAATCAAAGTTAACCCCTGCAACTCCTCCCCAAAAATCCCACACAAACCCTAATCGATTTTCCCTCTCTTTCAAGTTCTATTTGAAGGTAAAACCTAGAGTTTGAAGAACCAAGGGAAAGGCTGAGTTATCCAACAAGTAAGTTAAGTTACTGCCATCTTTCATACATTTTTCTCTGCTGTGAATTCATGGTAATTCGTTCTATACATGTAAGAACTCACGGGACGGTGATCGGAAGCCGTGAGTTCGAGTTATTCACTTGTAGCGGACTGTTTTGTGGACTGTTTTGTGTTGCTATTGGGCTGCGTGTTTTACTACTATTTTGTGGAGTTTTGGAGGTGTAAGGGTGTGGAGAAACACCAAATATATGTAGGATTGTGGGCTGATAGTTATTCGTAACATTTTTGGGTCATTTGACACGACTACGGTGGTCGTCGTATGTATGATATAATTAGGTTGTGCGTGGATTGTTTTGGGAGGATCAATATGTTTATTATTGATGTTGTTTGGGTTTTTTGGTGATTGTTTTGAATGGTGTGAAGTCATATATATAGGGGAGGTGTTGTCTGTTTCAGCGTAAAATAGGTTGTGGTCGATACATAATAGTTATGACGCTTAAATGATAAGGATAGTATCATTTCTCTTATTGTAGACTAAGGAGTTGTGACAATTGCATACCTTGAGATTGGGGAAGTATATACAAGGTATGTGAGGCTATCCCTTTCCTTCGTTTGCACGACTCTGATTGTACATAATGTAATGAACAAGCTTCCAAAGATACTCTACTCTTAGAAGCTAGCAATACTTACATTGCTTTCCCTCTTATGGAACGATTGATGTTAATGTTGCTTCTCTTATTCTTATGATATCAATGTTGTTGGTACTTCCTGATTATTATAAGGTTCATAGTGAAGAGTTAGTCCTAATAACGTATATAGAGGATATCGACCTTACGTCACTCCGAAAGGTTTAGAATGTGATACCATGAGTCGAGCATGCATTATATATATGTATCCATTTTACTCTACCGAGCCGTGCTATAGTCGGTTGGGTATGGCACCTATTGTGCAACCACGGATTAGTTGGATTTTACCAAGCTCCACGTGGACGGGTACGATTCTACCGAGCCTTATAATGGCCGGGTACGTTTTTTACCGAGCCTATTACAGCTGGGTACGATATGATGAATATGATGCCCATAGAGGTGTATGTTTTAAAAGTTTATGTATACATACATATGTATCATGCATTGCATGTCAGTAGCCCTCAGAGGTACTCAGATGTTCCAGGTTGTATATTCTCTATCCCTGCTTACATTACTGTTCGTATTTATGGTTCCCTGCCTTAAATACTCAGTACTTTATTCGTACTGACGTCCTTTTGTTTGTGGACGCTGCATGTCGTGCTGTAGGCCCTGATAGACAGGCAGGTGCAGCTCCCCCACCACAGTAGGTTGTCCAGTTCAGCAGTGATTGGCGAGATCCCTTCTTCGGACTTGTCGTGGTCTTAGTATTCATTTTGTTATAGATATTATGGGTATGTCAGGGCCCTGTTCCGGCTATGTTGCAGCACTTATGTTCATTTAGAGGCTCATAGACAGGTGTCGACTCATGTATAGTTTGGTATGCCTTGTTGGCTGGTTTTTGTTGTATAGTCTTTCATGGTAGCGTGGTAGCTCGTACCTTATATATAGTTATTGATTGTCTGGTCATCACATTTTATGTATGTTCATGCCATCATATTTTATTATTGGTTGTCCATGATCCATGTCTACCATTTATATTGATCTCGTCAACCCTAAAAGATAATAAAAAAAGGTTAGATAAAATGTATGTTGGTGCTCGGCAAGTATGGTCGGGTGCTAGTCATGGCCTTCCAGTTTGGGTCGTGACAAACTTGGTATCAGAGAAAGTCTGTCCTAGGGATTGTCTATGAGCTGTGTCTAGTAAAGTCTTGATTATGGATGTGTAGCGCGCCACATTTATAATCAGGAGGCTACATGACATCTAGGGTTGTTACCTTCTTCCTAAATCTAGATCGTGCGTAGAGTTGAGTCGTAAGTGTTCGTCTCTAATATTCACCTTGGTTTCTTTCAGCGATGCCTTCGACTAGGAAGCAAACAATTAGTAGACTACTTGATACAGTTGCGGGATAGGGTACCAGTCAAGTGCCCCAAGCCAGAGTAGGCCAAAGTGAGGCTCAGAGTGAGATGTCGTCTCATACGTCATCTACTCCGTCTCCTCCAGAGGATATTAGGAGGCACCCAACACCTCCAGTTCCTCCGTCTGGCACTACAGACCAGGATATGCGGAGTGCTTTGTAGTTATTAACTAACTTGGTAGCTGCTCAGGCTTAGAGGCAGAATACAGGTGCTGCTGATAAACCAGTTAGTACGAGAGTTCGTGATTTTATTAATTTAGACCCTCCAGTGTCTACCGGATCATACCCCAAGGAGGACACGCAGACTTTTATTGACCAGGTTCATCGTACACTACGGGTTATGCATGTTAGTGATACAGAGGCAGTAGAGTTGGCTTCTTATCAGCTATAGGATTTAGCGGTTCTCTGGTATGAGAGCTGGGAGAGATCCAGGGGTCCGAACACTCCTCCAGCTGTGTGGAAGGAATTTTCTGAGGCCTTTCTTCGTCACTACTTGCCAGTTGAGATACGACGAGCTAGAGCTGATAAGTTCTTGAATCATAGACAAGGTAATATGAGTGTGCGAGAGTACAGTATGCAGTTTGATGCTTTAGCAAGGTATGCTCCCCATATGGTGGCCGAGATGAGTGATAGGGTGCATTTGTTCGTGAACGGATTGGGACCACATCTGATAAATGAGTGCACGACAGCCTCCTTGGTGGAGGGCATGGATATTTCCCGTATTCAGGCTTATGCCCAGACCCTAGAGGATCGTAAGCGCCAGCAGAGGGCAGATAGGGAGCAGGATAGGGGCCAGCATAAGAGGGCGAGATTTGCAAGGTATTCTAATGACTTCAGAGACAGCGTCAGGCCCCAGTCTTCGAGGAGATTTGTGCCACCTGTAACTAGTGCTCCTCCACAGTTTCAGAGGCCTCGATATGATCGATTTACCTATTCTAGTCCATGTCAGAGTTCGCAGGCATCAGGGTCGCAACATCACAAGGATACTAGTCAGACGAGACCCACAACACCACATTGTGATCAGTGCGGCAAGGCCCACTTTGGACTGTGTCGTCGAGGTTCTGATGCATGTTATTCTTGCGGGCAGCCTGGCCATATTATGCGGGATTTTCCTAACAGGGGAGGTGATGGTATGGCTCAGCCGACTGGATCTGTGTCTGCTTCTTCCTTAATAGTTCGACCTCCAGCACGGGGTTTTCAATAGTCGACAGGTCGTGGTAGAGGTAGAGGTGCAGTGCCAAGTTCGAGTGGTGGTCAAAATTGAACCTATGCTCTAGTAGGTCGACAGGATCTCGAGTCATCTCCAGATGTTGTTACAGGTATATTATCTGTATTTTCTTATGATGTATATGCGCTGATTGATCCGGGATCTACATTATCATATGTTACACCCTTTGTGGCTAATAAGTTTGGCATTAAACCTGAATTGATAAGTAAACCCCTTGTGGTATCTACTCCGATAAGAGATTCTGTGATTGCTAGAAGGGTATATAAAGGTTGCACTGTGATGATTTGTAGTCGTCAAACCTCGGCAAATTTATTTGAGTTAGAAATAGTTGATTTTGATGTGATAATGGGAATGGACTGGTTGGCCTCATGCTATGTAAATGTTGACTGTCGTACGAAGATAGTTAGGTTTCAATTTCCTGGTGAACCCATCATTGAATGGAAAGGGAACATTGGTACACCGAAAGGTAGGTTTATTTCCCATCTTAAGGCAAGGAAAATAATCTCAAAAGGTTACATTTATCATTTCGTTCGCGTTAGGGATACGGAGGCGAAACCGCCTACTTTACAATCAATCCCCGTGGTCAACGAATTTCCAGATGTTTTCCTAGATGAACTCCCAGGCCTTCCTCCAGAAAGGGAGATTGAGTTTAGCATTGATGTGTTGCCTGACACTCAACCGATCTCTATCCCTCCATACAGAATTGCCCCGGCAGAGTTGTGAGAGTTGAAGGTGAAGTTGAAGGACTTGTTGGATAAGGGCTTCATTAGGCCTAGCACTGCACCTTGGGGTGCACCAGTCCTATTCGTGCGGAAGAAAGACGGGTCAATACAGATGTGTATCGACTATCGACAGTTGAATAAGTTTACTATAAAGAACAAGTATCCACTTCCAAGAATTGATGACCTGTTTGACCAACTCCAGGGTGCCAAGTATTTCTCCAAGATTGATTTACGTTCAGGGTATCATCAGGTGAGGGTTAAGGAGAAGGATATTCCAAAGACGGCCTTCCGGACAAGATACGGGCACTTTGAGTTCTTGGCGATGTCGTTCGGGATAACAAATGCCCCAGCAGCTTTTATGGATCTGATGAATATTGTATTTAGGCCCTATCTTGATGTGTTTGTGATTGTATTAATTGATGACATTCTAGTGTATTCTCGTTCGGAGGCGGAACATGCGGGCCACTTGAGGATAGTATTACAAACGCTTCAGGATCGTAAGTTATATGCTAAGCTCTCCAAATGTGAATTTTGGCTGAACTCAGTAGCGTTCCTTGGCCATGTGATATCTGACGATGGTATTAGTGTCGACACTCAGAAGATTGATGCAGTAAAGAATTGGCCGAGACCTACAACACCATCAGAAGTCCGCAGCTTCCTAGGGCTAGCAGGATATTATAGGCGGTTTATAGAAGGGGTTTCCTCTATATCATTACCATTGACTAAGTTAACATAGAAAGCTACCAAGTTCCAGTGGTCTAACACTTGTGAACGTAGTTTTCAGGAGCTGAAGAATCGATTGACATCCGCACCAGTGCTTACTCTCCCTGAAGGAACAGAAGGTTATGATGTATATTGTAATGCCTCAGGTATAGGTTTGGGGTGCGTATTGATGCAGCGTGGGAAGGTGATTGCTTATGAATCAAGACAATTGAAGAAGCATGAAAATAATTATCCAACCCATGATTTGGAATTAGCTGCAGTAATATATGCTTTGAAGATATGGCGGCACTACTTATACGGCGTCCATGTTGACATCTACACAGATCATAAGAGTTTACAATACATCTTCAAGCATAAAGAGTTGAATTTGAGGCAGCGTAGGTGGCTTGAATTACTGAAAGACTATGATGTGGAGATATTGTATCATCCCGGTAAAGCCAATGTTGTGGCAGACGCTCTCAACCGTAAATCAATGGGAAGCTTAGTACATATTGAGGCAGGTAGATGGGGGTTGACTAAAGAGCTTCATCAGCTAGCCAATATGAGAATCAGATTGTTAGACTCTGATGACGGAGTTGTTACTGTACAGAATACATCAGAATCATCTTTGGTAGCCGAGGTAAAAGCACAGAAATATGAAAATCTTATCTTAGTACGATTAAGAGAGAGCATTCAGTAGTGTAAAAGTATGGCTTTTGAGATCGGAAGAGATGGGGCACTGAGATACTAGGGCCTATTATGTGTGCCTAATGTGGCAGGGTTGCGAGAGAAGATTATGAATGAGATTCATCAATCCCGGCTCGACAAAGATGTATCATGATGTCAAGGAGCAGTATTGGTAGGATAACATGAAGAAGTCTATTGCAGAATTTGTAGCCCAGTGTCTCAATTGTCAACAAGTAAAGATAGAACATCAGAAACCTGGTGGATTACTTCAGAATATAGAGATTCCGACCTGGAAATGGGAGGTGATTAATATGGACTTCATTATTGAATTACCTCGCTCTTATCATATGTTTGACTCCATCTGGGTGATAATTGATCGACTTACAAAATGTGTCCATTTGCTTCCAATTAAGACAACTTACACGGCTGAAGATTATGTGAAGTTGTATATCAAGGGGATTTTTAGGATTCATGGTGTGCCGGTATCTATTATATCAGACCGAGGAGCTCAATTTACAACTAACTTTTGGAGGTCTTTTCAGAAGGGTTTAGGCACACAAGTGAATCTCAGCACTGCATTTCATCCGCAGACTGGCGGACAGGATGAACATACCATTCAGACACTGGAAGATATGCTACGAGCATGTGTTCTAGATTTTAAGGGAAATTGGAATGACCATCTTCCACTCATAGAATTCTCCTACAATAATAGCTACCATTCTAGTATTATAATGGCCCCATACGAGGCACTATACGGGAGGAGATGTAGATCACCAGTTGGATGGTTCGAAGTCGGTGAAGCAAAATTATATGGGCCATATTTGATTCACCAAGCTATTGAGATGGTGAAAGTGATACAGGAGCGATTGAGGATGGCACAAAGCAGGCAAAAATCTTATTCTGATGTCCGACGTCGTGATCTGGAGTTTGAGGTTGGTGATTAGGTTTTCCTGAGGATCTCACTAATGAAGGGTATTATGTGTTTTGGGAAGAAAGGTAAGATGAGTTCAAGGTATATCGGTCCGTATAAAAATTTTCGAAGGATTGGACAGGTTGCTTATGAGTTAGAATTGCCATCCGAATTGGAATTTTTCCACCCGGTATTCCATGTATCTATGTTGAGGAAATGTATTGGAGACCCTTCTCGAGTTGTCCCTATCAAAGATGTACAAGTTACAAATGACCTATCATATGAAGAAGTGCCAATGGATATATTAGATCAAAAGTCCGCAAGCTGAGAACAAAAGATGTAGCTTCCGTTAAAGTATTGTGGAGGAACAAGAATTTGGAAGAAATGACATGGGAAGCAGAAGAGGATATGAAGTCTAAATACCCGTACCTATTCCAGAATGAAGATAACAAGGATGCTGGTGGAACACATGATACATTGGAAGGTGAAATGGCTCTATGAGGTAAGCAATAACTTGAGAATACTCTTCCTTAATACAAAATAGCGATAGGCAGATAATGTACATGTCCATAATGCTTTGTATACTCTTGTGAGGCCATACGTTGAGTTACCTGCTTGTAAGTTTGTCCTCTATTTATGGGAGAAACTTGGCCGGAATCCACGATGATTTAAACTCCCCATGAACCCTTACATTCTAGGACGAATGTTCCTAAGGGGGGAAGGGTGTTACAACCCTATCACTCGCGTTAGTTCATGCCATATATTAGTTAACATAAATCCAAGAATGAATTACCTTTGAGATGATAAGAAGTTAATCATATTGGTCTTAAGTGATACAAGGGTGTATAAGAGTGATTAACAAGTATTAGAAGTTAAACGAATCAAGGATGTTGTAACTCATATTTTCAGGTAAACCTAGAGGTTCTTAATACACGCAAGAGGTCATGTATTAAGGTATTTGAATTATATAATATCTGTATCATAAGTCTTGAAGTTAACGAGTTATGAAACAAAAGTCGACAAACGTTGTCGCAACTTAGGTTAATAATTTTACTTAAACATTAGGTCAAATGTTTCTAAGCATTTATCCTAATTTACAAGGAATTACGGGGTGATCTACCCACCAAATTAAAGATCTATGAGTGTAGTTTCCAATGCATTAAACCATTTGTCAATACAATCTCAGAGTATAGAGATATTCATATTTTTGCAAGCCTACACAGATTGGTAGATGACAAGTAGGTGCATCACCTACTTGCCAAAATGATAGGACAAAATTAAAACACCTAAGTCGGCCAAGAGAGGACTTTTAAGGGGTTATGAACTCAGTTATTTCATCCATATTTCAGACCGTCAAAACCAAAGTTAACCCCTGCAACTCCTCCCTAAAAATCCCACACAAACCCTAATCAATTTTCCCTCTCTTTCGAGTTCTATTTGAAGGTAAAACCTAGAGTTTGAAGAACCAAGGGAAGGGCTGAGTTATCCAAAAAGTAAGGTAAGTTACTGCCATCTTCCATAAATTTGTCTCTGCTGTGAATTCATGGTAATTCGTTCTATACATGTAAGAACTCACGGGACGGTGATCGGAAGCCGTGAGTTCGAGTTATTCACTTGTAGCGGACTGTTATGTGGATTATTTTGTGTTGCTGTTGGGCTGCATGTTTTACTACTATTTTGTGGAGTTTTGGAGGTGGAAGAGTGTGTAGAAACACCATATATATGTAGGGTTGTGGGCTGATAGTTATTCGTAACATTTCTGGGTCATTTGACACGACTACAGTGGCCGTCGTTTGTATGAAGTAATTAGGTTGTACGTGAATTGTTTTGGGAGGCTCAATATGTTTATTATTGATGTTGTTTGGGCTGTTTGGTGATTGTTTTGAATGGTGTGAAGTAATATATATAGGGGAGGTGTTGTCCGTTTCAGCGTAAAATAGGTTGTGGTCGATACATAATAGTCATGACGCTTAAATGATAACGATAGTATCGTTTCTCTTATTGTAGACTAAGGAGTTGTGACAATTGAATACCTTGCGATTGGGGCAGTATATACAAGGTATGTGAGGCTATCCCTTTCTTTCTTTTGCACGACTCCGATTGTACATAATGTAATGAACGAGCTTCCAAAGATACTCTACTCTTAGAAGCTAGCAGTACTTACATTGCTTTCCCTCTTATGGAACGATTGATGTTAATGTTGCTTCTCTTATTCTTATGATATCAATGTTGTTGGTACTTCCTGATTCTTATAATGTTCATTGTGAAGAGTTAGTCCTAATAACGTGTACAGAGGATACCGACCTTACATCACTCCAAAAGGTTTAGAATGTGATTCCATGAGTCGAGCATGAATTATATATATATATATATATCTATTTTACTCTACCGAGTTGCACTATAGTCGGCCAGGTACGGCACCTATTGTACAACCACTAATCAGTTGGATTTTACCGAGCTCCACATGGCCGGGTACGATTCTACCGATCCTTATGATGGCCGGGTACGTTTTTTACCGAGCCTATTACGGCTGGGTACAATATGATAATGATGATGCCCACAGAGGCATATGTTTTAAAGGTTTATGTATACATACATATGTATCATGCATTGCATGTCAGTAGCCCTCAGAGGTACTCAGATGTTCCAGGTTCTATATTCTTTATCCCTGCTTTTATTACTGTTCGTATTTATGGTTCCCTACCTTACATAATCAGTACTTTATTCATACTGACATCCTTTTGTTTGTGGATGTTGTATGGTGTGCTGCAGGCCCTGACAGACAGGCAGGTGCAGCTCCCCCACCACAGTAGGTTGTCCTGTTCAGCAGTGATTGGCGAGATCCCTTCTCCGGACTTGTCGTGGTCTTGGTATGCATTTTGTTATAGACATTATGGGTATGTTGGGCCCCTGTTCCGGCTATGTTGCAGCACTTATGTTCATTTAGAGGCTCATAGACAGGTGTCGACTCATGTAAAGTTTGGTATGCCTTGTCGGCTGGTTTTTGTTGTATAGTCTTTCATGGTAGCGTGGTAGCTCGTACCTTATATATAGTTATTGATTGTCTGGTCATCCCATGTTATGTATGTTCATGCCATCATATTTTATTATTGGTTGTCCATGATCCATGTCTACCATTTATATTGATCTCGTCAACCCTAAAAGATAATAAAAAAAGGTTAGATAAAATGTACGTTGGTGCTCGGCAAGTATGGTCGGGTGCTAGTCATGGCCCTCCAGTTTGGGTCATGACAAAATATTACCTAATTAATTAATTTGTTATGGGATAAGATTAAAACCCCTCCCTACCCCCACGTGTCAGCAAGACATTAAACAACCAAATGACTCTTGATCAAGTTTGATTAGGTGGCAACCTAGTATATTAATCACAAGACACTTCATTTCTAGGATTTGGACTACAAACAATACTTCATTCTAAAACACTACAAATTAGATTCCTATAATTTTTTACAAAATACTGCAATCAGATTCTAATCCATTCCTAATATTTCCAATACCAAGACATTACAATCAGAGTGAGAACGTTAGCATATTATTCTTGCAACCAATTCCTAGAAAATAAAATCTAACGAGAATTTTTAGAGTCTTAGCAACGGAGAAATTTTGCGGTTCTAAAGAAGTACGGTGCAACCCTTTCCAAGAATATCATACGGATTTTTCCTACTCCAGGTATATTAAGTCTAAGCTTTTCCTTCATTTTGGCATGATCTCGTAATTACACGAGTTTGATAAAGAGGCATAAAGAAAAATTCATATCCCAAAAATTACGTATATTTTTCTAGTTTTGTAAGTTACAATATTCTCCTTATCGGGACTTCATATTCAATTGAGTATTTTCTTTTTCCAGTCAAGAGAGAAGAGAGTCTATATGTACAGTATTACTGTATTTTCAATACCATCGAGCTATAATCGATGGGCAGGCCCATATTGAGCAATCTCTTATCAGATGGTAAATTATATACTGAGCCTACCATGGCCGAGCGCCTATGAGTGAGCCTAGTTGGCTGAGATACAGAACCTAGTATGACCGAGCAGCTATGAGCGAGCCTACTATGGCAGCACAGTTATATATGTTTACCGAGCCTTATAGGGTTGGACAGCTATTTTACTTACTATATTGAGAGAGTTGAGTCAGTATCAGCAGATAAGCATATCTTCAGATTATCTTTGACTTCCAGTTACTTTTAGTCATTATATTATTAATTTAGTTTTAGCTTTCAGTATATTGCCTTACATACTTGGTACATTATTTCGTATTGATGCCATTTTTCTAGGGGTGTTGTATTTCATGTATGCAGGTTCATACAGATAGGCGGGTAGACCTCTTCATTAAGTGTTGTCCGAGTTTACCTTGATCGGTAAGCTTCATGCCTTTCGGAGTTGCCAGGTCTAGAGTTTTATGTATATATATATATGGATATATGTTACGAGTAGGTCGGGGAGTTGTTCCTATCACAATATATCCATCAGCAGAGGCTTGTAACATTTCCTGTCAATTAGTGCAATATGTTGGGCTTGTAGGACTTGTATGTATATTTGATTGATTTGCCAGCTGCAATAATTATGATGGCCTTGTTGGCCAGCTTTATATTGATATTTAGTCAGCATTCGCAGTTGTCTTGCAATGTGGCCCATGGCCAAAGTATGACATCACATGTTCAGAGTTTCTTAGTCGCAAGTTGGTACGCAAAGATAGGTGAGGCACCGGGTGCCGGTCTCGCCCCCAGGTTCGGGGCGTTACAGCTTATCTATTCAGGATTTGTGTTGATAATAAGATCTGGGGATGTATCCTTGAGATATACCAATCTTCTATTTTGCACGCTTGTCACACATCCCCATATGGTGGCAATTTTAGGAGAGTAAGGACAGCTACGCAATTGTTGGAGTCGGGTTTCTACTGGCCGACATTGTTCAAAGATGCACACTTCTGGGTGAAGGGTTGTGATGTATGCCAACGAACCGGGAATATTTCATGCCGACATAAGATGCTCATGAACCCAATTCAGGAGGTAGAGGTGTTTGATGTATGGGGAATCGATTTCATGGGGCCTTTTGTCAGCTCATATGGCAACAAATACATACTCATAGCTGTGTACTATGTGTCAAAATGGGTGGAAGCTGTGGCACTCCCTACAAATTATGCAAAGGGCCCATTGGTTTTTTGAGAAAGAATATATTCACCCGATTTGGCACTCCAAGGGCAATAATTATTGATGGAGGCACTCACTTCTGCAACCGAGCCTTCGCAAAGTTATTAGAAAAATATGGTGTGTGACAAAAGGTTGCCACCCCATATCACCCACAAATGAGTGGGCAAGTGGAAGTTTCGAACAGAGAGATAAAGAGCATTTTGACTAATATCGTGAATGCTACAAGAACGGATTTGGCGAGAAAGTCAGATGATGCACTCTGGGCCTATCGTACCACTTTTAGAACTCTGATTGACATGTCACCATATAAGTTGGTGTTTGGGAAGGTGTGTCAATTACCCATGGAGTTGGAGCATAGAGCTTTGTGGGCATTGAGGCAGTTGAATTTCGATATAGAATCTTCGGGTACAAATGTCACGACCCAAACTGATGGGCCGTGATGGGCACCTGATACCTTACTCAATCGAGTACCAACGTAATGTATCTCTCTTATTACAACATCATAGGTAAGTGGGCCAGAAGGAGCATCATGAGATAACCAGAGTAAACATGAGGGAATACCCGACACAGAATGACCCAACCTGATGTCAAAAGTCATACCTGTGACATACAGGCCTATAAGGCCAATGTGATCTATTATATACTTAAAATATAGGTCGGAAAGGACATACAAGTATCCGTATACATAACATCTATCTACAAGCCTCTAAGAGTACATACTTATCATAAAGGTTGGGACATGGCCCCGCCATACCAAACAATACACGTCTAAATCATACTGACCAAACAAGCATCTCCGTAGCAAATGGAGCGCACCAACATCTTCCGCTGAGCCGATAGCCTACTTGGAGGACTCTCAACCTGTCTATCGGGACCTGGGAGCATAAAATGCAATGTCCCCAGGCAAAAGGGATGTCAGTACAAATAATGTACCGAGTATCTAAGGAATGAAAATCAGTAAACAATAGACATGAGAGAAACATGGAGTAAAAGACTCAACATGTATATCTAAATAGCTCTGTGAATCATTTAATATTATAATGTCATGCATATGCGTATAAATGTCATACAATGCATGGGTATATGCATTCATAACATCATCAAGCCTCTGAGGGCATCCCATCATATCATCTCGATCACTGTGGGGAAACCATTAACGTATACCAGCTGATCGGGTATTGGTGCATATATAACGCTGTAACCTTTTCCCATATCCCATAACATATAATATACATATATACGCGTATATAACGCCATCTGGTCATGGATCAATGTAAATAAATGCAATGCATAAGAAGTACGTCAATAAAATCTCTCGGAATGCCATAAGACCATTATGCCTCTGATTAATATCATGAAGTAAACTTTATCGACTTACGTATTTTTTGAGACCCATGAATAAATGATAGAATAATAGGACTCATTGGGAATCAAGAACATAAATGAATAGAGTTATTTATAGAAGTTGTGCATTTGCTCGTTTCGTTTGTATCATATGGATCATGCCAAAAGAAAAGAAGGGATAGCCTTAATATACCTGAGTCGATGCTCTCGACAATCCTTCCATCACACGTCAATTGCGACAACATATAACAGCGGATCAAAGTAGGGGAAAATTCATATGATATTCTTGAGAAAGATTGCATTTTACTCCCTTAGAATAGTAAAATGCCATTGCTATTAGCTTATGAAATCTCGTATGAATTTGTTGCATCTTCATTTATGACTTAGTAAATATAAGCATTCTTCTTTGAAGCTTATGAACAATATCATTAATTTGAAATGGAAGTTTGCTTACTAGAAGTAAGAAAATGATTAGTGGCCATAACATTTTTTGGCTTTCTTGATAACACTCTTTAACCAAATGAGGTAAAGTACTTATCTCTTTAAAGGTTGCCATCTTGCAAATTTATTTAAGAGTCACCTAATGGCTCTTATATGGCTGCCACGTTGGGGGATATTTCCCACTCAACAATTATCCACTTAATTAATTTGTTAACCCCCCATTAACCAATAATTACCCATCCACATAATTAAGAATTATCTCAAACTACTTAAAATACTACTTACTTTTAATACACTTCATACATCTTACTATCATGGTCATGTGGTACCTTGTACGACACTAGTGCATAAATACCGGGTATTATAGCTCGGACCGTATTTTATCCCAAAATATTAATCTTCGAAACTCATTTTCTTCGATTCGCTTACCCTCTCACCTTCATGAATTTACTTATCTCTTTTTTGAAATAGCATAATACTTACAACCTCAAAAATAATCTCATTCCCGAGCTTACGTCGATTAATTTACGACGAAACTTTAACGTACATGCAGGATGTAACATCTCATGTTTGAGCTTTCATAAATTTACTCATGGCATACTTTCATGTACGAAAACATGAGGTGTAACATCATTCCCCCCTTTGGAACATTCATCCTCGAATGTTGACAGATGCATTTATCATTTTCATAACCTATGTCTTCCGAATACTTTAGTACTCTCTTTGCCATCTAGGCAATTATTCTGTGAATAAATCCAAAGGCCAAGTCATTCCCCACTTTAGGTCTCTTTCTCACACCCTGACTTTTGGTCGGAATCCTTCCAATCTTGTAATTGTTGCTACCTTCTATCACGCTGAATGTACGACTCTGACCTTGTAAGTGCGCCTATGTGATTCTTCTTTTCTTTTTCCTATAGATTTTATCCAATCTCTAGGCCTTACTTGTAAACATATAAAGAGCTTGACAAGATGTCCCTCTGGGCATCCATAGGTATACTGAAGTTCTTCGCTCGGTACTTTGTTGAACTTACGAATATTTCTATATCTCACTTCATAAACCCAGTAATCCATCCGTATGACTTTACCATATCTAGGTAGGTCATACTATACCATAACTCCTACTTCGATTTATTGTTACTGAGGTCTGCTACCAAAATCCAGGTTACTCTTTCACTGCTTATCATAAATGTATAAGTCTAAGTCCGTTAATGTTTCATCATTACTGTTCATCTTAGGAATGATGGCCTAATCTCATATCATACTTGATAATTGTTATCCCATTGTTGATTCACCTCAATATTGATTTATATTCTATCACTGTTAACTTGAACTTCTATGTAATACTATCGCTAGGGATCACATCTCATCGAGGAACATCTGAAATGATTAGACTAATCCACCTGGGACGATACTATGCTTCCATAACTGTATTTCATAACATCCCAATGTGATTCACCTTATGTGGGTATCTTAGTCCTATACAATTCATGAAATCCCTTTCTTCTTCTTTTTTTCTTCAAATCATTACACCCTCAGCTCTTAAAATAGCATTAGTCTTAGAATCCTTTGAATTCATTCTGGCTATACTAAGCTTTGTATAATTTAGAGAAACCATCAGCTCTTCTTATTTTCATGGTCTTAATCATGAGGACTTATCCATTCTCGTCATCTTCTCACTCGCCCTTTCTTTTCCTTACTCTTGTCTTCCTAGAACCTTGTCGTTTTACCATACTTTAGCTTGCGACCTACACATATCCATTTATATTATTCGCCACCTTCCTTCAACTTGCTTGCACCATAGATTTTCTTATGTTATTCTGGAACATCAAGCGAGACATCATATCGTCTCAAACTCTTCTTTACTCTCTTAACTAGACCTCTCAGTACCTAGAAACCATAGGTTGGAAGATATGCCACCGATGACACCGCTATCATTCCTGGATACTGAATCCCAATGCTTCTAGCCTTCTATCTGAAGTATGTACGATTCACAACATTCTGCACTTGAGTATCTCGTACGTTGTTCACCTTTACCTTACTTACCTTTAAATCTAACATCACATCTTCTATCTCTTTCATGACCTCCTTTCCACATAGGTATAATTCATATTCATAACATGAAGCTCTATTATAATACTTGCACCTCTGGTATATACACAATTTGGTGAGATCTTCATACTGACTGCTTATAACGCTGGTACTTTTCTAACTAGCTTTATCGCAGAGCCGTTATAGAATATTGCTACTATACTGTTAGTTTGTATGAGTCCACCAAACAGTAGAGTACCTAGACCTCTACGAGATTCTGCTGAGAATGCTAATAAACTGTAAGTAAATGAAATATGGGATTTTTACATGGAAAAATCCCACACAAGGGGATCAAAAACCACGACATACACCAGTAGGCTTTCAACTTCACTAACTTGTAAAAACCTATTACAAGCCACTTTGTAATGACTCCATTACAAAGAATTTAACCCAACTAACTTGTGGTACTCTTACCATAAGCCACTTTGTGACTCCCTAGTTACAAAGGATTTTACTAACCTGTGATGCTCTCACCACAAGCCACTTTTTCACTCTACAGTTACAAAGACTTTTGCTTATGACTAAACCTAGTCACAACATAAATTCTTTGTAATGGAGTCAACGGATTTTACAAGAGGATTCCTAATCAACGCTTCTAGCTAAGAAATTTAGGAGATACAATAAGTAAAATCACAAAGTTACAACTCAACTAAGGACAACAACATGCTAACTTTAGGAACTAGTCCATAGTTGCGTTCAACTTAGTTCTTCAATCTCGTGAGGATTGATTTCTATGTTTTTGCCAAAATGTTTGAATGAAAAACTGAAACATTCAAGTGATGTTTTAATATAAACTCATTGTTGGTACACCTTGATCGCATCACTTGAAATGATGTAATCACTTTAGTTGATCAAGGAATGAGTGGGCACTAGAAATAGTGCAGTGCAGCAGAAACAGTGCAGGCAGTCACTTTATTTCCAGCTATGTCCAATTGACTTTGTATTGCTATGAGGGAACCACAAGGGTATCAGGTCCTTGTTTAGTTTCCTAGATCCTAAAGCTGTAGCAGTTCACCTTTAGCTGGAATCCATTAAATGCAGTGTAGTCAAAGTGAGTCAGGTTCCCTATCTAGTCTTAGACATTAAGTTTGTTAAATCATCAAAACATAAGGCAAAGATATTGAAAACCTATCAATTTCCCCCTTTTTGATGATTACAAACTTAACATATTGATAACGGATTCTTCACTTAGAGAACCAGATTAAGTAACAGGATAACACAAGTTCCCCCTGGCTGTATGCCATTTTTCATATGTTATCTTCCCATATGTTCCCCCTGACTTTATGGTCATATTATTTTTTCCCCTTTTGGCATCATTAAAAAGACACAATCAAAAGAACAACACAAAGAAGTCTATCCAAGCTAACTCATGCCACATATGTGGACACAAACATGATAGAGAATAGAAACACAGAAGTAAAGCACTGATATAATAAAAGAGGACAAAATTTATATTGATAAAATTTTAATATGCCTTTGCTTCAGAAGCAAGAGGCAATATTGGACTTGTTCAAACGGGAGCAGTAGTGTTTCATCCCAACCACATAAAAAAAGAAAACAAAATACCTGCCAACACAACAAAAAAAAACTAAAGAACATTTCCAGTATCTGGTCATGAAAGGATACTTAGGGGCCACTAGGAGTAGAAGGCATGGAGGCTGCAGCAAGCGTTTGGAGAACAAGGTCTATTCGGACATTTGCCGACTTTTACTCGTTGAGCAGTTCTGCTTTCACGTTCTCTACTTGAGCCTTGAGATCAGCATTCTCCTTTGCGAAACGAGCTACCTTATCATTTGACGCCGTAACCGCTTGGGCTTGCTGACCTTCCAGGATAGCATTCCTAGCCTTTAACTGACGAATTTCCTCAATTGTACTATTCTGAGCATTAATCAGCTGTGAGACGGTTGATGTACTTCCTACTCCCCCATTCTTTTCCAGGCACTCGCATTCTTCCAATGTAGTCTATGAGAAAGTTTGCTTCTTATTCCCCACCTTTCCTTGGCCCAATGGCACCACAAAGAAATTAAACACTCTAGTAAGAAAAACTCGTAGGGAAGGCCATGATTGCCATCCTTGAAGGTGGCTACCTTTTGCATGTGCTCAATCATAATAGCAGACAGTCTTACAAGGTTAAAGCTGTCTAGTTGCTCCATCAGGAACAAGTCAGACTTAGTGGTCACGAACCTCCTCTCAGCTCGAGGTAATAGGACTTTGTTGACCAACTCAAAAAGTAGCTGATAGACGGGGAGTAATGCCTTCTTTTGGATCTGGTCCCCCTTCTGGTTTGCATTGTCCATTACCATGACATTTCTAAAGTTGAACTGATAAACATCCTTTACACTGGACACACCGGCTGTAGGAACTTTAAGAATTTCACCAAGCAACTTTACATCAAACACTATATCCACTCCATTCACCAAAGCACATATGTGGCCGGTGTCAACGGGAAAAAGACTAGCAAAGAAGCTTTGTACCTCATCCTCATAAGCCTTAGGGACATCTATTTGAAATAGATGCCCACATTGTTGAAACTCAATCATTTCAAGAATTTGTCACATGCCAACCATCTCAGAGATTGCGGGGTCAAATGTACGACCCAACAAAACCTTTTGGTGCCAGCCTTAGGCATTCTGAGCCAAGACTGACTTCACTCCTTAACCTCTTCACAGAACCAGGTTCCTGAACAATTTCAGACTTGCCTTTTCCGGACTTCTTACCACGTAATTTTGCTTTTCCCTTGGATTTGACTAGCACATCCTCATGAGACATCGAGAATTCACTCACAATCTCCTTCAATTTGGATCTAGAAGGTGACCCTTTTTCTATTGACACAGGCTTTTTCATTTTCTGATACCGTCGGACCAGAGAACCAGGTTCATCTAGTGTTTCTTCTTCCACCTCTACTATAGGGATCGCCTCATCATTTACCGGTACACTATATTTCACCAACTTCCTCCTTTTCTTCTTACTACTTTTCTTGCTCTTTTGAAGGGCAGAATCGTAGGCCACCTTAGCTTGAAGCCTGGTAGTAGGTCATTTGGTTTCAGACTCAGGAGTGGACACAACCCTCCGCTTAACTATGAACGCATCAAGAGCCACGTTATCTAGGTCCTCCTCATCATTGGACCTCATTTCAGGTACTTGTATTTCCAAAGGCACAGTATCAAATGCAGAAGGAGAACTGTCCTGGGAATGAGAGCCCTGACCTGGGTCTTCCAGAGAGGGATCAGGTTCCTCATGTGAGAGCCCAGTAGTATCTGCTAGTGCATCCCCTTCAATAGTTACAATGGCCCCTTTGTTCCCCAAACCTTGTACTTCATTCTTATGAGAGATGATCTCATGTAGTACATCATCAGCAGGCACCACAAAAATAGTTACATATTTGCTTCCTCAATTGGTACAACTACCACCACGGAATCGGTAGGAACAATGGAGGAACTCTCTGTTACCTCAGGGATTTGACCTTGTTCTCCACTTAGTCTTTGACTAGTAGGAATCTCAGAAGATGGAGAAGATGGAGCAACAGTTTTAGGGGTTTTTGAAATAGAGAAAGACGAGAAATCTGGGTGAGGTGTGATTTTAGCGGGAAAGGTAAGAGCGGGTAAGGAAGGATCAGTAGGAACGGAAGTCTCCATAGGTTTATCAGTAGTAGGTACGACTGAGGCAGGGAGGTCGGAGTTTATCTCAGCCATTGGAAAACTGATGTAAAGATGCTTTTAAGAAATTCTAATGGAGGACTTATGGTTAGGGAAAACAGAAAAGGGTTTTTATGAGGAGAGGATAATTATGAAGAGAGAGGAATAGGCACCAGTTTGGAAACGGCAGTTGGGCATGGATAAGTGCAATGTTTCAGATGGAGATGGAATGATCTTAAGTGAAGAGATGTGACTGCAGGATCTGAAAAGTTGAATGACATGGAAGTTGTGTTTTGTACCATTTTTAGGACATGTATTAAAGGATGCACAGAACTACTAACCTTTGGTACATGAACCAGGTTCTTGACCTTTTATTTGAAGGAATCAATCCTTTTTTATCATTTATGCAATGCATCTACAACTTCTATACTCATCATGCATGTTTACCTGCAACAGTATTAAAGTGAGTTAGACGTGGCCAGAAAACACTTTTAGCCAGTTATTTCTTGAAGGTGATTTTCATGGCCAGATAAAGAGGAATCAGGTTCTCAATTGGGCTTTAAAAGCCCCAACATCACTCTGCTTTTTATAAATTGTTCCCTACTTAATGCCTTGGTGAAAATGTCTGCAATTTGGTCTTCTGTGCTACAGAACTTCATACATATCATCCCTTTCTCCACATTGTCCCTCAGAAAGTGATGTCTCACATCAATATGTTTTGTCCTTTTGTTTTGAACTACATTTTTGGCCATATTGAGTGCACTGGTGTTGTCGCATAGAAGGGCCACACTCTTAGTAAGTACCACAAATTCCTCCAGTTGCTGCTTAATCCATTAAAGTTGAGCACACAGGATGTTGCGGCTACATATTTTGCTTCAGCTATTAAGATACCCGCTGAATTTTGTTTCCTTGAGCCCCAAGAGATAAGGCATGAACCTAAGAAGTGAGCCATTCCAGATGTGATTTTCCTGTCGACAAGATAACCTGCATAGTCTGCATCAGCATAACCAACGAGATTAAAACTGTCACCTGAGGGATAATACAGGACTAGGTCCTGTGTTCCATTGAGATATCTCGGTATTCTTTTGGCAGCCTTCAAATGAGATTCCTTGGGATTTGATTGAAACCTTGCACATAGCCTCACACTAAAAACAATAGCAGGTATGTTGGTTGTGAGATAGAGGAACGACCCAATGATGCCTCTATACATGGTTTGATTCATAGGAGATCCAATTTCATCCATGTCCAGTCGAGTGGTCATAGCAATGGGAGTGTCTATCACTTTGGATGCTTCCATGTTAAACCTCTTCAAGAGCTCCTTGATGTATTTTTGCTAACAGATGGATATACCCTTTGGGGACTATTTTACTTAAAGACCTAAGAAGAAGTTCAGTTCTCCCATCATGCTCATTTCAAATTCACTTCCCATGAGTTTTGCAAATTCTTCACACAGAAAATTAGTTGTTGCCCCAAAGATGATATCATCGACATAGAACTGAACAATGAGCGGGTTCCTTCCCCATTTCTTTAAGAACATAGTGTTGTCAATTTTCCCTCTCTTAGAGCCATTTTCCAAAAGGAACTTTGACAGCCTATCATACTAAGCCCGAGGAGCCTGCTTCAGCCTGTACAATGTTTTGTCCAGTTGAAACACATATTCAGGGTGTTCATGACATTCAAACCCTGGAGGTTGCTTCACATAGACTTCTTCCTTAAGAAGTCCATTCAAAAATGCAATTTTGACATCCATTTGGAAAAAGGTGAATTCCATATGATATGCAAAAGCGATTAAAATTCTAATAGCTTCCATGCGAGTAACCAGAGAAAATGTGTCATCATAGTCAATCCCTTCCTCCTGATTGTAACCTTGAACCATTAGCCTGGTCGTGTTCCTTATGGTAATTCCATGTTCATTGAGTTTGTTTCTGAATACCCACCTGGTCCCTATAATGGTTTGATCTGAGGGTCTGGCTACCAGGTGTCAAACATTATTCCTTTCAAACTAATGTAACTTATCTTGCATGGTTGTAATCCAATCTTCATCTTTCAAGGCTTCCTTGATATTCTTGGGTTTTATCTGGGGGAGAGAAAAGCTGAGAAGGCAAGTGAAGTTCTGGCTCTTGACCTAGTTTGTACTCTTGAATCTAAAGGAGTAATAATGTTGTCCATCGGATGAGAGCTTTGGTGTCTCCAGTTAGAAGTTTGAGGTTCATTTTGAGAGGATGTGGGTGCGTTTGGCTGGTTTTCCTGCGTTCTTCTCTCATGTGCTAATGGAGTTCCCTAAACTGCATCAACCACTCTTTCTTCAGCTTCAGTGGTTGTAATTGAAGTATTAGGTTCCATTGGAGATGAGAGAGTATTATCTTTACTCAGCTCTTTTACTTGACTCATCATATCTGCCTTTGCATTTGTCATGTCAATGACTTCACAAGGAACTAGTAAAGGTTCTCCATCTTGATCCTCTTCAGCACTCTTCTAATAGGACGGATAAGACTCATCAAAAATAACATGAACACTTTCCTCAATACATTGAGTCCGCTTATTATATATCTTGTAAGCCTTTCTTTGAGAAGAGTAGCCCAAAAATATTCCTTCATCACTCTTGGCATCGAATTTACCAAGCTAATCCTTTCCATTGTTGAGAACATAGCATTTGCACCCAAATGTTCTTTGGCGAGTCAGGTTGGACTTCCTTCCATTCAACAATTCATAGGGGGTTTTGTTCAGAAGTGATCTGATCATGCACTTGTTCACCAAGTAGCAGGCAGTGTTGACAGCTTCACCCCAGAAGTTCTTTGCAATCACACTGTTGATTAGCATTGTTCTTGCCATCTCTTCTAGAGTTCTGTTCTTCTTTTCTACTACTCCATTTTGATAGGGAGTTCTAGGAGCTGAGAAGTTGTGAGAGATGCCATTTTCATTGCAGAATTCATCAAATTTGACATGGTCAAATTCTGTCCCATGATCTGATCTAATGCATGTGACTCTAGACTCCATCTTCGCCTGTTTCTTCACAAAAGCCACAAATACTTCAACAGTTTCATTTTTAGTTTTGAGAAACAAAGTCCATGTGAATCTGGAGTAGTCATCCACTATCACAAAAATTAATTTTTTTTCCTCCTCTACTTTGCACTGTCATAGGACCACATAGATCCATATGCAAAAGCTCTAGTGGCTTTGAGGTTCTCATATCCCTTATAGACTTAAAGGAGGATTTCACATGTTTTCCTCTAGCACAGGCATCACAGACCTTTTGCACCTTGAATTTTGACATGGGCAGACCATGGACCAGGTGCTTCTAAATTAGTTTGTTCAGAAGAGAAAAACTTGTGTGGCCTAGTCTTTTGTGTAATAGTTTAGCATCATCATCAACAGCTTTCAGACAACTCAGATCACCACTTTGTAAGGACTCAAAATTAGCAACATAGATGTTCTTGTATCTTTTGGCCACAAGTACCACTTCACCAGTTATCAGATCAGTGACTGTACATATTTTGGACAAGAATTCCACCTTGTTTCCATTATCACAGATTTGGGAGACACTCAGGAGACTGTACCTAATAGTATATATTTTCAATAGAGTGAGTGACTTCCCAACTTTTCCAACTCCAAAAATGTACCCTTTTTCCCATTGCTGAAGGATACACTCCCTCCTTGTATGGCTTTTAGTGAACGAAAGTCCATGGTGTTCCCAGTCATGTGCTTTGAACACCCACTATCCATGAACCATTGTTGATCGCTTCCTTTCACTGTTCCTTGGACAAGGAGATTAAGAGTTAGTTTTAGGAACCCACGCAAGTTTGGGTCCCTTATAGTAGGCAAGAGGATGAATAAGATCTCTCTTAGTCCATGCAGGTAATGTTTTTTTTGTCAGTGGAACCTGGTCACTCCTTTGTAGTCATCTTTTCAGCAAACATATTGTTTTTCTGAACAGATTGATCCCTGGACAGGCAATTTTCTTTGAAGTGCCCATTGTTCCCACATTGGGTACAATGCCAGTCATCAGAGACAGTGACGTACTTGTTGTGAGGGTTGTAAGGGGTTTTCTCCCTTTGGAACCCTATTCCCTACCTGTTTCCACCATTATTAGTGTGCATGACAGTGTTGGCTTTTGAGGACCAGGTCCACTTTAGGAACTTCTTAAGATCATTTTTTACTCTTTCCATATCAGTTTGGATGTTCTTGTGTTTTTCAATTTCAGCACATATCCTAGTTCTCACAACTTTCAACTCAATTTCAAGCCTAATGTATTCCACACTAGCTATCTCCTTTCCTTTTCAAGAATTTCCAAGTTTTTATTTAGTCCCTGGTCTCTCTATTGATTCCCTTAGGTCTGCAATTACTGTCATGAAGTTACATATTTCCTTTTTGAGTTTTTAATGGTTTCCTTATGGTCAATAATTATAGCCACTAAGTCATCTCTAGTTTGTTCAGCTTCTCCTAGTTCTATGGTCAAGGAATCCCTATCCTCTACAAGACTATGATAGGCATCAATGAATACACTAGCTAAGGACATGAGTTTCTTAGCAGAGTAGGATTTCAGATTTCTCTGAACATCCCTGAAATTTACCTCTTTGTTGTCATCGTCTTCATCATCATCTAATTAAGCCATCAAAGCAAGAGTTGTGTCATATCCATTTTCCTCGCCTTCAACTGCCATCATGGAACTATCATCAGCATCAATTTCATCTTTAGACTCACCAGAGGAATCCCCCCATGCTGCAAGAGCCTGTTTCATCATATTGTCATCATATCTTTTTCTTTTGAAGTCCTTGAAAGGAATCTAGTTCCTCTTAACTATCTTTTTAGGGTTGTTCTTGGAGAATTTTTGCTTTAAGAGAGGACAGTCTCTGATGAAGTGTCCAGGCTTTCCACACTTATGACAGAGATCATAGTTTTTTTAGTTTGCTAGAGCTGCCCCTTTTTAGTATTTCTTCATTTCTTCTGACGATCTTCTGAAACCTTTTGGTCAAGTAAGCTATGTCAATGTCTTTATCACTTGAGTCATTGCTATCATCTTTGAGTACCAGGTTCTTTTCTTTATTTGGTTCTCTTCTTTCACTGTCTCTGTTCTTTTTCATCTCGTAGGTCTTCAGATTTCCAATAAGCTCTTCTATGTTCAGCTCCTGCAAATCCTTTGATTCAGTAATAGCATTCACCTTACTTTCCCATGGGCTAGGCAGAATACTGAGGATTTTCTTCACTAGCTTGTTTCTAGGAATAGTTTCACCAAGTGAGTGTAACTCATTTATGATGGAAGTGAATCTTGTGTGCATATCTTGAATGGATTCATCGTCCTTCATTTTGAAGAGTTCATACTCGGTAGTGAGCATATCGATCTTAGACTATTTTACTTGTGTGGTTCCCTTATGAGCTGTTTGCAAAGTTTCCCATATCTCCTTGGCAGTGCCGCGGGCGGCGATTCTATTGTACTCTTCAGGTTCTATTCCACATACTAGAATCTTCTTGGCACGAAAATTCTTCTCCACAACTTTCTTGTCTGCGTCAGTGTATTCTTTACTGGTTTTTGCCATTGAAAATGGAAGTTCTTCCAGTACCTTTGTTGGAACATAAGGACCATCGTATATGATATCCCATAACTCAGAATCCTCAGCCATGATAAAATCATGCACTCTTGTTTTCCACCACCCATATTATTGTCCATTGAACCTGGGTGGTCGATATGTAGATTGACCTTCTTCAAAATTTGGTGGAGCAGCCATAAGGACCCTTCTTAGGTTTTACCTTATAAGAGATATCTATTCTGATACCAATTGTTAGTTTATATGAGTCTACCAAACAGTAGAGTACCTGGTCCTCTACAAGATTCTGCTGAGAATGCTAATAAACTGTAAGTAAATGAAATACGGGATTTTTATGTGGAAAAATCCCATACAAGGGGACCAAAAACCACGACCTACACTAGTAGGCTTTCAACTTCACTAACTTGTAAAAACCTATTACAAGCCACTTTCTAATGACTCCATTACAAAGAATTTTACTCAACTAACTTGTGGTACTCTTACCACAAGCCACTTTGTGACTCCCTAGTTACAAAGGATTTTACTAACTTGTGATGCTCTCACCACAAGCCATTTTTCACTCTACAATTACAAAGACTTTTGCTTATGACTAAACCTAGTCACAACATAAATTCTTTGTAATGGAGTCAATGGATTTTACAAGAGGATTCCTAATCAACGTTTCTAGCTAAGCAATTTAAGAGATACAATAAGTAAAATCACAAAGTTACAACTCAACTAAGGACAACAACATGCTAACTTTAGGAACTGGTCCGTAGTTGCGTTCAACTTTGTTCTTCAAGCTCGTGAGGATTGATTTCTATGTTTTTGCCAAAATGTTTGAATGAGAAACTGAAACATTCAAGTGATGTTTTAATATAAACTCATTGTTGGTACACCTTGAACATATCACTTGAAATGATGTGAGCACTTTAGTTGGTCAAGGAATGAGTGGGCGTTGTAAACAGTACAGTGCAGCAGAAACAGTGTAGGCAATCACTTTATTTCCAGCTGTGTCCAATTGACTTTGTACTGCTATGAGGGAACCACAAGGGTATCAGGTCCTTGTTGAGTTTCCTAGCTCCTGAAGCTGTAGCAGTTCACCTTTATCTGGAATCCATTAAATGCAGTGTAGTCAAAGTGAGTCAGGTTCCCTATCTAGTCTTAGACATTAAGTTTGTTAAATCATCAAAACATAAGGCAAAGATATCGAAAACCTATCAATACCAATTGTTAGAAACTAAGCGTCCACCAAACTGTATAGAGAATTGGGTTCTCTATAAGTTTCCATGGAAAATATTGATGAACCAAACTATATAGCGATCTGGTCCTATATCAGTTTGGTACAGTGCTAACTGCGGAACCAGTATATAGATAAGACACAAGATAAGTTCCCACTATATAGAGAACCAGATTCTCTAGCAGTTCCTACTATAAGTACAGACTGTGCGACCAACCAGCACAGGGAATCAGGTTCTCTAATTGTTGCCACAGTAGTGTCACGACCCAAACCGATGGGCCGCGATGGGCACCCGGTACCTTACTAACCCGAGTACCAACATAGTGTATCTTTCTTATTACATCATCATATACACGTGACATGCGGGCCTAATAGGCCAACATAATCATTTATAAACTCAAAACATAGGCCGACAAGGCCATACATTCTTTCACGTATACGACATATATCTACAAGCCTCTAAGAGTACATAAATGTCATAAAGGTTGGGACAGAGTCCCGCTTTACCAAACAATACACGTCTAAATCATACTTACCAAATGAGCAACTCCGAAGCAAATGGAGCGCACCAACATCTTCCGCTAAGCTGATAGCCTACTTGGAGGGCTCTCAACCTGTCTATCGGGACCTTCGGGCATGAAATGCAACGTCCCCAGGTAAAAGGGACGTCAGTACGAGTAATGTACAGAGTATGTAAGGCACGTAAATAAATACATAAGAGGCATGGAAGAAATGTAGAGTGCATGACTCAACCTGTAAGTTTGAATAACTTTGTAAATCATAAATTACTTTTAGCATCATGTATATGCGTATGAATGTCATGTCATGCATAGGTACATGTTTCATAACATCATCAGCCTCTGAGGGCATCCCATCATATCATATCGGCTAATGTGGGCAAAATCATCATCGTATACTAGCTGATCAGGTGGTTGTGCATATAGAATGCCATAACCTTTCCCATATCCCATATATATATATATATATATATATATATATATATATATATGCGTATATAATGCCGTTTGAATCATATTTCAGCCATTGTGGGCAACATCATCATCATATACCAGATGATCAAGTGGTGGTGCCAATATAACGCCGTAACCTTTTTCCATATCCCATATACATATATTTACATATATATGTGTATATAACGCCATTTGGTCATGGGTCAATGCACATGTATAAATGAGTAAAATGCATGAAAAATACATAATAATCTCGATATTTCTTCCAGATAAACTTTTCCAACTGCGTATTATTCTGAGACCCATGAATAGAAGATAAAATGTTATGACACACGGAAATTCAAGAACATATATATCTCTAATACTTCTATGAATAGAGTCATTCATGAAATTTGTGCATTTGCACGTTTCGTTCGTATCGTATGGATCATGCCAAAAGAAATAAGGGATAACCTTAACATACCTGGAGTAGGGAAAAATTCATATGATGTTCTTGGAAAAGGTTGCACCGTACTCCCTTAGAATCACAAAATCTCACATTGTTAATGTGCTAAGAAATCTCGTTGGTTGAAGAAATCATGTTGTAGTGTTTTTGTACGAATTGGTAGGAATTTATAGGAAAATGGTAGGAAATAACGTTGCTAATGTGCTTATGAATAAATTTGAAATTTTAGTGAAAAGCTTCAGGAAATATATGTCTTTGTAGTTATTGAACTAATGATAAATGTTTTGTTTCAAAAGACACTTTTGATTAAAGCTTTTACCTTAAGCCTACCATGCAACTGTTGTCTAATATCAGTTGCTCCTTCCTTGCCAACTTGAAATAGTAACAGAAGAATTATTCTTGTGATTGTGCTTAGGATGGCTCGAGTGAAACTCACGTCTCATTGTAGTCTTGGTATTTTAAGATCCTAGAAATGAGTTGTCTTGAGATTAAAACACAATATTGTCATCTAATCCAAATTGATCAAGAGTCACTTCTCCAAGAAGTGGCTTGCTGCCACGTGGGGTGGGGGTTGGGTTTAATCTTATCCAAACATATCCCCAATTAATTAGGTAATGTTCCGTTACCCGGTAATTAATCAATTACCCGCAAAATTGAGAATTATTCCCACTTACTTAAAATATTACTCACTTTTCACATACCTTATACATCTTACTATTATGGTCATGTAGTACCTTGTATGGCACTAGTCCATAAATATCGGGTATTTTAGCTCAGGCCGTATTTTATCCCAAAATGTCAAACTTTGACAAAATTCATTTTCTTAGACTTGCTCCCCCTCTCACCTTCATGAATTTACTAATCACTTGTAAAATAGTATAATCCTTATAATCCCCAAATAATCTTTTTCTTGGATTGATGTCAATTACCTTACGACAAATTTAACGTAAAATACTGCACGGTGTAACATCGTCGTAACTTATTATTGTGAAGCATAACATCACCGTAATGTAATACTACAGGGTGCAACACTGTCATAATTTAATACTGCAGGACGTAACATCAATCGTAATATTTTACTGCAGAGGGTAACACCATCATAACATATTACTACAGAGCATAACATCGTTGTAATATAATACTGTGGGACGTAATATTGACGTAATATTGCGGGGCATAACATCATTCCCCCCTTTGGAACATTTGTCCTCGAAGTTTGACTGATGCTCTTATTATTTTTGTAACTTATAGCTCTTGTGAATACCTTAATACTCTTCTTGCCATTTAAGCAGTTGCTCTGTGAATAAATCCAAAGTCTAGGGTATTCCCCCCTTTAGTCTTTTTGCTCATATCATGACCTGTGGTTGAAATCTTCCTAATCTTGCAACTTCTGTTACCTCCTGTCATGCATCCTATATGACCCTGTCTTTGTAGGTGCACTTATGTGATTCATCTTTCCTTTTTCCTTTTATCTATCATAATTACACCCTCATTCTATTACCAGGGTGGCATTCTAAATGTTATTAGTCTTAGACTCCTTTGAGTTTATTCGGGCTATAGTGAGATTTGTATAATTTAGAGAAACCATCTACTCTTCTTGTTTTCATTTGCTTAATCCTGAGGACTTATCCATTTTCGTTACCTTCTCACTCGCCCTTTCTTATTTTTACTCTTGTCTTCTAGAACCTTGTTGCTTCACCATACAATGGCTTGCGACCTACACATTTCTATTTATATTACTTGCAACCTTTAAAATTGCTTTCATCATAGATTTCTTTATGTCATTCTGGGACATCAAGCGAGGTATCACACCGTCTCTAACTTTTCTTTATTGTCTTAATTAGCCTCC
The DNA here is from genome assembly GCF_000393655.2 of Nicotiana sylvestris. Lineage (NCBI taxonomy): Eukaryota > Viridiplantae > Streptophyta > Magnoliopsida > Solanales > Solanaceae > Nicotiana > Nicotiana sylvestris. The sequence goes on from NC_091067.1 coordinate 136,324,120, forward strand.
TCGATACCTAGAAACAATAGGCTATGAGATATGCCATTGACTATGCTGCTATTATTCCTGGATATTGAATCCTAGCACTTCTAGCCTTTTATCCGAAGTATGGACTATTCACATACTCTTTCTTTGAGTATATTGTACGTTGTTCACCTTTACCTTACTTACCTTATAATCTCGCATCGTATATTCTATCTCTTTCATGACCTCCCTTCCATATAGGTATAGTTCACGTCCATAACTTGAAGCTCTATTATAATTCTTACACCTCTGGTGCATACACAATTCGGTGGGAGCTTCGTACTGACTTCTTATGAGGCTGGTACTCTTCAGTTGGCTTCATCATAAAGCTATTATAAAATATGGCTACTGTACTATCTTTCTTATACCAGCTACTTAAGAATGATCCTGAGGTCTATAATTCTCTTAGTCCCTCCTATTTTGCTTAGTCGATGTAACTCTTCAGTCTCCTCTTCTTTCTGATCAGCCTCTATGTAGGCTTTAGCTATCTTCCGATCTGTGGCTCATGGTATCAATTATTACCTTAGCCTTTCATGGGCGTTATGGAATATCCATGATACAATCTTCTAATAATTCAATCCTTTGTCTATGCCCTGGGCTTAATTCTTTCTTTTAACTTATATCGGAGTCTTCTATGGTTGTATGATTGTCAACAAAATGCTGCCTGGATAATGTTTCAAAATCTTAAGTGTATCCATAACGTACTAACTCTGGATCATTGATCAAATAATTCTTTTGTCCCATCTTAGCTTTCTTTCAACGTAAACTATTACTTTTCCTGGTCTTTTTGCCCTCTCGTTGCTTCCATACTTAGCTTATCTTAGTGCCCACACTTTCCAAAGTTTTTATACAACTCATATGATCTCAAATATTACTTTTAACTCTTACTTCCCATTCATTTGCCACGGTAGGTGCCACTTTCCTTTGGAATGCTTATAATGTTGTTGCGAGATTGTTGTTACACAACCATTTTCTCTTTAGGTCGTTGTGCTTAGGTTGAAGCCTTCTTTCTTATCTCCCCAGCTAGTCTTTCGTTGTATTACTTAGGGAGAACCCTTGACTGTCATAAAGTTATGAGCTTATTATGGACCTTTTCTAATGTCCTTACTTGCCTATAATCATCTGTAGTTGCTTACTTCCATGTCCTTGTGCTTATATGATTGCTTCTGAACTGATATTTTGACTACCTTTCCCTTGGCACTTTCTTTTATTTCTGTAACACTTATACGGTACCTTTAACTACCCCAACTCCTATTTGAATATTTCTCAAGTATTACAATGTCATAGTTGTGGGGCTAAATTCACTATATTGGGTTTTACTATCTTTATCTTGTACGACCTGCTGTCTTGTTTTGTATCCTCTTGACTAGCCATAGCTAGGCTCTTTTTGAATCAACTACTAACTACTCGTTGGCCCATCCTCATGTCAATATTCCGCGAAATCTTTCTTGGGTTATTTCCTTGGTCTTAACTTATGTCTCGCACTGGCTCCTTAATTATCAATAACATCTCGGGCAGGAACCCTTACTTCTTCTCCTTGACGTCGTGTTTGCATAATGTTCTGGAATCGTAGCATATCTATAGCATTTGGATAAGTACAATCTCATCCCTTTCTCATTTTTATTGCATTCTTCCTTTTATCATTCCATATTCCCCCCCCCCCCTTAGGTGAGTACTAAGAGAGAGTTGGAGCTGCAGACATGCCTATAGATGTTTCACCTTTTCATCTTTGGCATCCTTTCACATCATCGATGACTCTTACTCGCCTTGGGGTAATCCTTCCGTACCAAGGATAGCAAAATCCCTTACTCACGAGGGTGAAATTTAGTATAACTGGCACATCAGTCCCTTAAGCTGAACTTTGCTCACATTGTTTGTTGTAGGGAAGCGTATTCCTGAATGACCATTCTCTGAATTTCTCATGAATCTTCTTCTGTTGTCTGTCCTATTATTGTCGGAACGTGATCTAAAATTCATAATGTTGACTATTATCAAACCACTCAGCCCCTAATTCATATTTTGTTTATCTAATTCACCAGTCCATATTAATTCCTATTACTCTGGGGTCTAACTTTTCCTCTTGGTAATCGCGCTAGAGTTACGAACTTATTTCTCAAAATGAGGATATGACTTTATGGCCTATATTCTTTCATTGTCTCAAGGCCTGTCATCTTTTGTCTTTCCCTTCACTTGACTGTAAACTCTGTAATACTATCATCATTTTTTTGACCTACCGTTATCATCCATGTATCACACCTTATTCATAATGCTTCCTTATCTCTCTTCTCATTACTCTGCTAATATTTCTGCATATCCCTTTTCTTGGGAAAACTTCAATACGACATTCTTTCGCTTTTAGCTTCCCTTTGCTCCATCCAATGGCTCTTTGGGTTGCTCAACATCCTCACTCTACTAGGGATGAGAGCCACACTTAAGGTAATATTTATCCCATCCAAGCTTTCACTGCCTATCTTCCAAATGTTAGTATTCACATCTAATCGTAATATTCTAGGGTGCACCATCTGGGTGTCTTAAAAGAAGATCTTTTGGCACATTTGTAATACCCTTCGGAAATGCCAATTGACGCAATCAATTCATCCATCATATCTTCTTATACTGCTTTTGTTAACCCCTATAGGGCATATCTGGAAGGGGTGCGACCAATTGTATATACCTCTATTACTGTTGAATATAACTCAAAAAACTTATGTTCCTCTGTCTCAATTATAAATGTTGTTAACCTTTATTAACTAGGCGCCTCGTACCCTTCTTCATCTTGCTTCTTTTGCTTGTTGAAACTTGTATTTATATTTTTAATCTCTCATTGTCTTTCACCGTAAAGGTGGATAGGCATTCTTGCCTTAAGGCTCCTTATCAAGAGGCTTACACCTTTCAGTACGCACATGATCTGTTGAAGAGCTCATATTTACTTATCATAAGCAAGATACAAAGTCAAGTTCCTCTAAATCAACACTTCCACAGCTATATCTCTTATTGATCATCTTTCTGAAAGTAGGCATCGTCTTATTACGAATAAAAATAGAAGCTCGGGACTTGAATTCTTATAAGTGAGCTCTACCACACGATCTAGAGTAAGAAAAAAGAGTGGCAGTCTTAAATGCCATGTAGCCTCCTGCTTATAAGTGCGGTGCACGAACACCCATAAATAAGACTCTACTAGACACGGCTTGTAGACTCCCTAGGATAGAACTGCTCTAATACCACTTTTGTCATGACCCAAACCGATGGACCGCGATGGGCACCCGGTACCTTACTCAACCGAGTACCAATGTAACGCATCTTTCTTAATACATCATCATATATACTTGACATGCGGGCCTAATAGGCCAACATAATCATTTATAAACTCAAAATATAGGTTGACAAGGCCATACAATCTTTCACGTATACAACATATGTCTACAAGCCTCTAAGAGTACATAAATATCATAAAGGTCGGGACAGAGTCCCGCCTTACCAAACAATACACGTCTAAATCATACTAACCAAACAAGCAACTCCGAAGCAAATGGAGCACACCAACACCTTTTGCTGAGCTGATAGCCTACTTGGAGGGCTCTCGGCCTGTCTATCGGGACCTGCGGGCATGAAATGCAACATCCCCAGGTAAAAGGGACGTCAGTACGAGTAATGTACCGAGTATGTAAGGCATGTAAATAAATACATAAGAGACATGGAAGAAATATAGAGTGCATGACTCAACCTGTAAGTCTGAATAACTTTGTAAATCATAAATTACTTTTAGCGTCATGTATATGTGTATGAATGTCATGTCGTGCATAGGTACATGTTTCATAACATTATCAGCCTTTGAGGGCATCCTATTTTATCATATCGGCCACTGTGGGAAAAATCATCATCGTATACCAGCAGATCAGGTGGTGGTGCGTATATAACGCCATAATCTTTCCCATATCCCATATACAGATACATACATACATACATACATACATACATACATACATACATACATACATACATACATACATAACATACATACATACATGCATGCATACATACATACATACATAACATACATGCATACATGCATACATGCATACATGCATACATGCATACATGCATACATGCATACATGCATACATGCATACATACATACATGCATACATACATACATACATACATACATACATACATACATACATACATACATACATACATACATACATACATACATACATACATACATACATACATACATACATACATACATACATACATACATACATACATACATACATACATACATACATACATACATACATACATACATACATACATACATACATACATACATACATACATACATACATACATACATACATACATACATACATACATACATACATACATACATACATACATACATACATACATACATACATACATACATACATACATACATACATACATACATACATACATACATACATACATACATACATACATACATACATACATACATACATACATACATACATACATACATACATACATACATACATACATACATACATACATACATACATACATACATACATACATACATACATACATACATACATACATACATACATACATACATACATACATACATACATACATACATACATACATACATACATACATACATACATACATACATACATACATACATACATACATACATACATACATACATACATACATACATACATACATACATACATACATACATACATACATACATACATACATACATACATACATACATACATACATACATACATACATACATATGCGTATATAACGCCGTTTGAATCATATTTCAGCCACTGTGGGCAACATCATCATCATATACTAGCTGATCAGGTGGTGGTGCATATATAACGCCGTAACCTTATCCCATATACATATATTTACATATATACGCGTATATAACGCCATCTGGTCATGGGTCAATGCACATGTATAAATGAGTGAAATGCATGAAATACATAATAATCTCGATATTTCTTCCGGATAAACTTTTCCAACTGCGTATTATTCTGAGACCCATGAACAGAAGAAAAAATATAATGACACACGAAAATGTTTTGTTTCAAAAGACACTTTTGATTAAAGCTTTTACCTTAAGCCTACTATGCAGTTGTTGTCCAATATCAGTTGCCCCTTCCTTGCCAACTTGAAATACTAATAGAAGAATTATTCTTGTGATTGTGCTTAGGATGGCTCAAGCGAAGCTCACGTCTCACTGTAATCTTGGTATTTTAAGATCCTAGAAATGAGTTGTCTTGAGATTAAAATACTATATTGTCACCTAATCCAAATTGATCAAGAGTCACTTCTCCAAGAAGTGGCTTGCTGCCACGTGGGGTGGGGGTGGGGTTTAATCTTATCCAAATATATCCCCAATTAATTAGGTAATGTCCTGTTACCCGGTAATTAATCAATTACCCACAAAATTGAGAATTATTCCCACTTACTTAAAATATTACTCACTTTTCACATACCTTATACACCTTACTCTTATGGTCATGTAGTACCTTGTATGGCACTAGTCCATAAATATCGGGTATTTTAGCTCGGGCCGTATTTTATCCCAAAATGCCAAACTTTGACAAAATTCATTTTCTTAGACTTGATCCCCCTCTCACCTTCATGAATTTACTAATCACTTGTGAAATAGCATAATCCTTATAATCCCCAAATAATCTTTTCCTTGGACTGATGTCAATTACCTTACGACAAATTCAACGTAAAATACTGCAGGGTGCAACATCGTCGTAACTTATTACTATGAAGCATAACATCACCGTAATGTAATACTACATAGTGCAACACTATCGTAACTTAATACTGCTGAACGTAACATCAATCGTAATATTTTACTGCAGAGAGTAACACCATCGTAACATATTACTGCAGAGCATAACATCGTCGTAATATAATACTGTGGGACGTAATATTGCGGGGCGTAACAAGTAGCTCGGTAGTAAGTAAAGAACACAGAGGATTTTTACGTGGAAAAATCTCAACTCAAGGGGACAAAAACCACGACCTACACTTGTAGGCTTTCAACTTCACTAACTGGTAAACATCTATTACAAGCCACTTTGTAATACCTCTATTACAAAGGATTCAACTCAACTAACTTGTGGCACTCACCACAAGTCACTTTGTGACTGCCACAAGTCACTTTGTGACTCTCTAGTTACAAAGACTTTGACTAACTTGTGATACTCTAACCATAAGTCACTTTGTCACTCTCTAGTGACAAAGACTTTAATCACTCTAACTTGTAATATCCCTATTACAAGCCACTTTGTAATAACTCTATTATAAAGGCTTTACAACTCAACTAACTCTAGCCAAGACACAAACTTGGAGGGTTTGTGATTTGGGTTTTCTAAAAACACAGCTTCTAAGAAAGCAAGACAGGAGTTACAATTGAAGAACAAATAACAAAGACTCAACAAACCTAAGGACTTAAGATATCTTCAATCTAGGATCCGGTCCTTGAGGTTGTAGTAGCTTTGTTCTTGAGAGAGGTTGTTGCAAGCATTTGAGAGAGTAGTTTCGTTTCTGATTTTGCAAGTGTTGAACCTGAATCTTTTGCCTTGCATAAGGTTTATACTACAAAAGACATCACCTTAGTGATGTCAAATCTTGGTTAGTACATGCCTCCTCTCAATGAGAAGTGATTGTTGCACTGTCTGCTGCACTATTGCAGGTAGTCACTTTCTGCAGTTGCTTTCCAGCTGTACTGTTGACTTATACTTCTGTCAGGGGAACACAAAGGTATCAGGTCCCTAATCTGGTTCCTGTGAATCCGAAGGCACACTGCCCAGATTATCTTGAGTCGATTAACTTGAATAATTGTACCAGGCATGCTTCAGGTCCTTTATCCGGTTCTCTCATGAAGTAAGTTATTTTAACTTCCTTGATGGTATTTATACATATGTGAAATCACTTACAATGATGTGAGCAAGGTAGGTAAAAAGACTTCCATTGAAAGTTGACTGTTGCACTGTTCCTGTGCAGTAGCGTGTGCAGGCAGTAACTTTCTTACTGGAGAGTTGACTTCATACAACCTCCTCGGGAACTGGTAGGGACATGTTTCCTCAGCTGTTCCTTCCTCTCTGAAGAGTTGAGTTATATCCCACGCTGGATCCCAACCTGGAACTTTGTGATCTCAAGGTCTTGTAGATATGTAACAGGTTCCGTATCTGGTTCTAGATGGTAAGTTTGTTAGATCATCAAAACATAAAGTAAAGTACTTGTGCCCAAGGTACTTGTAACTTATCAATTTCATGTACTATCTCTCTTGTACCTCTAATTAAGAGTTATTCTACAATGTCCTCAATCATAATTTCTATAATTTTCTGGGTCCAATAATCAGACTCCTGATTTACTTTGTTGATGTAACTCTGTAGTTTCCTCTTCCTTTTGACCAGCCTTTATGTAGGGTTAAGCTATCTTCTGATTTGCGGCTCATGGTATTACTTTAACCTTTCATGGATGCTATGGAATATCTAGGATACAATCTTCTAATAATTCAATCCTTTGTCTATGACCTGGACTCAATTCTTTTTTTAACTTATACCGGAGTCTTCTACGGCTGTATGATAGTCAACATATATGCTACATGGATAATACTCCAAAATCTTAAGTGCGTCCATAACGTAACTAACTCTGGATCATTGATTGAATAATTCCTTTCGTTCCTTCTTAAGTTTCTTTAAATGTAAGCAAATACTTTTCCTGATCATTCTGCCGCTTATTGCATGAATACTTGGTTTATCTTAGTGATCACACATATTGGAATTTTGTACAACCCATATGATATTGAATATCACCTTTTGATTTTTTTCTTCTTCCCGTTCGTAGCCACGATAGGTGCCACTTTCTTATGGAGTATATACAATGTTGTTATGAGACTGTTGTTACACGACCATTTCCTCTTCAAGTTACTATGCTTAGGTTGAAGCCTTCTTCCTTATTTTCTCAGCTAGTCTTTCATTGTAACACTTAGGGAGGACCTTCTGACTCTTGTAATACTATGAGCTTATTACATCGCATTCCCGATAGAATTGTTGGTGTTCGTACTCACCTATAATTATCCTCAGTTACTTACCTCCACACTCATGTGCTCGTACAGTTGCTTCTGAACTAAAGTTTTGACTGTCTTCCCAGTGGGGCTTTCTTTTATTTCCATAACACTCATTCGGTACCTTTAACTACCCCAACTCTTATCTGAATATTTTTCAAGTATTACAGTGACATTACTGCGAGGCTGAATTCACTATATTGGGTTTAACTATGTTTAGCTTGCACGATCTGCTGATTCGTCTGTAACCTCATGTCTAGCCATAACTAGGCTCTTCCTGAATCAACTGCTAATTACTCGTTGGCCCCTTCTCATATCAATATTCCACGTAATCTTTCTTAGATTTTTTTCCTTGTCTTAACTTATGTCTCGCACTTGCTACCTATCAATAATATCTCGGGTAGGAACCCTTACTTTCTTTCCTTGACATCGTGTTTGCATATTGTTTTGGGATCATACCTATAGTATTTGAATAAGTGCAATCTCATCCCTTTCTTATTTTTATTGCATACTTCCTTTACCATTCCATAATTACTAGAACCATTTAATTCTGACTTAATGTCACATCACTCTATATTCCCCCCTTTAGGGGAGTACTAAGATTTAGTTCAACAACGATCTACCCATAGATGTTTTACCTCTTCATCTTTGGCATCTTTTCACATCATCGATGACCCTTACTCGCCTTGTGGTAATCCTTCTGTACCAAGGATATCAAAATTCCTTACTTATAAGGGTGATACTTAGTATAACTGGCACATATAGTCCCTTAAGCTTAACTTTGCTCACATTGCTTGCTTTAGGGAAGCGTCTTCCTGCATGACCATTCTCTAAATTTCTCATGAATCTTTTTTGTTGTCCATTCTTTCATCGCCGGAACGAAATCTGAAATTCTCATGATGCCGACAATTACCAAATCACTCAATCCCTAATTCATGTTTAGTTTATCTTGTTCATCAATCCATACTGATTTCTATTACGTTGGGGTCTAACTTTTCCTTCTGGTAATCACATTAGAGTCACGAATGTATTTCTCGAAATGAGGATATGACCTATACTCTTTGTTGTCTCAAGTCCTGTCACCTCTCGTATTTTCCTTCCCTTATCTATAGACTCTATAATACTGTCATCTTTTAGATCTACCGTTGTCATCCATGTATCATATATTTTACTCATAATACTTCATTAACTCTCTTCTTATTTCCCTACTAACATTTCTATCTATCACTTTATTTTGAAAACTTCAACAAGATATTCTTTTGTTTTTAGCTCCCTTTTGCACCATCCACTAGCTCTTCGAATTGCCTAATATTCTCTATCTACTAGGGATGGGAGCCATACTAAGATAATATTTATCCCTTTCAGGCTTCCAATGCCTATATTTGTAGTATTCATATCTAACTATACTATTTTAGAGTGCACCATCTGGGTGTCTCACAAGGAGATCTATTAGCATATTTGCAATATCCTTCGAAAATGTCAACTAACGCAAACACTCACCATTTTGGGTTACTCTAACCCAGCCGGATCCTGATATTCCGTCCTTCTCTTAAACCATATTTGTTAGCTTCAATAGGGCATAACTTATATCGGTGTGGCCAATTGTACATACCTCTGTTACATTTCAAGGTAACTCATAATGCTTATATCTCTCTTCTTGAATGGTAAATAATGATAATCTCACTAACTAGGTACCTCGTACCCTTCATCATCTTGCTTCTTTTACTTGTTGAAATTTGTATCTATCTTCTGAATCTCTAATAGCTTTTCACCATAGGGGTGGATAGATATTCTTGCCTTGAGACTCCTTATCAAGAAGCTTATATGTCTTAGTACATACATGTTCTGATGAATACCTCATATTTATCCATCATAAGCATGATGCAAAAATTGAGTTCCTCTGACTCAACTCTTCCACATCTATATCTCTTACCAACCGTCTTTCTGGATGTAGGTATCGTCTTATTGTGAATAATAAAGAATTCAGGAGTTCGAATTCTTACAAATGAGCTCTACCACATGATCTAGAGTAAGAAGAAAGAGTGACAGTACTAAATGTCTTGTAGCCTCCTGCTTATAAGTGTGGAACACAACATACCCATAAACAAGACTCTACTAGACACGGCTTATAGACTTCTTAGGACATAACTGCTTCTATACAACTATTGTCACGGCCTAATGTGATGGGCTGCAACGGGCACCAGGTACCTTACTCAACCGAGTACCAATGTAACGTATATCACTTATTACATCATCATAGGTAAATTGGCCAGAATGGGAGTTCTGATATAACTAGTGTAAACATGAGGGAATACCCGACATAGAATGACCCAACCTGATATAGAAACTCATACTTGTGACATACGGGCCTATAAGGCCAATGTGATCCATTATATACTTAAAATATAGCTGTCAAGGCCATACAAGTATCCGTATACATGACATCTGTCTACAAGACTCTAAGAGTACATATTTATTATAAAGGTTGGGATAGGGCCCCGCCATACCAAACAATACACGTCTAAATCATACTGACCAAACAAGCAACTCCGGAGCAAATGGAGTGCACCAACATCTTCCACTAAGATGATAGCCTACTTGGAGGACTTTCGACCTGTCTATCGGGACATGCGGGCATGAAACGCATCGTCCCTAGGCAAAAAGGACGTCAGTACAAATAATGTACCGAATATGTAAGGAATGAAAATTAGTAAACAATGGACATGAGAGAAACATGGAGTAAATGACTCAACATGTATATCTGAATAGCTATGTGAATTATTTAATATTATAATATCATGTATATGCGTATAATTGGAATACCATGCATGGGTATATGTGTTCATAACATCGTCAAGCCTCTGACGATATCCATCATATCATCTCGGCTACTGTATCAACGTATACCAGCTGATCAGGTGGTGGTGCGTACATAATGCCGTAACCTTTTCACATATCCCATATACATATAATATACATATATACGCATGTATAATGCTATCTGATTATGGGTCAATGTAAATGAAAGCAATGCATAAGAAGTACGTCAATAAAATCTCTCAGAATGTCATAAGACCATTATGCCTCTGATTAATATCATGAAGTAAACTTTATCAACTTACGTATTTTCTAAGACTCATGAATAGATGATAGAATAATAGGACACATGGGGAATCAAGAATATAAGCATCTCTAGCATTTCTATGATTAGAGTCATTTATGGAAGCTGTGTATTTGCTCGTTTCGTTTGTATCGTATGGATCATGCCAAAAGAAAAGAAGGGATAGCCTTAATATACCTGAGCTGATTTACTTGACAATCTTTCCAACACAAGTCAATAGCGATAACATGTAACAGCGGATCGAAGTAGGAAAAAATTCATATGATATTCTTGAGAAAGATTGCACCGTACTCCCTTAGAATCGCAAAATCCCATTGCTATTACCTTATGAAATCTTGTATGAATTTTTTGTAACTTCATCCATAACTTAGTAAATATAAGCATTCTTCTTTGAGGCTTATGAAAAATATCATTAATTTGAAATGGAATGTTTGCTTACTACAAGCAAGAAAATGATTAATGGTCATAATATTTTTTGGCTTTCTTGATAACACTCTTTAACCAAATGAGGTAAAGTACTTATTTCTTTAAAGGTTGTCATCTTGCAAATTTATTTAAGAGTCACCTAATGGGTCTTATACGGCTTCCACGTTAGGGGATATTTCCCACTCAACAATTATCCACTTAATCAATTTGTTAATCCCCCATTAACCAATAATTACCCAAATATCCAGATAATTAGGAATTATCTCAAGTTACTTAATATACTGCTCACTTTTAACACATTTCATATATTTTACTAACATGGTCATGTGGTACCTTGTACAGCACTATCCCAAAATGTTAAACTTCGATGAAACTCATTTTCTTTGATTCTCTTATCCTCTCACCTTCACGAATTTACTTACCTCTTATTTGAAAAAGCATAATACTTACAACTTAAAAAATAATATCAATCCCGAGCTTACGTCGATTAACTTACGACGAAACTTTAACGTACGAAAATACAGGATGTAACATCTCATTTTCGAGCTTTCATCAATTTACTCATGGCCTACTTTCACGTACAAAAACATGGAGTGTAACAACAAATAGAGTCATAGAGTTGCACGAGCTTGATGAGTTTTGCTACCATGATTTTGAGAGCACAAAACTATACAGGGAGAGAATAAAGATGATGCATGACAAAAATATTCTTGAGCGAAGTTTAAACCTGGAGATATGGTAATGCTATACAATTTGAGATTGAAGTTGTTTCCGGGCAAGTTGATGTCAAGATGGTCAGGACCATTTCATGTGGTAGGGATGCATTCAACTGGAGCCATCAAGATTACATCGGAAGATGGCTCCTGCAAGTTCAAAGGTAATGTGCATAGACTAAAACATTATCAAGGCATGGTTGAGGAAGATAAAGTGATCTCGGCCTAGTACTTGAAAGATCCTTGATAATGCATAGCCCGAGTCGTGCCGCGACGTTAAATCAGGCACTTCTTGGGAGGAAACCCATGATTTTATTGTAATTCATCGTGCCGCAATGTTAAATCAAGCACTTGTTGGGAGGCAACCCAATTTTTGTATTTTTCTTTATTTTTCGTGTTTGATTTTGAATTGTGGAAGTATTGACATATTTATGAATGTTGCAGGAATGAGATGATGCGAATTGGTATGACTCGAGGTGAAGAAATCATGATAAAAGGTCAAAAGTGACTAAAATTGAAAAGCTGAAAAAATGGCCAGCAGTGGGTCGTCTAAATTTGCGCCTTGCGCGAAGGCAGACGTGGCCCAGGCCAGCCAAATGAGCAGAAAATAGTAAAGTGGGGGCATGGCGTGCCCCACTTCGCGAAAATTTTTTTTTCTTTTTTTCCCCGCTAGGTTGTTCCCATGTTTGTTATTTCAAACCTCTCCCCCAACGTAAATAACCCCTCTAGTTAAACATCCCCTCTACTCCCAACCCTCACACCCCATTTTTGCCTCTCCTCTCGTACCAAGTCCTCCCAATCCTTCATACGAACTGGTAACACCTCCTCTTCTCTCCTGCTCATTACTATCCTCCCCCCCCCCCCCGTAGTAGACCCCTCCCCTTTCCCTTAGTTTTATTTCTTGTTTTTCTCCTTCTTTCTTGTTATGGTTTATTTTGGTAGAATAATTGAATTTTGAATTTTGGAATATAGTTTGCTCAAGATTTTATTGGTTGTTGTGTATAGTGAGGTAGAAAACTACAATTTCCACCACCTCACCCAAATTGGGAGGGCAAAACACATGTTACTTGCATTGAAACATGATGGTAAATATTATGCATATAACATGTTCGAAAAAATTCCCGAATGAGAATTTTGATAAGTTTTGCGAAGTCTGAGTAGCAAGACTCATTGTTTTGATAATATGAACATCTCTTGAGTGTGGTGTAGCCGTTTGGGGGTCTTTGCAATTAAATTGCTTTTGTTTTTGAATGAATGTCAACCCGCGGCCAACTTAGGCACGACTCGTACACGACGTGTGCGTCGTCCTATACACTTGATTTTTCAATGATTCTAAGTAACCTCATATCAATGTAAGTAAGTTGTAGTAGACAGTTGTACCCTGGTTTCACACTTATGTTTTCGGGAAAGTGTGGGGTGCGATGTATAACGCTATGACTTAATATTACACATTATATTAATATGTGTTTTGTATCTTTTGCAGATGATATGGCCTTCTCAAAAACACCAACTAGAAGTCATGGAGCTGGTGGTAGTGGTAAGCCACCTCCAAAGAAACCAACAACTGACAAGAATGTAGCGGAGAAGGGTGCTACAAAGGCACAAACAAAGGCTAGGAATGCTAAGGAAAACACAGGAACTTCTGAGGTGGACACTGAGGCCACCAATATGAGCACTGAGCAACCTGAGATATGATAAGGGAGTTTTTGATACCCACTCTACTATTGATCTTTTATTGTTTGTTTCTATGATATTGTACAACTGGGGACAGTGCACTCTCTTAACTATAGGGTAGGAGTGTCAGAATTTGATTTTTGTGGCATGTGTTTAATTGCTAGTGATACATTTTGTTAAGATCATACTCAAGGCCATTGTAATTGTATAATTGTAGCTAGCTTTTTATTGATGCAATTCCTGATTTTCTTTAAACTACGGTTCTTTACCGAGGATGCCATTTTCTTGAACTGAGTAGTCTTAGGTAGTTTTTCTTTCTCAAACTTTGTAAAAGAATTTGTGGACTTTGTCCGATGATGGATTGCCTAGACAGTTTTCTTGAGGGTTTAAAGTCTTAAAAAAATATAAAAAGATTTTTTTTCCTTTGTTTGTTTTGAACGGATATAGGAATGGGAAGAGATTGAGTATTGTGCTTCATGACATATTTTATATCGGGGCTTAGACCTGGAGCATTTGGGCTTAATACTTTCCTCATAATTTTTGTTAGTATGTGCCCTGAGAATTAAGTGACTTTACTCTGACTCTTGGGCTCATCTTTTGACTCTTGTTATGTACTTCCTATATAATTTAGTTTTATGATGACTGTGCGTAGCTACTTTAACTTGAGAGCCAGGTCTAAGCCGTCTTAAGTAGGTCATGTGCATTGTGCTAGGTGAGAAGTTTGAGTTGTACTCTGTGCCATCCCGAGCTAGTCTAGAACTTGCCTCGTATGTGAGTCGAAACGAAATGATTAAGTATCGTTAGACTAGGAGATGATATAGGCATTTCTTTGATTGACCATTGAGCCATATTTGTCCACCATATCCAACCTTTTTGAGCATGTAGACCTTTTCCTTGGCACCTACATTACAAGCTAAATTTCCCTTGATGTTAATCAAATCTTGTTCACCCTTTACCTCCAAAATCACTTAAGTCGCTATAAGAGTAAAGAGAGAGACCAGGTAACTTTTGAGTGGAGCCATAGGAAGGCCGAGAAGGTGCGTTGTGCTTAACTAAATTACTAGCTGGAAACGCCAAAAATTAAGGGGAGTGTAAAAAAAATAGATTTTGAAGTACACCTCCCCAGGTATTGATCCGGGTTAATGAGAATCGATGTGATGATATGCTTAAAGAAGAAGGGCCTAATCGTGTATTGGTTCGTGGCATGACATTGACTTGGTCATGATGAGAAGGTGTTTAAAAGTGAAGTGTAGTATATTAAAGTGCTTAGGAGGGATAGTCACTATTTTTTCCAAATATATCTTACATGTCCCTTAGCATACATTACAACCTATGAAGTCCTACTTGATCCGAGTCTATGTGGACTTAGATTAGTCAAGTCTTATACTACAGACAAGCCTATTGTACGAACTTGGATGGAATATGAGTTATTTTTGCGAGAGTGAGTGAAGTTTTTCGATTGGAAAGTCCTTAAAATATATGTAAACTTATGTTTGAGTATGTGGACTACTTTATCTCTTTGCTTTGTTGGTGAGGTCACATGATTTGCAAAAGATTGGTAAAAGCCTTGGTTTTTGAGTTGGCACAAGAAGTGAGTCTTAGTTTGGTATGTATTGGAGTCAAAATTTGAGGCTAGGGTGCTAGAGAAATTTGAAGTGAGTCTCATTTGTGGTGTGAGTTACGGGAGATTACATGATATTTGAAGTGAATTATACTCATTCCGCATTTGTTATTTGTAGGAGTGAGCTTGAATGATAATGGAACAAAAAAATTAAATTATTGCAAAAAGGAGAAAAAATTAAAAGATTGGGAGCTCGTCTATTCTCGTGTGTGGCATGAAAACGGACTCGAAAAAGGAGAAAAGTGAAGGCGCAAAATAGCGAAGCGAAGCAAAGGCACGAATCGCTTCGCGAAATGGAAGAATTTCAAAAGCTGAATCCGCGTCAAAGGGCGCGCGACACGCAAAGGTAGACGCGGATTCCAACTTTTCCCAACTGAAGTTGGATTGAAATATTCCGCTCCTTAGCAACCCTACGTGATATAAACACATCAAAGAATGACTTTTTAAGGGTTACATAATATTTTTGAAGGAAAGAACAAGCAAGGAGCAAGACAGAAGATTCGAAAATGAGTTTTTATCTTTCTTCTTCCCTTTTTCTATTATTATTGATGAATTCTTATATTGTAGTTGTGAAAATAATTATGAGTAGTTAAACTCTTTATTTTAGGATTTGATGGAACCTCTTGGAGGATGAATTGTAATGATCCGGCCGGTCGTTTTGAGATCTATCACGTCGTACGGTGGTTTGGGGCATTGGGTAGCTTCACTTCAGGTATTATGACTTGTACGTGTGGTCGGAATTGAATTTCAGGAAGTTCGGAGTCGATTTAGAAAGAAAATTCTCATTTCGGAAGCTTTAAGTTGGAAAAGTTGACTAAGATTTGACTTTTGAGTAAACGACATCGAAATTGTGAGTTAAAGGTTCCAATAGGTTCGTATGATGATTTTGGATATGGGCATATGTTCGGATCGGGTTTTGGATGACCTGGGAGCATTTTAGTGCTTATTATGGAAAGTTAACATTTTGGAAGAATTTCATAAGTTTGAGTTGAAATGTATTTTAATGCTATCGATGTTCGTTTGGGATTCCGAGAGTGAGAAAAGCTTTGTATGGTGATTATGGACTTAGGAGCGCGTCCGGATGTGGATTTGGAGGTCTGTAGGTCATTTCAGGTCGTTTGGCGAAAGCTAGAAGTTGAAGGTTTTTTTGAAGTTTGACCGGGAGTGGACTTTTTGATGTCGAATTCTGATTCCGGAAGTGGGAGTAGGTCTGTAATGTCAATTATGACTTGTGTGCAAAATTTGAGGTCAATCAAAATTGTTTTGATAGGTTTCGGCATCGAATGTAGAAGTTGGAATTCCTTAGTTTCATTAGGCTTGAATTGGGGGTGTGATTCGTGTTTTAGCATTGTTTGATGTGATTTTAGGCCTCAACTAAGTCTGTGTTATGTTTTGAGACTTGTTGATATGTTCGGACGGGGTCCCGAGGGGCTCGGGTGAGTTTTGGGGTAATTTCGGACCACTTCTAGGCCATTTTTAGTTGCTGGTTTTTGGGTACAATAGTGTGCTATGCGATCACGGGGAACTGGTCGCAATCACGATGAGTAAAATGGGAGAAATTGGCTAGTGATTCGCGATCGCAGAATACATTTTGTGATCGCGTAGAGGAAAGTTTCTGCTGCACTGACCCCATTTTGGAAGCTTGTATCTAGCAATCTATAAGGAATTTGGAGATGATCCAAAAGTAAAAGTTGTAGCCTTTTGTGTCTAGTTTTCAAAACATCAAACCAATTGGCATTTGGAGTTGTGTACAAAATGTTATGATTGGTACACTACAGCCTATCCAAGAAGAGTTTGGAAATCGCGAAGAAGAATTTATGTTACACAGGCCTAACTTTGGAAGTTTATATCTTGTAATCTATAAGGAACTGGGAGATGAACAAAGCATGAAAGTTGTATCTCTTAGTGTCTAGTTTTCAAAAAGTTAAACCATTATACTAGAGGCTGTCTGGAAGATCTGGGCACTTGTTATTCGCGATCGCGAAGGGCAAATTTTGGGCTGAGAAAAGTTGTGCTTCGCGATCGCAGAAAATTTTCCATGATCGCTAAGAATAAATCCTGGGCAGGAGCTATATTTCGAGGTTTTGGCCATTTTTAATATATTTGGAGCTAGGAGCTCAGATTTAAATGATTTTTTAGGCGATTTCACCATATGAATTGGGGTAAGTGTTCTATATCCGAAAGTGATTATACTTCATAATTCTATGGTTATATTCATTATTTATTTCGGATTTAAATGGAAGAAATCAAGATTTTTGCAAAACTTTTCAAGAACAAAAATTTAAGATTTGGAGGTCAGGTTGTTATCGGAATTTGATAAAATTGGTATGGTTGAACTCGTATCGGAATGGGTTGTCGGATTTTGTGAGTTTCATCCGGTCTGAGATGTGAGCCCCACTGCCAACTTTTCGAGCAAAGCTAAGAATTTTTATAAATTGTTAAATTTCAAACATTGGAGTATATTTTTGATTAATTTGCATATTGTTTGACTAGTTTCGGATTGAACGGAACCAGGTTGGGGTTTTAGAGCGAAATTGTGACCGGAAAGTAGGCTTTAAGACGAGGTAAATATTTTTTCTAACCTTGTAAGAGGGAATTAACCCCATAGGTGAATTGATTTAATATGTGTTTCTACTTGTGGGGGCTACATACGCGCAAGGTGACGAGAGTCCGTACGTAGCTGCTAATTATGCTTATATTCGGGTAGTCTAGGACCCAAATCATGTTATACTTGCGATGTTTACACCCTACTTGTTAATTTAATTGCTTAGATCATATTGAAACTTGATAAAGGAATTTTAAAAGGTTAAACTTCATTTGCTTGAGTTTTGGACCGGTCACTTGACCGTTGATGAGAATTTGTATTTCTTTGAATATTATCCCCTTAATAAATCTTGAATTGATTGTACTAATGTATTTTCTCTTTTGTGGAGCGAGTCGAATGCCTCGGTAGCAGATAGATGCATCTATAGTTCATGTCGTTCGATCCTCGGCAATGCACAATTTAAATATTTTATGTTGGATCGGGCCGTACGACCTCGGCATGACTTGCGCATGATAAACTTTTGGAACTAATAATAATTGATATTGATTCATTGGCTTGAGATATAAATTTTTAAATGACGAAAATAAATTTGGAAATTTTCTATTAGTAAAAGAATTGTTTACTTACTTCTTGTTATAGAGTTTTTAGCTATTTTTATACAATCCATGCTTAAGTATAATATTGGTGTTTTATTGTTAGCCCATAGTAAGTGTGAGAGTCGACCACTCGTCACTACTTCTTCGAGGTTAGATTAGATACTTATTGGGTACACGTTGATTTACGTACTCATACTACACTTGCTGCAGATTTTGTGCAGGTACATATATGTCTAGTAGTCTTGTGGCGTAGAGGTGCGGCTAGTGCGGGGACTTAGGTGAGCTGCATCTCATGTTGCAAATCCATTAGAGTTATTTACACTCTCCTGTCTAATTGTATTCCAGACAGATGTTGTATTTTTACTATATTTCCTAGTTGATGCTCATGCACTTGTGACACCGGGTTTTGGGGGTGATTATGGGTTGTTCAGTATTGTAGTTGTGAAAATATTATCATTTACTCAGTAAATTCTATCTCTTACTATTTAATTGAAGGAAATTATGATTTCAAAAATACTAAAATGAGTAATTATGTTAATCATTTATTTGTTGGTTTGCCTAACAGCGATGTTAGGAGCCATTACGACCTTTAATGGATTTTGGGTCATGACATAAATTTTTGTTGTGTTTAATATAAATTTGTCATTAGATTTTCTCTACTTGTTCAACTACGTGATTATTGTGGTTGATTGAAGGGCCCTCAATTGACTATGCCTATTTATTGTGTATTATTTAGAAAAGGATACATATTTAGGTAATTGTCGAACAACATCACTCCTAACATATATGAGAGATCAATACGGAGGGTTTAAATGTGGGATTAGGAATAACAAAACCTTGGTGCGATCTTAGTGAGCGGTAAACTAGTGACAACTAGCGTAGTTTGGAAGAATGCGTCTAGTAAATTGTTGTATTTGCTCGGAAGAGAATTACAACACCTAAAGTGCTCATCATCAATAGAGAGTATCTACGCGAATTTATAGGATACGTAGCAGGGAGGATTCCGATAAGTGGGGAAATCACAACCCTAGACTCGTCCAATCTGTCTACAATATTTATTTTGTTAGTAATAAAATTATAGCTTTTTAATTACCTTATTTTTAGTTAGTAAACACTCAACTCATTATTCACTATTTCTGAAAGTTGATCACTTGAATTCTTGTGAAACTAATAGTTGTGATTAGTAGGTTAATTCCCTGTGGGATTCGACTTCGAACTTATAAACCGGATTATATTTGCAACGACCGCTTAGTCCTTTCTATAAGGCATTGTTGGGCGTGATCGTACAATAAAGGCTAAATGTGTTTGCCATTTTAATTGACTCGCTCAGCCAATTTCCTCATTCCCTAACCTAACATAAAATTTGCAACAAAATGAAAATAGACATTTTGAAAATATAAACCTTATACGTGTCAAAAACTTCTTTTATTCATAGTATGATGATAATTTAATCTAATCTTTTTTATTCTCAAAATTTCAATAGATAATAAGTTGTTATTAACACAATAAGTTGTTATTAACACAATTTCAACCACAAAAAGGTCAAGGAATAGAATTTTAAAAAGGAGTCACGGTCTTATTTTAATCTGTCATGTATTAATAATAAAAAGACAAACTATTAATTATTCAAACTAGCTGAGATGTCCATATGTAATAGAAATTTCACACGATTAGAAAGTTTATTCAAAGCAAATTCTTTTTTCATCAATTTCACATTACTGTAATTCTCCTAATTAATCACCCAATCGTTTCATTATTTTCCTTGTTAACTACCTAATGTTTCAACAAATCAAAATTAAAGTTAAAGGGAAAAATAAAACAATGTAAATGCCAGCAAGCAGCAAATATTTTTCATTTCTTAAACTAACCAAACTTTTATTAACGAGTGGAAAGTGCTGCTACATTTGGGAAATAGGGGGCATTCACCTGACCCTTTCGTATCCTTTGTGAGCTTGGTGCACAAGCTCTGTTGCTAGTTACTACAAAGTGCAGAAAAAAGAAAAAGAAAAAAACAGAACTAACCTCCTACATAGATTACTATCTAGCAGCACACCTTAAGATGGTTCAAAATATGTCTCTGAATCTTTCATTTGTTTGATTCGGAAGGACGTCATTTCCCCTCTATCCAGCTGGTGCAGCCCTCTGATTTGTCTCGGCAATCCAGTAAAGTTCGAAAATACAATGGCCTGCTTGTGGAGATGGTTTATTGATGCTAGTTTGTCTGCGACTTTATTCACTTCTCTGTTGCGGTGTTTTACTGCTGCTCCTTTTTCACTTACAATCTGCTTGATTTTATCCACAATTTGCAGCAGCCTCCATGGTGTGCTTGATTCTTCATTGACAGCAGAAACTAAGACCTTTGAATCAGTTTCCACTATTATTTTATCCAATCCTCTCGATATACAATGTTGTAGTTCCAAGAGCATGGCATGCCTTCTGCCCAATTGCTCATCCCTTGACCTAAGTGTACTGAGTACGCCATGACAAGTGTTCCATTGCAATCTCTAATTACTCCACAAGCCCCTTCTACACAATTTCCATCACTGTTAAGCTTGTAGTAGAAAGGAGGAGGTCTAGCCCACTTCACCACTTTGTACATTCTCTGAGTAATAGGTTGGTCAACAATGCGTTGCAGCTTTTCCCATGTTGTTTCCATCTGTAACTGTCCGAATTTCTGTTGAACCAAACATGAAAGATTGAAATAGATCATAGCCATAGATATTTGGATAGAAGGGAGCTCAGAGTCGTACTTGCTGGCACACCTTGACCTCCACAATTCTGACATAATTATTTGTGGTAATACCTTGGATATAAAAGAAGCTACTATATTCATAACTCTGAGGTTCCACCGGGAGTGTAGTAGTGAGCACAAAAATTAGACCATATTGTTTTTGCAAAAGTTCCTGAGCAAAATAAATGCTCAGTCGTTTCAGGGGTTGGTGATCTACAACAGTAACATCTTGCCACCAAAAAAATACCCATCCTGGATACTCTCTCATTCGTAGATCGTTTATCATGAATTGCTCTCCATGTGAGAAAAGCCATTTTAAAAGGAACTGACTTATTCCAAATCCTAATATCCGTAGTAGAAGGTCCCCTTCTTTGTCTAAATATGTTCCATGCTGATGATGTCGTGAAGGTTCCTCTGCTATCTGGTACCCATATTGGTTTGTCCGGGCTTGTCATAACTTAGGACCAAATTCATATTTTGCACGACATTCTTTAAGAATTTTGGCCAAGTCAATCCAGTGTTGTTCTCATTCCATTCACCATTTATGAAGACGTCCCTCAACTCTATGTCTTTGGTTCTCGCTTCATCTCCCAGATACTTGCAAAGTGGTCCAGGTGAAGTCCAATTATCATACCAGAATGATACTTCTCCATTTCCCACTAACCATATCATGTGCTCCTCCACTTTATGTTTGATTTTGCACATCTGTTTCCAGCTATGTGATGTCCTCGTGCTAGGTTTTTTGGCTATAGGGTGGTACCTTATGTAGTATTTGGCTAGCATAAAGTCCCTCCACAAAGAGTTGCCCGTTCTTAGATTCCATCATATCTTGGATGAGAGTGCTTTGCATATATCTTGTAAGCTCCTGAAATTTGCACCCCCCCCCCCCCGCCCGCCGCATATGGATAACATAAATTAGACCATGAGGCCTAGTTGTGTCTACCTGTGCCATCTGTAGAACTCCAAAAAAACTTTGCCAGTAGTTTCTCTATTTGAACAAGAACACCCTTAGGAGGTTGTAAGGCTGAAATCAGGTGCACAGGGAGGGCGAGAATAATATGTCTTATCAAAATAGCATTACCCCCCGGAGACAATAACCTAGAGTGCCAGCCTCTTATCCTGATAGTTACTTTAGTGATCATCTCTGAGTAATATGCAATCCATTGCCTTCCAACAAATAAAGGGAAACCTAAGTATTTGATTGGAAAGCTTTCTTGTTGCATTCCAGTCCATCGCGCAATCCTGTTGCCCTCATTGTCTGAAGTACCAGGTGCCATTAAGAAATAACTCTTAGTCTTGTTTACTAACTGACCGGATGCAGCTTCATAGGCGGTCAAGGTATCCATTACTAGCATATTATTCTCTTCCTTCCGCTACAAAAAGAATAAAATCATCTGCAAATGCAAGGTGATTTATTTGAGGCCCCCTTCTAGACATAAAGAAACCACTGAAGTCTCTATTGTTGTGTAGGTTGTTCAGCATAATATATAGGAATTCAGCACATATAACAAATAATGAAGGTGAGATGGGATCTCCCTATCATAGCCCATTCTCTGATTTGAAAAAACTGTGTCGCTAACCATTCACAATAATAGAGTACCAGTTACATAATATATGCCTTCGTATCAAATCTACCCATTGCTCTGAGAAGCCTAACTTCCTCATCGCCTTATAAAGATACGGTCAGGCTACTCTATCATATTCTTGGACATATCTAATTTCATGACTACATTACTCTATTTATTTGATTTTGGGATTTCATTTATGATCTCCTAGGCTAGCATTATGTTCTCTGAAATCAGTCTCCCCTTGATAAAGCTTGACTGGTTTCCTGAGATGATCTTGGGCAATATTTAAGCCAACCTAGCGTTCAGTACCTTGGACATTATCTTACTTGACACATTGCATAAATTGATTGGTCTGAGCTCTGATAATTTCTGTGGAAACTCTACCTTTGGCAGCATGACCAGACAAGTGTGAGAGAAGAATCTAGGAATGGTGGCACCCTTGAAGAAAGCCAAAACTGCATTATGTACATAATCATCAGCAATAATAGTCCAACATTTTTGAAAAAATAGAGCATTTTAACCCATCTGGACCTGGGGCACTAGTCGGATCAATTGAAAAAAATACTTTCTCTGATTTCCTCCAAGGTGGGCAAGGCAGTTAACATCTTATTTTATTTATCTGTCACTCTTGGATTGATACACTCTAATACAGAGAAGTCATTTAAACCAGCACCATGATTAAAAAAAATCTGGAAATAATTTATATAGCAGCTTGTGCAATTTCACTCTCCCCTTCTTTCCATTGTCCATTTTTATCTTGTATCTTTTGTATTGATAATCTTCTCCTTCTTCCTTTTATGACACTATAAAAGTATGTGGTGTTTTTATCTCCTTCCTCAAGCCATTGCGCTTTTGCTTTCTGTCTCAATACCTTATCTTGTATTTTCAAAAACTGCACATTACTTCATTCAATTCAGACCTATGTGCAGATGTAGTATCAACAATATGTAATTCTTCCAAGTCTTTTATCTTCTTTTCAAGCCTTTTTGGTTCTTCATATATATCATCAAATGCTTCTCTCGACCAAGAACTCAATCTTTTGGTGACCCTCTTTAATTTCTGGTGTAAAATTCATAGAGCATTACCATGTACAGGCTCCTGCCACTCCTCTTGAACTACGGAAAGAAACTCTTCATGTTTAGTCCAGAAGTTTAGAAATTTAAAATATTTTGGATAGGTAGTGGTTACTTTTCTCATGTTGAGTAGCAGATGTGCATGATCCGAACAAACTCTAGCCAGATGTTCCACTGATGTTTCTGAGAATTCATCAGACCATTCCATATTAAATAACATCCTATATACCCTCTTCCATATAGTATTAGGGGGTCCTCTACTGTTGCTCCATGTGTACATAGAACCATAAAAACTTGCATCTTGAAGCCCACAATCATCAATACAAGATAGAAAATCAACATTTTTTTCTAATCTATAAGGTCTGCCACCTTTTTTCTCTGTACAATCGGTGATCACATTGAAGTCACCAACCACTCCCCAGGCACCTTTAATTCTGCTTTCTATACCTCTCAACTCTTCCCATAACTGCAGTTGAAAGTGAGCCTTGCACTTTGCATACACTACTGTCAAATAGAATGGTGTAGAAATTATGTGTTGACTAATCTGGCACGTTACCTGTTGTTCAGTATCTTCCACGATACTCACTACGTGGTCATCTGTCCAAAAAAGCCATATTTTGTTGTTGTAGTTAAATAAAACTATGTTGGACCCCCAAGTTGTGTCTGATAACGTCTTATCTTAGAAGACCTTGTCATGGGTTCTTGTAATGCAATAAATGTAAGATGATGTTGAAGTATGAGAATTTTTTGTCTCCCAGAAGCTTTTTGGGCCTTCATGCCCCTAATATTCCATGATAATAAACTAATCATGGGAAACATTCTTCTTATTTGTTTTTGGGGCCTTAGGTGCAGGGCACGTAGGAATTGCTCCACCAGCCCCTCGCGATCCTCTCGGAGAAAGATTGTTAAACTTTGCTGTCCTATCTTGTATAATCTATGAGGTCTTCTTGCATATTCACCATCTGGCCTGACCTCGACTTCTACATCCTGTAATTGGAGTATATCTTCATTTAGATTATCATTATTTCTTCTTTCATCAACTTGTGTCAACATTGTGTTTTGCACCATATCATCAATTGGTATAATAGATCCCAACTTTGAGTTCATCAACTTGTGTCAACATTGGCCTTGGGCTTGAACTTCTGCCTTTTCTTGGAAGTCAACTTTCTGGTTTGGTGCTCAGATATAGTAACCAATTCTTGCCATATTGCTTGCAATTGTTCTTCCATCTATTAAGGCGCTTGAGTACTCTTTTTCCTCCTTTTTTTTGACTTATTAATCGAAGAAGTCTTTACCACGTTCTTATTCTTCTTTCCTTTTTTATATTTCTTCCTGGCCAAACCATCGCTATTTTTACCAATTATCAATGAAGCAGGGACATCAACAGATTCATTAGTCCCATTCGCATGGTTTGCATTATCATCAATGAGGTTTCCTCTGTTTTCTTATCTCTTTGCATTGGCGTGTCTTCACTAATCACTTGATTTTCTGAATCAATGACCTCCATGGGACTGAAATCATTGCTAAGTTTTAGTGAAGTTAACTGCATTATGTCGAGTTCCTTGGGCCTTTAGAGTATGTGTATTGTCACTTTCTTTTTTTTTATTCTTCTTATTCTTACTAGAAGAATTCTTTTTAGAGTTCGTAAATTCCACCCATTCTTCTTTCTTTTTATTATCATGCTGCACAACTTCCTTCAGCTTTTCTTCCTTAGACGGACCTTGTAAACTATTCTTAGGCAGTTGTATCCTACACTCATTGTCTGAGTATCCTTGCATTTTGAAAAAGAAGCAAAAGTCCGGAACTTGCTCGTACTCAACTGGTTGAAGGAAGGTTTGAATCTCTCCTGTATTATCAATCAATGCGACTTCAACCTCGTTGAGCCTAGGTCTAAAAGACCAACTTTTGCAAAAACTGTAAAATGAATGTTGAATTAAAGCAGCATTTTAGTCGTAACAGCAAGATAGAAAGTCTAAAAGTTTGACCCTTATAAATATATATACTCCATCCTTTTCAATTTAGATGATTTAGTGGTCGAGAGAGTTTCTCTAACACCACTAGGTCAAGGGTTCAAGGCTCCTAGAAAAGGAAGAAGACAAAGGAAAAAAATGAGGTATTCTAAAATACCTTATTTTTATTTTTGTTTTTCTCTAGATTATCTTATGACTTCTATAACATAGGGTACTTTTCTAAAAGACCAACTTTTGCAAAAACTGTAAAATGAATGTTGAATTAAAGCAGCATATTAGTCGTGACAGCAAGATGAAAGTCTAAAAACTTGACCCTTATGAATATATATACTCCATCCTTTTCAATTTAGATGATTTAGTTTAATTTGGCACGAAGTTTAAGGAGAAAAAAAGACTTGAAATATATAGTCTTAAAAGCTTAAGAAAAAAATTCTTATTAACGATAAAGTGGATAAAATGAAAAGTTTAAAGTTAAATTATTTACAAATTTATAAATATGTCATTCTTTTTGGAACGGATAATAAAAAATGTCTATCATTTAAATTGAAACAAACGGAGTGGTACTTATAGTGTGCGTATACTGTAATACTTATCCGCGCTTCGCAACTAGAAAAGCTCAGCCTTGGGAGATGCTACGGGGAAACACATCAATTCAACGGCAATATTCCGCATAGGTTTTAGGGTTTTTTGAATTGCGCTTCCATTATAAGGCAAACAACCCTTTTTGTCGTTCCCTTTTTTGTGATTTCTTTTTAAGTTTCGCTCTTGCTGAATACACATTCAACCAAACAAGAAAAAGTTTTATAATGTTGAAATTATATAAGAGTGTTAACTTTTAGGGAAATAATTCAAACTACTATAGAATTTCTTTGATATGACTAGCTTTAACATTGGCATATATTGTTATTCGTAATAAAATATTTTCTCCGATATTTAATCTAACCAAATAAAGAAAGTTGGAATTTGTTACCTTTGTTCACGTTAAAAATTTGCGTTTATTTGTATCAAATGTCATATGGTGCAAATTGTTCTATTGTAATAGATCAAGTGATCATTTGCTTTCGCAGGGTTGTGAAATACATACCGGTATTTACAGCAATTCAATAAATATATTACATATATTTTCACAAATATGATTATTAGTAAATCATAGTTAACTAATGCATTTGCTCACCTTAACCTATATGGCTTAACCATGATAAATTAATAGAGTTTGATATAAACACATATCGTAAAATACCTCATAGGATTAATACGCTTGTTCACATCGTTTCAAGTTAAGGAATGTGAATTTTCTCCTGTGTCATTCTGAAGAACAATGAAAAATATTTCTACTATTGCCATTCTTGCGCACGGTCACACAAATACATACACATAGGATGTGTTTGATAGAAAATATTTTATAGAAAATAAGTCACTGCAATCAAATACCAAAAAGTATTTTTCTTGAAAAATATTTTATTAATAAGCAAAAACGCGATTTCTTTCCATATGTTTTTCTCATAGAATATTTTTAAAGTAGTTTCTAGATGATTTGATATCTCTTTAAGATATACCAATATATGTAAAAATTTACATGCCAAATTTGAACCAAACAGAATAAGATACTCCTATTAAAGATGACATCTACTTCATTTGTTTAGAAAAACATGAAGAGGGGTTAAGTTCACAAATGATATTGAAAGAAGCTACCTTTGATTGATCTTTGGGACAAGTCACTTGATCATCGGACAAAACTTCACTTTTAACTTTGGTCAAAAGTTAAAGCCCACCCCTTATTGTATCTGCCTAGGGGTGGCAAATAGGCGGGTTGAATTGAATTTGGGCGGGTCAAGATGAGTTAGGTCAATAAATGAGTCAATAACCAACCCAACCCAAAGTATACTTGGGCTAAGACGAAATGCGTCAAGATGAGCAAAACAATGGGTGATAACCCAACCCGCCCAACTTGACCCATATTTTAGAATTATGCTCATCTTTCATAAAAAAGTCTTTTATCTTAAAATGTGTAAGTTGAAAAATATTTTTGCAGGTGGGGGTGAGGGTGAGTGGGTGGTGCAAAAAAGCGAAAAAATTGAAAATCCAAAAAAAATATTTTGAGAGGGTTTGTAAAGGGGTAGGGGGTAGGGGGTAGGATGGTGCAGAAAAATAAAAAAAATTGAACATACAAAGAAAAAAAAATTCGGGGTGGGGGGTGTGGTGCAGAAAAACAAAAAAAAAAAACAAAAAATTAAAAATACAAAAAAAAAAGTAAAAAAACTTTTTTGAGGGGGGTTTGCCGGGGTAGGGTTAGGGGAGGGAGTAGGGTGGGTGGGTGGTGCAAAAAAACAAAAAAAACTAAAAATTGAAAATACAAAAAAAAAAAGTTTCAGAGGGGGTTTGGGGGAAGGGGGTAGGGTAGGTGGGTGATGCAGAAAAACAAAAAAATAAAAATACAAAAAAAAAAGTAAAATTGGGGCAACTAAGTAAATTTCTAGATAAATTGGGTTGAGATCCCTTTGTTTTGTAAAAATAGCACGGGCTAGCCAGTTTTCGGACGGGTCATTTAAAAATAGCCAGCATTTGCAAAGTCATTAAAAAATAGCTACTATTTTGCTGCAACACAGAAAGTTCCAGCATAATATACTGGAGATCGATGCACCTGTGTATGAACTTCCAGCATATTATGCTGAAACTCCAACACACAGAATGTTCCAGTATAATATATTGGAGATTGGAGCATCGATGCTCTAATCTCCAGTATATTATGATTATACTAGAATTCCAGTATATTATATTGAAGTATTTTTCCAGATTTTGAACAGTGTTTTCGTTCAGATTTATCTTTACATGAAAAAGGGTAAATTTCGATTACTTTTGAAACTGTAGCTATTTTTAAATGACCACTTGTAAATCTAGCTATTTTTGAATTTCTCCCTTTTGTTTTGGATGAATTTCATGGGTTGTATTTGGGATGCTTAATGGGTCAAAATGGGCTATAAAAAATAATGGGTTAACTTGGGCTCAACCCTTGACCCATGAGCTAAAATGTTTGTAGCCCAACTCATTAATCTCTGGGCAGGTTGGATGGGTTTGGGCTCAAATTGTCACCCCTATATCAGTGGGGGAAGTGCATGGTTAGCCACTAATAACACATGTATTTACTTTTAAGCCACTGTTTAAAATATCTTTATTCTTTAGCCACTGCTTTAATAAACTTTACCTACCCGGACGAAAACATCATCTGCTCATAAAAGTTAAGGACATTTGGTCCTTAACTTTTGAACTTGCAACTCTAAGTTCAGGACTTCAACATGTCATTAACTTTGTCCTTAACTTTTGAACTCGGAACTCGAAGTTCAGGACCACCTGTCCTTAATTTCTGTGCTTGTAACTCTAAGTTAAGGATTACTTGTCCTTAACTTTTGAACTTGTAAGTTTAAGTTCAGGACCTATTGTCCTTAACTTTTGGGCTTCTTTGCCTAAGTTCAGGACCTATTGTCCTTAATTTTTGGGCTTCTTAGCCTAAGTTCATGACCTATTGTCCTTAATTTTTGAGCTTGTTAGTCTAAGTCCAAGACTTCAGGCCCTATTGTCCTTAACTTTTGAATTTGTAACTGTAACTTCAGGCCCTATTGTCCTTAACTTTTGAACTTGTAACTGTAAATTCAGGACCTATTGTCCTTAACTTTCATTTTGAAATTTAGGAAATTTCTGTTTCTTAATTATGATCTCTTGTTTATCTTATTTCTTTTTTTAATTGCTACTAATTAAAACTCTACTTTAGAGTCTGTTCTAGACCAAAGAAAACATAAACTACAGACCAAGTAGCAAACCAGATAGAAAAGCTTGAGATTTCTTAAGAGTGCAGTATCTCTCATTTGGTCGATGTTGAATTGTATAGTCTGTCACCTAGAGAGAGAGAGAGAGAACTGGGTTGGCTGGTGAGATAAGCTCACCTGGTCGATCTCAAAGAGGAGAAAAGGAATAAAGAGCAAGGACTTTTGACACTGAAACGAAGAAGATGTGCTGGGCTAAGGCGGGGTCAAGATATAGAAGAAAGGGTAACACCATCTTTTCATATTAATTTTAATACACCAGTGACTAATTTTGCTCAACATTAAAAATACTGAATAAAAAATAAATACCATTTTAAAAAGTGGCTACCCCACACAATTTTTACTATTTCTGCCCACTTAATCTTGGACTTCATTGAAATAGTTTTTCCTGTTCATGGGGTGACATCAGTCGCTCTCGGTCGAAGTGGTTAAGGAAGCTTTCTAGCACCAGGTCAAGAGTTCAAGACTGATATGGATCTTCTAATGGGGGAGAAAAGTGAGGTATTCTAAAATACCTCCTTTTATTAAATTTTTCCTCTAAAAGTATTTTGTCCTCTATTATATAGGAGTGGCTCAACAGTTGATTGTAGAAAATTGAAACTTCTTTAAAGTTAACAGTTGTTAAAATAATTAAAAACCAAACTAAAATCATATATAGATACAAAAAGTGTGCCAAAGGTGCCGATATCAACTTAGCTGATCACCTATAAGATTTACCAACATGCACAAGTGTTTTTAAACCTAAACTTTTGAGGCATAAAGCAGACCTTCAAAGTACACTTGTCAACATTGCAAAGCCTGGGCTAACCGCCCAAGACAAATTGTAGTAGTTAGTCCAACATACATAAAGACGAAGATTTGACAAGACAAACTCCTAGCCTACACAGAACTAGGAAACTGTACGAAGCACCATTGTTGAGAGCCAAATATCACTGCCGAATGGATTAGTATTCCCTCGAGTGCTTGGCCAACTCGCCCTACAATCAAGAAAATGAACTAAGCATTGTTAGTAGAATGAGCAGAGGAATGTTTCAAGCAAAAATCATTCGCTCATCACCATGTGAAAATGAAAATGCAAAATCTGATGCATGGACAGAACCTGATACAAGCCATTAGAGTGAATCAAAGTTTAAGAGCTGGACATTACTGCCTGTTAGGAAGATTTGTTAGCCCATCTATAAAGCTTCTTCTATGTGAAGAATTCACTATCTAAATAGTAAGTAGGTCAAATATATGTAGGAGTATTTTCCCATAGAATTGACTAGACGGACCAGGGGTTTACAAAAACAAAATGGTGATATGGAAAACAACACAACCAAAAAAAAAAAGAAAAAAAGAAGAGGAAGATAGCATCCGTTGAAAATGGTATCTGATTCTGCAACAATAGAATCAGCTAGAGGTGAATCAGCAACCCCCTCTCCATGACCAAGCTGAGACTGGACCACATCTAAAGATAATTTTTGGCTTGATTTGAAGCTTACCTGGGATTATTTGCCAATGGGATTCCTATTCTAAATAGTGATAACAGGGTCAGGCTCACTCATATTCACTATTTTCACCCTGCTCATGTTTTTTAACAACACAAACAATTCGAGATTAGAGAATCAAAGATAAAAGCCAAAGAACTAATTTCACTCTAGATATCTTTCTACTGATATCCAAACTTCACTAAACAAAGTTTCCACTAATCTTCTCAAATCACATGTCAAGAACCTCGCATAAGGTTGTATCATAGCTTCATAGCCAAGGATACGTCTTAATCTTCTAACTCTAGAAACTCACTGAGTTAGAAGGCTTATTTCCACTAATCTTCTCAAATCACATGTCAAGAACCTCGCATAAGGTTGTATCATAGCTTCATAGCCAAGGATACGTCTTAATCTTCTAACTCTAGAAACTCACCGAGTTAGAAGGCTTACATTAGTATCAGACTAGCCAGTGGCTCTTCCCCTAGCGACAGCTCCCATTCTCTCTCTATTTCGTCCCTCTACTGCAACGAGATTCAACAAGCTCTCTTCGGTCTAAGTCATGGTAGATCTAGAGATAAAATGATTGTTCTGTTCAATCTTACTATTTATATGACTAGATTTTGAAGATTCTAATAGTTCAATGTTTTAGAAAACGCCAACAAAGAGGATTTTTCACCTATCCTCTTTCATCAATTTAACCTTTTCTTATGTTCTGTAATGGAGTCTATAAATGTTGTTTGTCTTTCCCATGACGTCAATGACCAAGGTAAAGCAAGTGATGTGAAAACGACAACCAGTCCATTGTCACCACTTTTAGCTCTCAGTTTCAAAACCTTGGGGCTTCCTCTAGGGGTAATTGAGCAGCTTAAATGACAGGGTAATTGTTCACAAATAAGTGGAGTCCTCCTTCAATAGCATTGGGGAAGGGAGAGAATGGCAACTGGTATTTTCTGTTTGCTCGAGGTTTTATGGATTTTTGGATCATTAGGCAGTAAAAAGGAAGACAATGTTGGCGCACGAAAAGGAGAGGAAAGAGAAAGGATTTCTTTGTGTGTGAGCTGTCCCGTCAATGAATTTTCGGCCAGGAGAACGGTCATAGGACCTAGCTGTCCATTTTGAAAAGTATTAAGGAACTCTAGAAGAATAGGAATCACTTTACATTTTCTCATTTCAGCTTTTGAATTGAGTTTTTAAATCAGTGTCAACTGTCAAGTTCGAGGTGAGAAATTGAACAGCTTCAGTATAAATCTCAAGAAGGTAAAGAAGCTTGAACTCAATTCACTAGATGCTTTTAACACTCCGCATCCACCCCAGCATAGAACCATAATACTTCATACCAAAATAAAGAACACACTACATAAAAGATTTTTAATTGATGCTTCATCTTAAGTACTGAAGAACAGGAACCATAATAATCCAACCCAAAAAAAAAAAATGGAAAGAAGTATTGAAGAAGCATACAATCATTCAAGTAAAAAGTGAATTATTTTCAAAATATTTAAAACTTCCTAATATATTTGAAGTATCTCGATTTGTTCTTATGACAATTGAACATTACTGAACATCTTGAAATCCGAAGTCAAAATGATGTCTGCAATAATGCTAGGAACAGATGATAGTACATAAACAAAGTCTACTTAAAACGAGTTAGACAAAAATTAAAAGATAACTGTACCTCGAACTGATTCTTCAGATGATCAAGTTCCTTATCAAGATCATTTATGGCCTGGTTATATGCCTGCATAGGTGAGGACTGACTTGTTGTTTGAATCTGCAAATCAACAGGTCAAATCCAGAGAGATTAAAGTGCATAAACAAACAAAATTGCAGTAGAACACCATAGTATCCAACAGACAAATTAGAAACACGTTGTAAAGAGATTATATATAAGTTCACAAGAAATACAGTGCAAAGAATCATGCGAGAAGACATGATTGCTTTAGCAGCAACTTTTTCAGGATATACACCCCTGAACAGGGAGAATATTACAAGCCAAATAAAGATTCTATTCTTCCAACATTACTGAGGTAAATACAACCTTGGAATTGTATAAACCAGCAAATCTGAAACATGAGCACATAATGAAGCGCTAATAAATCAAATAAGCGACTAATAAAAACTAAAATAAAATCTACAGATAAAAAATGCAACCAACAGTAAGACTGATAAATAAGTTAACAAAAAGTAAAAAACAGCATATACTGAATTAAAAAGAGGTGGTTAATTATTCAATTAGTAACTGTTCTAATCACCCTATAGCAATAAAATTAGTTGCTAGTCATACATGATTTGGGATAAGTCCGACCTACAAACTTAAGTCTTCTCCTGTCACATGTAATAGATCATTTTTCGCAGTCATCCAAAAAATGAAATAAAGAAAGCACACGCGCGCACAAACACACAAACAAAAGCACAAAGAGACCCACTCAAACTATTCCACTTAAATTTACCTCCTCTTTTGTTAGTTGTTACGGTCATATTCAAGGTGCAATATAGCATAAGGGATGTCTTGAAGCAAGAAAGCTTCGACAGGAAAAATGATTCAAGTATCAGGAGGCAATAATGAAAAATTATTTCACCTTTTTAGTTCTCTTTTTAACTGTCAATAATTTGAGTTTTTTCGCTACTCACTTCTCAGTTTGATATCTAAATTGGTCATTTTTGCAGAGGAATATCGACCAAAGCAATCAACTAGCTGGGAAACCATACACTAGGCACCTGAACTAAGCAAGCACTAAAAACGCAACCATATTACTTTCCTTTTAGGCCCCAAAATTACCCTTCCAATTTAGGAAACTGAATGCATGACACATCTTTCCAATGTTCCCATAGCTTCATTTTTCCACCTCATCAATTCAGCTTCTCAACCAACTCTTACATGTTATTGGAGCAGGCTTTTATCTAATGAAATACTGAATACAAACCTATCTTCCTCGTATTCATCCTTTTTCGCAAATGCTCACCGCATAGGCAGAGCCAGGAATTTATACAAGGGGATCCAAAAATATAACAACTGGGATATGAACCTGTGACCTAAAGCAACTTCTGGACCCCCTTTGCCACTTCACAAGAATTTTTCCTTATGTCAAGGGGATTCGTCAGCTTGTTATAGCCAAAACACTAACTTTTACCTTATTATTTGCACAGTATAATTTTTCAACAAGGGAGACTAAATTGAACCCCCTTTCTTCAAGCTAGCTCCGCCCGGGCATCACAACCATTCTTGCTGTTACTTATACATTTAGAACAGAACTAGCTTAACTCAAGCATCTTGCTATTCCTTTATGAGCAATATAACAAGCTATGACATTTCCTAGTTGCTACGCGCCATTTTTTTAAATTTTCATACTCACAATTATCACATATAATGCTATACACAGTTTGTCTTACTTTTAAAGGCACTGCACTTTTTTCCTTTTTTGTGGATAGCCTAGAAATCCCGAGGGCCAGTGGCATACGATCTGATACTCAATAGATAAAGGGCCCGCCTCTCTCCCCTTCTCTACTTAAATACCATACTTTTGTCTGCGCCCAACCCACATATCACACGTTGTGCTCTTAACACAAGACCAAAGCCCCGGGGCTAAAGCATTGCAATTATAGAGCTAAAAAGCACAATAAACTGAAGAAACAGGCACAAAAGAAGAGAACAATACAGGGTATTACTAACCCTGAGCAAGATTTTGTACTGAAGAGGATGAGGCAACTTATACCCAGCGAATAGTACATTGTCATCCCTATGCAGTTGCCTGTTATTTTTTCAAAAATCATGCAAATATATCAAAAAATATGAAAAATTTAATATACAAAAGAGAGCAAATTTATTCAGTCTAAAAGTTGTGTAATTTACATGCGAAGAATGTTGCCGATAGTGTGTTCCTCTCTTTCAACGGTGAATGTAGCTGCATTTATGATCTTTGTATCTCTGTCGTATGAAACCCTAAATCAAATTAGCAGTGAATTAAAAAAAAAGAAATTAAAAGGGTGTGTGTATGTAATAAAACTATGTATAATCAGATAATAGAGTTACTTCTTAACGCCCTCTGGAACGACGAATCGTTCGTAACGATCCGGAGCATTCATTTTTCTCTCTTCTCCTTTCTTCTTCTTCTTCTTCTTCTTCTTCTTCTTCTTCTTCAACAATTCAATTCAATTCCTGAGAATTCCAGTGAGCGGCTATTTATTGGGCTGGAGTCTCGACTATATTGCCGAACTGACCCAAACCAATATCAAATTGGGCTCATCCAACCCTATGGGTTCTAGGCCTCTAGCCTCCAAGCTGCTTACAAAACATTCCATCTGATTAGGGCTCCTTACCGGGCGGATTAGGCGGTTATTTACTCTTCACAGTTTAGCTTATTGGTTATCGACTTTTAAATATATTAATCCGCTAGCCACCCGATAAGATATCGGACGGATTGGTATCGGTTTAGCTCTTATCGGGCGGTCATCGGGCGATTTATCGGCCTAATTCAATCAAAATAAAATAAAATTTAGTCTCCGTATGTTTAAATAGGTGGTCGATGTACTAAGAGGGACGAAGCAAAAAAGATACCGTGATGGGTAAATCATCTGTCTAGAATCTTATTATGTTTATGCACATTGGCCTTAGTCCATGTGAAAGATTTCCAATTGGCCGTTGTTAAATCAAATGTTCGTCATGCTTAGAATTCTATCATGCCTTAAAACCGAGGCAAAGTTGATGAAACAATGGTGTAATTGGTGTTGTTATTTTGTTTCAGACAGCAAATTCTGTCTTTTGTCACAGTTAGATGACTACTTTTATTGGCTTTCTTTTATTCTAATTCACCTTGATAGAGTACTGGAGGAAGAAAGGTTTTTGATTATTTAATATATATATATATATGGATAAAAATAAATTTTATATGTATGTATATATTCTTAATGGTTTAACGGATTATCCGTTAAGAAAATTGAATAATTCACCCCCAAACCGATAAGCCGTTAATAAAAAAAAATTCAATTTGTTCCTCGTCCGTTAATCCGATACCAATAAGCCATTAAGCTTCGGTTTCGGTTCGGTTTTCGGTTTCGAACACCCCTACATCTGATTGGTTGTTTTATGGAATTTTTTATATACTATATAAACTATTATGACAAGGTGGGTTGCTCAGATGGTAACCACCCTCCACTTCCAACCTGAGGTTGTGAGTTTGAGTCACCCCAAAAGCAAAGTGGGAAGTTCTTGGAGGGAAGGATACCGAATTTCTATTATAAACAGCATCTCTACCCCTTCGGAGTAGAGGTAAGATCTGCATACACACTACCCTCCCCAGACCTCACTAGTGGGATTATACTGAGTTGTTGTTATTATATATTACAAGGCGGGGAGTTGAGTCTATTGGAAATCGGGGTAGGGGTGTTGTTGTATATTACAAACTATTTTACCCTATTTAATAATATTTTGCTAGTTACTAAACTTAACAGATTTTTTTTATATGCTATATTACAAACTATTATGACAAGGTGGGTTGCTCAGATGGTAAGCACCCTCCACTTCCAATCAAGAGGTCGTGAGTTCAAGTCACCCCTAGATCAAAGTGAGGAGTTTTGGGAGGGAAGGATATCGAGTTTCTATTTGAAACAGCCTCAATAGAAACAGTCTATCTACCCTTTCGGGTAGGGCTAAGGTCTGCGTACACACTACCCCTTCCCCTGAGTTGTTGTTGTAGTATATTACAAATTATTTTACCCTATTTAATAATATTTTGCTAGTTACTAAAATTAACAATTTTTTTTTATAAATTATATACATTACCGCGAAAAACTCCTTCCACCTATTTGTTACCTTTTAAATCAACACGCATTAATACTATCTTTGTTTCAAAAAAAGATATGCACAAATCACATAGTACAAATGGGGTCAAAAAGTAATTGAACTAAATAAGTGATTTAGACGCTTAAACAACTTCAATCGTTGTTTAAACAAATGATAAATTTATTTAAACTATTGAGTTGCTTAAATAACTAATTGAGTTGTTTAAGCTACTTCAGTAGAGTTAAATGAGGGATATGGAGCGATAGACACGTATGGTTATTACCAATTAAATACCCTATTTTTAATGGATACTCGATTATTATTAGTTTATATATAATTGATAAATTTGGATATGGAAATTTATTTGTCATGTGACGAAAGAATTGCGAGTTATTTCCAATGTTGTTCCTGTAAAATAAATATCACACATTATTCGACACTGATCGAAAAAAGTTGAAATCACCTCCACTGACAAAAGCGGACGAAATATATCGGAAGCTACATACATCCTTGCTTCCTTTTTCTCTTTACTAGTCCTAGGCACGCACTTATCCAAGAATACCAACAACACAACAATACCAACAACACAATAACAACATTAAAACCAACAAAGTATAAAGTTCAATAGAACTAACACATTAAGCTAACAAAACTAAGTTAACGCTTATTACAAGCCTATTCGAAAACCTATTCTATTGTCTAGTTCAAAGTATATAAAGTACTTAAGGAGTGTTCTTTCAGCATCCTCGTCCAAAAGTTGAATTGTCTCGCCCGACTCATTAGGTGGCTGACTGTATATGTATTCCTCCACGTCAGTTGTGAAGCGACCCTATAAGAAAAATTACATTGAATTAGTATTTCAAAATTTATATAAAAGTAAATCAAAATACTTAATAAAAAGTAAAAAACTTACATGTACAGTCGAGGTTTGGCCCTCGACCCACCTTTCTGGATCAGTCTCTTTCTTCTTCTTTACAATACGAGTCTCATTGAATAGCTCATCTTGCTTTATTGGCATCATAAAGCTGTCTAGTGGCTTTGGTGATTATCCTCGTAGCAATATTACTCGGGATGAACTTGGATACAGAGAATAACTTATAAACTAAAATTCCAATACATAAACTAAAAGTCCAATTCATATCCTAAAAGTCCAATTCATATCCTAAAGGCTCAATTCATATCCTAAAAGTTCAATTCATACACAAAAATTTCAATTCATATCCTAAATGTTCAATTCATATCCTAAAGGTTCAACTCATATCCACAAAAGTTCAACTCATATCCTAAAATTTCAATTTATAAACTAAAATTCCAATACATAAACTAAAAGTCCAATTCTATTCCAATTCATATCCTAAAGGCTCAATTCATATCCTAAAAGTTCAACTCATACACAAAAATTTCAATTCATATCCTAAAGGTTCAATTCATATCCACAAAAGTTCAATTCATATCCTAAAATTTCAATTTATAAACTAAAATTCCAATACATAAACTAAAAGTCCAATTCATATCCTAAAGGTTCAATCCATATCCTAAAGGCTCAATTCATATCCTAAAAGTTCAATTCATACACAAAAATTCAATTCATATCCTAAAGTGTCACGACCCAAAATCTCACCTGTCGAAATGACGCCTATCGTGGTACAAGGCAAACCTCAACTCAACATCTCAACACAATAGAACTTTTAAATAAAGGCGGAAGCAGTTAATATTAAATAAAACCTTTTAGAACATGATATAACTCCAAAAGTACTAAACAATCCATCCCCAAAATCCGGTGTCACTGAGTGTATGAGAATCTAAATGATAACAACATTCGACTGATAAAACACTGTCTGAAAATATAGAACAGTAGAATATGAAAGGAAAGGAGAGTCAAGGTCAGTGAACGCCATGCATCTACCTCAATAGTCTCCTTAGTCTGACTCCTCAATCAGCAACCGCCGTGACTAGAAGTGTCTTGATCTGTACACGAGGTACATGGGGTAACGTGAGTACACCAACTCAGTAAGTAACAGAAATAAATAAGGAACTGAGAAGTAGTGACGAGCTATGCAAATACAATTATCTCAATAACTTTCAAATAAGAGTAGTCATACTTTCAATTTAATAGTTTAAGTCACATCGGTACGTACTCAATAAACCAGATATCAAATTTGACTGAGCATTAAATAATATCTTCCAATAATTTTTAAAACAGTGATATGACATCTGCGATGCAACAATAATGAAGTAAATGTATTTTCTCAGAATAACAGTCACTCTGTCTTCCTGTTCACTCCAACCTCACAATCACGCATTCCTCACATTTACTCATTCCTCCCAGTCACTCAGCACTCGACACTCGGCACTCGACACTCGGCACTCGCACTCGGCACTCACACTCAGTAGGTACATGCGGTCACTGAGGGTGTGTACAAACTCCGGAGGGGATCCTTCAGCCCAAGCGCTATAACAAGCCACCTCGTGGCATAAATCACTCAGGCCCTCGGCCTCACTCAATCATAAATCAGTAACAACATGCTGCGGCGTGGAGCCCGATCCCATAAGTATCCTAAACAAATCAAGCCCTCGGCCTCACTCAGTCATCAATCTCTCCAATCTCTCGGGCTCTCAAAAATCATATAAACAGCCCAAACAGAGGTAATGTCATGCATTAACAATGAATAGAAAGAGACGAAGGCATAATAAGCAAGAAAAGTTATGACTGAGTACAAAACAACAATTAGCAGCTAATTCAGTAAGTACACGACCTCACAGGTCTCAACAGTGACCACATAACGCCTAAACATGATTTCTAACATGAAGTACAGTCAATTTCCATGAAAACAGAGGGAACATGTATTAAACAGTAGGCCAATTAATTCCACAGTCTCGCGGGACGGACCAAGTCATAATCCCTACGGTGCACGCCTACACGCCCGTCACCTAGCATGTGCGTCACCTCCAAAATAGTCATACGACATAATGTCCGGGGTTTCATACCCTCAGGACCAGATTTATAACCGTTACTTACCTCATCCGAGCAAAAATCTTACTCTGAAATGCCTTTGCCTCTCAAATCGACCTCCGAATGCCTCGAATCTAGCCACAATAATTCGATTCAGTTAATAAAAAAATTTAGGAATTAATTCCACATGGAATTCTACATTTTCCATTAAAAATCCGAAATTACACTAAAAATTTGCCCGTGGGGCCCACGTCTCGAAATTCGACGAAAGTTGTGAAATATGAAACCTCATCCAATCCCGAGTCTAACCATACTAAAATTACTAAATTTCGATAATATTTCGACCCTCAAATCCTCAAATCTATCCGATAGGGTTTTCAAACTCTTCCAACTAAATTCACAGATTTAATGCCAAAACTAGTAATAGATTCCGGTAATCTAACAAAAATTTAGTTAAGAACACTTATCCCTTTGTTTTCTCTGAAAATCTCCCGAAAATCGCCAATACCCGAGCTCCAATTTGGTAAAAATGGAAAATGGGAACTTAATATTCTGTCTAGAAAATTTCGGGTACTGTTCACGAAATGTTCATGGGGACTGTTTACGGTGGTACTGTTCATGGGTACTATACATGACTACTGTACATGAATACTGTTCATGTGTACTATACACGGATACTGTTTACGCAGGTGCGGTCACGTTTACACGTGCGAAAAATGCAAAAACTGCCCAGAAAATTTCAACAGCCTTTTTATATCCGTTAACCTTCCGAAATCCACCCGAGGCCCTCGGGACCTCGACAAAATGCATCAACCAGTACTAAACATCATACGAACTTAGTCGAAACCTTAAATCACATCAAATAATGCTAAAACTGCGAATCATACCCAATTCAAGCCTAATGAAACTAGGAACGTCCAACTTCTATATTCGATGCAAAAACCTATCAAATCAAATCCGATTGACTTCAAATTTTGCACACAAGTCATAAATGACATAACGAAGCTATGAAAATTTTCAGAACTGGATTCCAACCCTGATATCAAAAAATCAACTCTCGGTCAAACTTTTCCAAAAATCTTCTATTTTCCAACTTTCGCCAAAATGCGCCGAATTGTCCTACAGACTTCCAAATCCAAATCCGAACATGTGCCTAAGTCTAAAATCACCATACAAAACTATTGGAATCATCAAAATTCCATTCCGGGTTCTTTTTCTCAAAAGTCAAATCTCCGGTCAAACTTAAGAAATTTTTAGCCTTAGATTTCTAGATTGCGTTAAATGGCGATAATTTGATCTAGGGACCTCCGAATTTGATTTCGGGCATATGACCAAGTCCCAAATCACGATACGGAACTACCGGAATGGTCAAAACTTGTATCCGGGTTCGTTTGCTCAAAATGTTGACCGAAGTCAACTCAGTTGAGTTTTAAAGCTCTAATTCACAATTTTATCCATTTTTCACATAAAAAAACATTCGGAAAATTATACGGATTGCGCACGCAAGTCGAGGAATTATTGATACCGCTTTTAAAGGTCTTAAAATACCGAGATGATTATTAAATTTAAAGATAAAATTTTGGGTCATCACATTCTCCACCTCTAAAACAAACGTTCGTCCTCGAGTGTACTAAGAATTATTCTCAAGTTACCAAATTGATGATTTTACTTTTACACAAATATTCGTTGTTGACCCCACATTACCGCATTCGACATAAGTCCGACAACACCATTTCAATTGAGATTATTTCCTTTATCCATATTTGTAAACTTTAAGACCAAATTTCTTACACTCCAATCATTTTCAGAAAGGTCCGATTTTCGCTTCAACACACGATATTAGTGTCGACTGGCTATATCGTGTGGACATGTTGTTAGGAGTTCTTTTGGTGTTACTCTGGAAGGTGGATATGCCCAATTACAGGAGAGACTCTGCCGAAATTTCTGAAAAATTTGGGAGTTACAAAAATATTTTGGTGCAACCTTGACTTCCACACTAAGCAAACCTTCTGTAAATGTAAAGTTGTCTTTTTTTTTTCTAACTCCTTTGAAACTGAAGTATTGGATTATTAAGGGGGCAGATATACTGCAAGTCCTAACCTTATCCCCTACATGTCTCAGGCCTTAAATATGTGTAGTAATTGGGGAGCCTTTCAATTACATATATATATATATATATATATATATATATATATATATATATATATATATATATATTTCAGGTCAAGATTGATATAACATATGACCATTCGATCCATTCATTGATAGTAGACATCCCTATTTGGCATGAAGTCATAGATCACAACGTCCAATAATCCACAATGTTGACTTTTGTAACTCATATAAATCAACCAAGCGCCAAGGTCCGTTGCACCCCTACATGATTCACTGGGTGATATTCTCAATGCGTCCTCATCTTCAGACAGAACCATAACGGGTCTTATAAATACGTAATCTTTCCACCACCTCTTGGCGGAACCCGTCATCTGAAACACAGCAAACTCAACCCCCATTGCTTTCAACTATTCCCATGTTCTACGATACTTCATAGAGTGGTTGAGAAAATCATGTGGGCCCTAAGAAGGTGTACCATTGAAATGGACTGGAAATAGCTTGGTGAACTTGTCCAATCTTAGCAAAGCCTCAAAAGACAAGGCAGGCCTCTCATCGGCCAGTGCCACAATAACTGGTTGAGTTGCCGCAACTAGATGAGATTAAGCTAAATCCTTCATAAGCTCATGCAACACAACTCATCTAGTTCTTTAAACCATTTACAAATCTCGCATTCGCCCCCGTAACAATCAATCTAACTCTCATACGCGATCCAAACTCAAACTGCGACACGTACATTTCACTGGTAAAAGAGGACTTCCAACCAACAACATAAGGATCACACAAACTTCAGAACATCCCGCAGGAGATAATCCACTTGCTTAGCCTCAAACTGGTATCTCTCTATATTCTTCAATATTCATAACTATTACACAATCACTTAACCTCCCTCTGAGTCTGAACTCGTAACACAACATGAAGATTTACTCCGCTCCACAACTAAACTACACGAGAGGTCCCTCAATACACCCATAGCTCGAGGCCATATGCCAACTCAAGACAGAAGTCAAACACCTAATAATCCTTGCTACATCCTCAGCAAACTCTTCCTGTCACATTTGAACAATTTGAACACATCTCGCAATCAAATCATACTTACCCCCTAGTCATCCAGTCACAAATCCCACCAGTAAGGACACAAATGGACATATAAGTCCAAAATGCACGTGCTCACACAATCGAAATCTCAGTACTCAAGCCATAGACAAAACCTAGCCTCAAGTCCTCCAGAATGGCCCAACATCATACACAGAAATCACATCTCGCACCTCATCCAGGGAATCGCAAGCTGTCGATGCACAACAGATACCGAGCGCTCATGTGTGAACACGAATGCATGGAAGGAATTCAAGGAATTATGCTTCAAGTTTAATCAATGTCACACGATAAGAATTCAAGAATGTGGAATTTCCTAAAGGGTTCTGCAGCCTCTCGAAGATAAGTACAGACGTCTCCGTATCGATCCGCAAGACTCTACTAAACCTGCTCATGACTTGTGAGACCTATGTAACCTAGTGCTCTGATACCAACTTTTCACGACCTAAAATCTCACCCATCGTAATGGCGCCTATCGTGGTACAAGTCAAGCCTCAACTCAACATCTCAACACAGTAGAACTTTTAAATAAAGGTGGAAGTAGTTAATATTAAATAAAACCTTTTAGAACATAATATAACTCCAAAAGTACTAAACAATCTATCCCCAAAACCCGATGTCACTGAGTGCATGAAAATCTAAATGATAACAACAACTGACTGATAAAACACTGTCTGAAAATATAGAACAGTAGAATATGAAAGGAAAGGAGAGTCAAGGTCAGTAAACGCCATGCAGCTACCTCAATAGTCTCCTGAGTCTGACTCCTCAATCAGCAACTGCCGCGACCAGAAGTGTCTAGATCTGTACACAAGGTAGAGGGGGTAACGTGAGTACACCAACTCAGTAAGTAATAGAAATAAATAAGGAATTGAGAAGTAGTGATGAGCTATGAAAATATAGTTATCTCAATAA
Organism: Nicotiana sylvestris; assembly: GCF_000393655.2. NCBI lineage: Eukaryota > Viridiplantae > Streptophyta > Magnoliopsida > Solanales > Solanaceae > Nicotiana > Nicotiana sylvestris. The sequence goes on from NC_091067.1 coordinate 136,368,442, forward strand.
CTTTCAAATAAGAGTAGTCATACTTTCAATTTAACAATTTAAGTCTCATTGGTACGTACTCAATAAACCAGATATCAAATTTGACTGAGCAGTAAATAATATCTTCCAATAATTTTCAAAACAGTGATATGACATCTACGATGCAACAATAATGAAGTAAATGTATTTTCTCAGAATAACAGTCACTTTGTCCTCCCATTCACTCAAACCTCACAATCACTCATTCCTTACATTCACTCATTCCTCTCAATCGCTCAACACTCGACACTCGGCACTCACACTCAGTAGGTACCTACGCTCACTAGGGGTGTGTACAGACTCCGGAAGGGATCCTTCAGCCCAAGCGCTATAACAAACCACCTCATGGCATAAATCACTCAGACCCTCGGCCTCACTCAATCATAAATCAGTAACAACATGTTGCGGAATGCAGCCCGATCCCATAAATATCCTAAACAAATCAGGTCATCGACCTCACTCAGTCATCAATCTCTCTAGTCTCTCGGGCTCTCAAAAATCATATAAACAGCCCAAACAAAGGTAATGTCATGTATCAACAATGAACAGCAAGAGACGGAGGCATAATAAGCAAGAAAAGCTATGACTGAGTACAAAACAACAATTAGCAGCTAATTTAGTAAGTACACGACCTCCCAGGTCTTAACAGTGATCACATAAGGCCTAAACATGATTTTTAACATTAAGTACAACCAATTTCCATGAAAACAGAGGGAACATGTATTAAACAGTAGGCCAATTAATTCTACAGTCTCGCGGGACGGACCAAGTCACAATCCCTATGGTGCACGCCCACACGCCCGTCACCTAGCATGTGTGTCACCTCCAAAATAGTCATACGAGACAATGTCCGGGGTTTCATACCCTCAGGACCAGATTTATAACCGTTACTTACCTCAATCCGAGCAAAAATCCTACTTCGAAATGCCTTTGCCTCTCAAATCGACCTCCGAATGCCTCGAATCTAGCCACAATAATTCGATTCAGTCAATAAAAAATATAGGAATTAATTCCACATGGAATTCTACATTTTCCATTAAAAATCCGAAATTGCACTAAAAATTTGCCTGCGGGGCCCACGTCTCGGAATTTGACGAAAGTTGCGAAATATGAAACCTCATTAAACCCCGAGTCTAACCATACCAAAATTACTAAATTTCGATAATATTTCGACCCTCAAATTCTCAAATCTATCCGAGAGGGTTTTCAAACTCTTCCAACTAAATTCACAGATTTAATGCCAAAACTAGTAATAGATTCAGATAATCTAATCAAAATAAAGTTAAAACACTTACCCCTTTATTTTCTCTAAAAATCTCCAGAAAATTGCCTCTCCCCAAGCTCCAATTTGATAAAAATAAAAAATGTCCCATTTTCAGAACTTAACATTCTGTCTAGAAAATTTCGGGTACTGTTCATGGGGTATTGTTCACGGACTGTTCACGGTACTGTTCACGGGTACTGTTCATGGCTACTATACACGAATATTGTTCATGTGTACTGTACACGGATACTATTCACGCAGGTGCGGTCACTGTTCACACGTGCGAAAAATGCAAAAACTGCCCAGAAAATTTCAGCAGCCTTTTTATATCCGTTAACCTTCCGAAATCCACCCGAGGCCCTCGGGACCTCGACAAAGTGCATCAACCAGTCCTAAAACATCATACGAACTTAGTCGAAACCTCAAATCACATAAAATAACGCTAAAACCGCAAATCACACCCCAATTCAAGAATGAAACTAGGAACGTCAAATTTCTATATTCGATGCCAAAAACTATCAAATCAAATCCGATTGACTTCAAATTTTGCACACAAGTCATAAATGACATAACGAAGTTATGAAAACTTTCAGAACTAGATTCCAACCCCGATATCAAAAAGTCAACTCTCGGTCAAACTTTTCCAAAAATCTTCTATTTTCCAACTTTCGCCAAAATGCGCCGAATTGTTCTACGGACTTCCAAATCCAAATCCGAACATGTGCATAAGTCCAAAATCACCATACGAAACTATTGGAATCATCACAATTCCATTTTGTGGTCTTTTTCTCAAAAGTCAAATCTCTGGTCAAACTTAAGAAATCTTTAGCCTTAGATTTCTAGATTCCGTTAAATGGCGATAATTTGATCTAAGGACCTCCGAGTTCGATTTCGGGCATATGACCAAGTCCCAAATCACGATACGGAACTACTGGAATGGTCAAAACTTTTATCCGAGTTCATTTGCTCAAAATGTTGACCCAAGTCAACTCAATTGAGTTTTAAAGTTCTAGTTCACAATTTAATCCATTTTTCACATAAAAACCTTTCAGAAAAATTATACGTAATGTACACGCAAGTAGAGGAATTATTGATAGCACTTTTCAAAATCTTAATATACTGAGATGATTATTTAATTTAAAGATGATATTTTTGGGTCATCACATAAAAGTTCAATTCATATCCTAAAGGTTCAACTCATATCCACAAAGGTTCAATTCATATCCTAAAATTTTAATTTATAAACTAAAATTCTAATACATAAACCAAAAGTCCAATTCATATCCTAAAAGTCTAATTCATATCCTAAAGGCTCAATTCATACACAAAAATTTTAATTCATATCCTAAAGGTTCAATTCATATCCTAAAATTTCAATTCATATCCTAAAATTTCAATTTATAAACTAAAATTCCAATACATAAACTAAAAGTCCAATTCATATCCTAAAAGTTCAATTCATATCCTAAAGGTTCAATTCATATCCTAAAATTTCAATTCATATCCACAAAAGTTCAATTCATATCCTAAAATTTCAATTTATAAACTAAAATTCCAATACATAAACTAAAAGTCCAATTCATATCCTAAAAGTCCAATTCATATCCTAAAGGCTCAATTCATATCCTAAAAGTTCAATTCATACACAAAAATTTCAATTCATATCCACAAAAGTTCAATTCATATTCTAAAATTTTAATTTATAAACTAAAATTCCAATACATAAACTAAAAGTCCAATTCATATTCTAAAGGTTCAATTCATATCCTAAAAGTTCAATTCATACACAAAAATTTCAATTTATATCCTAAAATTTCAATTCATATCCACAAAAGTTCAATTCATATCCTAAAATTTCAATTTATAAACTAAAATACCAATTCATATCCTAAAGATTCAATTCATATCCTAAAGGCTCAATTCATATCCTAAAAGTTCAATTCATACACAAAAATTTCAATTCATATCCTAAATGTTCAATTCATATCCTAAAATTTCAATTCATATCCTAAACTCTAGATTCTAACTAAACTATCAAGACAATACAAAGTATAATTCAAATCTAACTAAACTAAATTCAACACTAATTAAACTAATTAGTTAATAAAATTAATTAACAAAGCTAATTAAAACATGACCTAAACCCTAATCCTCAATAAAATACAATGTTCAAAGAATTTAAACACTAATTCATATCCTTAAACTACAATATTGAAATAATTAAAACAAAAACTAGAAATAACAAATATTCAAGGTTATAATTCAAACCTAAGTTTTTTTTAGGTGGAGAAGGAGATAAAGGGGCAGCGACAGCGGTGGTAGTGGTGGCAGCGGCGACTCCGGTGGTCACAACGGTGGTGCGGGGTGGGGGGATTGATTTGTGTGAGGGAAATAGAGAAGAGGAGGGGAATGTGTTGAGAGAGAGTTGGGAAATTTTTGGGGAAGAAAAAAAGAGAATGGGAGGAGGAAACCCGTTTTTGAGCCTGGATTTATAAAAAGCGACCAACGTTGGTCGCTATTTTTGGTAGCTAATTAAGTTTTGACTGTTTGACCAAAATAGCGACCAATATTGGTCGCTATTTTTTGACTGTTTGACCAAAATAGTGACCAACGTTGGTCACTATTTCTAAAAAAAAAGATTAAATAACTTTTTTTTTCTATTTTGGTTTTTAAATATTATAAGCTATAAAAAAATCTTATTAGCTATAAATATTTATTTTATTTAACTACAATTATTATAAATAATTAAAAACTATAAGTATAATCTTTAAAAAAAATTATATTAACTAGGTAACTACTTTTAATAGATTATAATAGCTATGTAAAGGAATTTTTTAAGTTATATTTAAGTATATGAGTAATTTCATACACACGCATAAACTATATTGTAATTGATGATCAATCTTATACATTGCTGCGTACGAATAATTAATGAATTGATAAACCAATATAATATTATTCTATTAATTGTTATAATAGTATTTATTATTTGTATTATAACAGAGTTAATAAATTACATTTATTCATCACTAGGTTATAAGTCGATGAATCAATTATAACAGATTAATTGATATAAGTCGAGATGTTTTGTTTTTAATATTCAACGATACATCTGAATAGGTTATAAGTCGATGAATCAATTTACTATTTAAGCAATCCCTAAAAGAACCCGACCCTGTATTCCTAGCGCTTTATATATATATACACACACAGAGAGACACTGTCGATGAATCAATTATAACAGATTAATTGATATAAGTCGAGATGTTTTGTTTTTAATATTCAACGATGCATCTGAGTAGGTTATACGTCGATGAATCAATTTACTATCTAAGCATCCCTAAAAGAATTCGACCCTGTGTTCCTAGCGCTTCATATATATATATATATATATATATATATATATATATATATATATATATATATGAGAGAGAGAGAGAGAGAGAGATAGAGAGAGAGAGAGAGAGAGTTCACTGTAATACTATAACATATATATAACTTGTTATAGTATATGTTAGTGTGTGTATATGTAATGACCCGATCGACCGTTTTGAGATTTTGCACTTTAATCGCCAGTTCTCGGGCATGACTTGCCCCCCTTGATATTATGACTGATGTAAATCGTTGGTTTTGGTTTTCACGGAAATTGGAATGAAATTGAAAGAACAGTTCTCAGTTGTAGCTTAAAAATTTGAAGGTTTGACCATGATTTGACTTATCTGTATATGAGCTCGGATCGGAATTTTTATGATTTGGTTTGCTCCGTTGGGTGATTTATGACTTAGGTATGTGATCGGATTTGGTTTTGGAGGTCAAGAGTAGAATTAGACTTGAATTGGCGAAGTTGAGATTTTGGCGATTTCCGGTTGGTAGATGAGATTTTGGTCCGGGGGTCGGAATGGAATTCCGAGAGTTGTAGTAGCTTCGTTGTGTCATTTGGGATGTGTGTGCAAAATTTCAGGTCATTTGGACGTGGTTTGGTTTGGTTTTTGATCAAAAGTGTGTTTCGGAAGTTTTTTTTAAAAAACTTAGGCTTGAATTCGATGTGATTTGGTAGATTTGATGATGTTTGAGGTGTTTTGATGATTGGAACAAGTTTGAATAAGGTATTGGGTTATGTTTGTACTTTTAGTTGAGGTCCCGGGGGCCTCGGGGTGATTTTCGGGTGGTTATCAGAGAATTTGGAAATTTGTTGTAGCTTCAGATTTGCTGCTTCTGTTATTTCCGCATCTATGGGTTGTGGACCGCAGATGCGGCCCTGTGCGGGTGATTAGTCGCAGAAGCGAAAATGTGCCTGCTAGGCAGAGACCGCAAAAGTGGTTAGGCGGGCCGCATCTGCGATGTCACAGATGCGGGGATTTGATCGCACATGTGATTTTTGGTTAGTTGAGTGATTTCCGCAGATGCGGAGAAATTACCGCAAAAGCGGTACCGCAAGAGCGGTGGTGAGGTCGCAGATGCGAAAACCCCTAGCCAGAATGTTTTAAGTTATTTCATCCGCGATTTTTGGGTCATTTTTCCATAGTTGGTCTTTTTGAAGGAAATCGAGGAGGGATTCAAGGAGAAGCGTTTGGAGGTAAGATTTTCGAACCTAAAACTCGAATCTATTGTGAAATCCACCTAGAAATTATGGAACTAAGCTAAAAATGGAAGAACTAGGGCTTGAGATTTTGAAACTTTTGAATTGGAATTTGAAGGACCATTTGAGGTCGGATTTGAGAACTTTTGATATGTATGAACTCGTGGAGGGATAAGGAACCCGTTGATGTAAAAAATTTTGAGTTTCGAGAAGTGGGTCCAAGGCTCGGGTTTTGCTAATTTCGGGATTTTTGATACTTTTCTATTCTTTTCGCTTGGGCTTTGCTCCCTTAGCATATTGTGATGTATTTGTTCTGATTTTGGATAGATTCGACGCGCGTGGAGACCAATTTGAGGGACAAAGGCATCGCAAGCTAGAGATTTTGCCAGTTCGAGGTGAGTAATGATTGTAAATGATACTCTGAGGGTTTGAAACCCCGGATTACACATCGTAGTGCTATATTGAGGTGAGACACATGCTTGACGACGAGCGTAGGGTCATGTATTATTGGGGATTGCGACTTGGTCCATCCCAATTGATGATTTTACCACGTATTTAACTGGAAACTAATTGTTATCATCATTATCTGTGCTGAATGCCATATTTGGGACTAGTGTTAGCTATTTGAACCCTTCGGGGATTTGTTGTTGATATTTCCTCACTGTTTTGATTTTACAGTTGAACTCAGTCATGTTATTATCCACTGTTTTCAAAACTCAGCCAAGTTTATTTTGCTTTAACACTAGAAATGATATTTCGAACAACATTTTGGGCTGAGCATCATGTTTTACCGTTGCCCGAGTGGCTTATATCATTTTTTTGACTGAGTAAGGCCGAGGGCCTGTATTGTGAGGATACTTTTGGATTGGGCTGCATGCGGCAGCACTGAGATACTGATTTGATTATGAGGCCGAGGGCCTGAGATATGTACACCACGAGGTTGCTTATTGATTAATATGAGGCCGAGGGCCTAGATTTGCTTCCACGAGATGGCTTGATATTGCTCTTGGGCCGTAAGGGGCCTCTCCCGGTGTCTGCACACCCCAGTGAGCACCGTCGACGAGATATATGAATCGGGCTGTACGCCACAGTGATATATGGATCGGGCTGCACGTCGCAGCGGTGGTGGTACTGTTCTATATGTTTACTTTATTTCATTTGTCTGTCATTATATGTTGTTTGTGCTACTTCATGTGATATCTACCTGATTGCCTGGCATTATCCGTTAATTGAGTGTTATGCCCGAGGGGCGGACTTCTATGCTTATCTGCACTATTTGTTTGCATTCATTTGCGCAACCGTTGAAAAACTCATCTTCAAAAGAGGTTTAAACTGAGGTAAGATGTTTTTCTAAAGATTTCACAGCTTCACTACTTTTCTCAAAGGGTTTTAAATTGCTCTATACAACATGATGGCTTATTTTACGTGATTTCTTACTGCTCAGTTATTATTTACCTTTATTACTCACTAAGTTGGAGTACTCACTTTACTCCCTGCACCTCGTGTGCAGATGCAGGTATTTGTTCACCCGGTAGCGGGTTTTGAGCTGGTCGGAGGCTAAGTTATCGGAGTTTAGTGAGGTGACTACCAACGTTCGCAGCACCGCATTTCTTCCTTTTGTTTATCAGTCCTATTTTATATGTTTCAGGCCTTGCAGTTGTATTTATACTCTAATAGATGCTCGTGACTTGTGACACTCCCGTTTGGGCTGTGTTTGGGTTATATTCCACACTTAATAAAGAAATCTTTTGTTTAGATTGTGGTTATTTAATTATGCTAAAACTGTTTATTAATATTAATTATTCTGAAAAGGCGAAATGGGTTGGTTGGCTGGCCTTGTCTTCACGAGAGGCGCCATCACGACGGATCGGGGTTTGGGTCGTGACAAGTTGGTATAAGAGCTTAGGTTACATAGGTCTCATGAGTCATGAGAAGGTTTATTAGAGTCTCGCGGATCAGTACGGAGACGTCTATATTTATCCTCGAGAGGCTGCAGAACCTTTAGGAAAACTTCACATTCTTGAATTCGTATCGTGCGTCCTTGATTCAGCTTGAAAAATAACTCTTGCAATTCCTTCCACGTGTTCGCATGCGCGCATGAGCGCTCAGTATCAGATGTGCCTTGATGGCTTGTGATTTCCTGATCGAGGGGCGAGATGCGATCTCTGTGAGTTGATGTTGGGCTAGTCTGGAGGACTTGAGGCCGGATCTTTGCCTATGGCTTGAGCACCGAGGTGCTAATTGTGTGAGCAAGTGTTTTTAAATATATATGTTTGGTAGTGTCCCTATTAGTGGGAGCAACGGTTGGATAACTATGTGATGCGTATGTTAGTACTGCAAGATGTATCTATACGACTTGGAAGTGACAAGGAAGGTCTACTAGAGGATAGAAGAACTATTAGGTGCTTGAATTCCATCTTGATTCGAGGTATAGCCTTGAGTTATGGGCGTGCGAATGATCTTTTCATGTTTTCCAGTTGAGAGTGAAGTAAATTTTATGTTGCAGTACGAGTTCAGACTCAGGAAGACTAAGCGACTGTGTAATGTGTATGATGGTGGAAAGTATACAAAAATGTTAGATTGAGGTGAAGCAGGTAGGTTATCTCCGGTGGAGTGTTCTGAAGTGGTGTGATCCTTATGTGTATGTTAGAAGATCTCATGTGTAAGTGAAATGTAAGTGTTGAAATTTGAACTTTAGGTCGCTTAAGAGAGTGGGCTTAATTGTTACGAGAATGAGTGCGAGATTTGCCGAAGATTTAGAGTACTAGATGATCTGTGTTTCACAAGCTTACAAAGGATTTGAGTTTTATCCCACTATGGTATTGTGGCATTAATAGAGTATAAGTGTTACGAGTTATTGAGTGTATTTTGATTTATGTCTTAGAGCCAAGTGGGGGAGTCTGCTATGAGTAGTTGATTGCATGGTTAGGTGCTATGTTGGTCCCAGTTTGAGGCGTGCGAGTGAATCAGTCCTGGTTTGCGGAAAATGGAGACCGGGGATAGCCCGAGTAAAGGAAAATTTTGACAAGGTTATATTATGCTTCACAGGGTATGAGAATCACGGAATGTCTAGAGTTGTTGTTGGTAAAGGATGATCAGTGCATAGAGTAGGAAGTGGCTTGGCTATATTGGGATGAGGTTGCATTCTGCGGTGTCTGAAGTGCGAGTGAGGCACAGGTTGGTCGGTTCTTTTGGTCTGGTAAATCACAATTTGAATAAGAGTGAATGACTCTCAAGAATATTTCTAATGTGTTCAAGATTCTACAGGGAATAATTGGGCATCTTAAAGTTGAGTATGTGATTAGAAACTGCGTTTTCATTGAAAGAGGTCAAGACTTGAGGTATTTCTATGTTAATTGTGGGATTCTATATATTAGTATTAAGAAAGTGAAGGTAACAGATTTAGATTCGCAGGAAGTTCTTTAGAGTAAAGTATTCTGGAATGTGATGTTTCTGGGAATATTTGAGAGAGCATTCAACGGCTTATGCATTTTAGACAGCATGGTTTTATGCTTGGGTCTCGTGTGGTAAGCCTGGGTTGAAGAATTGTGGTGCTACAGGAAATATCCAATTGAAGATGAATCAGAAGGAAATTTAGATAGATGGAGTAGCTCGATAGTAGATCGGACCGGTATGGTAAGGATATGATTAATTCCGTACGGGTGTTCGAGGTGAGGAGTTCTTGCGGGTATTTTGCAGCGATGCTCTTAGGTTTTGATGACTTGCTTAGCTTGGTCGAGTTAGAAGGATTCAGTCCTGGCAGGTCTGAGTTGTGCAAAGGGAATTCAGAGAGTTCTTGATGGTTTTTACCACGGTTTGAAGATGTATATTTTCTATGGGCATGCGGAGCATGGGATGTATAGTGATTTTTCTTCTAGATTGGGACCAATGGAAAGTTCTTGACCAGTTGAGTACGTAGATGTTTGTGGCTCGGAAGGAAGATGAAGTTCTCATGTTATCCTAGGGCGGTATGTTATATGCGATATGTTGTGAGGATCGAGATTTGCATGTGTAAGGTTACGGTTCAGTGCTGAAAGGAAGTTCATGAAATTCTTAGGCAGCACAGGCAGTTTCAGATGATTAAGGAAGTGGTAGTGCTAATTGGGATGATTTGACGAGGGTATATATTTCAGAAAAGGCAATGTGATTAAGTTGATGGTACTTCGGTAGTATTGCAGCACTTTCTTGTTAGATCGACTGGTGATATTCGAGTTTGCTTGGTGGCATAGGGAATTTTTTTGAGTATCTATCGTGGAATGATTGGGTATTTGAGGCGTAGCATGTATTCGGACGACGAAATTGGGATCGGATATGGTGATTCATGGGCCGTGTGGATTTGGAGACAGAAGTTCTCATATTCAAGCTATGTTGTGGTTGTGGATCATGTGTATCGACACGGTTTAGCAACTATCGGGATTTGGAGGCTCGAGTGGATCTTTCTTTGTTGGTATGGTAGATGTTGGCTGAGATGTTGGAGTTTAGACTGGTTGTCTCAGTGTTGGGTTATTCTGGACTATTACGCTATGGGCTAAAGCCGAAAATGCCACGAGTTGAGTGGCGAGGTGCGGCGGATTATGTTCTAGTAGAGTGGTTTATATTTTAAAGACCAGACGAACGGTTGGGACGGATTGCCTTTCTTAATTGAGCCTTCGTGATGGATGTGAGCACGTGATTTTTGCCGTATAAGAATTATTCCCATAAATTCAAACAAAATAATTTTTTCCATTGTTTGCAATTTCGTAGATTTTGTGGCACTTTTTAGGCAATTTTTTGCATTTGTCTGTGCATGCTAATTTTGTTTAAATTATGAAAAATACAAAAAACTATGTTGCATTTGCATTTAGGATTTAACTTTGCATTTTTAAAATTAATTAGTAATTTAGTTGCTTTTAAGAAAATGGAAAAATCACAAAAATAACTTAGTTTTACACTTTTAAATTTAGTCTTGAATTTTGGTGGTTTTTCTTTTAATTTGGTTAATTGTGGTAATTATTAATAAAGTTAATTAATTTAATGTGGTAGGACAATTTGATCTAGGAATTAATGTTTGTTTCATTTTTAGTTTTAATTTTTATTTAAAAAAAAAGAGAAAAAAGAAAAAGAAAGAGAGGGTTAAAAGAAAGAGATGTGAATCAAGCCTTGGGCTGATTTTAATTCAATGCCTAAGCCCAATTCTATTTTCCCCTCCCAAAAACCTTGAATCCGCCCAGGCCAGCCCATAACCTAGACCCTGACCCATCCGAGACCGGACCCTTTCCCCATTAACACCAAACGACCCCGTTTAACATTGGTTGAATCTGAGCCATTGATAGTGCTTCATCCAACGACCAAGGAACTCCACCGCTTTTCACATAATAATGTCCGAACATTCCAGAGACCCTTCAGTTCATCCCCAAATCCCTGTACTTCATCTCCTCCTCCGTTGAACCCCAATCCGCCATTGTCACAGTGGTTCTTCCTCAAACCACTACCAAAACTATACCATACAACCCTCACTCACCCCTAACCCCTAACCCATCACCATATTCCCTCAATTTATCACCAAACAAGGCCAATTTCGGATCTAGGAAGGCAGAAAGGGAAACAAAATCACTCGAGTGTTTTCCAGTTTTGACAAGGTGATTAAGAGTCGAAACTGGCCTTGCTCGTTTGTTCTTAACAAGAACACGTGATTGAGGCCGATTTCGGCTCGAAATCGAAAAACTTCAGAATCTTTCTTCAAGCCATATTCGTTTTCTGTTTATTGTAGGTATCATCTCTCTTTTATTTTGTTTTTTTTCGTCCTTTTGTTCTTCTCCCCGACCTCATCTCCTTCTGCTTCATATGTTCTTTTGTCATTATTTTTCGTTCTGTAAGTATCGTTCTGTTTTGCATGATTAGGGTAAAAGAATGTTAGTTGCGATTCATGTTTAGTTTTAATTCTGCCTCGTTTGTTTTGGGTTCCATTTTGAAGTTTTCCGATTTTGGGCAAATCCATTCAGCCCATTAATTCTTTTGTGAGTTTTTATTTTTAGTGGGATTTGGGCTCTGTCAATAGAGGCTCAGAAAAGGGAATAAGGCCAGGTTTGCAAAGCTGATTTGGGATTGCTATTTGGGTCAATTTGACCCAGTAATGGAAGGGTAAATAACTTAGGTTTAAGGGGTAGTTCAGAGAGTTTAGGTGAAAGAATCTCTTGTAACTGAATTAGGAAGCTTCTAGGAAGCTGGGGTGGGGACTTATATGAAATCTGATGTTTTAAACTAAGGACCTTGGAGCAAAAATGAAAATATGAAAAGGGTCAAAATGAAAAATCTGATTTCTTTAGGCTGCCCTAGTGCCTTACCTATAAAGGTATCCATTTCTTCAATCTCAAGGGGATTTTTGGAGGAGAGGAAAAAAGACTGAAGACTTGATTTTCTGGATTCTTTTGTTGAGACTGCTTGAATTACATCAAAATTCAGCTTCTGGATTTCTGGGGTTAGTTTAAAAATTTTCTGAGAAGGTTATTTTCAAGTCATGGCATTTGATTAGAAAGGTTTTGAATCCGGGACTTCAAGAATTGGATTAGAGCTAGTTTTTTTGGACTTTTTTTTACTATTGTACCATTGGCATTCCTAAGTTGATTTCATCTACTGAGTGGTTGAATCTGGGCTGACTGCTATTGCCTGTGGCTGACCTTCTCATCTTTCTGTTATTTTTTGCTTTCCAGGTATCTCTCTGGCTCATGTTGACCGTGTAATTCGAGTAGAAACTTGATGGAATACAAGCTGTGCTTAATTTAGTGTTCCCTGTTCCTACTACTTTAACATTATGTAGTAAAACTGTAATGATAAGTGTTATATGAGCTGACATTTGCATATTATAAATCTGATTTGGGGTTACAATTAAATGTTTAGTCTTAAGGTAAATAGCATATTCAGAAGTGGTGCAAGCAAGTCTTGTATAGGCAATTGAATATGTATATAGGTTGGGACTCCTATTTGGGATCAAAATGTATATGGTGTTTCACAGTTGTTTTCCTGCTGATTAAAGTATTAGCTACAATTACAAGCATGCTTTGTATTTTGCATTTGTTGTTTACTAAGTGTGAAATGCCCAAGCCATGTTGAGAACTTTGGTCTGATTGTTGAGGTTCAGGTGAAATGGGATTTTAATTGCTGGGTTGGATACTGTCAGTAATTAATTGAGCGTGTTCGGCTATTGTAAGAGCTTCGCTATTTAATCCTATAAGTTATATTAGGTTGAAGTCTAATTAAGGTTTAAATTCCATATCAGCACTTCTAGTTAATTTAAAGCTTCGAAATTTTAGAGTCATCTGCTGTACAGTTGCTTAAGAATTAGACTTCTAATTGTTTTCAAAATCATATCATTGCTAAAGCTTTCATGTAATTATCCATTGGTCAATTAAAGGATGATTTTAAAACTTTCGTGTATATGGTAATTCTTTGTTTAGCCATTTGGAGTTATCTCTATCTTTTGCTGTTTCAATCACTGCTTATACGTTGTGAAGGCTCAATGTTGAGTCCTGTTTGAGGTAGCTCTGGGGTTCTGAAATTGGGCTCACCTTGGGCCAAATCCTTGTGAATAGGACTTGGATCATTTTCGCCCCTTTTACCCCGTTTTTTGGCTAAGAATACGCGTTAACCAAGGCCCATTAGTTGTTGGGCAGGTTCGAACCTTGGCAAAATATCAGAATCACATTAAACCTTGACTTAGTCAATTAATTGGGCTCTTAAAAGCAAATTTGAGGTGAGTCGTATTAGGTAAGATATAATTATGGCCCTCATAATTTAGTTTAGCAACCTCTTAGTTAGCATAAATCGAGGTGCGTCGTGGCGAACAAAATCTTAAAATGCACGGCCCTCACTTAATTAATTTTGTTTATCCTTAGAAATCGAGGCGTGCCATTTAGCGAAATTCCATGGCCCTCGCAAAGTGCAAAAGCGTAGTAGGCACGTATTTTAATAATCTACTTACCTAAACTCGGGTGCACATTTATGTGACCCAAATCCAAATCTCAACGATGTTCAAATATGTCAAAAACCACGGGTGCATTTATGTGACGTGGTTCGAGACGTGTTTTAATAACGTTGTAATTTTCTTTAAAAAATGAATAAAAGCGGTTATGAAGTTAAAATTGCACCATGGGTTAAAACATCAGATAATAGGCCAATTATAACAGTTGAGCGACCGTGCTAGAACCACGGAATCCGGGAATGCCTAACACCTTCTCCCGAGTTAACAGAATTGCTTACCCGGATTTCTGTGTTCGCGAACTGTAATACAAAGTCAATCTTTTCCTCGATTAAGGATTTGAAACGGTGACTTGGGACACCATAAATTATCCCAAGTGGTGACTCTGAATTTAATAAATAAATAATCCCGTTTCGATTGTCATTTTAAGTTGGAAAAAACTCCCTTATATACTCCCTTCTCGGGGGGTGGAGGAAAAAGGAGGTGTGACAGCTCTGGCGAATCCGCTGGGGATCGAACCCAGAATCTCTGGTTCAGGGTTTAGAATTCGAGCTTAGATGAATTATTATAGTTGGCTTTATTTATTATCTGATTTTATTATATGTTTGGGCCTAATGTGCTAAATGTTGCTTTTACCGCTTTGATATTATCTGATATGTATATAAACTGCTACGAAACCCCTCTCTTCTCTCTCCCGAGGAGTGCACGCTGGTCGTGACTTCTTTCTGTTAGTGTCATATCCCAAATAGAACGAGGTTCGGACAAGTTGCAAAGCCGGATGATCTTTTGGTTACCGGTACGCAGCCCCCCCTCGACTCGAGTTGTCCGCTCGGGTAAGCCAGGTCTAGAACAAATAAACCCAAGTTTTAAACCTAGTATAACAATACCTCATGCCGGATCCCTAGTAGGAATGTTTGTTTGCATCATGTGCATTTTGACTTTGGAGACTCAACACAAGGATTGGGTCTGTCTAGGACAGGTGTACCCGAAATGAAATGGCCATCCTGATGCATCCTACTTGCTACTTGTGCATTCATTTGCTTTGGATTTGCATGCTGACCGGCTTTTGAATAATAGGAGAAAGTTAAAAAAAAGAAAAGAAAATAGCAGTGTGAGGGCTAAGTGAGATAATCACTTGTTTTGAAAAACCAATGTCCAAATAGTATTGAAACTCTGCCGAAATTTTGATTTTTTTTATTTTGAAAAAAAGGGAAAGGATAAAAAGGTTGGTTTTTGTTTTAAATTGCCCGAACTACGCCAGTTTGATTCTCACAGGGTGTGGGATACGTAGGCAACCCTCATCGGGTCCAACTTCCCTTTTTGCAAAAATATCCCAAAAGAACAAAATTTTTACTTTTATTTGAAAATAATTAGGGTGATGCTATTCTTATCAAAAATAGCCAAATGTCCCTAAAAGGGCGCCGAAGGCTGCTTTTGCAAGAACAACCGCTTGTGGTCATTTTTCAAGATTTTCGCCGGTTAGCCAACACAGTCTTAAAATCTTCGTCTTCGAGGTGCTGAAAGGCCGTATTTACAAAACCAGATTTTATTTTGAAAAAAAGAAAAGGGTCAACTTTGTCCTTGAGTCAAATGAGTCTTGATTTTTTTACTTAATCACCCTAATAAATGTGCAGAATGAGCACGAGTCAAAGTTTGTCAATAACCGTTAGGAACAAGATCCCTTTGGAGTTGCATATGTGGTGGGAGGATCTGGGAAAACCAGAGCAAGATAAGGTCAGTCTACATTTGAGAGGTCTCACCAGATTGTTAAAGATCAGACCTAGAGGAGATATCATAAAGGCTTTGGTTACATTTTGGGACCTGGCCCATAACGTATTTTACTTCTCGGATTTTGAACTCACCCCAAACTTGGAAGAGATAGCAGGTTACATGGACAATACTGAAGGGCTGAGGCATAAGTATTTGATTGCGCCAAGAGCTGTTAACTCTCACAAATTCATGGATTTGCTAAAGATAAGCAAGGGAGTCCCGTACTCCGAGTTGGAGGATGGTTTTTCCACTCTACGTTTTATATACCAGAGGTACGGGCATGTAGGAGGGTTCAATGATCCGGGAAGCAGGGTTTGTAGCAAAGGAAACCGAACAAAATGGGATGAGCATAGGCGTTTCGCCTTCATGGTAGCTTTTTTAGGCCTTGTGGTGTTTCCCCGAAAAGACGGGAATATCGATTTGCGGGTGACTGGAGTTGTCAAGGTCCTGATTACCAACGCCAAGAGCACTCTTGCCCCTATGATAATGTCTGAGATATACCGAGCTCTCACAGCAGGTAAAGCTAGGGCAGATTTCTTTGAGGGATGCAATTTGCTATTACAGATGTGGATGATCGAGCACCTGTGTCATCGCCCTCAGTATATGAGTTACGGATCCACAGAGAAAAGTTGTATTGAAGAGTTTGACACAAGGATTTCAGGGTTCAAGCTGCCAGAGGGGTTTGGAGATTGGGTATCCCGCCTTCGTTCCATCACTGCGGGACAAATAGAATGGACACTGGGTTGGCTTCCTGTTGAAGAATTTGTGTATATGCCCGCCACTGGTCGTTACTTCCTCCTAATGGGTCTACGAGGTATTCAGCCCTATTCTCCTTACCGGGTGATGAGACAATTGGGAAGGTGTCAGGTGATGCACCCAGATGAAGATCTTAGTGTTTATGCGGTTGAGATCAGTTCCGACTGCCAATTTCATGAAGAAACAGTTCGTTCTATTTGGAACGAATGCCAGTATTTGACGGTGAACGCTCGAGTGCGGTGACCTATCTAGAGGCGAAGTGTCACCCGCCTATCTTGCCTGGTATAGAAAGAAGAACACCGCAAGGGCCGAACCAGAAAGACCAGCCAAAAAGCCTCACATTCAGGAATTCGTTGAGGCGTCACAAGAACAATGGGCTTGGTTGGCCAAAGAGAATGAGTACAGGGCCACAATAGGAAAGTTGGAGATACAAGTCAAAGAACATCAATTCGAGAATAGCTTACAAGCTGTGACAGACGAAGGTGAAAAGAAAAAGCTAGCCAAAGAAAACGAGACCCTTCGAGCCCAAATTCAGAAAATGAAAGTAGCGGCAAAAAACCCCGCCCGAAGTGCCAAATATGAAAAACTTATAGGTAACCTGAGACAGAAAATGAGTGACTATAGTTTTGATTTGAAAAAAGCAGAAAGTGAAATAACCAGGGTTCGAAAGCAATTGGCCAAAAATGTGAATGAACGAGCATGCCTGGTTAAGCAGTTGAAAGAAAAGTACGACAATGAGGTTGCAGGATTAAAGAAAAGGGTCGTTGCCGCAGAGAACAAAGTGATCAAGCAGGCGAAAGACTTTAAGGCAGAAAGAGAACATTGCTATACAACATTGGCACAATTAGAAATGGATTTACAACAACTTCAGGAGCAAAATCATGTGGCCGAGCAAACTTTGGAAGCCAGGGCCCAGCAGATCGGGCGTTTGTTGCAAGAAAAAGGAGTCATAAGAGAAAGAATTAGAACCATAGCCGATTACATTGTTGTGAAGTGCCAAGCCTGTGAGGATATGACTCGCACCACCTTCTTCGCAGCAGTGATGACATTTGTTAAACAGGTAATGAGTGACTTGGATAGACTTCAAAGGGATTTTGCATATAGGCCCGCGGCGAGACCGAACGATGTCCCGCGAGTACCAGGAGCATTAATGTATTCATGATTTTTCATTTGAGTCTGTATTTCCTTTTCCGTTAGAGTCTGTCAGTTGTTTTGAGTCTGTATTTTCTTTCTGTTGGAGTCTGTCAGTTGCTTTCAAGTCTATATTTTCTTTTGTAGGAGTATGATAGTTTATATTTGGAGTCTGTATTTCGTCCTTGCATCAGAGTCTGTTAGTTTCTTTCAGAGTCTGTTAGTTTTGAGCCTTTATAATCAAAGCATTTGCTTTTTATGAAAATTGAAAATCCCAAAAATGTTTTATTATTTACTTTCACACTTATCTCCCAGAACTACGCTCGGTCTGATTTATGTAGGGACATGATACATAGACAATCTCCATAGGATTCAACCATAACAAAAACAAAAGAGAGGAAAAACAAGAAAAGAAAAGAGAGAAAAACAAGAAACCATATGGCGGAAACCACGAGAGATCAAGCAAGGAAAGGTAAGAATGAAAAAAAAGAGGAGAGAAAAGAGAAGTTGCAAACGAAAATAACGAAAAGCCGAGATGACGCAAGCAGCCAATCAAATGCATAATAGAAACGGTTAACTACTTAGGTGCATTCATCCCCCAAAATGTGTGATTACTATTAAAGCCCTAATCGCTAACAAGGTTGTTGTTGATGTATTGAGTCCAGGTAGGTGGTTAGTTGATTGGCATTCTGGCAACTCACTCCTACAACACCCAATCAAAAGACAAGCTGAACATGGCCAACCAAGAACCAGAGGCAAGTATCGTCGATCCGTCGAAAGAGGTGGAGGAATTGGATGTTAATGCAATGAAGGAAGAGATGTATAAGTTAAAGCAACAAATGGCTGAAATGTACCAGGCCTGGGCAAAGGGGCATCCACCACCGGTTTATCCCACCAACCCTGCTTATATCCCACCATTGACTCAACCTTAGGAACCTCCCACTGTGAATTCATCTCCGTCCTTTACCCTCTACCAACAATGCTATGACACTACTTCCTACACATCACAAGATCCACCACCCAAACAAGTCCCACACCCCTCTCTACCAGTCACGCCTGTTTTTGTAACACTTCTACCTACTGCATTACACCGGTCTTCTAGTGAGCCTCTATTCCAGACTCACGACAACCAGTATTATCCCCCTAAGCCCACCTTCAAAGTTCCAGAACCGTATTCTTACACCCCTCATCTTGATCTCCCGGCAGAGACCGAGAAGCCACCCAAAAATCCTGAACAAGAGGAGATAATCAGAAAGTTCAAAAGCTTGGAACAATCGTTCAAAGATATGAGGGGTTTGGGAGGTCAAGTAAGTGTGGCCTATAAGGATTTATGTCTGTTCCCAGATGTTCAGTTACCAGCAGGGTTCAAGATGCCTAAGTTTGATCTGTATGATGGGCATGGTGACCCAGAAGCACACTTAAGAGGATATTGTAGCAAGATGAGAGGGGCAGACGGAAGAGATGAATTATTGATGGCATATTTCAGCCAAAGTCTGAGCGGATCGGCATTGGAATGGTATACCATACAAGATCACAATAGGTGGTACACATGGGACGATTTGGCCCAAGACTTCGCCTGTTATTTTTAATACAATCTTGAAATTATCCAAACCGTCTATCATTGACGAAGATTGAGAAAAAGCCTGGTGAGAGTTTCAGGGAATATGGATTCCGTTGGAGGGAGCAAGCAGCAAGGGTTGACCTCCGATGAAAGAAAGCGAGATAGTTGGTTATTTCTTGCAGGCCTTGGAGCCCACTTATTTTGGTCATTTGGTGTCAGCAGTGGGCAAGTCCTTTAATGAGGTTGTAAAAATGGGAGGCATGGTAGAAGAGGGACTCTAGTCTAATAAAATCATGAGCTACTCAGCAATTAAAGCAACCACCTAGGCCATTCAAAACAGTACTGGGGGTGTACTCGGGAAGAAGAAGAAAGAGGATGTTGCGACAATTGAGTTGGGAGCTTGGGTCGGATCCAGGGGCCCTTCACATTACTACAACCAGCTTCGACCCTATCACCAAACTTACCACCACACTCCATATAGCCCACCGCGACACTACTACCCACCGTCAGATCCCCATTTTTCTGTCCATCATGAACAAACATACACTCAACCTCTCGCTCACGCGCAATAGCGTGTGCCAGCTCCACAAAGTATCTACCCAGCTCCACAAAATGCCTATCCACCTCCAAGAGCCTATCGAAATCCCCTCAGAACAGGTTTCCAGCCCAATCAGGCCACCGAGAATGAGAGGTTGCAGAAGAAGAAGACTTTCACTCTATTGGGAGAATCCTATACCAGTTTGTTCCGTAGGTGGAGACAATTGGGTATGCTGAGTCCGATCGAACCAAAATTGCCAAATCCTCCCCTGAGGAATCTTGATCACTCCGTGAGCTGCGAATATTGTTCTGGTGCCCCAGGGCATGACACAGAGAAGTGCTGGCAATTGAAAACAGCTATTCAAGAGCTTATTGATACTAATCAGATCGAGGTCCAAGATCCGGAGGCACCTAATATCAACCAGAACCTATTGCCAGCTCATCAAGAGACAAATATGATTGAGATAGTGCATAAGGAAGGGGAGCCTAAGAAGCCTTCACAAACCGTCATGATGATTCGGTCCAGTGAAGCTAGGCCGTTCGAAAATTCAACAAGTGAGAAGTCTGCGATCAAGTTGAATGGGGGCAAACAGTGAGCCATCTGTGATAGTCAAGAAGGGTTCCTCAAGTGACGTTGCAGGGAAACATGAAAAAGCGAAAGTGGTTGTGCCAGGAGTGGCGAACAAGCCTGTTGTAATTGTGGAAGGTGCCCGCATAGACCCTGTCATCATTAAGCCGATAACTCAATGACCAATAGTCAATAGCAGGGCGGTCCCGTGGAATTATGAACGAGTGACAGTGACTTACAAGGGGAAAGAATTAAAGAAAAAGTATGTGAGACCCATGGTTTGACTCGATCGGGGAGATGCTTTGCTCCCGAAGAGTTGAGAAAAGCTAAAAGCTCCAAAGACAACCCAGTATTGGCGAAGAAAGCTGTGACTGAGGAAGAAGCAGAGGAGTTCTTAAGGAAGATAAAAGTGCAGGATTATTCCATTGTAGAGCAGTTGAGGAAGTCACAGGCTCAAATTTCATTATTGTCATTATTGATCCATTCAAACGAGCACCGTTGGGCTTTGATGAAGATCCTGAATGAGGCCCACATTTTTGACAAAATCTCAGTAAACCACTTGGAAAAGATATCTAACAAGATATTTGAGGTGAACAGAGTCACTTTTTCTGATGATGAGTTGCCCGTGGAGGGTACCGAGCACAATAGAGCCCTCTATCTGACAGTGAAATGCGAAGATTCCGTGGTTACTAGGGTACTGGTTGACAATGGTTTCAGCGCAAACATTTGCCCTCTCTCCACTCTGAACAAGTTGAAGGTGGATGATGAAAGAATTCACAAGAACAGTATCTGCGTTCGGGGATTCGACGGTGGGGGGAAAGATTCAGTCGGGGACATAGTGTTTGAGCTTACAATAGGGCCAGTTGAATTTACCATGGAGTTCTAGGTGCTCGATGTAGCTGTTTCTTACAATTTGCTGTTAGGTCGACCCTGGATTCATGCTGCCAAAGCGGTCCTGTCTACTCTGCAACAATGGTCAAGTTTGAATAGGATAGACAGGAAATCGTTGTGCACGGTGAGATAATTGGTGTGTTCCCAGCGATGCCATTGTTACGTTCATAGAGTTCGAGGACGACAAAGGGCCATGAGTTTATTAGGTTTTTGACATGGTATCGGTAGAGAAAATTCCAGAAGGGAAGTGCATTCCAACCCCGAGGGTAGCTGCCACATCAGTCATGGTAGCTACCGAAATGTTGAAAGATGGTTTTGTACCGGGCAAGGGTTTGGGTGCATCTCTGCAAGGTATCGTACAGCCGGTGTCTCTCCCCCAAATCTTGGATATGTTTGGTTTAGGGTTCAAGCCCACAACTGCGGACGTGAAAAGAGTTAGAAAGTTGAAACAGAGGGCCTGGGTCCTCCCAAAGCCCATCCCACGGTTCTTCAGATCATTTGTTAGGCCTGGCACCAAGAAACGCCCAGTTGCAACAGTTCCCAGTTTAGTGGTTGATGTAGATAGAGATTTGACTAAAACGTTCGAGAGGTTATTCGCCGATGTGAACATGTTGGAAGCTAAAGAGGGTTCGAGTAAAGTGGATGTGCAGTTTATTGGGCCCAGTGCAAAAATTAACAATTGGGAAGCTACTCCTCTCTCTACCAAGAAGGAGTTTTGGTAGTTTGCTTTGATTTTCTTTAAGTTTATCTGGATTATTCCAGGGTTGTAATTCAGATTCTAGGTTCCGTCAGTTTGGATGTATAAACTTTGTTATCTTTAATTTTAATGAAATGCAATTCCCCTTTTTTTTCCTTCCTGATAGTTTTATTTTTGTTTTTCTTTTCTTTCTTGTACAACTCTTTTTATGCTGGCTTCAATGATATGACATGCATGAGGAATCTTCGGCCCAGTCTTAAAAGCCAATCTAATTCTGAAATAGTAATTCAAGAAATAGAATGTGATGGTGAATCGGAATATGACGAGGATGAAGCCTTTGAAGAGATTAGTAAAGAATTAAGCCATTTTGAAGAAAATCCCAAGCCTAACCTGAGTGATATAGAAGCAATCAATTTAGGGGACCAAGATAATGTCCGGAAAACTAAAAGAAGTGTCCATCTTGAACCACAACTAAGAAAGGAGATAATTGAAGCACTATTCGAGTATAAAGATGTTTTTGCATGGTCCTATGACGACATGCCGGGTTTGAGCACTGGCTTGGTGGTTCACAAATTGCCCACTAACCCGGCATTTCCCCCTGTCAAGCAGAAGTTGAGGAAATTTAAAACTGATATGAGTGTGAAGATTAAGGAAGAGGTCACCAAACAGTTCGAGGCCAAAGTCATTCGGGTCACCCGGTATCCCACCTAGTTAGATAATGTTGTGCCTGTGCCGAAGAAAGATGGCAAGACCAGGGTGTGTGTTGATTATCGAGATCTCAACAAGGCAAGTCCCCAGGATAACTTCCCATTGCCGAACATCCATATATTGATCAATAATTGTGCTAAACATGAGCTTGGTTCTTTTGTGGATTGTTATGCAGGCTACCACCAGATCTTAATGGATGAGGAGGACGCTGAAAAGACGACATTCATCACGCCATGGGGAACGTACTGCTATCAGGTCATGCCATTTGGCTTGAGAAATGCTAGGGCAACCTACATGAGGGCGATGACAACCATATTCCATGACATGATACACAGGGAGATCTAGGTTTATGTGGATGATGTGATTGTGAAGACTAGAAAGCAGTCTGACCATGTTAGAGATCTGAGGAAGTTCTTCCAAAGGCTTCGCAGGTACAATCTCAAGCTCAATCCTGCAAAATACGTGTTCGATGTTCCATTTGGAAAGTTGCTGGGATTCATAGTCAGCCGCTGAGGTATTGAATTAGACCCGTCAAAGATCAAAGCTATCCAGGAATTGCCACCCCCAAAGAATAAGACTGAGGTGATGAGTTTGTTGGGGAGATTGAATTACATCAACAGGTTTATTGCTCAGCTCACGACAACTTGTGAGCCTATCTTCAAACTGTTAAAGAAAGATGTTGTGGTCAAGTGGACAGATGAATGTCAGGAAGCATTTGATAAGATAAAGGGGTACTTGTCAAACCCACCTGTGTTGGTCCCGCCGGAACCAGGGAGATCTTTGATTCTGTATTTGATGGTCTTGGACAATTCATTTGGATGTGTGTTGAGGCAGCATGACATCATCGGCAGGAAGGAGCAGACCATCTATTATCTCAGCAAGAAATTCACATCTTACGAGGTTAAGTACACTCACCTTGAGAGGACATGTTGTGCCCTGACTTGGGTAGCACAGAAGTTGAAGCACTATTTGTCATCTTACACTACTTACCTCATCTCTCGTTTGGATCCATTAAAGTATATTTTTCAGAAACCTATGCCTACAGGGAGGCTCGCAAAGTGGCAAATCTTGCTCACAAAATTTGACATCGCCTGTGTGACTAGGACTGTAATGAAAGCCCAGGCATTGGCCGATCATTTGGCTGAGAACCCAGTGGATGAAGAATATGAACCTCTGAAGACTTACTTCCCTGACGAAGAAGTCATGCATATTGATGAATTGGAACAAATTGAAAAGCTAGGATGGAAACTTTTCTTTGATGGGGCTGCTAACATGAAAGGCGTTGGGATAGGAGCGATACTTGTTTCTGGAACAGGGCATCACTACCCTGTTACGACTCAGCTTCGGTTCTACTATACTAACAACATGGCTGAATACGAGGCATGCATTTTGGGTTTGAGGATGGCTGTGGATATGGGTGTGCAGGAAGTCTTGGTCTTGGGTGACACGGACCTTCTGGTGCACCAGATTCAAGGGGAATGGGAAACACGAGATTTAAAACTCATACTGTACCGACAGTGCTTGCAGGATCTTTGTCAACGGTTCCAATCAATAGAGTTCAGGCGTATTCCAAGGATTCATAATGAGGTTACTGATGCTTTGGCTACTCCGGCATCAATGTTGCACTATCCCGATAAGGCTTATATGAACCCTTTGCAGATTCAAGTCCACGATCAGCACGCTTATTGCAATGTGGTGGAAGAAGAGCTCGATGGGGAGCCTTGGTTTCATGATATCAAGGAATACATCAGGATGAGGGTGTATCCAGTACAAGCCACAGGTGACCAAAAGAGAACAATTAGGCGGTTGGCAAGCGGTTTTTTCTTCAGCGGAGGGGTTCTGTACAAAAGGACTCCAGATCTTGGGCTGCTGAGATGCATAGATGCTAGGAAAGCTATAACTATTATGATCGAAGTACATTCTAGAGTCTGTGGGCCGCACATGAGTGGGTACGTGCTGGCAAAGAAGATTCTCCGAGTAGGTTATTATTGGCTCACTATGGAGCGAGATTGTATCAGTTTCGTACGTAAATGTCATCAATGCCAAGTGCATGGAGATTTGATTCATTCTCCACCATCTAAATTACACACGATGTCCGCACCATGGCCCTTTGTCTCTTGGGGCATGGATGTCATTAGGCCAATTGATCTATCAGCATCAAACGGGCACATGTTCATTCTGGTGGCCATAGACTATTTCACCAAGTGGGTAGAGGCTAAAACATTCAAGTCTGCAACCAAGAAGGCGGTGGTTGAATTTGTGCACTCAAATATCATTTGCCGGTTTGGGATACCGAAGGTGATCATTACAGACAATAGGGCTAATCTAAATAGTCATCTGATGAAAGAAGTGTGTCAACAGTTTAAGATTACACATCACAATTCCACCCCATATCGCCCAAGGCGAATGGAGTAGTCGAGGCAGCCAACAAGAACATAAAGAAGATACTTCGGAAAATGGTGGAAGGGTCCAGGCAATGGCATGAGAAGCTGCCTTTTGCATTGTTGGGTTATCGCACTACTGTTTGTACTTCAGTAGGGGCAACTCCTTATTTGTTGGTATATGGCACGGAAGCAGTGATACCCGTGGAAATTGAAATTCCATCCCTTCGAATTGTTGCAGAAGCCAAAATTGGCAATGATGAGTGGGTTAAAACCCGCCTGGAACAATTGAGGTTGATTGACAGAAAAGATTAGCAGCAGTGTGTCATGGCCAGTTGTATCAACAAAGAATGGCAAGAGCATATAATAAGAAGGTGCATCCACAGAAGTTTGAAGTGGGTCAGTTGGTATTGAAACACATTCTTCTTCATCAGGATGAAGCCAAAGGCAAGTTCGCCCCAAACTGGCAGGGGCCGTTCGTTGTGACAAGAGTGTTGTCCAATGGTGCTTTGTATTTAATGGATATAGAAGGCAAATGTGTAGAAATGACCATCAATTCTGATGTAGTCAAAAGATACTATGTATGATTTCTTTGGTCAAATTGGGTTTGTTTGTACTTGGCATATTTTGGAGATTGGAATGATAAAGGCATTTTGTTCTACTATCTAAACACTTTATCCTTCGTTACCCAGTTGAGCCTTATTTATTTTCTTTCATACCCCTCTTTTGGAATCAGTAGCAAAGTTCATAAACGCAAGCGTAAAACATAAGTAAAGGAAGAAGGAAAAAAAAGAGAAAGAAAAGAGAAAAAGAGAAAGAAAAGAATGAAAAGAGAGAATAAAAGAATGAAAAAAAGAGAAGAAAAACAACAAAAAGAGAAAAAGAAAGCAAAAAAAGAGAAAAAAAAGAAGAAGAAAGAGAAAAGAGAAAATCACAACAATAAAGTAATTTTTATAACATGAACTACGTTCGACCTGATTCCTTTTAAGGATACGTAGGCATCCTTATGCTTCGGTCCTATCAAAATAAAATCCAAAGTCCCCAGGCAAGAAACTGGGGCAGAAGTTGTGGTTGTTGTAAGAAATCTGATTCCAAAATTTGTAATTTTAACCCATTTGAATTGTTTTGAGACTTTTATACCCTTTTCTTTCTAACCCTGTCCAAAAGCCCACGTTACGATCCAAAGAAAGACCTTCTAATCAGTCTTCGAGAAATGCCGAGTCAAGCAGGTAGAGGGGAATCATATCAAGGGCAACACTCTGGTCCAAGCAAGAAAAAATGAAAATGAGAGAGTCTTATTGGTGAAAACCCTCACGGGCACTGTAAGGCGACGGAGCTGAGAGAAATAAAAAATGAGAGAGTCTTATTAGTGAAAACCTTCACGGGCACCTTGAGGCGAAAGTGAGTTGAGAGATAAACAAATGAGAGAGGCTTGTTGGTGAAAACCCTTCAGGGCACCGCATGCCGAACAATGTCAAGGTTTTGGCGAAGAAATCAGGTTATGGAAATTCCGGGGCAACAAGTATGGCAACTGAAAGTTGATTGGTTGGACAGATTGGGCCGATTAATCCGAAATGCATGTTATGATCATTGGTGCCAGCAGTTCCACTTAGATAAGTCCTTTTTTTTATTTTCCCCTTAAGATAGTCTTCCAGTTTTGGATTCTTCTCATCCTTAACTCCGAAAGTCATTGCATTTCATTTCTTTTGGGTTTATTTTTCTAAGATGTTCCCAATGTCAGTTTTTTTTAAGCAAATAAAAAGGAATTTCAAAGATTACTACCAACTTCCAAAGTGGCACAAGGCGCAGGGCAGCCAGGGCATTGCTAGAGGTAGTATGATATGAAATGAGGTATAAAAGGTTAGTGGAAGTTCCATTGGTGAAACTGTTCGGTAATTTCGTGGGAAATGCAGAGGTTCAAACAGATGGGTCAGAGATATAATACAACGGTTTGGGTATAAAACACTTGGGTCATCCAAGGTCATGGGGTTTGAAAAACAGCCGGGAAGTCAAGCAGTTCTTAGCCAGTTTAGAGGGAGCCAATCAACAAAGCACGACAGCGGAGAAACCTTTAGCAAAGAATGCCATCAACTAACCACTACATTCTAAACTAACAAGATTTTTCTTTGATTGAAACAGGGGCAGAAAATTTCAATTGTTTCGGAGGAACCCTCCGTAAGGGGGAAAACGAGCACCAGATAGGTTTGACTTGTGATTTTCAGGACCCTCCTGGATAATGGGATTTAGTTTTAAGTTTTCATGACCCCCCTAAATAATGGGACTTAGCTTTAAGATTTCTATTAAATAACAACACTTAGCATAAATTTTGCTGTAGGGTAGTATAATTCAGCCATAAAAGTTGTCACTCTTAAGATAAGACTTGATGTTTGATTTTCAGGACCCTCCTAGATAATGGAATGTAGTTTTGAGACCTTCTTAGATAACCAGATTTAGCGGAAGTCACACCTTTAGAAGATATAATTTAGATTTTAAAACCATCATTTAATTAGGAGTTTCAGGACCCTCCTAGATAATGAGATCTAGCTTTTAAAATTCTTTGAGATTTTCTGGTAACATGATTCAATTAACACTCACAGATGCGTCCAACATCAAACTGGGGTAGAAGTTTTCTTTGCTTTTGTCTCTTTTGTGGAAATCAGGCGTCCATCTAGAGAACAAGGGAATACATTTTCAAGTTTGGTAATCAGGCGCTCACCTGAAGAACAAGGGAATACATTTCAAGTTTTGGTAATCAGGTGCCAACCTGAAGAATAAGGGAATACATTTTCAAGTTCAGTAATCAGGCGCCCACCTGAAGAACAAGGGAATACATTTTTAAGTTTTAGCAATCAGGCGCCCACCTGGAGAACAAGTGAATATATTTTCAAGTTCAGTAATCAGGAACCCACCTGGAGAACAAGGGAATACATTTTTAAGTTTTAGCAATCAGGCGCCAACTGGAGAACAAGGGAATACATTTCAAGTTCAGCAATCAGGCGCCCACCTGAAGAACAAGGGAATACATTTTTCAAAGTTCAATAATCAGGTGCCCACCTGGAGAACAAGGGAATACATTTCTCAAGTTCAGCAATCAAGCGCCCACCTGGAGAGCATGAGAATATATTTCAAGTTCAACAATCAGGAATCCGCCTGGAGAGCAAGGAATACAGTTCAAATTCAGCAGTCAGGTGTCCACCTGGAGAAAGGGAAAACATCTCAAAGTGTAGTTGGCAGTCAGGCATCCACCTGGAGAAAGGGAAAACTTCTCAAATTACAATTCAAGGCGACAACAAAGGGATTCCACCTGGAGAATACAAGTCAACAAGGCAACAAGAACCACAAGAGCAAGTTTGAAGATATAGATAGGATTTGTTAATGCATAAATCATAGTCTAGTCTAGTTTTTTTTATTTTGACATGGTGTAATAAGGGGGTTCAGTAAGCAGTAGTAGCAGTAGCAACAACAACAGTAAATCACGGCTTCATGGTAGCCCCAGCTACCAAAACGTCCCGAACTATACTGACCTGATTCCTTTATAGCCAAGGATATGTAGGCAACCTCGGAAGCAGGGTGCGGTCAAATCTTTCAAAATGCTTCCCATGGAGTATTCAAACGGGCAAAAATCGCTCGTATCCGCTCACTTTATCTGTTGCACGAAAACTCTTCGTGTTTTCGAGCAAAGAGGGGCAGCTGTGAGCACGTGATTTTTGTCCTATAATAATTATTCCCATAAATTCAAACAAAATAAATTTTTTCCATTGTTTGCAATTTCGTAGATTTTGTGGCACTTTTTCGTCAATTGTTTGCATTTGTCTGCGCATGCTAATTTTTTTATAAATTATGAAAAATACAAAAAAATATGTTGCATTTGCATTTAGGATTTAACTTTGCATTTTTAAAATTTATTAGTAATTTAATTGCTTTTAAGAAAATGGAAAAATCACAAAAATAACTTAGTTTTACAATTTCAAATTTAGTCTTGAATTTTGGTGGTTTTTCTTTTAAGTTTGTTAATTGGGGTAATTATTAATAAAGTTAATTAATTTAATGTGGTAGGACAATTTGATCTAGGAATTAATTTTTGTTTCATTTTTAGTTTTAATGTTTTTTTAAAAAAAGAGAAAAAAGAAAAAAAGAGAGAGGGTTAAAAGAAAGAGATGTGAATTAAACCTTGGGCTGATTTTAATTCAATGCCTAAGCCCAATTCTATTTTCCCCTCCCAAAACCTTTGAATCCGCCCAGGCCAGCCCATAACCCAGCCCCTGACCCGTCCAAAACCGGACCCTTTACCCATTAACACCAAACAACCCCGTTTAACATTGGTTGAATCTTAGCCATTGATAGTGCTTCATCCAACGGCTAAGGAACTCCACCCCTTTTCATATAATAATGTCCGAACATTCCAGAGACCCTTCAGTTCATCCCCAAATCCCTGTACTTAATATCCTCCTCCGTTGAACCCCAATCCGCCATTGTCACAGTATTTCTTCCTCAAACCACTACCAAAACTACACTATACGACCCTCACTCACCCCTGACCCCTAACCCATCACCATATTCCCTCAATTCATCACCAAACAAGGCCAATTTCGGATCTAAGAAGGCAGAAAGGGAAACAAAATCACTCGAGTGTTTTCCAATTTTGACAAGGTGATTAAGAGTTGAAACTGGACTTGCTCGTTTGTTCTTAACAAGAACACGTGATTGAGGCCGATTCCGGCTTGAAATCGAAAAACTTCAGAATCTTTCTTCAAGCCATATTCGTTTGCTGTTTACTGTAGGTATCATCTCTCTTTTATTTTGTTTTTTTTCATCCTTCTGTTTTTCTCCCCGACCTCATCTCCTTCTGCTTCATCTGTTCTTTTGTCATTATTTTTCGTTCTGTAAGCATCGTTTTGTTTTGCATGATTAGGGTAAAATCATGTTAGTTGCGATTCATGTTTAGTTTTAATTTTGCCTCGTTTGTTTTGGGTTCCATTTTGAAGTTTTCCGGTTTTGGGCAAATCCATTCAGCCCATTAATTCTTTTGTGAGTTTTGATTTTGAGTGGGATTTGGGCTCTATCAATAGAGGCCCAGAAGGGGGAATAAGGCCAGGTTTGTAAAGTTGATTTGGGATTGCTATTTGGGTCAATTTGACCCAGGAATGGAAGGGTAAATAACTTAGGTTTAAGGGGTAGTTCAGAGAGTTTAGGTGAAAAAATCTCTTGTAACTGAATTAGGAAGCTTCTAGGAAGCTGGGTAGGGACTTATATGAAATCTGATGTTTTAAAGTAAGGACCTTGGAGCAAAAATGAAAATATGAAATGGGTCAAAATGAAAAATCTGATTTCTTTAGGCTGCCCTAGTGCCTTGCCTATAAAGGTATCCATTTCTTCAAGCTCAAGGGGATTTTTGGAGAAGAGGAAAAAATATTGATGACTTGATTTTCTGGATTCTTTTGTTGAGACTGCTTGAATTACATCAAAATTCAGCTTCTGGATTTCTGGAGTTAGTTTAAAAATTTTCTGAGAAGGTTATTTTCAAGTCATGACATCTGATTAGTAAGGTTTTGAATCCGGGACTTCAAGAGTTGGTTTAGAGTTGGTTTTTTTTGGACTTTTTTTTCTACGGTACCATTGGCATTCCAAAGCTGATTTCATCTGTTGAGTGGTTGAATCTGGGCTGACTGCTATTGCCTGTTGCTGACCTTCTCATCTTTCTGTTATTTTTTTCTTTCCAGGTATCTCTCTGGCTCATATTGACTGTGTAATTCGAGTAGAAACTTGATGGAATACAAGCTGTGCTTAATTTAGTGTTTCCCTGTTTCTACTGCTTTAACATTATGTAGTAAAACTATAATGATAAGTGTTATATGAGCTGGCATTTGCATATTATAAATCTGTTTTGGGGATACAGTTAAATGTTTAGTCTCAAGGTAAATAGCATATTCAGAAGTGGTGCAAGCAAGTCTTGTATAGACAATTGAATATGTATATAGGTTGGGACTCCTATTTGGGATCAAAATGTATATGGTGTTTCACAGTTGTTTTCCTGCTGATTAAAGTATTAGCTACGATTATAGGCATGCTTTGTATTTTGCATTTGTTGTTTACTAAGTGTGAAATGCCCAAGCCATGTTGAGAACTTTGGTCTGATTGTTGAGGTTCAGGTGAAATGGGATTTTAATTGCTGGGTTGGATACTGTCAGTAATTAATTAAGCGTGTTCGGCTATTGTAAGAGCTTGGTTATTTAATCCTATAAGTTATATTAATTTGAAGTCTAATTAAGGTTTAAATTCAATATCAGCACTTCTAGTTAATTTAAGGCTTCGAAATTTTAGAGTCATCTGCTGTACAGTTGCTCAAGAATTAGACTTCTAATTGTTTTCAAAATCATGGCATTGCTAAAGCTTTCATGTAATTATTCATTGGTCAATTAAAGGATGATTTTAAAACTGTCATGTATATGGTAATTCTTTGTCTAGCCATTTGGAGTTATCTCGATCTTTTGCTATTTCAATCACTGCTTATACATTGTGAATGCTCAATGTTGAGTCCTGTTTGAGGTAGCTCCGGGGTTCTGAAATTGGGCTCACCTTGGGCCCAAATCCTTGTGAATAGGATTTGGATCATTTTCGCCCCTTATTCCCCGTTTTCTGGCTAAGAATATGCGTTAACCAAGGCCCATTAGTTGTTGGATAGGTTCGAACCTTTGGCAAAATATCAGAATCACATTAAACCTTGCCTTAGTCAATTAATTGGGCTCTTAAAAGCAATTTTGAGGGGAGCCGTATTAGGTAAGATATACTTATGGCCCTCATTATTTAGTTTAGCAACCTCTTAGTTAGCATAAATCGAGGTGTGCCATGCCGAACAAAATCTTAAAATTCATGGCCCACACTTAATTAATTTTGTTTATCCTTAAAAATTGAGGCGTGCCATTTAGCGAAATTCCATGGCCCTCGCAAAGTGCAAAAGCATAGTTGCTTTAGGCGCATATTTTAATAATCTACTTTTCTAAACTCGGGTGGACATTTATGTGACCCAAATCCAAATCTCAACGATGTTCAAATATGTCAAAAACCACGGGTGCATTTATGTGACAGGTTCGAGACGTGTTTTAATAACGTTGTAATTTTCTTTAAAAAATGAATAAAAGTGGTTATGAAGTTAATATTGCACCATGGGTTAAAACATCAGATAATAGGCCAATTATAACAGTTGAGCGACCGTGCTAGAACCACAGAATCCGGAAATACCTAACACCTTCTCCCGGGTTAACAGAATTCCTTACCCGGATTTCTATGTTCGTGGACTGTAATACAGAGTCAATCTTTTCCTCGATTCAGGATTTGAACCGGTGATTTGGGACACCATAAATTATCCCAAGTGGCGACTCTGAATTTAATAAATAAATAATCCCATTTCGATTGTCACTTTAAGTTGGAAAAAACTCCCTTATATACTCCCTTCTCGGGGGGTGTAGGAAAAAAGAGGTGTGACAGCTCTGGCGACTCCGCTGGGAATCGAACCCAGAATCTCTGTTGCGGTTCTATCGGGGTTCATATTGGAAGTTGAGCGGGAAAAGTAATTGGGTGTTGCTCGGTGGATGGCATATCGGTTACGTCCTATCGGGTCTGCGTGGTATATTTTCCTTGTTTCACCGTGGGTGTAGTGATTTGCTTTGGTTCCAGGCATCAAATTGTACGTGGTTGTCAATTTCGAGCATAGTGACTTGGGGTGTTTTAGGTGGAGTAGTGTTTGATAGGATCGCGCATTGCAGCGAAGCTATGTGGAGATATGACCTTGCAGGTTAGATTCGTGTGTTCTATTCTATGATATGAGATGGATTCTCAGCCTTGTGTTTTGGTGGTACTGGTGAGCTTGAGGTACATCTCTTTTATTTGAGTCATTTTCATGATTTGAGTATGTTCGGACCGTTGCCTATTGGTATGCGTACTGTGCTAGTTGTGGCTTAGGCCTCTATTGATATGTCATGTCACCAGAGTGGTGTGTTGGATTATAGGAGCTCATTGGGATCATTAATGAATACAAACGGATTCGATTTCAGCATGTTGGAAGGATAAGATCAAGGTTCGGCTCGGAAATTTGCTATGGTATTTGTCAGGGGAGAAGTAACTTCATGAATGGTTGACCTGAGAAATGGTCGTGGTTTAGTGCGTATTTCATTTATTATTGGCAGTATATGGAAGTGTTGGAATGAGACTTTAGTTGATTAGAGGTTTTCTACCAGTATTCGGTTGTTGTGGGCAGCTGCTGCAAATAGAAGTTATCGCTATGAGTGTTTGAGTTATGTGGTATATCATGGGATTTCTCCCGAGGTTGTAGGCATGGGTTATTACAGCTGGTTCGGGTCTATTCAGAGTATAGGTGTGAGGTTTTGATCGTATTGATGGTTTCAGAAGTGGAAATGTGATTCTATGGCTTATGGGCCAGACTGGATTGTGTAATTTCAGTTGCAATGTGTTATGGGACCTATATGAGATAGGGTGATGTGGGATCACCCCCGGGTATATGCATGGTAAAGTTATTTAGCTATTGGTTGGCTTCTAGTACAACTCTGGGTACGTTCGAGGGTGAACGTGTGTTTAGGTGGAGGAGGATGTAACGACCCGACCAGTCATTTTGAGCTTTTGCACTTTGATCGACAGTTCTTGGGCATGACATGCCCCGCTTGATGTATTATGACTGATGTAAATCGTTGGTTTTGGTTTTCACAAAAATTGGAATGAAATTGAAGAACAGTTCTCAGTTGTAGCTTAAAAATTTGAAGATTTGACTTATTTGTATATGAGCTCGGATCGGAATTTATATGATTTGATTAGCTCCGTTGGGTGATTTATGAATTAGGTGTGTGATCAGAATTGGTTTTGGAGGTCCAGAATAGAATTAGGTTTGAATTGGCGAAGTTGAGATTTTGGCGATTTCCGGTTGGTAGGTGAGATTTTGGTCCGGGGGTCGGAATAGAATTCTGAGAGGTTTAGTAGCTTCATTGTGTCATTTGGGACGTGTGTGCAAAATTTCAGGTCATTTGGACGTGGTTTGGTTGGGTTTTTGATCAAAAGCGTATTTCGGAAGTTTTTTTTGAAAACTTAGGCTTGAATTTGATGTGATTTGGTAGATTTGATGTTGTTTGAGGTGTTTTAATGATTGGAACAAGTTTGAATAAGGTATTGGGTTATGTTTATACTTTTGGTTGAGGTCCCGGGGGCCTCGGGGTAATTTCGGGTGGTTATCGGAGAATTTGGAAATTTGTTGCAGCTTCAGATTTGCTGCTTTTGTTATTTTCGCATTTGTGGGTTGTGGACCGCAGATGCGGCCACATATGTGCGGGTGATCAGTCGTAGAAGAGAAAATGCACCTGCTTGGCAGAGACCGCAGGAGTGGTTAGGCGGGCCGCATCTGCGATGTCGCAGATGCGGGGATTTGATCGCAGATGCGATTTTTGGCCAGTTGAGTGATATCCGCAGATGCGGAGAAATTACCGCAGAATCGGTACCGTAGGAGCGGTGGTGGGGTCGTAGATGTGAAAACCCCTGGGCAAAATGTTTTAAGTTATTTCATCCGCGATTTTTGGGTCATTTTTCCACCATAGTTGGTCTTTTTGAGAGCTTTTTGAAGGAAATCAAAGAGGGATTCAAGGAGAAGCGTTTGGAGGTAAGATTTTCGAACCTAAAACTCAAATCTATTGTGAAATCAACCTAGAAATTATGGAACTAAGCTAAAAATGGAAGAACTAGGGCTTGGGATTTTGAAACTTTTGAATTGGGATTTGAAGGACCATTTGAGGTCTGATTTGAGAACTTTTGATATGTATGAACTCGTGGAGGGATAAGGAACCCATTGATGTAAAAATTTCTGAGTTTCGAGAAGTGGGCCTAGGGCTCGGGTTTTGCTAATTTCGGGATTTTTGATACTTTTCGATTGTTTTCGCTTGGGCTTTGCTCCCTTAGCATATTGTGATGTATTCATTCTGATTTTGGATAGATTCGATGCACGTGGAGGCCAATTTGAGGGGAAAAGGTGCCACGAGCTAGAGATTTCGCCGGTTCGAGGTGAGTAATGATTGTAAATGATACTCTGAGGGTTTGAAACCTCGGATTGCACATCGTAGTTCTATATTGAGGTGAGGCACACACTTGACAACGAGCATGGGGTCGTGTACTATTGGGGATTGTGACTTGGTCCGTCCCGATTGATGATTTTACCGTGTATTTAACTGGAAAGTAATTGTTATCATCATTATCTGGGCTGAATGCCATATTTGGGCCTAGTGCCAACTATTTAAACCCTTCGGGGATTTGTTGTTGATATTTCCTCACTGTTTTGATTTTATAGCTGATCTCAGTCATGTTATTATCCATTGTTTTCAAAACTCCGCCAAGTTTATTTTGCTTTAACACTTGAAATGATATTTCGAACAACATTTTGGGCTGAGCATCATGTTTTACCGTTGCCCGAGTGGCTTATGTGATTGTTTTGACTGAGTAAGGCCGAGGGCCTATATTGTGAGAATACTTTTGGATGGGGCTGCACGCCGTAGTAGTGAAATACTGATTTGATTATGAGGCCGAGGGCTTGAGATATGTATGCCACGAGGTGGCTTGTTGATTGATATGAGGCCGAGGGCCTAGATTTGCTGCCATGAGATGGCTTGATATTGTGATTGGGCCGTAAGGGGCCACTCCCGGAGTCTTCACATCCCTAGTGAGCGCCGTCGACGAGATATATAGATCGGTATGCACGCCGCAGCGATATATGGATCGGGCTGTACGCCGCAGCAGTGGTGGTACTGTTCTATGTGTTTACTTTATTTCATTTGTTTGCCATTATCTGTTGTTTGTGCTACTTCATATGATATCTACCTGATTGCCTGGCATTATCCGTTAATTTAGTGTTATGCCCGAGGGGCGGACTTCTGTGCTTATCTGCACTATTTGTTTGCATTCATTTGCGCAAACATTGAAAAACTCATCTTCAAAAGAGGTTTAAATTGAGCTAAGATGTTTTTCTAAAGATTTCAGAACTTCACTGCTTTTCTCAAAGGGTTTTACACTGCTCTATACAGCATGATGGCTTGTTTTACGTGATTTCTTACTGCTCAGTTATTATTTACCTTTATTACTCACTGAGTTGGAGTACTCACTTTACTCCCTGCACCTCGTGTGCAGATGCATGTATTTGTTCACCCGATAGCGGGTTTTGAGCTGGTCGGAGGCTAAGTTATCGGAGTTTAGTGAGGTGACTGCCAGCGTTCGCAGCACCACATTTCTTCCTTTTGTTTATCATTCCTATTTTATATGTTTCAGGACTTGCGGTTGTATTTATACTCTAATAGATGCTCGTGACTTGTGACACCCCGGTTTGGGCTGTGTTTGGGTTGTATTCCACACTTAATAAAGAAATCTTTTGTTTAGACTGTGGTTATTTAATTATGCTAAAACTGTTAATTAATATTAACTATTCTGAAAAGGCGAAATGGGTTGGTTGGCTGGCCTTGTCTTCACGAGAGGTGCCATCACGACCGGATCGGGGTTTGGGTCGTGACAGTATATATATAACACACACACTTCGTGCTACTTTAACTACATATATAGCATGTTATAGTATATGCTACTGTATTCATTATTTGTATTATAACAGAGTTAATGAATTACATTCATTTATCACTAGGTTATAAGTCAATGAATCAATTATAACATATTAATTGATATAAGTCGAGACGTTTTGTTTTTAATATTCAAAGATGCATCTGAGTAGGTTATAAGTCGATGAATCAATTTACAGGTGTATCAATACCTAAAAGAACCCGACCCTGTGTTCCTAGCGCTTCATGTTCTTATTACAAGTGTATCAGATGATTATTAAATTTAAAGATGACATTTTGGGTCATCACATTCTCCACCTCTAAAACAAACGTTCGTCCTCGAACATACTAAGAATAATTCTCAGGTTACCAAATTGATGATTTTATTTCTACACAAATATTCGCAATTGATCCCACATTACCGCATTCGACGTAAGTCCGACAACACCATTTCAATTGAGATTATTTCCTTTATCCATATTTGTAAACTTGAAGACCAAATTTCTTACAATCCAATCATTTCCAGAAAGATCCGATTTTCATGTCAACACACGATATTAGTCTCGACTAGCTATAGCAACTCGTGCCTACTCACCCATCAAATACGGGGTATTACATTCTCCCCCACTTAGGGTCATTCATCCTCAAATGAGAAGTAGAGCATGTCCTTAAACACATAATGTAACTTATCTCTTTCTTTGCACATCTCAATATCCCAAATTTTTTTTCTAACTCCCAAATTTTTCAGAAATTTCGGCAGAGTCTCCCCTGTAATTGGGCCTATCCACCTGCCAAAGTAACACCAAAGAACTCCTAACAACATGTCCATAACCCAACAAAGCACCACAAAGTATATATTAATAGTACTAATCTCCGCATTACAAGCACTACATTATCATAATGATATCTTGACATGAAACACGTTATATGTATGACCGTAACCACATCTCTGGTCTTAATAGTTGTTCATAATAGATTATAGCATCGCCAATTAACCTCATGTTAACAAAAAATCTTGTTTCAAACCTCCACTTTACTACCAACGAGGCATGAAGATCTCTTAATTACTTACTTGAATTAACAAGTAACAATTTACATCCTGGGGCACTCATCTCGTAGTCCAAAATTCAATAATTACAATACAATTCTGGCAAATTATGCACAAAGATATTCATACAAGAATTTTCAAATAAGTCTGATAGGCATGACCCACTATAAGTATAATAGTACAAATTTTAATTTCACAAAGGGAGCATTTAAACACATATTTTTTTTCTTTCTTTCACCACAAGGACCTCGTCCTTATATAACATCTACCGTAGCTTGTAGCCCGGTTTAAATATTTCACATTATATTAAAATACAAGGATCTCATCCTCAACTCTGTACCACAAGTAATATGCACATTGTGCCAAATTGGAACATTGCATTTTCTTCTTTTGAATAATTTTTCGTTTAACAAAATCACAACACATAATGATAGACAAGCTATCTCCATCGAATCTCCCAACAAGAGTATTCACATAAGCAGATTTCAGAATTACGAAGCTCACTCATAAGTGGAGTACAATAGGAGGACTTGCCTCGATACTCAGAACCGAATCAAGTTAAGAAAATTGTTGATTTGTAATAATTCAAGACCGTACGTGTAATGACACCATCTGTCGTTGCGACCTCAGCCATACCATAGAAAATATATCAATGGGTTGGGTCTCCACCTCTAGGAGTCTCACCTCCACCTCTAACATCCTGACCCCTACCTCTGGCTGGTCAATTAAGTGGAGTAGTAACTGCAATGGGGCACATAGCATGAGTGCTTTTAAAAATTATGTTTCTCCCAAATCTAGGACAATTTTCCCATGATGTGTGTAGTACTACCACATTCATAATAATCCCTTTGAGGGTTTAGCTGCTCATACTGAGTCTATGCTAGATAACCTGGAATAACTATTATACGAAGCTCGTGTCAGTAGTGCATTAAAAGAACTTACTGGAGCACCTTGAGTAATAAGATATATTGACTGGGCTGGCCGGCTACCCGAGCCCCTGTCATAATGATTTGTAGTTGTAGAATAGAATCCGTTGAATCCTTTAAAACCTTGAGACATATTAGTCTCCTTAGCTTCCTCTTTTCCTCATCCAGAACACATTCTAACATTTTGGCAATTTCTACCACTAGCCGAGATGAAGCATTAACCTGTAGCTTCTCGAGTTGTAAAAATTTTCAATATCATAATTGAGTCCTTTAATGAGTCTGTGGACTCGCTCTCTAGCTTAGGAACCAAAGTAGGAGTATGACGGTTAACTTATTGAACCTGATGACATATTCTGAAACTGTCATGGTGACCTGACACAACCGTTCAGACCACATATACCACATATTACAAAGAATATGGAAGACAAACTCCTTCTAAAACATTTCTGAGAACTGAGCCGAGTAGGTGGTGTTGCATTGGCTAGTTTGCCATCTTCATAGGTTTGCTACAAACACCGACGACTAATTTTTTCTTTTGCTATGTTGACTCAACACTGCTGAGCTAACCTATTTATTCGTATACTCTTCGATTCTTTTTTGGGGTAACTCTTTCCCCTAATTATGCACAATAATCACAAAAGTATAGCTCCATCAAGATAAATCTTGGCACGAACTACATAGTCGAGATGATGGTCAACCACTGTACTTTCTCTGAAGCACCCCAAAATCTTCAACCTTGACTTCCACACTGAGCAAACCTTCTGTAAATATAAAGTTGTTTTTTTCTAACTCCTTTGAAACTGAAGTATTGGATTATTAAGGAGGCACACATACCGCAAGTCCTATCCTTATCTCCTGCATGTCTCAGGCCTTAAATATGTGTAAATTATTGGGGATCCTTTCAGTACCATATATATATACATTTCAGGTCAAAACTAATATAACACAGGACCATTCGATCCATTCATTAATAGTAGACATCCCCATTTGGCGTGAAGTCATGGGTCACAACGTCCGATAATCACAATGTTGACATTTGTAACTCATATAAATCAACTAGACGCCAAGCTCTGTTGCACACTTACATGATTCACTGGGTGATCTTCTCAATACGCCCGCATCTTCAGACGGAACTATAATGGGTCTAGTAAATACCTAATCTTTCCACCACCTCTTGGCAGAACCTGTCATCTGAAACACAGTAAAATCAACCTCTATTGCTTTCAACTATTCCTATATTCTGCAATACTTCATGGCAGCAGTTCAGAAAATCCTGTGGGTCCTCAGAAGGTGTACCACTGAAATGGACTTGAAATAGCTAGGTAAACTTATCCAATCTCAGCAAAGCCTCATAAGACAGGGCGTTATGTCATAGGCCTGTGCCGCAATAACTGGTTGAGCTGCCACAACTGGATGAGATTAAGCTAAATCCTTCATAAGCTCATGCAACACAACCCACCTAATTCCTCAAACCATTTGCAAATCTCGCATTCACCCTCGTAACAGTCAGTCTAACTCTCATACGCGATCCAAACTCAAACTGTAGCACATGTAATTCACTGGTAAAAGAGGACTCGCTACAAAATAACATAGGGTTAACACAAACCTCGATACATCCCACATGAGGTAACCCACCTGCTTAGCCTCAAACTAGTATCTCTCTACATTCTTCCAAAATCATACTATTATGCAATCACTTAATCCCCCTTTGAGTCTGAACTCATAACACAACATGAAGACTTACTCATCTCCACAACTAAACTACACGAGAGGTTCTTCAACACACCCATAGCTCGAGGCCATATGCCAACTCAAGACAGAAGTCAAACACCCAATAATCCTTGCTATATCCTCAGCAAACTCTTCCCGTCACATTTTAACACATCCTGCAACCAAATCATACTCACCCCTAGTCATCCAATCACAAATCCCACCAGTAAGGACACAAACAGACATGTAAGTCCCAAATGCACATGCTCACACAATCGAAATCTTAGTACTCAAGCCACAAACAAAACCTGGCCTCAAGTCCTCCAGACTGGCCCAATATCACA
The DNA here is from genome assembly GCF_000393655.2 of Nicotiana sylvestris. NCBI lineage: Eukaryota > Viridiplantae > Streptophyta > Magnoliopsida > Solanales > Solanaceae > Nicotiana > Nicotiana sylvestris. The sequence continues at coordinate 136,408,873 of NC_091067.1, forward strand.
CACAGAAATCACATCTCGCACCTCATCTAAGGAATCACAAGCTATCGATGCACAACAGTTACCGAGCGCTCATACGCGTATATGAACGCATGGAAAGAATTCAAAGAGTTACATTTCAAGCTTAATCAATGTCGCACGATAAGAATTCAAGAACATGGTGTCACACCTCCTTTTTGCGCGCCCGGCCCCGAAGGGTTAAATGCGGGGGTGGAGTTTTTCCAATTTAAGTGACAATATCCGAAATGAGATTATTTATTTAATTCAGAGTCGCCACTTGGGAAAGGTTTGGCTTTTGGTGTCCCAAGTCACCGGTTTATCTTGAATCCCAAATCGAGGAAATTTTCGACTTTTCCAAATGAAGTCTGCGAACTAGAAATTCTAAGTAAGGAATTCTGTTGACCCGAGGGAAGGTGTTAGGCACCCTCGAATCCCGTGGTTCTAGCACGGTCGCTTAAATTGTTATAATGGCTAAATATCTGATTTAAATACAGGTTTTGACTTATGTGCTTTTATTAAGTTTAACCGCTTTTATTATTATCATTTATTTTATAGAATTACAACGTCATGAAAATGCATCTCGAACCACGTCACAATCAATGCACCCGTAGTTGTTAACACATTTTGACTCCGTTGAGACTTGGATTTGGGTCACATCGATGTGCACCCGATTTTTAAGAATATAATTTACTTAAAGTCGCGCCTAAAGAATCTAAACGCGTTATTATCTTTGGGGAAGGCAGTGGAATTCACTAAACAATCCGTCCCAAATTCTAAGTATTTATCATGATCAATTATTGAGGGCCCCGCAATTTGCATTTTTATTCGGCGAGGCTCGTCTCATTATTTTAGAAGGGTACCATACAGTGGCTACATTTCTACTACGTTTATCTTTAAAGAGAAGGACGATGCCGAACTTTGCTTGTTTGAACAAATACAGACTGAATCCTTATTATGTTTGCCGAACCTAAACTTGTTTGATTACCTGATTGATTGTTCATGAGGTGAGGGTTACCTCATGCTTTGTCTTCATCGAGTGAATACGCTTATTAATTTGCTAAGTGAGATTGCAACAAACTAACAACATATATTGAGTTATGTTTAACGACTTCCGAGTTCTATTTTAACACTCTAACCTATTTGAAATTGATAAACGAAATCGGATGTTTATTAGAAAAATTACTACTAATTGAACTCAAAATGACTATTAGTTTCTCTCAACAATCATCACATTATTTCGAAACAAAGAATCTATACCGAAACCCGATATCAAACTTATATTGGAGCACATAATCTGACAGGAAAGCTGGCCTTCATAGCCAAACTCTTAATGTGACTGCATGAGAGTTTGTTTGGGATACATTTACCCCGGACCTAGTACCACAGATTTGTCAATTCAGTGGTCTAGGCAAAATACATACAAGTGCTTACCATGACTCTATGTCATACAGTCATAACTAAACCAAACAAGTGTTATACTGAACTGAATGTATACTAAATCAAACATGCTGTCTCTGTCATACTGTCATTACTGTTGAGCCATGCTATCTAACAGTTCATCTTAAACAAAATGTATGCTAGTTTATACAGAATATTTGCAGTTTGCAGTAAAAATACAGGCTCAACTAACATTCGAACTATCTTTTTACACCAATGCTATAACATAAACTGATATTCATTTCTTTATTTCTGCTTCAACTTCAAACTTTCAACAATACATGGTTCAAAGGTTGTGTACCTGGGAATATTTGCAATTGAAGAAGAGGGCAATCAGTAGAGTAACAATGAACAAATGCAGCAGCAGTAACAGCACTAACAGTAGCAGCAGGGCAGTATAGCAACAGCACCAAGAAACAGAAGAGTAGCAACCACAACTCACAAAACAATTGGAGTGAGATCAACCCCAACTAAACCAAACTTTCGAGTAGAACAAACAACAAACAAGCAGACTCAGTTGTGAGAAATCAGTGTTGCACAGAACAGGTCCAGATTTAGTGAAGTCAGAAACAAAAGGAAAGGAAGCAACTTCTGGTTTTGTCTGTCTGAGTTATCAGACAAAAATTCTTTTCCAGTTATCTGTTTCCAAAAAATTTGAACTCTCAGATGTTCCCTCTTAGTATCTCTCCCTATCTTTGTGTGCTCTGTCTGTGTGTCTCTATCAGTGTGTATTCCAGCTCTCTCTTTCAAAGAATTCCTCACAGTCTATCTATTTTTCTTTTTCCCCTCTAATCCTCTCGATATCCTCTGATTCTCCTCCTATATCTCTCAATGTGCCCATCCTTTTATAAGCCTTCATATTACCCCTTTCACAGCCTGATAGATTATCACCAATACCCCTCCCATGTGACTCCCATTTTCCATCCCAACTTTAGCTAATTAAGTATTAGACCCCATTCACATTCCCTGGCAGATTCAACTTTTCCATTTTATTAACTAAAAGCAAGTATGGGCAGTAGAATATATCTGACAGCATATGCTGTCAAATCATTTTAAAATTGAAAGCCCTTTTATGCAGGAAAACAGGCTGTGCACAAAGCACATGAGGTGCACCAATGCACATGCTGTGCACGAGTGCACATGCCTTCCAATTCAGAATTTAAACCAAACAATCCTTTTTACATTACTGATCAATTCAAACAGCTATAAGTAAACAAAAACTGGTTCTTAATTGACTCAACAAATGCTTAGCAGAAGTAAATCGATTTGTTATTGTTCGGACAGTTGAAACTAATTGACGACACATGTCTACTCGACTATATTAGCATTAACATACACAATCGTAACCAAAAATCCGACATTTAACAGTATCGACACATAATTCGAATTATACTGACTGAGCAAAGTGGTACTCGAGGAACCAAATGCTCAGTCAACATTTGAAGCTCGATTATTGTACAACAAATACATATGTCTTATCAGAATAGGAGGGGGGGATTTTCTACAAACAAACAGAGGTTCAGGCAAAGCGGTTGAAGCACAGTTGATAGAAGTCAAGGACAGAAAACGAACAGACCCTTACAACAATCAAACGAACCAAAACAACTTAGAAAAGAAAGAAACTCACCTTAAACCGCAAAAAATCCAAACCTTAACTCGGACTTGGTCAGGCCTTTTTTAAGGCTGAACGGACTTTAAACGAAGTGTTTCTCAGATGAGAAACACTTTAATTAAAGTCCATTAGATCTTAATTTCTTCGGTTGAACCAGTGACGGAGGAACACAAAACTTTCAAAACTTAGATCTGGGATTCAGGCTTCCCTGATCAGATTCGGACCAAACCAAGTATGGTTTGGTCACGAGGAGGGTCTGGGGAGTGTCTGGTGTGAAGCTGGGGTTGGTTGGTGTAGATCGAGTTTTAACTCGAATCTTCAAATGAAGATTCGAGGACCTGGAGGGTGATTCGAACTAAACGGTTAACAGGTCTATGTTCAGGGTGGTGAGGGGGTTCTATGGTGTTCAGGGCAAGGTCACCGGCGTTCATGCCGCCGGTTTTTCATGGTGAGGAGTACAGGGGCGGCTCTAGGGTTTGTGGGTTTGGGTGAAGACGACGAGGCTGGGGTATTGGATAGGGGGGTAGGGTACGATTATGAACTTATATAGTTAGTGGGTGGACGGATCTCGACCGTTAGATCAATTTAGATCTACGGTCTGGATCTGGTGGTTAAATGGAACGGTGTCGTTTCAAGTGTTGAGGGTTTGGGTTCGGTCCGGTTGTAAACGGGTCGGGTTCCTCAGTGGGTTGTGGGGAAGTGATCTTGGCCGTTGATCAATCTGAGATCAACGGCCCAGATCACACTGGACTAAAACGTCGTCGTTTGGACGTCCTGGGCATCAGGTGGCCTGGACCGGGCAGGCCTGGGTCTTGGGCTGTTTGTTTGGGCCAATTTTGTTAAAATTGGCCCAAGTCCGGAAGGGAAGGGGTCCTTTCTTTATTTTTTTTTATTTATTTCCTTTTTCTTATTTATTTTAAAACAAAACTAAGCCAAAAAAATCAAATTAAAATTAAATACACACTCAATACAATTATTTGCACACACACTAAAATATTTCAAAACAGGTAAAGTCAAACAAAATAAAATCACGGACGAAGATGCCTATTCATGATTTTCTATTTAACGACCGGATTACGGTTCGAATTATGCAGGACACATATATTTTTTTGAATTTTGTTTTAATAAAGTAAATAAATAAAAATGGGCCGAAGTCACAAATAAATCAACAAGGTACCGCACAGAAATCCAAAAATTGTACAGCAGGGCCAATTATTATTTTTTATTTCTTTTTGGAGCGATTGTCGTGCGAAACAAAAATCACGTGCTCACAGTTGCCCCTCTTTGTTCGGAAACACGAAGGGTTTTCGTGCAAAGATAAAGTGAGCGTGTATGAGCGATTTTTGCCTATATACCACTCCGTATGAAGCATGTTTTTTTTGAAAGATCTGACCGAATCTTGCTTCAAAGATTTCCTACATATCCTGGGCTAAACAGGAATCAGGTCAATGTAGTTCGAGAAGTTTTGGTAGCTGGGACTACCATGGGATTGCAATGCTTGCTGCTACTGCTGCTGCTGTTGTCACTGCTACGTTACTGACCGCCTTATTACAACCAAACGAAAATTGGAAACTGAACTAACTACTTATATGCATGTCAACTGCTAGTTACAAGATTCATATCTATGATTCTTTTACGACTTGATCTTGGGTCTTAGCTGATTCTGCTTGTAGACTCCGATCTGAATCCTGATGCTTGCGAGTTGCGGCGAACTGTTTAATCTCTGGGATACTGAGTGAGACGCGATTGGCAGGGTTTAGGACCTTAGTCAAATGTTGGAGTCGATCTGCTCTCCATTCACTCTGATATCTCGGGATGTCTTCTTTTGTCTTTTTCTTTTTTGATTCTGAGTCGAGACTCATCTCGTGGGTCATTTCGATCCGTGTGGCTTGAGGTTAGACCTGCGGGAAAAAACAAACAAACGAAAGAAATTTTCTGCCCCAGTTTCACTAGGAAAATTTCGTTAATTATTCACCAGGAAGTTCATAAAATTGATGAAAGAAGATATACATGCTCAGTTCAGGGTTGGAGCCCTAATACCGACTAGATGGGAAAAGGTTTAGTTTAGGGTTTAAAACCCTAAAGCTGATAGCGTGAAAAAGCTCAGTTTAGAGTTTAAAACTCTAATGTTGGCTGAAAAAAATTCAGTTTAGGGTTTAAAACCCTAATGCTGACTAAAAGGAAAATTCAGTTTAGGGTTTAAAACCCTAATGCTGATTGCATGAAAAAGCTCAGTTTAGAGTTTAAAACTCTAATGCTGGCTGGAAGGAAAAAGTTCAGTTTAGGGTTTAAAACCCTAATGCTGACTAAAAGGAAAATTCAGTTTAGGGTTTAAAACCCTAATGCTGACTGCATGGAAAAGCTCAGTTTAGGGTTTAAAACCCTAATGCTGGCTGAATGAAAGAGTTCAGTTTAGGGTTTAAAACCCTAATGCTGACTAAAGGAAAAGTTCAGTTTAGGGTTTAAAACCCTAATGCTGACTGCATGGAAAAGCTCAGTTTAGGGTTTAAAACCCTAATGCTGGCTGAAAGGAAAAAGTTCAGTTTAGGGTTTAAAACCCTAATGCTGACTAAAGGAAAAATTCAGTTTAGGGTTTAAAACCTTAATGCTGACTGCATGGAAAAGCTCAGTTTAGAGTTTAAAACTCTAATGCTGGTTGAAAGGAAAAAGTTCAGTTTAGGGTTTAAAACCCTAATGCTGACTAAAAGGAAAATTCAGTTTAGGGTTTAAAACCCTAATGCTGACTAAAGGGAAAATTTAGTTTAGGGTTTAAACCCCTAATGCTGATTGCATGAAAAAGCTCAGTTTAGAGTTTAAAACTCTAATGCTGGCTGAAAGGAAAAGTTCAGTTTAGGGTTTAAAGCCCTAATGCTGACTAAAAGGAAAATTCAGTTTAGGGTTTAAAACCCTAATGCTGATTACATGGAGAAACTCAGTTTAGGGTTTAAAACCCTAATGCTGGCTGAATGAAAGAGTTCAGTTTAGGGTTTAAACCCTAATGCTGACTAAAGGAAAAATTCAGTTTAGGGTTTAAAACTCTAATGCTGACTAAAGGAAAAATTCAGTTTAGGGTTTAAAACCCTAATGCTGACTGCATGGAAAAGCTCAGTTTAGGGTTTAAAACCCTAATGCTGGCTGAATGAAAGAGTTCAGTTTAGGGTTTAAAACCCTAATGCTGACTAAAGGAAAAGTTCAGTTTAGGGTTTAAAACCCTAATGCTGACTGCATGGAAAAGCTCAGTTTAGGGTTTAAAACCCTAATGCTGGATGAATGGAAAAAGTTCAGTTTAGGGTTTAAAACCCTAATGCTGACTGCATGGAAAAGCTCAGTTTAGGGTTTAAAACCCTAATGCTGGCTGAATGAAAGAGTTCAGTTTAGGGTTTAAAACCCTAATGCTGACTAAAGAAAAGTTCAGTTTAGGGTTTAAAACCCTAATGTTGACTGCATGGAAAAGCTCAGTTTAGGGTTTAAAACCCTAATGCTGGCTGAATGGAAAAAGTTCAATTTAGGGTTTAAAACCCTAATGCTGACTAAAAGGAAAATTCAGTTCAGGGTTTAAAACCCTAATGCTGATTGCATGAAAAAGCTCAGTTTAGAGTTTAAAACTCTAATGCTGGCTGAAAGGAAAAAGTTCAGTTTAGGGTTTAAAACCCTAATGATGACTAAAAGGAAAATTCAGTTTAGGGTTTAAAACCCTAATGCTGATTGCATGAAAAAGCTCAGTTTAGAGTTTAAAACTCTAATGCTGGCTGAAAGGAAAAAGTTCAGTTTAGGGTTTAAAACACTAATGCTGACTAAAAGGAAAATTCAGTTTAGGGTTTAAAACCCTAATGCTGATTGCATGAAAAAGCTCAGTTTAGAGTTTAAAACTCTAATGCTGGCTGAAAGGAAAAAGTTCAGTTTAGGGTTTAAAACTTTAATGCTGACTAAAAAGAAAAATTCAGTTTAGGGTTTAAAACCCTAATGCTGATTAAAAGGAAAATTGAGTTTAGGGTTTTAAACCCTAATGCTGATTGGCTGGAGATAAAGCTCGAGAATACTACACGATCTATTTTTGAGTTTTCTTGTTTCAATAGAAGATAAAATGGAGTTTTGCGGGAACTTACCTTTTGAGTGAACTCCTTATTGCCAAAATGTTTCTTGTACTCGTGTACCTTCTTCTTTGGGCGACACCCGCTTCTTGCATGGTTGTCTTGGATCATTCCTGTTTCAACTTTTCAGACAAAGAACAATTGTTAGTTTGGAAACGACGGTTGGTTCGGTGACCTTGATCGTTCCCAATTGCTTTGTTGCGTCTCTATTTCTGTTGCGAAGTCCCGCCATTGATTTGATTCGAATGGCGAAACCTTTAGACTTCTCAGGCTTGTATTTCCGGATTCTGTGATGATTTGCCTCGTAAGGCCTCTTTTTCTTTTTTTTCTTTTTGTCCCATTTTGATTGAAGGTTCTCAACGGGGATTTTATTGGAGGTGTTCTGTGGGAATTTGTACAAAAGGAAGCTCTGTGGGGGAATATTTACAAAGTGGATTCTTTGTGCGGATTCTGTACAATGGGGTACGCTGGGTTTTTTGTTTCAAAACGAGTTTCCCAGGGTTTGTTGGGGTAAGCTTGTTGGGGAATATTTACAACAGGACTCGCTGGGGGGTGTGCTGAGAGAATTCCAACGGTTTTTTTTTATACATATTGGGGGGACTCTACGGGAGATTTTTTTTTAAAAGGAGAGATTCTGTGGGGATTTGTACAGAGGGAGACTCTGTGGGGATTTGTCCGAAGGTGGACTTGCTGGGAAAGATTTCGAGATTTCTCCCTTTCCTCTCTACTCTGAAACACCATCAAACGTCATGATTCATCATGCTTGGGTAATCATACCAACAAGATGAGGCGCTTTCCTTCATGAGACGGGATTCCGTGCAAACAAAACTGCCACCTGCCATTTCCGGTGTGTCCTGTACTTGGGATTAAAACACAAAAGGGATTGAAGGAAACAAATAAAGGAGAAAACAAATCAGAAAACAGAGTGTCCTTTTTAGGACGAGAAAGACTCATCTGAGGAAGATAATGCCGGCTTTAAATGACATGACATGCTCTTTGGACTGGACGTCTGACCTTCTAAGAGCTTGTGTTTTCCTGAACCAGAACGGATCTTTGTGATTCCAAACCGATGGCACTCTGCCGAAACTTTCTTGGGGTGGCGTCATTCTTTTCGGCCAGCAGCGCCCTTTACGGGTTTTCGCTGGCTGACCTCTCTCATTTCTCTTCCTGTCATCGCTTGATAGCACTCTTTGCGAGTTTTTACTAAACAAGCTCTCTCATTTTGGTTTCTCTACTCCCGTCGCCTCGTGGTGCCCGAAGGTTTTCACCGCCGAGACTCTCTCATTTTATCTCTCTCAATTCAGAGTGTGATGGTCTTCATTTGTGACGCTGATTAATTCCCCACCATATTTGGTAATTGATTTGAAGGCTTGTGCTTGGTAAAGAGAGGTAGTGATACTAACTTCTCAACTGCTCGACGTGCCCCGGTTTTCAATTTCAGGGTGAATGGGATTTTATTGTTGGTGTGACTGAACCTCAGGGAGAGGCTGCCTACGTATCCTTTCGGAATCAAGTCAAACGTAGTTCAGGCCTCAATCAAATTTTTTTTTTTGTTTTTGTTTTTTTTCTTTTGTTTTGTAAGTGGCTCAAAAGTTGGTGGAGAGGATTGGGTAGTGTTTGGGAAGTAGTGGGGAACAAACCTTCGCCATTTTCAATCGTGTCAGGACCACTGGAGTACGATTTAGACATAGTATCTCTTGACTGCATCTGCATTCACTGCTGTGTCGGGGTCATTTCCTTCGATATCACCTAAATACAATGCTCCTCTTGGCAATATTTTCCTTACGATGTATGGGCCTTTCCAATTTGGGGCAAACTTTCCTTTTGCTTCTTCATGATGCGGCAGAATACGCCTCAGTACCAGCTGACCTACTTCGAAATTCCGGGGTCGGACTTTCTTGTTGTAAGCACGGGCCATCCTTCGTTGGTATAACTGTCCGTGACAAACTGCAGCCATCCGCTTTTCATCAATCAACGTCAATTGCTCTAACCGAGTCTTAACCCACTCGCTGTCCTCGATTTCTGCTTCGACAATGATTCGAAGTGAAGGAATCTCTACCTCTGCCGGTATTACGGCCTCGGTCCCATAAACCAAAAGATAAGGAGTCGCTCCCACCGATGTGCGTACCGTAGTGCGGTACCCCAATAATGCAAAAGGTAACTGCTCATGCCACTGTCGGGAACTTTGTATTGTTTTCCTCAAAATCTTCTTGATGTTTTTATTTGCAGCTTCCACAGCACCATTGGCTTTTGGCCGATAAGGAGTGGAATTCCTGTGTGTTATCTTGAATTGCTCGCACACATCTCCCATCAAGTGACTGTTCAAGTTTGCTGCATTATCTGTAATGATAGTCGCAGGAATACCGAAGCGACAGATAAGATTTGAGTGTACAAAATCCACTACAGCTTTCTTGGTGACCGACTTGAGAGTGACAGCCTCTACCCATTTTGTGAAGTAATCGATGGCAACCAGTATAAACCTGTGTCCATTCGAAGCCTTTGGTTCAATTGGTCCAATGACGTCCATGCCCCAAGCGACAAATGGCCAAGGTGCGGACATGGGATGCAGTTCCGTGGGAGGTGCATGAATCAAATCACCGTGCACCTGACACTGATGACATTTCCGAACGAAGCTGAAGCAATCCTTTTCCATGATCATCCAGTAATAACCTGCTCTAAGGATTTTCTTCGCTAAGACATACCCGTTCATGTGAGGTCCGCACACACCTACGTGTACTTCGTGCATTATCTTTCTCGCTTCCTCGATATCGACACATCTGAGGAGATTGAGGTCCGGGGTCCTCTTATACAACAATTCGCCGCTCAGAAAGAAACCACTTGCATGTCGCCTAATGGTCCTTTTTTGATCTCCAGTAGCGTGCTCGGGGTATTCTTGTGTCTTCAGGAATTTCTTGATGTCATGGTACCAAGGCTGCGTATTTGATCCCGCCTCGATTACACTGCAGTAACCGTGTCTTTCCTTGATTTGGATTTCCAAAGGATCGACGTGGGCGTTGCCCGGGTAGGGTAGCATAGAAGCCAGAGTAGCAAGTGCATCTGCCAGTTCATTGTGACACCTCGGAATATACCTGAACTCTATTGAGGTAAAGCGCTTGCTGAGGTCCTCCACATGTTGTCGGTATGGGATAAGTTTGACATCCCGAGTTTCCCACTCGCCTTGAGCTTGCCGGATGATCAGGTCAGAATCTCCCATAATCAGTAAGTTTTCGACATCCTGATCGATTGCCATATGCATGCCCATAATGCAGGCTTCATACTCAGCTGTATTGTTTGTGCAAAAGAAACGCAGTCTAGCTGTGGCGGGATAATGCTGACCGGAAGGCGAGATCAAAATTGCCCCAATCCCTACACCCTTGGCGTTCACGGCTCCGTCAAAGAACATCTTCCAAACATGTGCTTCCTCCGAGATCACTTCTGCGGTGTTTACCTCTTCATCTGGGAAGTAGGTATCCAATGGATGGTATTCCTCATCAACCAGATTTTCGGCCAAATGATCTGTTAACGCCTGGGCTTTCATCGCCGTGCGGGTGACATAAACTATGTCGAATTCCGTAAGCAAGATTTGCCATTTAGCCAGTCTCCCAGTGGGCATTGGTTTCTGAAATATATACTTCAAAGGATCCAACCTGCTTATGAGGAATATAGTGTGGGCTTGGAGATAATGTCTCAGCTTTTGAGCAACCCATGTGAGAGCGCAGCATGTCCTTTCCAGCAGAGTGTATTTGGCCTCGTAGCCGATGAATTTCTTACTCAAGTAGTAGATTGCTTGCTCCTTCTTTCCGGTTATGTCGTGTTGCCTGAGGACGCAGCCGAAAGAGTTCTCCAAGACTGTTAGATACAAGAAAAGTGGCCTTCCCGGTTCTGGAGGGACCAAGACCGGGGGATTCGAAAGGTATTCTTTGACTTTATCAAAGGCTTCTTGACACTCAGTTGTCCACTTAATCGCCGCATCTTTCCTTAACAGCTTGAATATGGGCTCACACGTGCTCGTCAGCTGGGCAATAAACCGACTGATGTAGTTCAACCTGCCCAAAAGACTCATCACGTCTTTCTTTGTTCTTGGGGGAGGCAGATCTCTGATGGATTTTATCTTAGTTGGATCTAGCTCGATTCCTCTCCTGCTTACGATGAAGCCCAAAAGTTTGCCCGACGGAACTCCGAAAGCGCATTTGGCTGGGTTTAGCTTCAAGTCATACTTCCTTAATCTCTCGAAGAACTTCCTCAAGTCTTGGATGTGATTGTCTTGCGTCCTGGACTTGACTATCACGTCGTCCACGTACACCTCTATTTCCTGATGCATCATGTCATGGAAAATGGCAGTCATGGCCCTCATGTAAGTAGCCCCAGCATTCTTCAAACCAAATGGCATGACCCGGTAACAGTAGGTGCCCCAAGGCGTGGTGAAGGCAGTTTTCTCGGCGTCCTCTTCATCCATCAGTACCTGATGATACCCAGCGTAACAATCTACAAAAGACTGTATCTCGTGTTTGGCACAATTATCAACGAGGATGTGGATGTTGGGCAGCGGGAAATTATCTTTAGGACTTGCTCTGTTCAGATCTCGGTAATCTACACATACCCGAGTTTTCCCGTCCTTTTTTGGTACTGGAACCACATTCGCCAACCATGTTGTGTATTGGACTACCCGGATCACTCCTGTTTTCAGTTGCTTGGTGATCTCCTCTTTAATCTTGTCACTGACCTCCGTTTTGAACTTTCGTTGCTTCTGTTGAACTGGAGGACAATCAGGATGAATCGGCAATTTATGAACCACTAGATCAACACCTAGTCCCGGCATGTCATCATATGACCAAGCAAACACGTCTTTGAATTCAAAAAGAAGTTGAATTATCGCCTCTCGCATTTTCTTGTCCGTGTGAATGCTTATCTTTGTCTCCCGGATTTCTTTCGGGGTTCCTAAATTTACCGGTTCAGTATCATTCAGATTTGGCTTAGGTTTATTCTCGAAATATTCCAACTCTCGGTTTATCTCCCTAAAAGCCTCTTCCGCATCATATTCTGGTTCTGGGTTCATTAATTCGCAGTTAAATAACTCATTGTGATCCGGGCGTGAAGTCCGCAAGCATGTCATATTTAAAGCCGCATTATTAGGACTGAAAAGGAAAATAAAAGGAAAAATGATAAAAATCAGAACAAAAGAAAGAATAGGAAAGCAATGATGATTTTTTTTATATTTTCTTTGGAAAGTTGGAAGACAACAATGTTTACAACTAGGAATTCAAAGCAACAATAGAAAAGAAGAAAACGTTCAAGTTATGTCCTGGAGATAACTTGTGACACAGGAAAGGTGGCGGGACAAGTCTACCCGGACTTCCGTCTAGTCGGGAATGGCGTGGCCTCCCAGTTTTGAAGTTGGGCGCTCGGCCCCATGTACAACATCTCAGCAGTGCTTGTGCCTTCACCTGGTTGAACCATGTGGACCTCGAAGAGCATCTCTCTCATTGCCCCACATATATCCTCAATTTCCTCAACTGTGAAGACCTCATCATCTTCTAATTCAATGTACCTCGAACTGATGAAAGTTGTATATAAATCTGGCAGCGGTCGAGGTAACTTCCAACCCTCATTTCTTCTCTTCTTTGCCCATTCTTCGTCTGCTGGAGTAGGTTTAAAACCTAGTCCAAAAGGTTTCTTGATGACTGGCAAAGTAACGGGTTCTGTTATTCCCTGAAGGGTTCGTCCGAGTCCCTTCCCTGGCCTAAATCCGTGCCGGATCATTTCTTTGGCCACCATAAATGAGGCGTTAGACAAGAAAGGCTGGGGGTCGGGTATTCCCTCTTCGTGCTGCTCTGTCAGTACAATCTCGAAAGCTTGATAGACCGTATGTTCACTTCTTTCTCTCGGTTCAAGGTACGGGATGGATGGGTCCCGATAAATGGCATGCTCATCTTCCCCGTGGACCACGATCTCTCGGTCTTCATACTCGAACTTTACCATCTGGTGAAGAGTGGAAGGCACGGCTCCTGCCGCATGGATCGAAGGTCTGCCAAGGAGAAAATTGTAGGATGTGTCCATGTCGATCATCTGGAAGGTTACTCGAAATTCGACTGGTCCTATGACCAACATCAGGTCTATTTCTCCCATGGTATCTCTCTTGATGCCGTCAAAAGCTCTTACGCAGACATTGTTGGGTCGGATTCTTCTGATCCCAATTTCCATTCTTTGTAGCGTGGAGAGCGGGCAAATGTCAACGCCTGAGCCTCCATCCAACATTACCCGCTTGACATAGTAGTCCTCGCATTTAACTGTTAAATGCAAGGCCTTGTTGTGTGCTGCTCCTTCCGGGGGTAAATCGTTTTTGCTGAAAGAGATTTGGTTGACAGCGAAGAATCTTTCTGTCATCCGCTCTAGTTGTTCCACCGAGGTTTCAACTGGTACATATGCTTCATTCAGGGTCTTCAGTAAGATCTTTTGATGCTCGGCCGACCTTATCAATAATGATAGCATGGACACTTGCTCAGGGTGCTTGCGCAGCTGATCTATCACTTCGTAATCCGGCATCTTCATTTGTTGGAAGAACACTTCCGCTTCTTCAACACTCACAGGCTTCTTTGGAGGGAAGCGCCTTTGTGTGGCGTTGTTCAGTTCTTGGGTATTTGAGTACCCTCCAACGAAAGTATTTTCTGGAAGTTCTCCCATGACCTCTTTACCTTTGTACATCACCAAAGTCTTTTGATAATTCCACGGCACTGTGGACGGGTTGGTCATTGGCTTTTGTGGCACGCGTCCGATAACCACTGGCTCATTCAGCCGAGGTGGTTGAATCGTCCCCCGGACCACATAGGCCCCTTTTGGCACGTACATAGGTTTTGTCTTTTTGATCCCGAAGTTCTGCGTCTTCTTGGCTTGACCCCGCGGTATGTAAAGAACTCCACCCTTTGCTGGTACCACTTTCTTCTCCACCTTCTTTTCAGGCTTGCTTTCTGCAGCCTTGACCTCCTCCCCCCTTTCTGATTTCTGGTCTATTTCAGGCCTCCTCCCCGTGTCGACAATGGCAATTATGGCTTTCAAGGCAGGGTCGAACTCTTTGTCTTCACAAATCATGCCGACCAGCGGCCCATTATTGTGAGCGGGCAATGGATTGTTAGTCACATTTGGGATCTCTTCGTCCCTTAGCACTATTTTTCCCTGCTCTATCAAATTTTCGACCACTCTTTTCAATGACCAGCAGTCGTTTGTATCATGTCCTTCGGCCCCTGAATGATAGGCGCATCTGACTCCGGCTTTATAAGAAGGAGATGTCGGGTTTTGCCTCGTTTGGGGAATTGGTTGCAAGAAACCCAACTGGACTAGCTTAGGGAACAATGTGGAGTATTGTTCACCGATGGGCGTGAAAGTCCGCCGTCGAGGTGGCTCCTGGGGGCGGTAGTTATTCTGCGGGGGTTGTGGGTTATAGTGGTTGCGGTAAGGAGGCTGATTTCTGGGAGGTGGAGCTGGGCCTCGGTTGGCTTGTTGTGGTGGATGGTTATAAGGTTGGGCATTCATGACCATATAAGGCTGATGAGCATATGCCAAATTTGAGTGGGGGTAATAGTGTTGTGGGGCTCTTTCCGGAAAATGGGGCCTGGGATGACGATACTCCCTTGCTTCAGAGGCTGCCATAGTCGCTTCTTCCTTCTTCTTCCCCCTTGTCGTTCCTCCAGACCCGCTTTGGATGGCCTGAGAGGTTGCCCTTATGGCTGCTTGACTCAAAATCCTTCCCGTTTTCAACCCATTTTCCACCATCTCTCCGATCTTGATCGCTTCCGCAAATGGCTTACCCATGGCCGACATCATGTTTTGGAAATAGTCAGACTCTTGAGCCTGAAGAAAGGTAGTGACCATTTCCACTTCATCCATGGGAGGCTTTACTCTCGACGCCTGTTCACGCCACTTAATAGCATATTCTCTAAAGCTTTCTGAAGGTTTTTTCTTCAAATTCGACAGAGAGTTTCGGTCTGGCGCAATGTCGATGTTATACTGGAATTGTTTTAAAAAATCTCTGGCGAGATCATCCCATATATTCCATCGGGACATTTCCTGATCCATATACCATTCCGAAGCTATCCCTACTAGACTTTCTCCAAAATATGCCATTAGTAGTTCTTCTTTT
Organism: Nicotiana sylvestris; assembly: GCF_000393655.2. Taxonomy (NCBI): domain Eukaryota; kingdom Viridiplantae; phylum Streptophyta; class Magnoliopsida; order Solanales; family Solanaceae; genus Nicotiana; species Nicotiana sylvestris. Next base: position 136,424,144 of record NC_091067.1, read on the forward strand.
CCACCGGCTCCCCGCAATTGGTTGCAGTATTTCTTAAGATGTGCAATGGGGTCACCGTGCCCATCGTATTTCTCAAACTTGGGGGTCTTGAAACCCGTTGGCAGGTGCACGTGAGGGAACATGCACAGGTCGGCGTAAGAGACGCTCTTTTGTCCGCTCAATCCTTGCATATTCTTCAAACTTTGTTCAAGGCTTCTCATTCTCTTGGCAATCTCATTTTGTTCTGCAATTCTGGGGTTCTGATCCTGCCCGGGTGCAAGCTCGCACTGAGGCGGTAGAGGATTAGTGTTGGTAGCGAACCTGGTTGGTTCCATTGAGAACGATGGTGCTTGGAATGTAAAAGAGGATGAGTCAAAGCTTGGCTTGTATGTGGTAAGTTGTGCCGTAACTGGGCAAGGCGATGCAGTAAAGATGTTCATGCTTGCATCAGTGGCCGACATTCGGGGATGAGGCTCAGAAGGCGATCCAGCAGAGAAGGCTGAGGTGGCTGGGTACCCGAATGGGGTAGCAGGATAATTTATGGGGATATTAGAAGTCCCACTTGATCTGGAGAATAATTCAGGGAATCCGGGGACGACACTTGGCGGCTCTTTCCCATTATTCCAGTCGTCCAGCATTTCCAACATGCGGAGCCGCAGGATTCTATTTTCCTCCGCAGTTGCGGATTCAGGTGTGAGGACGGCTGAGATTGAACTCTCCTCAGAAACAGGGATCGTTAGCAATGGCATTTCTGAAGACATTTCCACACTTCCTTTCGACCTGGTGAAGTAAGTGTAAGTACTGCTTCTGGCCCTAACAACAGGTGGTTGAACACTTTTCCTTGACCTCGTGAAATATGAGTGCGAGGCCAGACTTTCACCAAACCAACCGTCTTTTCAAAAACCCTGGGGAAATGCTCAATGACAAACGCACGGTTAATTTGTAGCAAATAACAGATAGTTAATCTCACGTTGGGCATGATGCACCTATACAGTTAAGTAGATTACTATATGTTTGCTACGAGAGCATGCGTCATTCCGGCGTTTTTGTTAGTTTTTTTTTTTTTTCTCTTTTTGTTTTTCTTTTATTTATTTTATTTATTTCGCAGTAAAAGAAATGCGACCGGATCCGATGAGGATTGCCTACGTATCACGATGCCTACGTGAATCAGATCATTGCGTAGTTCGAAAAACACGAATGAGCGTAAAAGAAACAACCTCTTTATTGTTGAAACGTTCTATTACAAGCTACATTTTGCAAAAGAAAGAGCCAACTTTGAAAATAAACCTAGACTCAAAATAGACTGAAAATCACCCTGATGGAAAAACAGGCAGAAGATGCTAAGATACAGATTTGACCTATGAATGCATTATGGTTTTAAAAATTGGTTTCCGCGGGGCATCGTTCGGCCTCGCCGCGGTCCTAGGCGTGAGATCCCTCTCAAGTTGCTCTAGCTCGTGCATAGTCTGCTTGACATAAACCATTACTGCCGAGGGGAAGGTAACACTGGACATGTTCTCACATTGTAGACATCGTCTGGTGATGGCATGGGCAATGGCTTTGATCCTATCTCTGGTTTGCTTCTTCTCTACAAGCAGGCGCTTTATCTGATCGCTGCATATCTTGAAGACTTGAACATCTTGTACGTGTTGATGCTTCAATCGCCGTACTTCCAACTTCATCTGGGCTATTGAGTCATCCCAGTATCTGCTCTCAATTTGGAAATCCTTGGCCTGACTAGCTGCTTTGATCTCAAGTGCTGCCATCTCTCTCTTTATTTTAGCAACAGTCTTCTCGTGGTTGCCTTCCAATTGATTCAGGTATCTGCGATGCTTATCTGCTCTTGTATCCCACTGTGCCTTGAGCTCTGCTATGATGTTTTCAGATTTCTCCAAACCATCTCGCCATTCCCTGATTTCACCTTTTAGCCCTTTTATCAGCTGCTCGTCCGATCGACGCCTTGGTTGTCTATCCGCATCCAACCTTATCTGTTTGATTTGGGCTCTGAGCATTTCATTTTCTTGAATTAACCTGTTCTGCTCTCCCAGACTGGTAGCAACTTGCACGTTGTGTTCATATTTCAAGTTTCCCACTTGTTGCTTTAACCTGCTAATTTCGGCGCAATAGCCTCTTTCTTTTGCTAACCAATCCCACTGCTTTTGTGATGATTCGGTAAAATTCCGGATGTGGGGTCTCTTAGCTGGCCTTTCATGCTCGAGTTCCCTTCTGTACCATGCAAGGTAACCTGGCGCCGTTTCTCCTTTGGCTCGATCCCGCACGCAAGTATCTGATTTCAAATATTGACCCTCATTCCAGATTTGGCGAATCTTTGCTTCTGGGAACTGTCCGTTAGGACTTATCTCAACTGCTTGAGTGCTTAGATCTTCCTCATGAGGTACTGTCTGGCATCTTCCGAACTGTCTTAAAACTCGGCAGGGTGCGTAAGGTTGAATGCTCTTAAGCCCCATCAGCAAGAAATGAGTTTTAGCCGCTGACATATATAGGATCTCATCAATAGGCAACCATCTCAGCGTCCATTGTATTTGGCTGGCCGTAAGAGTTTGAAAGAACGAGGTCCATGCCAGGACTCCTTTGGGCAAACTGATCTCTTTGGTTCTCGTGTAAGATTCTTCTATGCAGATCTTTTTCGGGGAACCATGGCTCAAAATCTCGGAATGATGGCAGAGGTGCTCGGTCATCCATAGCTGTAGGAGCAAGTTACAACCTTCGAAGAAATTTCCCCCGGCTTTACAAACTGTAAGAGCTCGAAAGATGTCAGATACCACCATTGGCGCGAGAGTACTGTCGTTTCGCGTGAGTAAAGTGCTGACGACTCCAGATATCTTCAAATCAATGTTTCCATCTTTCCTTGGGAATACCAGAAGGCCTAGGAACATTATCATGAACGCTACCCGTCTGTGCTCATCCCACTTCTGACGAACCCCTTTGCTGCACAGTTTGTTGATTGGATTATTGAATCCCCCCTCATGACCGTATCTATCATATATGAAACATGGAGTACAGAATCCGGCTGCTAGATCCGGGTTGTGGACTGTTCTAGTTATTTTCAATGAATCCAGGAACCGATGTACCGTGACGATTCTCGGGGCGACCAAGTATTTTTCTCTCAAAGGAAGTTCAGTATTCCTGATGTATCCGGCCATTTCTTCCAAAGTCGGAGTGAGCTCAAAATCAGAGAAATGGAAAACATTGTGCGCCGGGTCCCAATAGGTAACCAAAGCCCTTATGATATCTCCCCGAGGTTGGATTTCCAATAGACCCACAAGACCTTTCAAATATTTCTTAACCTCATTTTGTCCTTCAACACCTAGATCATTCCACCATAGCCGTAACTTGACATGGATTTTGGTCATTATTGAAAAATGTTCATTTTGCATCGTGCTCATCCTGCACATTTATTAAGGTGATTTTAACAAAAATGACTGACTCAAAAATATTTTACAGAAAGGATCAAGTTTTGAACACGGCCTTTAAACACTTCGGGGATGAAGATTTTAAGGCTGTGTGGGTCTACTGGGTAAAAATGCTAAATAAGACCCAAAGGTGGCTATTTAGACAAAGTCAGCCTTCCGGCGTCCCTTTCGGGAACATTCGGCTATTTATGACAAAACAACGTCACCCGATTTATTTATGACTCTTTAAAAATTTGAAAACGCATTTTTTTTTGATTTTGGCTATTTTTAGAAAAAATGGGGTTGAACCCGACGAGGGTTGCCTACGTATCTCACATCCGGTGAGAATCAAACCGGCGTAGTTCGGGCATATCATGAATTAAATAAACCTAGAAATCAAGAATAAATATTTTTATTATTTTTGAAAAAAGATAAAGACTAAAGAATTTTTTTTTTGCAATATTTGGACCATTAGTCTGAATTTATAAAAAGGGGTACTACAAAGAAACAACACATTTTTGTATTAGGAATTTTCCATTTTTTTTATTATTCTTTTTTTTAAGGTAAATACCTTTCTCTTTTTTTTGATTTCGGACATGAATTTTTTTTTTTTTTTTTTTTTTAATAATTCAAACTAAAAAGACCAATTTTTGATTCTTTTTTTTTTAGAAAAAAAATTCCGGCGAGGTTTTGACAATACTTGGACATTGGTTTTATTTTTCCAAAAATAAGTAATTATCTCCCTACACTGCTATTTTTTCCCCTTTTTAGAAATCGGTCAGCATGCGGAACCGAAGCAAATAAATGCACAACACAGATAGGAATGCAGCATGATGGTCTTTTTCATTTCAGGTTGCCTGTCCTAGACGGACCCAACCCCTGTGTTGAGTCCCCTAAGTCGAATGCAACATGATGCAAATAAGCGTTCCTACTAGGGATCCGGCATGAAGTCAAGTTATTCTAGGTTCGTAACCTGGGTATTTGTTCTAGACTGTGTACCCGAGCGGACAACTCGAGTCGAGGAGGGGGCTACGTACCGGGGACCCGCGAGATCGTCCGGCTTTGTAACTTGTCCGACCTCTTTCTTATTTCAGGTATTGACACTAACAGAATAGGGAGTCTCGACCAGCGAGCTTCTCCCCGGAGGTAAGAAGAGAAGGGTTTCGGCACAGTTTATATACAGTTCAGATAATATCAAAGCGGTAAAAGACAACATTTAGCACGTTATGCAAAAACATGTAATAAAGATCAGATAATAAAGCCAAATATAACAATTATTCTAAGCTCGAATTCTTGAACCCTGAACCAGTGGTTCTGGGTATTTCCCCAGCAGAGTCGCCAGAGCTGTCACACCTCCTTTTTGCGCGCCCGGCCCCGAAGGGTTAAATGCGCGGGTGGAGTTTTTCCAATTTAAGTGACAATATTCGAAATGGGATTATTTATTTAATTCAGAGTCGCCACTTGGGAAAGGTTTGGCTTTTGGTGTCCCAAGTCACCGGTTTATCTTGAATCCCAAATCGAGGAAATTTTCGACTTTTCCAAATGAAGTCTGCGAACCAGAAATTCTAAGTAAGGAATTCTGTTGACCCGAGGGAAGGTGTTAGGCACCCTCGAATCCCGTGGTTCTAGCACGGTCGCTTAAATTGTTATAATGGCTAAATATCTGATTTAAATACAGGTTTTGACTTATGTGCTTTTATTAAGTTTAACCGCTTTTATTATTATCATTTATTTTATAGAATTACAACGTCGTGAAAATGCATCTCGAACCACGTCACAATCAATGCACCCGTAGTTGTTAACACATTTTGACTCCGTTGAGACTTGGATTTGGGTCACATCGATGTGCACCCGATTTTTAAGAATATAATTTACTTAAAGTCGCGCCTAAAGAATCTAAACGCGTTATTATCTTTGGGGAAGGCAGTGGAATTCACTAAACAATCCGTCCCAAATTCTAAGTATTTATCATGATCAATTATTGAGGGCCCCGCAATTTGCATTTTTATTCGGTGAGGCTCGTCTCATTATTTTAGAAGGGTACCATACAGTGGCTACATTTCTACTACGTTTATCTTTAAAGAGAAGGACGATGCCGAACTTTGCTTGTTTGAACAAATACAGACTGAATCCTTATTATGTTTGCCGAACCTAAACTTGTTTGATTACCTGATTGATTGTTCATGAGGTGAGGGTTACCTCATGCTTTGTCTTCATCGAGTGAATACGCTTATTAATTTGCTAAGTGAGATTGCAACAAACTAACAACATATATTGAGTTATGTTTAACGACTTCCGAGTTCTATTTTAACACTCTAACCTATTTGAAATTGATAAACGAAATCGGCTGTTTATTAGAAAAATTACTACTAATTGAACTCAAAATGACTATTAGTTTCTCTCAACAATCATCACATTATTTCGAAACAAAGAATCTATACCGAAACCCGATATCGAACTTATATTGGAGCACATAATCTGACAGGAAAGCTGGCCTTCATAGCAAAACTCTTAATGTGACTGCATGAGAGTTTGTTTGGGAAACATTTACCCCGGACCTAGTACCACAGATTTGTCAATTCAGTGGTCTAGGCAAAATACATACAAGTGCTTACCATGACTCTATGTTATACAGTCATAACTAAACCAAACAAGTGTTATACTGAACTGAATGTATACTAAATCAAACATGCTGTCTCTGTCATACTGTCATTACTGTTGAGCCATGCTATCTAACAGTTCATCTTAAACAAAATGTATGCTAGTTTATACAGAATATTTGCAGTTTGCAGTAAAAATACAGGCTCAACTAACATTCGAACTATCTTTTTACACCAATGCTATAACATAAACTGATATTCATTTCTTTATTTCTGCTTCAACTTCAAACTTTCAACAATACATGGTTCAAAGGTTGTGTACCTGGGAATATTTGCAATTGAAGAAGAGGGCAATCAGTAGAGTAACAATGAACAAATGCAGCAGCAGTAACAGCACTAACAGTAGCAGCAAGGCAGTATAGCAACATCACCAAGAAACAGAAGAGTAGCAACCACAACTCACAAAACAATTGGAGTGAGATCAACCCCAACTAAACCAAACTTTCGAGTAGAACAAACAACAAACAAGCAGACTCAGTTGTGAGAAATCAGTGTTGCACAGAACAGGTCCAGATTTAGTGAAGTCAGAAACAAAAGGAAAGGAAGCAACTTCTGGTTTTGTCTGTCTGAGTTATCAGACAAAAATTCTTTTCCAGTTATCTGTTTCCAAAAAAATTTGAACTCTCAGATGTTCCCTCTTAGTATCTCTCCCTATCTTTGTGTGCTCTGTGTGTGTGTCTCTATCAGTGTGTATTCCAGCTCTCTCTTTCAAAGAATTCCTCACAGTCTATCTATTTTTCTTTTTCCCCTCTAATCCTCTCGATATCCTCTGATTCTCCTCCTATATCTCTCAATGTGCCCATCCTTTTATAAGCCTTCATATTACCCCTTTCACAGCCTGATAGATTATCACCAATACCCCTCCCATGTGACTCCCATTTTCCATCCGAACTTTAGCTAATTAAGTATTAGACCCCATTCACATTCCCTGGCAGATTCAACTTTTCCATTTTATTAACTAAAAGCAAGTATGGGCAGTAGAATATATCTGACAGCATATGCTGTCAAACCATTTTAAAATTGAAAGCCCTTTTATGCAGGAAAACAGGCTGTGCACAAAGCACATGAGGTGCACCAATGCACATGCTGTGCACGAGTGCACATGCCTTCCAATTCAGAATTTAAACCAAACAATCCTTTTTACATTACTGATCAATTCAAACAGCTATAAGTAAACAAAAACTGGTTCTTAATTGACTCAACAAATGCTTAGCAGAAGTAAATCGATTTGTTATTGTTCGGACAGTTGAAACTAATTGACGACACATGTCTACTCGACTATATTAGCATTAACATACACAATCGTAACCAAAAATCCGACATTTAACAGTATCGACACATAATTCGAATTATACTGACTGAGCAAAGTGGTACTCGAGGAACCAAATGCTCAGTCAACATTTGAAGCTCGATTATTGTACAACAAATACATATGTCTTATCAGAATAGGAGGGGGGGATTTTCTACAAACAAACAGAGGTTCAGGCAAAGCGGTTGAAGCACAGTTGATAGAAGTCAAGGACAGAAAACGAACAGACCCTTACAACAATCAAACGAACCAAAACAACTTAGAAAAGAAAGAAACTCACCTTAAACCGCAAAAAATCCAAACCTTAACTCGGACTTGGTCAGGCCTTTTTTAAGGCTGAACGGACTTTAAACGAAGTGTTTCTCAGATGAGAAACACTTTAATTAAAGTCCATTAGATCTTAATTTCTTCGGTTGAACCAGTGACGGAGGAACACAAAACTTTCAAAACTTAGATCTGGGATTCAGGCTTCCCTGATCAGATTCGGACCAAACCAAGTATGGTTTGGTCACGAGGAGGGTCTGGGGAGTGTCTGGTGTGAAGCTGGGGTTGGTTGGTGTAGATCGAGTTTTAACTCGAATCTTCAAATGAAGATTCGAGGACCTGGAGGGTGATTCGAACTAAACGGTTAACAGGTCTATGTTCAGGGTGGTGAGGGGGTTCTATGGTGTTCAGGGCAAGGTCACCGGCGTTCATGCCGCCGGTTTTTCATGGTGAGGAGTACAGGGGCGGCTCTAGGGTTTGTGGGTTTGGGTGAAGACGACGAGGCTGGGGTATTGGATAGGGGGGTAGGGTACAATTATGAACTTATATAGTTAGTGGGTGGACGGATCTCGACCGTTAGATCAATTTAGATCTACGGTCTGGATATGGTGGTTAAATGGAACGGTGTCGTTTCAAGTGTTGAGGGTTTGGGTTCGATCCGGTTGTAAACGGGTCGGGTTCCTCAGTGGGTTGTGGGGAAGTGATCTTGGCCGTTGATCAATCTGAGATCAACGGCCCAGATCACACTGGACTAAAACGTCGTCGTTTGGACGTCCTGGGCATCAGGTGGCCTGGACCGGGCAGGCCTGGGTCTTGGGCTGTTTGTTTGGGCCAATTTTGTTAAAATTGGCCCAAGTCCGGAAGGGAAGGGGTCCTTTCTTTATTTTTTTTTATTTATTTCCTTTTTCTTATTTATTTTAAAACAAAACTAAGCCAAAAAAATCAAATTAAAATTAAATACACACTCAATACAATTATTTGCACACACACTAAAATATTTCAAAACAGGTAAAGTCAAACAAAATAAAATCACGGACGAAGATGCCTATTCATGATTTTCTATTTAACGACCGGATTACGGTTCGAATTATGCAGGACACATATATTTTTTTTGAATTTTGTTTTAATAAAGTAAATAAATAAAAATGGGCCGAAGTCACAAATAAATCAACAAGGTGCCGCACAGAAATCCAAAAATTGTACAGCAGGGCCAATTATTATTTTTTATTTCTTTTTGGAGCGATTGTCGTGCGAAACAAAAATCACGTGCTCACAGTTGCCCCTCTTTGTTCGGAAACACGAAGGGTTTTCGTGCAAAGATAAAGTGAGCGTGTATGAGCGATTTTTGCCTATATACCACTCCGTATGAAGCATGTTTTTTTTTGAAAGATCTGACCGAATCTTGCTTCAAAGATTTCCTACATATCCTGGGCTAAACAGGAATCAGGTCAATGTAGTTCGAGAAGTTTTGGTAGCTGGGACTACCATGGGATTGCAATGCTTGCTGCTACTGCTGCTGCTGTTGTCACTGCTACGTTACTGACCGCCTTATTACAACCAAACGAAAATTGGAAACTGAACTAACTACTTATATGCATGTCAACTGCTAGTTACAAGATTCATATCTATGATTCTTTTACGACTTGATCTTGGGTCTTAGCTGATTCTGCTTGTAGACTCCGATCTGAATCCTGATGCTTGCGAGTTGCGGCGAACTGTTTAATCTCTGGGATACTGAGTGAGACGCGATTGGCAGGGTTTAGGACCTTAGTCAAATGTTGGAGTCGATCTGCTCTCCATTCACTCTGATATCTCGGGATGTCTTCTTTTGTCTTTTTCTTTTTTGATTCTGAGTCGAGACTCATCTCGTGGGTCATTTCGATCCGTGTGGCTTGAGGTTAGACCTGCGGGAAAAAACAAACAAACGAAAGAAATTTTCTGCCCCAGTTTCACTAGGAAAATTTCGTTAATTATTCACCAGGAAGTTCATAAAATTGATGAAAGAAGATATACATGCTCAGTTCAGGGTTGGAGCCCTAATACCGACTAGATGGGAAAAGGTTTAGTTTAGGGTTTAAAACCCTAAAGCTGATAGCGTGAAAAAGCTCAGTTTAGAGTTTAAAACTCTAATGTTGGCTGAAAAAAATTCAGTTTAGGGTTTAAAACCCTAATGCTGACTAAAAGGAAAATTCAGTTTAGGGTTTAAAACCCTAATGCTGATTGCATGAAAAAGCTCAGTTTAGAGTTTAAAACTCTAATGCTGGCTGGAAGGAAAAAGTTCAGTTTAGGGTTTAAAACCCTAATGCTGACTAAAAGGAAAATTCAGTTTAGGGTTTAAAACCCTAATGCTGACTGCATGGAAAAGCTCAGTTTAGGGTTTAAAACCCTAATGCTGGCTGAATGAAAGAGTTCAGTTTAGGGTTTAAAACCCTAATGCTGACTAAAGGAAAAGTTCAGTTTAGGGTTTAAAACCCTAATGCTGACTGCATGGAAAAGCTCAGTTTAGGGTTTAAAACCCTAATGCTGGCTGAAAGGAAAAAGTTCAGTTTAGGGTTTAAAACCCTAATGCTGACTAAAGGAAAAATTCAGTTTAGGGTTTAAAACCTTAATGCTGACTGCATGGAAAAGCTCAGTTTAGAGTTTAAAACTCTAATGCTGGTTGAAAGGAAAAAGTTCAGTTTAGGGTTTAAAACCCTAATGCTGACTAAAAGGAAAATTCAGTTTAGGGTTTAAAACCCTAATGCTGACTAAAGGGAAAATTTAGTTTAGGGTTTAAACCCCTAATGCTGATTGCATGAAAAAGCTCAGTTTAGAGTTTAAAACTCTAATGCTGGCTGAAAGGAAAAGTTCAGTTTAGGGTTTAAAGCCCTAATGCTGACTAAAAGGAAAATTCAGTTTAGGGTTTAAAACCCTAATGCTGATTACATGGAGAAACTCAGTTTAGGGTTTAAAACCCTAATGCTGGCTGAATGAAAGAGTTCAGTTTAGGGTTTAAACCCTAATGCTGACTAAAGGAAAAATTCAGTTTAGGGTTTAAAACTCTAATGCTGACTAAAGGAAAAATTCAGTTTAGGGTTTAAAACCCTAATGCTGACTGCATGGAAAAGCTCAGTTTAGGGTTTAAAACCCTAATGCTGGCTGAATGAAAGAGTTCAGTTTAGGGTTTAAAACCCTAATGCTGACTAAAGGAAAAGTTCAGTTTAGGGTTTAAAACCCTAATGCTGACTGCATGGAAAAGCTCAGTTTAGGGTTTAAAACCCTAATGCTGGATGAATGGAAAAAGTTCAGTTTAGGGTTTAAAACCCTAATGCTGACTGCATGGAAAAGCTCAGTTTAGGGTTTAAAACCCTAATGCTGGCTGAATGAAAGAGTTCAGTTTAGGGTTTAAAACCCTAATGCTGACTAAAGAAAAAGTTCAGTTTAGGGTTTAAAACCCTAATGTTGACTGCATGGAAAAGCTCAGTTTAGGGTTTAAAACCCTAATGCTGGCTGAATGGAAAAAGTTCAATTTAGGGTTTAAAACCCTAATGCTGACTAAAAGGAAAATTCAGTTCAGGGTTTAAAACCCTAATGCTGATTGCATGAAAAAGCTCAGTTTAGAGTTTAAAACTCTAATGCTGGCTGAAAGGAAAAAGTTCAGTTTAGGGTTTAAAACCCTAATGATGACTAAAAGGAAAATTCAGTTTAGGGTTTAAAACCCTAATGCTGATTGCATGAAAAAGCTCAGTTTAGAGTTTAAAACTCTAATGCTGGCTGAAAGGAAAAAGTTCAGTTTAGGGTTTAAAACACTAATGCTGACTAAAAGGAAAATTCAGTTTAGGGTTTAAAACCCTAATGCTGATTGCATGAAAAAGCTCAGTTTAGAGTTTAAAACTCTAATGCTGGCTGAAAGGAAAAAGTTCAGTTTAGGGTTTAAAACTTTAATGCTGACTAAAAAGAAAAATTCAGTTTAGGGTTTAAAACCCTAATGCTGATTAAAAGGAAAATTGAGTTTAGGGTTTTAAACCCTAATGCTGATTGGCTGGAGATAAAGCTCGAGAATACTACACGATCTATTTTTGAGTTTTCTTGTTTCAATAGAAGATAAAATGGAGTTTTGCGGGAACTTACCTTTTGAGTGAACTCCTTATTGCCAAAATGTTTCTTGTACTCGTGTACCTTCTTCTTTGGGCGACACCCGCTTCTTGCATGGTTGTCTTGGATCATTCCTGTTTCAACTTTTCAGACAAAGAACAATTGTTAGTTTGGAAACGACGGTTGGTTCGGTGACCTTGATCGTTCCCAATTGCTTTGTTGCGTCTCTATTTCTGTTGCGAAGTCCCGCCATTGATTTGATTCGAATGGCGAAACCTTTAGACTTCTCAGGCTTGTATTTCCGGATTCTGTGATGATTTGCCTCGTAAGGCCTCTTTTTCTTTTTTTTCTTTTTGTCCCATTTTGATTGAAGGTTCTCAACGGGGATTTTATTGGAGGTGTTCTGTGGGAATTTGTACAAAAGGAAGCTCTGTGGGGGAATATTTACAAAGTGGATTCTTTGTGCGGATTCTGTACAATGGGGTACGCTGGGTTTTTTGTTTCAAAACGAGTTTCCCAGGGTTTGTTGGGGTAAGCTTGTTGGGGAATATTTACAACAGGACTCGCTGGGGGGTGTGCTGAGAGAATTCCAACGGTTTTTTTTTATACATATTGGGGGGACTCTACGGGAGATTTTTTTTTAAAAGGAGAGATTCTGTGGGGATTTGTACAGAGGGAGACTCTGTGGGGATTTGTCCGAAGGTGGACTTGCTGGGAAAGATTTCGAGATTTCTCCCTTTCCTCTCTACTCTGAAACACCATCAAACGTCATGATTCATCATGCTTGGGTAATCATACCAACAAGATGAGGCGCTTTCCTTCATGAGACGGGATTCCGTGCAAACAAAACTGCCACCTGCCATTTCCGGTGTGTCCTGTACTTGGGATTAAAACACAAAAGGGATTGAAGGAAACAAATAAAGGAGAAAACAAATCAGAAAACAGAGTGTCCTTTTTAGGACGAGAAAGACTCATCTGAGGAAGATAATGCCGGCTTTAAATGACATGACATGCTCTTTGGACTGGACGTCTGACCTTCTAAGAGCTTGTGTTTTCCTGAACCAGAACGGATCTTTGTGATTCCAAACCGATGGCACTCTGCCGAAACTTTCTTGGGGTGGCGTCATTCTTTTCGGCCAGCAGCGCCCTTTACGGGTTTTCGCTGGCTGACCTCTCTCATTTCTCTTCCTGTCATCGCTTGATAGCACTCTTTGCGAGTTTTTACTAAACAAGCTCTCTCATTTTGGTTTCTCTACTCCCGTCGCCTCGTGGTGCCCGAAGGTTTTCACCGCCGAGACTCTCTCATTTTATCTCTCTCAATTCAGAGTGTGATGGTCTTCATTTGTGACGCTGATTAATTCCCCACCATATTTGGTAATTGATTTGAAGGCTTGTGCTTGGTAAAGAGAGGTAGTGATACTAACTTCTCAACTGCTCGACGTGCCCCGGTTTTCAATTTCAGGGTGAATGGGATTTTATTGTTGGTGTGACTGAACCTCAGGGAGAGGCTGCCTACGTATCCTTTCGGAATCAAGTCAAACGTAGTTCAGGCCTCAATCAAATTTTTTTTTTTTGTATGTTGTTTTTTTTCTTTTGTTTTGTAAGTGGCTCAAAAGTTGGTGGAGAGGATTGGGTAGTGTTTGGGAAGTAGTGGGGAACAAACCTTCGCCATTTTCAATCGTGTCAGGACCACTGGAGTACGATTTAGACGTAGTATCTCTTGACTGCATCTGCATTCACTGCTGTGTCGGGGTCATTTCCTTCGATATCACCTAAATACAATGCTCCTCTCGGCAATATCTTCCTTACGATGTACGGGCCTTTCCAATTTGGGGCAAACTTTCCTTTTGTTTCTTCATGATGCGGCAGAATACGCCTCAGTACCAATTGTCCTACTTCGAAATTCCGGGGTCGGACTTTCTTGTTGTAAGCACGGGCCATCCTTCGTTGGTATAACTGTCCGTGACAAACTGCAGCCATCCGCTTTTCATCAATCAACGTCAATTGCTCTAACCGAGTCTTAACCCACTCGCTGTCCTCGATTTCTGCTTCGACAATGATTCGAAGTGAAGGAATCTCTACCTCTGCCGGTATTACGGCCTCGGTCCCATAAACCAAAAGATAAGGAGTCGCTCCCACCGATGTGCGTACCGTAGTGCGGTACCCCAATAATGCAAAAGGTAACTGCTCATGCCACTGTCGGGAACTTTGTATTGTTTTCCTCAAAATCTTCTTGATGTTTTTATTTGCAGCTTCCACAGCACCATTGGCTTTTGGCCGATAAGGAGTGGAATTCCTGTGTGTTATCTTGAATTGCTCGCACACATCTCCCATCAAGTGACTGTTCAAGTTTGCTGCATTATCTGTAATGATAGTCGCAGGAATACCGAAGCGACAGATAAGATTTGAGTGTACAAAATCCACTACAGCTTTCTTGGTGACCGACTTGAGAGTGACAGCCTCTACCCATTTTGTGAAGTAATCGATGGCAACCAGTATAAACCTGTGTCCATTCGAAGCCTTTGGTTCAATTGGTCCAATGACGTCCATGCCCCAAGCGACAAATGGCCAAGGTGCGGACATGGGATGCAGTTCCGTGGGAGGTGCATGAATCAAATCACCGTGCACCTGACACTGATGACATTTCCGAACGAAGCTGAAGCAATCCTTTTCCATGATCATCCAGTAATAACCTGCTCTAAGGATTTTCTTCGCTAAGACATACCCGTTCATGTGAGGTCCGCACACACCTACGTGTACTTCGTGCATTATCTTTCTCGCTTCCTCGATATCGACACATCTGAGGAGATTGAGGTCCGGGGTCCTCTTATACAACAATTCGCCGCTCAGAAAGAAACCACTTGCATGTCGCCTAATGGTCCTTTTTTGATCTCCAGTAGCGTGCTCGGGGTATTCTTGTGTCTTCAGGAATTTCTTGATGTCATGGTACCAAGGCTGCGTATTTGATCCCGCCTCGATTACACTGCAGTAACCGTGTCTTTCCTTGATTTGGATTTCCAAAGGATCGACGTGGGCGTTGCCCGGGTAGGGTAGCATTGAAGCCAAAGTAGCAAGTGCATCTGCCAGTTCATTGTGACACCTCGGAATGTACCTGAATTCTATTGATGTAAAGCGCTTGCTGAGGTCCTCCACATGTTGTCGGTATGGGATAAGTTTGACATCCCGAGTTTCCCATTCGCCTTGAGCTTGCCGGATGATCAGGTCAGAATCTCCCATAATCAGTAAGTCTTCGACATCCTGATCGATTGCCATATGCATGCCCATAATGCAGGCTTCATACTCAGCTGTATTGTTTGTGCAAAAGAAACGCAGTCTAGCTGTGGCGGGATAATGCTGACCGGAAGGCGAGATCAAAACTGCCCCAATCCGTACACCCTTGGCGTTCACGGCTCCGTCAAAGAACATCTTCCAAACACGTGCTTCCTCCGAGATCACTTCTGCGGTGTTTACCTCTTCATCTGGGAAGTAGGTATCCAATGGCTGGTATTCCTCATCAACCAGATTTTCGGCCAAATGATCTGTTAACGCCTGGGCTTTCATCGCCGTGCGGGTGACATAAACTATGTCGAATTCCGTAAGCAAGATTTGCCATTTAGCCAGTCTCCCAGTGGGCATTGGTTTCTGAAATATATACTTCAAAGGATCCAACCTGCTTATGAGGAATATAGTGTGGGCTTGGAGATAATGTCTCAGCTTTTGAGCAACCCATGTGAGAGCGCAGCATGTCCTTTCCAGCAGAGTGTATTTGGCCTCGTAGCCGATGAATTTCTTGCTCAAGTAGTAGATTGCTTGCTCCTTCTTTCCGGTTACGTCGTGTTGCCCGAGGACGCAGCCGAAAGAGTTCTCCAAGACTGTTAGATACAAGAAAAGTGGCCTTCCCGGTTCTGGAGGGACCAAGACCGGGGGATTCGAAAGGTATTCTTTGACTTTATCAAAGGCTTCTTGACACTCAGTTGTCCACTTAATCGCCGCATCTTTCCTTAACAGCTTGAATATGGGCTCACACGTGCTCGTCAGCTGGGCAATAAACCGACTGATGTAGTTCAACCTGCCCAAAAGACTCATCACGTCTTTCTTTGTTCTTGGGGGAGGCAGATCTCTGATGGATTTTATCTTAGTTGGATCTAGCTCGATTCCTCTCCTGCTTACGATGAAGCCCAAAAGTTTGCCCGACGGAACTCCGAAAGCGCATTTGGCTGGGTTTAGCTTCAAGTCATACTTCCTTAATCTCTCGAAGAACTTCCTCAAGTCTTGGATGTGATTGTCTTGCGTCCTGGACTTGACTATCACGTCGTCCACGTACACCTCTATTTCCTGATGCATCATGTCATGGAAAATGGCAGTCATGGCCCTCATGTAAGTAGCCCCAGCATTCTTCAAACCAAATGGCATGACCCGGTAACAGTAGGTGCCCCAAGGCGTGGTGAAGGCAGTTTTCTCGGCGTCCTCTTCATCCATCAGTACCTGATGATACCCAGCATAACAATCTACAAAAGACTGTATCTCGTGTTTGGCACAATTATCAACGAGGATGTGGATGTTGGGCAGCGGGAAATTATCTTTAGGACTTGCTCTGTTCAGATCTCGGTAATATACACATACCCGAGTTTTCCCATCCTTTTTTGGTACTGGAACCACATTCGCCAACCATGTTGTGTATTGGACTACCCGGATCACTCCTGTTTTCAGTTGCTTGGTGATCTCCTCTTTAATCTTGTCACTGACCTCCGTTTTGAACTTTCGTTGCTTCTGTTGAACTGGAGGACAATCAGGATGAATCGGCAATTTATGAACCACTAGATCAACACCTAGTCCCGGCATGTCATCATATGACCAAGCAAACACGTCTTTGAATTCAAAAAGAAGTTGAATTATCGCCTCTCGCGTTTTCTTGTCCGTGTGAATGCTTATCTTGGTCTCCCGGATTTCTTCCGGGGTTCCTAAATTTACCGGTTCAGTGTCATTCAGATTTGGCTTAGGTTTATTCTCGAAATATTCCAACTCTCGGTTTATCTCCCTAAAAGCCTCTTCCGCATCATATTCTGGTTCTGGGTTCATTAATTCGCAGTTAAATAACTCATTGTGATCCGGGCGTGAAGTCCGCAAGCATGTCATATTTAAAGCCGCATTATTAGGACTGAAAAGGAAAATAAAAGGAAAAATGATAAAAATCAGAACAAAAGAAAGAATAGGAAAGCAATGATGATTTTTTTTTATATTTTCTTTGGAAAGTTGGAAGACAACAATGTTTACAACTAGGAATTCAAAGCAACAATAGAAAAGAAGAAAACGTTCAAGTTATGTCCTGGAGATAACTTGTGACACAGGAAAGGTGGCGGGACAAGTCTACCCGGACTTCCGTCTAGTCGGGAATGGCGTGGCCTCCCAGTTTTGAAGTTGGGCGCTCGGCCCCATGTACAGCATCTCAGCAGTGCTTGTGCCTTCACCTGGTTGAACCATGTGGACCTCGTAGAGCATCTCTCTCATTGCCCCACATATCTCCTCAATTTCCTCAACTGTGAAGACCTCATCATCTTCTAATTCAATGTACCTCGAACTGATGAAAGTTGTATATAAATCTGGCAGCGGTCGAGGTAACTTCCAACCCTCATTTCTTCTCTTCTTTGCCCATTCTTCGTCTGCTGGAGTAGGTTTAAAACCTAGTCCAAAAGGTTTCTTGATGACTGGCAAAGTAACGGGTTCTGTTATTCCCTGAAGGGTTCGTCCGAGTCCCTTCCCTGGCCTAAATCCGTGCCGGATCATTTCTTTGGCCACCATAAATGAGGCGTTAGACAAGAAAGGCTGGGGGTCGGGTATTCCCTCTTCGTGCTGCTCTGTCAGTACAATCTCGAAAGCTTGATAGACCGTATGTTCACTTCTTTCTCTCGGTTCAAGGTACGGGATGGATGGGTCCCGATAAATGGCATGCTCATCTTCCCCGTGGACCACGATCTCTCGGTCTTCATACTCGAACTTTACCATCTGGTGAAGAGTGGAAGGCACGGCTCCTGCCGCATGGATCGAAGGTCTGCCAAGGAGAAAATTGTAGGATGTGTCCATGTCGATCACCTGGAAGGTTACTCGAAATTCGACTGGTCCTATGACCAACATCAGGTCTATTTCTCCCATGGTATCTCTCTTGATGCCGTCAAAAGCTCTTACGCAGACATTGTTGGGTCGGATTCTTCTGATCCCAATTTCCATTCTTTGTAGCGTGGAGAGCGGGCAAATGTCAACGCCTGAGCCTCCATCCAACATTACCCGCTTGACATAGTAGTCCTCGCATTTAACTGTTAAATGCAAGGCCTTGTTGTGTGCTGCTCCTTCCGGGGGTAAATCGTTTTTGCTGAAAGAGATTTGGTTGACAGCGAAGAATCTTTCTGTCATCCGCTCTAGTTGTTCCACCGAGGTTTCAACTGGTACATATGCTTCATTCAGGGTCTTCAGTAAGATCTTTTGATGCTCGGCCGACCTTATCAATAATGATAGCATGGACACTTGCTCAGGGTGCTTGCGCAGCTGATCTATCACTTCGTAATCCGGCATCTTCATTTGTTGGAAGAACACTTCCGCTTCTTCAACACTCACAGGCTTCTTTGGAGGGAAGCGCCTTTGTGTGGCGTTGTTCAGTTCTTGGGTATTTGAGTACCCTCCAACGAAAGTATTTTCTGGAAGTTCTCCCATGACCTCTTTACCTTTGTACATCACCAAAGTCTTTTGATAATTCCACGGCACTGTGGACGGGTTGGTCATTGGCTTTTGTGGCACGCGTCCGATAACCACTGGCTCATTCAGCCGAGGTGGTTGAATCGTCCCCCGGACCACATAGGCCCCTTTTGGCACGTACATAGGTTTTGTCTTTTTGATCCCGAAGTTCTGCGTCTTCTTGGCTTGACCTCGTGGTATGTAAAGAACTCCTCCTTTTGCTGGTACCACTTTCTTCTCCACCTTCTTTTCAGGCTTGCTCTCTGCAGCCTTGGCCTCCTCCCCCTTTTCTGATTTCTGGTCTATTTCAGGCCTCTTCCCCGTGTCGACAATGGCAATTATGGCTTTCAAAGCAGGGTTGAACTCTTTGTCTTCACAAATCATGCCGATCAGCGGCCCATTATTGTGAGCGGGCAATGGATTGTTAGTCATATTTGGGATCTCTTCGTCCCTTAGCACTATTTTCCCCTGCTCTATCAAATTTTCGACCACTCTTTTCAATGACCAACAGTCGTTTGTATCATGTCCCTCGGCTCCTGAATGATAGGCGCATCTGACTCCGGCTTTGTAAGAAGGCGATGTTGGGTTTTGCCTCGTTTGGGGAATTGGTTGCAAGAAACCCAACTGGACTAGCTTAGGGAACAATGTAGAGTATTGTTCACCGATGGGCGTGAAAGTCCGCCGTCGAGGTGGCTCCTGGGGGCGGTAGTTATTCTGCGGGGGTTGTGGGTTATAGTGGTTGCGGTAAGGAGGCTGATTTCTGGGAGGTGGAGCTGGGCCTCGGTTGGCTTGTTGTGGTGGATGGTTATAAGGTTGGGCATTCATGACCATATAAGGCTGATGAGCATATGCCAAATTTGAGTGGGGGTAATAGTGTTGTGGGGCTCTTTCCGGAAAATGGGGCCTGGGATGACGATACTCCCTTGCTTCAGAGGCTGCCATAGTCGCTTCTTCCTTCTTCTTCCCCCTTGTCGTTCCTCCAGACCCGCTTTGGATGGCCTGAGAGGTTGCCCTTATGGCTGCTTGACTCAAAATCCTTCCCGTTTTCAACCCATTTTCCACCATCTCTCCGATCTTGATCGCTTCCGCAAATGGCTTACCCATGGCCGACATCATGTTTTGGAAATAGTCAGACTCTTGAGCCTGAAGAAAGGTAGTGACCATTTCCACTTCATCCATGGGAGGCTTTACTCTCGACGCCTGTTCACGCCACTTAATAGCATATTCTCTAAAGCTTTCCGAAGGTTTTTTCTTCAAATTCGACAGAGAGTTTCGGTCTGGTGCAATGTCGATGTTATACTGGAATTGTTTTACAAAATCTCTGGCGAGATCATCCCATATATTCCATCGGGACATTTCCTGATCCATATACCATTCCGAAGCTATCCCTACTAGACTTTCTCCAAAATATGCCATTAGTAGTTCTTCTTTTCCACCGGCTCCCCGCAATTGGTTGCAGTATTTCTTAAGATGTGCAATGGGGTCACCGTGCCCATCGTATTTCTCAAACTTGGGGGTCTTGAAACCCGTTGGCAGGTGCACGTGAGGGAACATGCACAGGTCGGCGTAAGAGACGCTCTTTTGTCCGCTCAATCCTTGCATATTCTTCAAACTTTGTTCAAGGCTTCTCATTCTCTTGGCAATCTCATTTTGTTCTGCAATTCTGGGGTTCTGATCCTGCCCGGGTGCAAGCTCGCACTGAGGCGGTAGAGGATTAGTGTTGGTAGCGAACCTGGTTGGTTCCATTGAGAACGATGGTGCTTGGAATGTAAAAGAGGATGAGTCAAAGCTTGGCTTGTATGTGGTAAGTTGTGCCGTAACTGGGCAAGGCGATGCAGTAAAGATGTTCATGCTTGCATCAGTGGCCGACATTCGGGGATGAGGCTCAGAAGGCGATCCAGCAGAGAAGGCTGAGGTGGCTGGGTACCCGAATGGGGTAGCAGGATAATTTATGGGGATATTAGAAGTCCCACTTGATCTGGAGAATAATTCAGGGAATCCGGGGATGACACTTGGCGGCTCTTTCCCATTATTCCAGTCGTCCAGCATTTCCAACATGCGGAGCCGCAGGATTCTATTTTCCTCCGCAGTTGCGGATTCAGGTGTGAGGACGGCTGAGATTGAACTCTCCTCAGAAACAGGGATCGTTAGCAATGGCATTTCTGAAGACATTTCCACACTTCCTTTCGACCTGGTGAAGTAAGTGTAAGTACTGCTTCTGGCCCTAACAACAGGTGGTTGAACACTTTTCCTTGACCTCGTGAAATATGAGTGCGAGGCCAGACTTTCACCAAACCAACCGTCTTTTCAAAAACCCTGGGAAATGCTCAATGACAAACGCACGGTTAATTTGTAGCAAATAACAGATAGTTAATCTCACGTTGGGCATGATGCACCTATACAGTTAAGTAGATTACTATATGTTTGCTACGAGAGCATGCGTCATTCCGGCGTTTTTGTTAGTTTTTTTTTTTTTTATCTTTTTGTTTTTCTTTTATTTATTTTATTTATTTCGCAGTAAAAGAAATGCGACCGGATCCGATGAGGATTGCTTACGTATCACGATGCCTACGTGAATCAGATCATTGCGTAGTTCGAAAAACACGAATGAGCGTAAAAGAAACAACCTCTTTATTGTTGAAACGTTCTATTACAAGCTACATTTTGCAAAAGAAAGAGCCAACTTTGAAAATAAACCTAGACTCAAAATAGACTGAAAATCACCCTGATGGAAAAACAGGCAGAAGATGCTAAGATACAGATTTGACCTATGAATGCATTATGGTTTTAAAAATTGGTTTCCGCGGGGCATCGTTCGGCCTCGCCGCGGTCCTAGGCGTGAGATCCCTCTCAAGTTGCTCTAGCTCGTGCATAGTCTGCTTGACATAAACCATTACTGCCGAGGGGAAGGTAACACTGGACATGTTCTCACATTGTAGACATCGTCTGGTGATGGCATGGGCAATGGCTTTGATCCTATCTCTGGTTTGCTTCTTCTCTACAAGCAGGCGCTTTATCTGATCGCTGCATATCTTGAAGACTTGAACATCTTGTACGTGTTGATGCTTCAATCGCCGTACTTCCAACTTCATCTGGGCTATTGAGTCATACCAGTATCTGCTCTCAATTTGGAAATCCTTGGCCTGATTAGCTGCCTTGATCTCAAGTGCAGCCATCTCTCTCTTTATTTTAACAACAGTCTTCTCATGGTCGCTTTCCAATCGATTCAGGTACCTGCGATGCTTGTCCGTTCTTGTATCCCACTGTGCCTTGAGCTCTGCTATGATGTTTTCAGATTTCTCCAAACCATCTCGCCATTCCCTGATTTCACCTTTTAGCCCTTTTATCAGCTGCTCGTCCGATCGACGCCTTGGTTGTCTATCCGCATCCAACCTTATCTGTTTGATTTGGGCTCTGAGCATTTCATTTTCTTGAATTAACCTGTTCTGCTCTCCCAGACTGGTAGCAACTTGCACGTTGTGTTCATATTTCAAGTTTCCCACTTGTTGCTTTAACCTGCTAATTTCGGCGCAATAGCCTCTTTCTTTTGCTAACCAATCCCACTGCTTTTGTGATGATTCGGTAAAATTCCGGATGTGGGGTCTCTTAGCTGGCCTTTCATGCTCGAGTTCCCTTCTGTACCATGCAAGGTAACCTGGCGCCGTTTCTCCTTTGGCTCGATCCCGCACGCAAGTATCTGATTTCAAATATTGACCCTCATTCCAGATTTGGCGAATCTTTGCTTCTGGGAACTGTCCGTTAGGACTTATCTCAACTGCTTGAGTGCTTAGATCTTCCTCATGAGGTACTGTCTGGCATCTTCCGAACTGTCTTAAAACTCGGCAGGGTGCGTAAGGTTGAATGCTCTTAAGCCCCATCAGTAAGAAATGAGTTTTAGCTGCAGACATATATAGGATCTCATCAATAGGCAACCATCTCAGCGTCCATTGTATTTGGCTGGCCGTAAGAGTTTGAAAGAACGAGGTCCATGCCAGGACTCCTTTGGGCAAACTGATCTCTTTGGTTCTCGTGTAAGATTCTTCTATGCAGATCTTTTCCGGGGAACCATGGCTCAAAATCTCGGAATGATGGCAGAGGTGCTCGGTCATCCATAGCTGTAGGAGCAAGTTACAACCTTCGAAGAAATTTCCCCCGGCTTTACAAACTGTAAGAGCTCGAAAGATGTCAGATACCACCATTGGCGCGAGAGTACTGTCGTTTCGCGTGAGTAAAGTGCTGACGACTCCAGATATCTTCAAATCAATGTTTCCATCTTTCCTTGGGAATACCAGAAGGCCTAGGAACATTATCATGAACGCTACCCGTCTGTGCTCATCCCACTTCTGACGAACCCCTTTGCTGCACAGTTTGTTGATTGGATTATTGAATCCCCCCTCATGACCGTATCTATCATATATGAAACATGGAGTACAGAATCCGGCTGCTAGATCCGGGTTGTGGACTGTTCTAGTTATTTTCAATGAATCCAGGAACCGATGTACCGTGACGATTCTCGGGGCGACCAAGTATTTTTCTCTCAAAGGAAGTTCAGTATTCCTGATGTATCCGGCCATTTCTTCCAAAGTCGGAGTGAGCTCAAAATCAGAGAAATGGAAAACATTGTGCGCCGGGTCCCAATAGGTAACCAAAGCCCTTATGATATCTCCCCGAGGTTGGATTTCCAATAGACCCACAAGACCTTTCAAATATTTCTTAACCTCATTTTGTCCTTCAACACCTAGATCATTCCACCATAGCCGTAACTTGACATGGATTTTGGTCATTATTGAAAAATGTTCATTTTGCATCGTGCTCATCCTGCACATTTATTAAGGTGATTTTAACAAAAATGACTGACTCAAAAATATTTTACAGAAAGGATCAAGTTTTGAACACGGCCTTTAAACACTTCGGGGATGAAGATTTTAAGGCTGTGTGGGTCTACTGGGTAAAAATGCTAAATAAGACCCAAAGGTTGCTATTTAGACAAAGTCAGCCTTCCGGCGTCCCTTTCGGGAACATTCGGCTATTTATGACAAAACAACGTCACCCGATTTATTTATGACTCTTTAAAAATTTGAAAACGCATTTTTTTTTATTTTGGCTATTTTTAGAAAAAATGGGGTTGAACCCGACGAGGGTTGCCTACGTATCTCACATCCGGTGAGAATCAAACCGGCGTAGTTCGGGCATATCATGAATTAAATAAACCTAGAAATCAAGAATAAATATTTTTATTATTTTTGAAAAAAGATAAAGACTAAAGAATTTTTTTTTTTGCAATATTTGGACCATTAGTCTGAATTTATAAAAAGGGGTACTACAAAGAAACAACACATTTTTGTATTAGGAATTTTCCATTTTTTTTATTATTCTTTTTTTTAAGGTAAATACCTTTCTCTTTTTTTTGATTTCGGACATGAATTTTTTTTTTTTTTTTAATAATTCAAACTAAAAAGACCAATTTTTGATTCTTTTTTTTTTAGAAAAAAAATTCCGGCGAGGTTTTGACAATACTTGGACATTGGTTTTATTTTTCCAAAAATAAGTAATTATCTCCCTACACTGCTATTTTTTCCCCTTTTTAGAAATCGGTCAGCATGCGGAACCGAAGCAAATAAATGCACAACACAGATAGGAATGCAGCATGATGGTCTTTTTCATTTCAGGTTGCCTGTCCTAGACGGACCCAACCCCTGTGTTGAGTCCCCTAAGTCGAATGCAACATGATGCAAATAAGCGTTCCTACTAGGGATCCGGCATGAAGTCCAGTTATTCTAGGTTCGTAACCTGGGTATTTGTTCTAGACTGTGTACCCGAGCGGACAACTCGAGTCGAGGAGGGGCTACGTACCGGGGACCCGCGAGATCGTCCGGCTTTGTAACTTGTCCGACCTCTTTCTTATTTAAGGTATTGACACTAACAGAATAGGGAGTCTCGACCAGCGAGCTTCTCCCTGGAGGTAAGAAAAAGAAGGGTTTCGGCACAGTTTATATACAGTTAAGATAATATCAAAGCGGTAAAAGACAACATTTAGCACGTTATGCAAAAACATGTAATAAAGATCAGATAATAAAGCCAAATATAACAATTATTCTAAGCTCGAATTCTTGAACCCTGAACCAGTGGTTCTGGGTATTTCCCCAGCAGAGTCGCCAGAGCTGTCACACCTCCTTTTTGCGCGCCCGGCCCCGAAGGGTTAAATGCGCGGGTGGAGTTTTTCCAATTTAAGTGACAATATTCGAAATGGGATTATTTATTTAATTCAGAGTCGCCACTTGGGAAAGGTTTGGCTTTTGGTGTCCCAAGTCACCGGTTTATCTTGAATCCCAAATCGAGGAAATTTTCGACTTTTCCAAATGAAGTCTGCGAACCAGAAATTCTAAGTAAGGAATTCTATTGACCCGAGGGAAGGTGTTAGGCACCCTCGAATCCCGTGGTTCTAGCACGGTCGCTTAAATTGTTATAATGGCTAAATATCTGATTTAAATACAGGTTTTGACTTATGTGCTTTTATTAAGTTTAACCGCTTTTATTATTATCATTTATTTTATAGAATTACAACGTCGTGAAAATGCATCTCGAACCACGTCACAATCAATGCACCCGTAGTTGTTAACACATTTTGACTCCGTTGAGACTTGGATTTGGGTCACATCGATGTGCACCCGATTTTTAAGAATATAATTTACTTAAAGTCGCGCCTAAAGAATCTAAACGCGTTATTATCTTTGGGGAAGGCAGTGGAATTCACTAAACAATCCGTCCCAAATTCTAAGTATTTATCATGATCAATTATTGAGGGCCCCGCAATTTGCATTTTTATTCGGTGAGGCTCGTCTCATTATTTTAGAAGGGTACCATACAGTGGCTACATTTCTACTACGTTTATCTTTAAAGAGAAGGACGATGCCGAACTTTGCTTGTTTGAACAAATACAGACTGAATCCTTATTATGTTTGCCGAACCTAAACTTGTTTGATTACCTGATTGATTGTTCATGAGGTGAGGGTTACCTCATGCTTTGTCTTCATCGAGTGAATACGCTTATTAATTTGCTAAGTGAGATTGCAACAAACTAACAACATATATTGAGTTATGTTTAACGACTTCCGAGTTCTATTTTAACACTCTAACCTATTTGAAATTGATAAACGAAATCGGCTGTTTATTAGAAAAATTACTACTAATTGAACTCAAAATGACTATTAGTTTCTCTCAACAATCATCACATTATTTCGAAACAAAGAATCTATACCGAAACCCGATATCGAACTTATATTGGAGCACATAATCTGACAGGAAAGCTGGCCTTCATAGCAAAACTCTTAATGTGACTGCATGAGAGTTTGTTTGGGATACATTTACCCCGGACCTAGTACCACAGATTTGTCAATTCAGTGGTCTAGGCAAAATACATACAAGTGCTTACCATGACTCTATGTTATACAGTCATAACTAAACCAAACAAGTGTTATACTGAACTGAATGTATACTAAATCAAACATGCTGTCTCTGTCATACTGTCATTACTGTTGAGCCATGCTATCTAACAGTTCATCTTAAACAAAATGTATGCTAGTTTATACAGAATATTTGCAGTTTGCAGTAAAAATACAGGCTCAACTAACATTCGAACTATCTTTTTACACCAATGCTATAACATAAACTGATATTCATTTCTTTATTTCTGCTTCAACTTCAAACTTTCAACAATACATGGTTCAAAGGTTGTGTACCTGGGAATATTTGCAATTGAAGAAGAGGGCAATCAGTAGAGTAACAATGAACAAATGCAGCAGCAGTAACAGCACTAACAGTAGCAGCAGGGCAGTATAGCAACAGCACCAAGAAACAGAAGAGTAGCAACCACAACTCACAAAACAATTGGAGTGAGATCAACCCCAACTAAACCAAACTTTCGAGTAGAACAAACAACAAACAAGCAGACTCAGTTGTGAGAAATCAGTGTTGCACAAAACAGGTCCAGATTTAGTGAAGTCAGAAACAAAAGGAAAGGAAGCAACTTCTGGTTTTGTCTGTCTGAGTTATCAGACAAAAATTCTTTTCCAGTTATCTGTTTCCAAAAAAATTTGAACTCTCAGATGTTCCCTCTTAGTATCTCTCCCTATCTTTGTGTGCTCTGTGTGTGTGTCTCTATCAGTGTGTATTCCAGCTCTCTCTTTCAAAGAATTCCTCACAGTCTATCTATTTTTCTTTTTCCCCTCTAATCCTCTCGATATCCTCTGATTCTCCTCCTATATCTCTCAATGTGCCCATCCTTTTATAAGCCTTCATATTACCCCTTTCACAGCCTGATAGATTATCACCAATACCCCTCCCATGTGACTCCCATTTTCCATCCGAACTTTAGCTAATTAAGTATTAGACCCCATTCACATTCCCTGGCAGATTCAACTTTTCCATTTTATTAACTAAAAGCAAGTATGGGCAGTAGAATATATCTGACAGCATATGCTGTCAAACCATTTTAAAATTGAAAGCCCTTTTATGCAGGAAAACAGGCTGTGCACAAAGCACATGAGGTGCACCAATGCACATGCTGTGCACGAGTGCACATGCCTTCCAATTCAGAATTTAAACCAAACAATCCTTTTTACATTACTGATCAATTCAAACAGCTATAAGTAAACAAAAACTGGTTCTTAATTGACTCAACAAATGCTTAGCAGAAGTAAATCGATTTGTTATTGTTCGGACAGTTGAAACTAATTGACGACACATGTCTACTCGACTATATTAGCATTAACATACACAATCGTAACCAAAAATCTGACATTTAACAGTATCGACACATAATTCGAATTATACTGACTGAGCAAAGTGGTACTCGAGGAACCAAATGCTCAGTCAACATTTGAAGCTCGATTATTGTACAACAAATACATATGTCTTATCAGAATAGGAGGGGGGGATTTTCTACAAACAAACAGAGGTTCAGGCAAAGCGGTTGAAGCACAGTTGATAGAAGTCAAGGACAGAAAACGAACAGACCCTTACAACAATCAAACGAACCAAAACAACTTAGAAAAGAAAGAAACTCACCTTAAACCGCAAAAAATCCAAACCTTAACTCGGACTTGGTCAGGCCTTTTTTAAGGCTGAACGGACTTTAAACGAAGTGTTTCTCAGATGAGAAACACTTTAATTAAAGTCCATTAGATCTTAATTTCTTCGGTTGAACCAGTGACGGAGGAACACAAAACTTTCAAAACTTAGATATGGGATTCAGGCTTCCCTGATCAGATTCGGACCAAACCAAGTATGGTTTGGTCACGAGGAGGGTCTGGGGAGTGTCTGGTGTGAAGCTGGGGTTGGTTGGTGTAGATCGAGTTTTGACTCGAATCTTCAAATGAAGATTCGAGGACCTGGAGGGTGATTCGAACTAAACGGTTAACAGGTCTATGTTCAGGGTGGTGAGGGGGTTCTATGGTGTTCAGGGCAAGGTCACCGGCGTTCATGCCGCCGGTTTTTCATGGTGAGGAGTACAGGGGCGGCTCTAGGGTTTGTGGGTTTGGGTGAAGACGACGAGGCTGGGGTATTGGATAGGGGGGTAGGGTACGATTATGAACTTATATAGTTAGTGGGTGGACGGATCTCGACCGTTAGATCAATTTAGATCTACGGTCTGGATCTGGTGGTTAAATGGAACGGTGTCGTTTCAAGTGTTGAGGGTTTGGGTTCGGTCCGGTTGTAAACGGGTCGGGTTCCTCAGTGGGTTGTGGGGAAGTGATCTTGGCCGTTGATCAATCTGAGATCAACGGCCCAGATCACACTGGACTAAAACGTCGTCGTTTGGACGTCCTGGGCATCAGGTGGCCTGGACCGGGCAGGCCTGGGTCTTGGGCTGTTTGTTTGGGCCAATTTTGTTAAAATTGGCCCAAGTCCGGAAGGGAAGGGGTCCTTTCTTTATTTTTTTTTATTTATTTCCTTTTTCTTATTTATTTTAAAACAAAACTAAGCCAAAAAAATCAAATTAAAATTAAATACACACTCAATACAATTATTTGCACACACACTAAAATATTTCAAAACAGGTAAAGTCAAACAAAATAAAATCACGGACGAAGATGCCTATTCATGATTTTCTATTTAACGACCGGATTACGGTTCGAATTATGCAGGACACATATATTTTTTTTGAATTTTGTTTTAATAAAGTAAATAAATAAAAATGGGCCGAAGTCACAAATAAATCAACAAGGTGCCGCACAGAAATCCAAAAATTGTACAGCAGGGCCAATTATTATTTTTATTTCTTTTTGGAGCGATTGTCGTGCGAAACAAAAATCACGTGCTCACACATGGAATTTCCTAAAGTGTTCTGTAGCCTCTCGAAGATAAGTACAGATGTCTCCGTACCGATCCGCAAGACTCTACTAAACCTGCTCATGACTCGTGAGACCTATGTAACCTAGTGCTCTAATACCAACTTGTCACGACCCAAAATCTGACATGTCGTGATGACGCCTTTCGTGGTATAAGGCAAGCCTCAACTCAATATCTCAACACAGTAGAACTTTTAAATAAAGGCGGAAGCAGTTAATATTAAATAAAACCTTTTAGAACAGAATATAACTCCAAAAGTACTAACCAATCCATCCCCAAAACCTGGTGTCACTGAGTGCATGAGCATCTAAATAATAACAACATCCGATTAATAAAACATTGTCTGAAAATATAGAATAGTAGAATATGAAAGGAAAGGAGAGTCAAGGTCCGCGAACGCCATGCAACTACCTCAATAGTCTCTTGAGTCTGACTCCTCAATCAGCAACCGTCGTGACGAGAAGTGTCTAGATCAGTAAATGAGGTACAGGGGTAACGTGAGTACACCAACTCAGTAAGTAACAAAAATAAATAAGTAACTGAGAAGTAGTGACGAGATATGAAAATACAGTTATCTCAATAACTTTCAAATAAGAGTAGTCATACTTTCAATTTAATAGTTTAAGTCACATCAATACGTACTCAATAAACCAGATATCAAATTTGACTAAGCAGTAAATAATATCTTCCAATAATTTTCAAAACAGTGATATGACATCTGCGATGCAACAGTAATGAAGTAAATGTATTTTTTCTCAGAATAACAGTCACTCCGTCCTCCCATTCACTCCAACCTCACAATCACTCATTCCTCACATTCACTCATTCCTCCCAGTCGCTCAGCACTCGACACTCGGCACTCAGCACTCGCACTCAGTAGGTACCTGCGCTCACTAGGGGTGTGTACAGACTTCGGAGGGGCTCCTTCAGCCCATGCGCTATAACAAGCCACCTCGTGGCATAAATCACTCAGGCCCTCGGCCTCACTCAATCATAATTTAGTAACAACATACTGCGGCGTGCAACTCGATCCCATAAATATCCTCACAGATCAGGCCCTCGGCCTCACTCAGTCATAAATTAGTAACAACATGCTGCGGCGTGCAGCCCGATCCCATAAATATCCTCACAGATCAAGCCCTCGGCCTCAGTCAGTCATCAATCTCTCCAGTCTCTCGGGATCTCAAAAATCATATAAACAGCCCAAACAGAGGTAATGTCATGTATCAACAATGAACAACAAGAGACGGAGGCATAACAAGCAAGAAAATCTATGACTGAGTACAAAACAACAATTAGTAGCTAATTCAGTAAGTACACGACCTCGCAGGTCTCAACAGTGATCACATAAGGCCTAAACATGATTTCTAACATGAAGTACAATCAATTTCTATGAAAACAGAGGGAACATGTATTAAATAGTAGGCCAATTAATTCCACAGTCTCGCGGGACGGACCAAGTCACAATTCCTACGGTGCACGCCCACACACTCATCACCTAGCATGTGCGTTACCTCCAAAATAGTCATACGACACAATGTTTGGGGCTTCATACCCTCAGGACCAGATTTATAACCGTTACTTACCTCATCCGAGCCAAATCCTACTCCACAGTGCCTTTGCCTCTCAAATCGGCCTCCAAACGTCCCGAATCTAGCCATAATTAACTAGATTCATTCAATACATATTATAGGAATTAATCCCATATAAAACTACTAATTTCCAACAAAAATCCGAAATTAACCCAAAAATCGCCCGTGGGACCCATTTCTCGGAACTCAACAAAAATCACATAATATGAAGCTCCATCCAACTACGAGTCTAGCCATACAATTTTTACCAAAATCCGACATCAACTCAACCGCCAAATCTCAAATCAAATTTTGGGAAAAATCTCTATCTCAATCCCCCAAATCATGAAATAAGTGCTAAAAATAATGTTAGATTCATGAATAAGGGAACAAATCAAGTTAAAATCACTTACCCCAGTCCAATTTGTGAAGTTTGCCTCTGAAAATCGCCCAAAACGAGCTCCCCCAACTATGTTTTTGTCAAAAATGGCCAAAGACCCCCTTTTTATTGAGTTTTTACGATTGGGGTGCCACATGTGGCGCTAGGTGCTGCCTGTGGCGTTGATTCCAGTAGCCAAGCAGATCCCAGCACTAGGGATAGCGCCCAGCGCTACCCTGGGCGCTGGCGATGGAAATTATTTTTCCCGCATACGAAAATATTCATAAGTCACTCATACGATGTCCGAATTTGACGATTCTTTTTGCTATGGCTTCGAATTTCAATACAGATCTAATGCTTCAATCAAAACTGAATTTGGAGCTCATTTGCTTAATGTGATACCACTTATTCTTGAAGAACGACATCAAAACATTCTTGAAGTGCCCAAGTTAAATCCAATAACCATCCAAACTCCACCCTAGGCCCTCGGGACCTCGACAAAATGCATCAACCAATCCTAAAACATCATATGAACTTAGTCAAAACCTCAAATCACATCAAATAACACTAAAACTACGAATCACACCCCAATTCAAGCTTAATGAAACTAGGAACGTCCAACTTCTATATTCGATGCAAAAACCTATCAAATCAAGTTCGAATGACTTCAAATTTTGCATACAAGTCATAATTGACATAACGAAGCTATGAAAAATTTCAGAATTGGATTCCGACCCTGATATCAAAAAGTTATCCCTCGGTCAAACTTTCCAAAAATCTTCTATTTTCCAACTTTCACCAAAATGCGCCGAATTATCCTACAGACTTCCAAATCCAAATTCGAACATGTGCCTAAGTCCAAAATCACCATACGAAACTATTGGAATCATCAAAATCCTATTCCAGGGTCTTTTTCTCAAAAGTCAAATCTCCGGTCAAACTTAAGAAATCTTTAACCTTATATTTCTAGATTCTATTAAATGGCGATAATTTGATCTAGGGACCTCCGAATTCGATTTCGGGCATATGACCAAGTCCTAAATCATGATACGGGACTACTAGAATGGTCAAAACTTGTATCCGGGGTTCTTTTGCTCAAAATGTTGACCAAAGTCAACTCAGTTGAGTTTTAAATTTCTAATTCACAATTTTATCCAGTTTTCACATAAAAAACCTTCCGGAAAATTATACGGACTATGCACGCAAGTCGAGGAATTATTGATGCCGCTTTTCTAGGTCTTAAAATACCGAGATGATTACTAAATTTAAAGATGACATGTTGGGTCATCACACCATATAGACGGACAAATCCATATCAATATGTAGAAGAACAAATTCTCAACAACATATAGAAGGATCAGCCCGCAATAACATATAGAAGGACAAATCCATGGCAACCTATAGAAGGACAAATCCTCAACAACATATAGAAGGATCAAATTCGTGATGAGATCAACTTAAGGTGCAAAAGGACTTAAACACCCACTTTACGATTGAAAAATCATATTTCCTTTTAAGGACAAACCCGTAAAGGGACCAACTTAAGATGTAAAGGGACTTAAATGTCCTCCTTAAAATTGGAAAATTAGAAAGCCTCGACTTAAAGACTTGGTAGATTTGTAGACTTCAACTTGAAGATCGACAACCTTAATGATTTGGCGAATTTGAAGATTTGGCGGATTTTGATGCGTCAACTTGAAGAGCGGTGGACTTTAAACTTCAACCTGAAGAATTATCAAACTTGAAGACCTCAACTTAAAGAATTGGAGGGATTAAACAACTCAACTTGAATTCTGGTGAACTTAAGGACTTCAACTTGAAGATCGATGGACTTGGAAGGCTTGAATACTTTAACTTAAAGACTGGCGGACTTGCAGTCTTCAACTTGAAGACCAAAAACTTGAAGGGGTTTGGCAAACTCGAAGGCATAACGAATCTCCGGGCTTTATTGTAAATACTTGGTAGCCTCCTAAAATACTATAATCATTCTATTGAAGACACCAATTTACCATGAATGTTTGCCCCCTTTAAATCAAATGAAATCCAAAGTTCAATAAAAGAATGGTATTTCAGCCCGATTTTCAAGTGTAGATTAAATTCTATCATACTTCATTTGGACAACTGTTGAGGCAATATGTATCTTTTCAACTTATGCGACTGAACTTAGAATGAATTCTAAGTTTCCTATGTACCTCGGTGAAGAGGATCAAGTCATACCCTAGTTCAGAATGGATAAGTTTTTTTATGACCTAACTTTTTCCTAAGCCACCTCTTTCGAGATTTTCAATCTAGCGGACCTTTTTATTTTTTAGGATGTACATAATTTATACTCTTGCGGTCCAGGAGTAATATGCAGTTTATGCTCTTGCGTCAAGGAGCGCAACGACTTGAAATTTAAGCTCGTGTTTTGAGGAGCTTTGCAACTTGAAGATTTTGCTCGAATTTGAAGAGCTTTATGACCTGTAGTTTAGGCTCATGCGTCCAGGAGTGTTTTAATTTGAAGATTTAGCTTACAATTTAAAATGCTTCCCAACTTGAAGACTTGCTCAATTTTGAAGAGCTTTGCAACTTAAAGATTTTGCTCAAAATTTGGAGAGATTTACAACTTGTAGACTTTGCCCAATTTAAAGAGCTTTATGTCTTGAAGTTCGGCTCGAATTTAAAAAAATTTGTGATTTGAAGTCCTTGCTCGACTTTGAAGAGCTTTCGACTTGAGTTTTTATCGAATTTGAAGAACTTTGCAACTTGAACACTTTGCTCGAATTTGAAGAGCTTTACGTCTTAAAGATTTAGTTCAAAATTGGGGAGCTTTGGTATATATAATATATACTTATGTGCCGAGAAGCATTATAACTTGCAGTTTAGGCTCGTGCATTGAGAAGCGTTATAACTTGCAGTTTAGGCTCATGCGTTGAAGAGCATTATAACTTGCAGTTTAGGCTCATGCATTAAGGAACATAACAACATGCATGGACTCTTCAGTTTCATCTCGAATGAATACTTGCCCCTATTCTGAGCATTGTCTGCTTCTATTTCATCATGAGGCTTAAAGTCAGGAAACCTTTGATCTCCAATTGTAGTCATACTCGATTCTATATCATATGCACGAGTTGCTAGTTTTTCAAATGTTTTGGGCTTTATGCCTTGTAAGATATAGAGAAGACTCCAATGCATGCCTTGAATGATACCAGAAGTTTCGCTAAGGTGATCTTTATTGTTGAGGCTTAAGCTCCTCCAATGGTTGATGAAGTCAATAACTGGCTCATCATTTCCGTGATGAGTGTTTGTAAGTTTGATCATGCTTATGATGCGTCTTGTGCTATAGAAACAATTGAGAAACTCTTGCTCCAACCCAACTATTTATAGAACCAGGTTCGAGATCTGTGTACCAATCGAATGCATTAACTTTGAGAGAACGAACAAGCTATTTGATAAGATAATCACCGTACATTCCAACATTATTGCAAGTTTCAACAAAGTGCACTACATGCTGTTTTGGATTTCCCTTGCCATCGAATTGTTGCAACTTAGGAGGTTGATAATCAACATGCATCTTTAAGTTATCAATTATTTGCATAAACGGCTTCGCATATGTGAGATATAATTTGGATGACGACTTAGGTTTATCTTTGATAGCCTCCATGATGAAGTCCTTCAATTTCTCAATGGAACATAGTCCTTCAACAGAGACTTGAATATCATTGGTTGTCGTTGCTTGCTTTTCAGAAGAGTCTTCTTTCTTTTGTGATCTTTGAAGATTTAAAGGTGTTTGTGTCGATTCTCCCTCTACTATGCTATCCAATATCTATTAACTTCAAAAGTTTAGCATCTTGATCTTGCATGTGCTTTGATAAGCTTTCAATTACTTTCATCAAATTTGCAAGGTGTTCTTTCACAATAGAAGCTTCAATAACCATTGCTTGCATGATCTCCATTGAGGATGAAGAATAATATAGATCATTGTTGGAATAGAGCTTAGAGGTCGCATGAGGAGATCCAACGCTCAAGTCAACATCATCGACTTGCATGAAAGGTTTCTTGGACTTAGATACACTAAGTTGAACATGAACCTCTTCAATCTTTTCGGCGACATCGTTCCATTTTTGGGTTGCACTTGTAGAGGATCTTGTTCCTTTTGAGGATGATGATCCGATAATAAGGCTTGATGTAGATGACACTTGAAGTGTTTGTTGTCCTAAAGAGCTTACTTTGCTCCTTGTGACTTGTCCAAAGTTTTCAAAGGTAACATCGAGGATGCTTTCCACATCAGCATAGAACCAGGAATTAGCAGCCTAGGTAGAAGTTGAACCGGAGTTGATTTTCTTTAAAGCCATTTCAATGTTCTTGAACTTTGGTGATTGAAAAGTTGAGATGAGAGGTAGAGATTATCCCACTAGGCATGCCAGAATTGGTAAACAATAAATTGCGTCGAGAAAATAAAATCAAGACCGAAAAATATTGCAACAATCGTAGTATTTGATTTCAAGTAATATGAGTGTACAATCTTTATGATTCTTGTGACTCTACCTCTCCAGTATAAATTCAAGGGCTTTGATCTTGATCTTGAATTTGAATTTGATTTATCTGTCATGAACACTTTAATTATTGCCACGAATTATATCACGAACAAGTAGCCTTGATCTTGAACGCCTTGTATTTAATTTGACATTCGTTCTTGATCTTGAATACTTGAAATTTGTGTTGAAGTGCTTGAATGCTTGAACACTTGCAGTTTGCAGAGAATTGTGGCCTTTGATCTACGAGCCCCCTTGTGTCTTCTTGTTATAACTTCTGGTGTCTTTTCTGAGTTATGAAGACCCCTATTTATAGTTGTGGAAGGGAGGAGTTGTGATAAGAACAGACTCTTTCCGACCAATCAAATTGAAGTGTGACATGGCCGCATTTGATTGGCCAGAATGTGTTACTTGCACACGTGGCACAGTTTCATTGGCCTTCTAATGTGACTTGACATGCCTTGTTATTTTGACACGTGGCATGATCCTATTGTCTCTTCCGTTTAACTTGGCGCGCCACGTCAGTTGACACGCTGCTCCAAACTAGGGCTCTAGGAAGATGACATCTTGGGCTTAATGAAGTGGGTTAATCACTTTAACCCAATTAAATGAGCTAGCCCAATGGATTAAGACTTATTTATTTAATCCATTTATATTGAAATTATACAATTAATTCAATTATATTAGCCCATATATTTATTTGGACTAATAGATTTAAAGATAGTCCAATTTATCTTATTGATTTAGATCCAATAAATTTTATATACCTATATCTATATCTGTAAGTATATAATTTTTTTTGAAATATAAGTAAATATAATTAGACAATAAAAATGATGAATGTTATGTTCTTTTGAGCTAGCTGGCTCAAAAAATAAAGAAATCACATCCTGCAAAAGTTTACTTATGTCTTATTTGGATTTATGAGGATTTATGTGTGAATATCTTATGAAAATTATTGTTATTTTCTATAATCTAATACTAGAAACAAAACGCAATATTACTTTTATCACGACCTTTCAAAGACTTATGAAAATACCATATATTATACGTTGAGTCTTTTGGTCTTTTAGAGATTACGGAATGAAAAGGTTGGCCATATACTTCCTAAAAAAATGATAATGACAATGTTAAGTCTAAAAAATGGCCAATGTTGAGTTAATATTTATAATAATCAATCTAATATCTAATATAAAAAAGAATAGTAAAACGTTGTTATCTATAAAACTTAGTGCAACAAAGAAAAGAAATTACAACTTATTTATAATATACTGTATCTTCTACTACTTTATCCTTATATTTTAAATTTGTATTTTTATCAATTTAACTTTTTTTTGGTTAAAACTGGATGCATAATATAATTTAACAAAAACTACCAGTTAGGGGTTACATGTGATATGTTTGTGGGTGGATATATCAAATCCCCCACTACCAGGCTATTGTCAGTAATATTACAATTCATAATTTATCTTTCAAACACAATTCCTGAAATGTCTGCCCAAAATACATACTTGACAAACACCAAAGGAACTGATGTTACAAAAATATCTTCAAATAAATTTCTTTTAGTGCCCTCCTTTGCCAGTGTATCAACAACTCTGTTGGTCTCCCTGTAGCTGTGCCTCACCACCACGGCGCCTAATCTTTGGATGATTGACCTGCATTCATGAATAAGTGGGTCAAAAAGGAAGTTTTTATTGATTAGCATTCAAATTACCTTTGTTGAGTCCGTGTTTATTTC
This sequence comes from Nicotiana sylvestris, assembly GCF_000393655.2. Taxonomy (NCBI): domain Eukaryota; kingdom Viridiplantae; phylum Streptophyta; class Magnoliopsida; order Solanales; family Solanaceae; genus Nicotiana; species Nicotiana sylvestris. Next base: position 136,461,124 of record NC_091067.1, read on the forward strand.
CAAAGGTGTTAACTGTCTTTCTTCTGCAATTTGCAGCCCTTTTAGAATGACTAGCAATTCTGCCTGAGTGTTAGTGGTGTATTGAATGGAACCCATGTAGCCGAGTACCCAATTTTCACTTGCATTTCTGAAGACTCCTCCCAGTCCTCGCCTTCCAGGATTTCCTGTTGCAGCTCCATTAGTATTGAGCTTGTAGTTGTTGTATTTTGGTGGCTCCCATTTTACCCAGATATTTTTTTGGTTTTTGGTTCTTTATTTATGATTGTAGCATATTCAGTAGCTATAGCTATAACACTTTTTGAGACAGCCCTTTTTTTTTGTTATTGAAAAGATTATTGTTCCTTGCGAGCCATAATTGCCAGAAGCAGAAAGGGAGAAGCTCTTCCCAAGTACTGATGCTGTTATAATGCTCTTTCTTTAGTGATGCCCATGTGATTGGTCAATCCCTAGTAGTGAAGGATGGTATAGGAGCATTATTGTATTTTGTGCTTTGTGAGATGATTTCTTACCAGAAGAGGTTGTAGGTAGTGCAGTCGAAAAAAATGTGTGCTGATGTCTCATTTGCCTGATTGCACATGGGGTGTGTTTGTATCCTAACATGGTGGAGAAAAGCTCCAGTGGGGAGCCTTTCATGGAATAGTAGCCAGAAGAATTATTGAATCTTTTTGGGAACTTTCAGCTTTCAGATCCACAAAAAATTTGGGTCATGGTTTCCTGTCTTTGGTGTTGACAAGAGTTTAGGAGTGAGTAGGCAGATTTTGTGGAATAGATTCCATTTGAGGTGGCTCCCCAGATCATTCTATCTTCCTTAATTAGGTTGGATGGGATGAAGGTGTTATAGATGGAATTTTGGATATTTTGGGGGATGGTGAGAGAGAGTGTGGAGAGATACCAAGTTCCATTTTGATGAGCAGAGGCAATAGTTTTGATCATGTCTTCTCTTGTTAGGGGACCTTCTATAATGGACCTTATAGCTGGAAGGTTGTTTATCCAAGGATCATTGAAAAAACTGACTCTATTTCCTGAATGTACTACCCATCTTTTTTGCTTTCATGCATGTTTCCCACCCTTTGAGGATACATTGCCATGTGTGAGACTTGGCTTTTTTTAGAGGGATCCTCCAATTGCAGTGCTTTGCAATTAGAATGTTTTACCAAAGGGCTGAGGGATTTTGGTACAGCCTACAAGCAAGACCTGAGTGAAGGGCTTTGTTTTTCAATTCAGCTTTCTGAATCCCCAGCCCCCTTATCCTTAGGCATAGTGACTGTATCCCATGAGACCAGATACATCTTTCTTTTAGTGACAGTAGTTCCCCAGATGAAATTTCTCTGAACTTTATCAGTCTCTTTGGTTGTTTTTGCTAGCAATTTGATGTATTGCATTACATGATTTGGGATTGAGTTCAGAGATACTTTTTCCAATGTGGTTCTCTCAGTCATATTTAGCATGCTTGTTTTCCAACTAGCCATTTTATAGTGGAGATTATCAATGATGAACTGGAAATCACTATGAGTGGGTCTTTTGTGGAAGATTGGGACCCCTAAGTATTTTCCAAAATTTGCTGAAACTTTTATGGAGAGGGTGTTTGAGATGAGTTCCATTTGTTGAGGTTGGCAGTTTGCATTGAAAAAGACTTTAGACTTGGTAAAATTGATCTTTTGCCCAGATGCCAAGTTGAAATAGTTGAGAGTATTCATTATTGTGTTGCAACTGGCTTGGTTAGCTATTGCAAAAAGAGTTAGATCATCAGCAAAGAATAGGTGAGATATCTTAGGGCCACTTCTGCTAATGCTGATGGGATGCCACTCACCCTGGAGGACATTATTGTCAATGTCTCTGGAAAGTCTTTCCATACACAGGATTAACAGGTAAGGAGATAGGGGGTCACCCTGTCTGATGCCCCTAGTGGGTGTGAAAGGATTTGTTTGCTCTCCATTAACAATTACAGAGATGGTGGAGGAGCTGACACATGACATGATGAGCTTGATGATTGTGTTTGGGAATTTGAAAGCATGGAGGGTTTACTTAATGAAAGACTACTCTAATCTATCAAAAGCCTTCTCCAGATCAATCTTTAGAATCATGTTAGAGGATTTGCCTCTCATTTTCCAAAAGTGAGAGATGTATTCTTGGACTATGATAACATTGTCTGAAGCTTTCCTGTTGGAGAGGAAGCTAGCCTAACTAGGTCCAATGATGTGAGGGAGGTAAGGCTTAATTCTATTAACAATGATTTTTGTTACTGCCATATAGACAATATTACATAAGCCTATGAGCCTAAAGTTTTTGATCATTAAGGCTTGAGGGCATTTTGGGATGACTCACAGGAGGGTTTCATTCATGACTAAGTTCATAGTTGATGTGAAGAAATAATTTTTGCAGAATTGGATGACATCCTTACCCATTATGTCCTAGTATTTTTGATAGAAGAAAGGATGAAGGCCATCAGGACCAGGCGCTTTGAAAGGCTTGAAGGATAATATGGCCCTTTTGATTTCACTATCTCTAAGAGCCATCCCAATTATTGTTTGTTGAATATGAGAGAGGCAATGACCCTGAATTTCAGTGGAGGACAGGCCATTCTGTGACTGGGGGAGGGATGATGTATAAAGTTCTTGGAAGAACTTTGAGATTGATTGTTTGATTTCCCCAGGCTCAAACATCCACTAACCAGAGTCATCTATAAGGGAAAGGATTTTGTTCCTCCTTCTTCTATTTAGAGTAGAGGTGTGGAAGAATTTTGTGTTGGCATCTCCATTTGAGAGCCAGTGTATTCTAGACTTCATTTTCCAAAAGTCCTCTTCATTCTTCAAGAAAAATCTAAGCTCCTCAATGAGGTTGCTTTCAAGGACTTGTAGTGAGGTGCTAATGGGATAATTTGGGGATTACCTGGTATCCTTGCTAGCAGCCTCTTCGTTTTATGGAAGATGTTTCCAAAGGTATGTTTATTCCACTTGAGAGCATTTTCTTTGAACAAAGAGGTGGAAAAGATTAGGGTAAAATCAGGCTTAAAGGAATCCCTAATTAAGTTTTGAAACAGAGGATGGCTGCACCACATTAATTCAAACCTAAAGGGTTTGTTGAGAGGGGTATAACTGTTATTGCTTAGATTGACAAGCATGGGGCAGTGGTCAGAATGGGTCTTGGGAAGGTGAGTAATGTTAGCTTCAGGGTACTCATTTATCCATTGGTTATTAGCAAGACACTTGTCAATTCTTTCTAGGATTAGACTGGACCTATTATTGTACCTCTTGTTAGACCAAGTATATTTACTACCTTTAAATCCTAGGTATACAAGGTGACAATTGTTGATACAATTCCAAAAGGAGTTGCTCCTTTGGGTGTTTATAGGGTGTCCCCTAAACTTGTCTATTGCTTTCAGGACTTCATTGAAGTCTCCACCTACAAACCAACTCCCTCTGTGATTTTTGGAGATATCAACTAAGCTATCCCAGAGGGCCTTTCTATCCTCAATGTGGTTGCTAGCATAAATTGCAGAAAAAAACAAAGGGGGGTTTAAGGGTAATACCTTAACTATGGCATGGATACCCTGGGAATTTACAGCCACTTCATCAACTTGGAGGGAAGAATCCCTCCACATTATCACTATACTTCCATAGTGGCCTACAGTAGGGAACTGAATATGCATGTCAAATTGAAGCTCTTCAGTTAGCTTTTTGTGGTCTGCCATTTTGGTCTCCAGGAGAACCAGCATCACAGGCTTATGCATTTTGACCATGTCTGAGTAGTGCCTCTTAAACTCCGCACTGTTTGCCCCTCTAACATTCCATATTATGAAGTTCATTAGAGGGTTCAGTGAAGGAGGGTTGTTGCTCGTTGATGCCTTGTCCCTACCCTAGGGTTGCATCACTTCTCTCCCCCTGTGTTGAGATTGTTGGGATCTCATCACTGGGGTTAGGGTTAGAAGGGGTTTGAGTGTAACTTGACTCTGGTGAGAGGAAAAATCCATTCCGCATTGAACTAGGTTCTATGGGCAAAGAAGAATCAAAGTCTCGCTGTGTTCCACACTGAACTCCACAACTCTTACTGCTTCCAGCTATAGTGAGTTCACCATTACTAGGTTGTCGATTGGGTTGCTTCCTAGTCTATTGGCACCTTGTGATTCCTCAGTAACTCCAAGGCTATTGATATTCTTTTTGAGATGTTCCTCAAAGGCGACTGATGTTGTTTCTCCTGGGCTGGTTGCTGATGGTTCTCTTGCACTGAAGGTGAAGTTTTCTAGGATGATTTCGGTTAGAGGATTTTGAACTGAAGGGTTGCATAGGGGTCCTCTACTAATGGGTTTGGGAAGAAGGAGATGCTGTTGAATATCTACTATATCCTGTCGTGGAGAGATGAATCGCTATTCTGTTGCATGTGGGTTGGGTGGGACTGGTCCATGACTGTCTGCCATATTTGTGCTCCAAGCATCCCCAAACCCCTATTTAGGGCTTCTGCAGTTACACTTGCTAGATGAGCTGGGTTCTGTATGATTAGAGAGATCGGTTGATCTCCCAACTAAAAATTGTAGCATATGGCTTATCCATGGAGTACCAATTCCAACCATGACGTTGGTAAGTGGTCCGGTGGTGGTGGGATAGAGGTTAGGAAGATTGGGGGTTTGGGATTGGGTTTCATTTTTGGCTTTCTTTTGTCTACCCATTTTTGGATTAGTAATAAAATGTAGGGTATTGGGGTAATCAATCATTTTTGGGGGTTGTGGATTTGGATTTGGATCGGCAGACATGCTTAATGTTTTAGAGTCAGTGTCTGATACACTGGTAATGGGATTATTGTGATATCCGGTTGAGTTGATGGGTTCTGTCAAATCACTTTAGATTTCTTGATTATTCAGCTTTGGTTCCTAAGCTTTCATGGATGGGTTTTTTCTAGTTGGTATTGGTAGATGAGACGTAGTGTTGTAGGGGTCATGATTGGGGTCTACCATGGAGTCTATGTTTGCAAAGGTAGAAGATGGCCCAATCTGGATTTTTTGGTTTTCAACTTGGCCTTTGGGCTTAGTTGACTTTGGGTGTGGGGTATTGTCCGTTTGGTTTGGGTTACTGAGTATGGGGTTCGATTTGGTTTTTGTTTGTGTTGTGGGCCCCTGTCCGATAATTGTGTGCTGTTGTGCATTCCCTGGGTCCGCTTTTCTTTTAACGTTTGTATTGGGCCTTTCTCCTGTGGGCTGCCCGGCTGTAACTTGGTTTTGAGCTTGTTGTCTCTTTGTATTGGTTGGTTGGGCCCAGTCCATATTCTGTAGAGGGTTAGATTTAGAGGTGTATTGGAAAGTTTTAGTTTCAAGGAACTTACTGGATTTAGAATCGAACATTTTTACTTTGATGCCTTCTGGATTTGCTAGTTGTATGCCCTTTCTATTCTTGTCCGTTGCTTCATTTTGCTGCGTTTTGTTCTCTTTTTTACGCTCTTTGGGGAAAGAGACCACTTTCCATTCTTCTTCTTCCTCATTATTTAGTGTTTGACTTGAATCGCCCTTTGGCTTTGTATTTGAGAACTATGGGCTGTCTTGTATATTTGTTTGATGTTGTTTAGGTCTGTGTGAGCACCCTCTTGTAGTGTGCCCTATCCTTCCACAGCTAGTGCATAATATATTTTCTCCTTCATAGACCACTAGCTGTTTATGGTCCCCTATTGTAACTGAGGAAGCAACTAGTATTTCCAAGAGTACCTGGATACATATTCTTGCGTATCTACCTCTGAGAGTGGCTGAGGTGCACGTATCAATTTTTAGGAGTTTCCCCAATTTTCTGCCTACTTTTTCTAGGACCTATTTGTCGTAGAATTCAGTGGGTAATTATAGTAATCTTACCCAGATTGCAGTGAAAGAGAGTGTCGCTTCTTGTGGAACGAATTTGGGTTCCCATCTTCTGACTGAGAGGAAGCTTCCAGAGATGAACCATGGCCCTTTTTGTATGGCTTTCACTAGATTTTCCTCTTTACCAAATTTGACTATGAAAACAATCCCATTCTAGGTCAATCAAGATCAACTGTTTGGATGAATTCTATAGATCAACTAATTTAGATCGAAGGAGATAGTGGCATTTGCTTTCCAAAGAGCTTTATGATGACTGAGTAACGTCATGGTTCATATAACTTGTTTTTATCCTCTTGAGAAAGTAGGATTGGACCTGATGTTTCCTTCCCTTTTTGTTACGTTATGGTGGATTCTAGTACTGTAGTGTAGTAGTCAGCTTGTGTTGTATTTTGCTTATGTAGGAGCATTTCCTTATAAGAGTGGGATTGGGGTGTGTCTTCTTCTATGACAGTGTCATCCGGTGGTTCCGGTGTTATGTAAGGTAGTTTGGGTGGATTTTCCATTAGTTGTTTATAGTGATGGATGAGAGTTTCTCTCTCTGGATTATTCGATACTTGTTTATCAATTTAACTCTTAATACTATAGTATGATCGATTTACTCTAGTTTCGAATTTTTTAACTGGCAACGATCTTCTTGCAATAAAAAAATTATGTACCTTAGTAGTTTTGTCAATTTGACAAATAATTTACTTATATGATATGTTTGAAAAAGAATTGAATGAAGACTAATTATTTGTTCTCAACATTAATAGAAAACATTTAGTTTTTGTTAATTTAAATTCTTAATATTAGTTAGTCCCAAGTTTTAAATACTAACTCTATTTATAACCTTATTAAATAAGAAATCTATTTTCAAATAGTAAAAAAAGCCATGGGATAATTCGCTAATTTAAATCAACAAAATTTTGTGTATCAAATTCTTCTTCATTATAATTATTTAACACAATAGTTTGTAAAATAGATATTGGAACACAAAAAAATCAAAGTCGGAAACTTTTGAGCCTTTAGTAGACAATAAATTTGCGCCGAGAAAATAAAATCAAGACCGAAAATATCGCAACAATCGTAGTATTTTATTTCGAATATTTGAATGTACAATCTCTATGATTCCTCCGATTCTACTTTTCTAGTATAAATTTAAGGGACTTTGAGTTTGATCTTGAATTTGAATTTGATTTAACCGTCGCGAACACTTTGATTGTTGCCACGAATTGTATCACGAACAAGTAGCCTTGATCTTGAACGCCTTGTATTTGATTTGACTTCTTTCTTGATCTTGAATACTTGAATTGTTCTTCATTCTTGAGCTTGAATACTTGAATTGTTCTTCGTTCTTGAACTTGAACTTGGTTGCTTGAAGTCTAAAACTTGTAGAGAAATATGCGGTGTTTGATCCACGAGCTCTCTCTTGCTTCTTGTTATAACTTGGTGTCTTTTCTGAGTTATCAAGACCCCTATTTATAGTTGTGTAAGGGAGGAGTTGTGATAAGAACAAACTCTTTTTGACCAATCAAATTGAAGTGTGACATGCCGCATTTGATTGGCCAGAACATGTCACTTGCACACGTGGCACGATTTTATTGGCCTTTTAGTGTGACTGGGCATGCCTTGTCATTTTGACACGTAACATAATCCTATTGGTTCTTCCGCTTGACTTGGCCCGCCACGTGATTTGACATGTGACACCAAAATAGGCCTCTGGGAAGATTATATCTTGGGCTTGATGAAGTGGACTCATCACTTTAGCTAAATTAAATGGGCTATCCCAATGGATTAAGACTTATTGATTTAACCCATATGTATTGGACTTATATAATTAATTCATTTATATATTAGCCCATAATATTTATTTGGACTAATATATCTTGAATTTAAAATATAGTCCAAATTATTTTATGGATTTAATTTTAAGTAAAATTTATATGCCTACAAGTGCCCCAAGGCTTGCCAATATGTATATTTACTTATCTCGAAAGACCAGTCTTGAAGTACAGATGGTTACATCATTTATGGCTCTTTCTTTTACCAGTCGCAAGATATTGAAAGCCCTCGAATCACGTTAGAACACTGGAACAAATATGCAACTTAGCTTGCAAGTACATTCCATAATCTCTAAACTAAGTTAATCTCTAAACTAAGTTAGGTATTATCGTGGCCTTTCACCAGTGACTCACTTTCCAACTTTTCTAATTCAAGTAGACTTCTAAGACCTTAAATTCATGCCCCTTACCACGTCCGACATTATTTTGTCATAATCCGACAGTGTTCAATTTAGTTAAGACTTCCGCATGTAGATGAATCCTTCTAGGAGACCATTTGTATAAGCTACCTCCCACATCGGTATTTATTCTTTTCACGGCCACCTTTTGACATCTATAAATACCGTAAATCCTTTATTGTATTAGCATCACTTTCAGCATTTGCAAACCACATTGAGTCTAACGACTTCGAAGCATTGACACGAAGGTAATTTCTTCTTCTTTTCTTGTGCTTTCTTGTTTTGTTGTCTTTTTGTTTTCTTCTTTTTTGTAGGTCAAGTGAAAAAGATATGTTCTTGTTCAACAAGATGATCCCCGCATGAAGAAAGCGGTCTTAAGGTGTAGGGGGATGGGTACTCATCCTTGCCCGAATATCGGAGAGATTACTCTCAATGTGGCTCGACTACGGAAAGATTACTCAAAATGGCCCGATTATTAGAAAGATGACTCTTAATGTGGCCCGACTATCAGAGAGATAACTCTCAAAACGGCCCGACTATCGGAGAGATTACTCTCAATGTGGTCTGACTATCGGAGAGATTACTCTTAAAATGACCCGACTATCGGAGAGATTACTCTCAAAATGACCCGACTATCGGAGAGATTACTCTCAACGTGGCCTGACTTTCAGAGAGATTACTCTCAAAATGACCCGACTATCAGAGAGATTACTCTCAAAATGACTTGACTATCGAAGAGATTACTCTCAATGTGGCTCGACTATCGGCGATGCCAACTTAAGGTGCAAAGGGACTCATATGTCCACCTTAAGATTGGAAAGTTATAGTTTCTTTTAAGGACAAACCCGCGAAGAGGCCAACTTAAGGTGCAAAGGGACTCATATGTCTACCTTAAGATTGGAAAGTTATAAAGTTTCAACTCGAAGACGACATCAACTTGAACACTTGGAAAACATTGAAGATTTGGCGGACTTTGCAGACTTCAACTCGAAGATTTGGAGGGCTTGAAAAATTCAACTTTAAGATCGGCGAATTTGACGACTGAAACTTAAAGGTCGAAGGACTTGAAGACTTCAACTTGGAGACTTGGAGGGCTTAAATATTTCAGCTTCTCTTACATTGTCCGACTTTTATCTTAGTCGCATAATTTTTAGCTTTACGTGCTTGTAACAAGAGATTCATATCTTGTTGCGGGAGAGTCCAAAAAATGAACCGTTTGATTTCTCAAAAATTAACCTTCAATATCTAAAATATATGCAAAACTTAGAATCAGACACCTTCAGAATGGTCCCAGATAATATCTTGAAATCAACTTTATATTGCACCACGCTATTTTGTAGTCTCCCCAGAACAAAATCATATCTTGGTATTGAAGCCTCAAGATCGGAAGATGTCTTACTTGCCATCAATCAAAATTTAAGAGTTATATTCTCACAAATATCTTGGGTTCAAGTCTCACCGAAATTGAAATGTTATGCCAAACAATCTTTTCCTTATACTTGTGTTTCCTTTTGACGCCTCTCTTCTCTTCCTCGTTTTTTAAGGAAGATGGCGGACTTGGAGACCAACAAACTTGAAGGTTTGGAGAACCTAAAGACATAAGAATCCCTGGACTTCAATGCAAAATACTTGACATCCTCCTAAAATCGGCCCATTGAAGATATCAATTTACCATAGAGGGTTTCCCCCTTTAAATCAAATGAAATCAAAGTTCAACAGGAGGATTTCATTTCAGCTTGATCTTATATTCCTTCATACTTCATTCGAAAAACAATTGGGGCAACATGTATCTTTGAACTTATGCGACTGAACTTAGAATGAAACTCTGGCGAAGAGGATTAAGTCATACCGTAGTTCAGATTGGGTGATTTTTTTTTATGTCCTAACTTTTGCCTAGGCCGCCTCTTTGGAAGTTTTCAACCTAGCTGACTATTTTTTTTACGTCCTAACTTTTGCCCAGGCCGCCTCTTTCGAGATTTTCAACCTAGCGAACTTTGTTTCTATATAGGGGGCCGTACACAGTTTAGACTCATGCGGGCTAGGAGTGTAGAAATATGCAGTTTAAGCTCTTTGCGTCAAGAAGCATTGCAACTTCAAGGATAATACTTCTTCAAACACTTGCCATTGATATGGCCGATTCTCATACCATCTGCATCAACCATCTTGTAAGCCCCACTTGAGTAAGCTTCTAGTACGATATATGGCCCATCCCATTTTGAAGTGAACTTCCCTACAGGTTTATGGGAAGTAATTATGGGTCTTCGTATGTCAAGGACTTTATCTCCTACTTGAAAGGATCTCGGGCGAACACTTTTATTGAAGGTGCGAGATAATCGAGCTTGATAACATTCAAGACTCTGTTGAGCTTCCAACTCTGCTAATCGAAGTCGAGCATTTTCTTCATCAATGATTCCTTTTTGAATAGCCAGTCGTAACTGATCGCAACGGACTCAACCTAAGGAAGAGTGGGCGCTAATACTTTTACCCAATAATGGTATCGGGGTCAATTTTACACAGGAAGCTTCAATTTGGAGTTGAGTGTTTGTATGGTCTAGGACTATGTTTTTGCTCCTAATTGATTAACATTTTCGGTTTTCTTTCGACTATCAACTACAATTTATCAACTACAAGTTTAAAGCTAAGTTAGACTAAGATATTGATTCTAAGTTGTATGCAATATAGAGAAAGACACTAGGGTCGTGGCATGTACCTAGGGGGTCAACTAACGGGTAGAGATTTCTAATGCAAGAATGATGAATATGGGACTGATACTATAACCATTGCACTTTTGCACCTACTCTCACACCTCTCGGTAGAGAGATTGATTTTTCCCAATTGACACTCTCTCGACCAATTGGGTAGGCCAATTTGCCCAAACAACTTATGGTTCAAGTTGGGTAATTACTCTCTCGAGGTTTAACCCGTTAATTGGGACTACCATTCTCATGGGTCCATCCCAATTCCTTGTTGGAATTAATCTTGAGGTCATAGACTCTCTTTCTCAAGAAGAGTCAAGACTCACTAAGCTAGACTTAGTGTTTGCAACCACCAAATCTTAATAAAAACATAATATTAATCCAAATAACAAATACCCAACATCATTCATGCACTAAACAATCATTCGCCATCTCAACACGTTCTTTGAAGAAGCCCCAACCCTCTCTAGTGCGGAATTGTGCTTGCACATGAGGGTTGAGAGGGACAAGATCGGCATCTATGAACCGCCTCTCCGGAATCAGTTTCCTTTTGGGCCACCACTCCCGGAATCTGTGGAAAGCAACCTCACTAACAAACATGTCTGCCCATGCCTCCGGTTTTCTAGTACGCTCTATCCCCCCTACCTGTGGCTCACCTCCCTCAGCATACCCTCCACTCTCCCCTGATGATGAAGCTGTGGGAGATGTGGTGTATTGCTCTTCTTCTCTTGCTACGGACTCATTAAACGAGTCTGAGATGACATTAACCGGCTTCTTGGAGGATGCTACATTACCATGATCCAGGGAAGGGCAATCACGGAGCTGAAATGAAGGGGACATGTGGGTGGGGGCAGACTCCGTGGTAATGCTCCGTGAAGGTGCATACTCACTCCCCGTGGAATGAGATGCAGCTCTATCAGCTTCCTGGATTATCTTCCGGGTTTTCTTTATCAATTCCCTGGTTTGAGGAGTGAGTTTCACAATCCTCTTGCTTTTTCCCCTCGAGAGGAACCACCTCTCCCGGGTTGTATTTCTTTGCCCGCTCATTTTTAACCATTGTCTGCAAGGAATACATGTCTAACATTGTTAGTAGAAACACATAAGGTGAAGTAGACAGTTCAGTTGAATGAAAGAGTGCAGACACAGTGACACAGACAAAGGGGTGCGGACAGCACCAAAAGGCACGTGGTCCGTGCAGTATACTGACACCAACACTTACCTCTCTGGATAAACCGACGCGGTCTGCTTATGGACCGCGACCGCGTTGGTTTAGCGCGGACCGCACAGAAATGGTACGCGGTCCACGCAGGTGAAATACCCAATTGTTGACCTCTCTGAACTCTTCACAAGCGGTCCGCACTGTTTTGGACCGCGGTCGCGCTGGGCTCACGCGGACCACACACAAATGGCACGCGGACCGCGCAGAAAAGTTCATCATCTCTTAACCAGAGTCACGTGGACCGCGAACAAATACTGCGCGGCCGCGTAGGGCTAATTTAACTGAGCCGGGTGTTTGTTCAATTAAATCTAATTTTTGTTCAGCTTTTTGGGTCCTAAGTGTCCCTACTCAGTTATTTAACAAGATTCCATGCCCATGATTAAAGAAAAACACATAAAAATCTAAGCTAACAGTTAAACTAAGAAGAAAAAGATGAAAGTAAGAAGTTACACTAGTAGAAAGCAATTAAACGAAACAAAAATTAGACTATAATTGAAATGAATGAGAGTTGTTACCAGGGATTAATGAGATTTCAACTATGTGCACAATTTGTCTTGATGAACAGTGAAAATAATAGCTGAGGTGTAAATTTGGCAAAAAGGTTTAAATGAGGCCCAGGGCCTCTATTTATAGAAAACTCTGGGACCCAGTACATACCTACCAACGCGGCCGCACAAAAAGGGACACGGACCGTGCTGGATTTTGCATCCTACACATTAGCTGTTCAATCCACGCAGACCGCACTGTTTTGGTGCGCGACCGCGTGGGACTTTGTCAGAGACTTGGTAACTTCAGCCATCCCAGCGCGGACCGCACTGCTTTGGTGCGCGTCCGCATGGGACTTTGCCAAAGAGCATGTAATTCTGTGTCCTCCAGCGCGGACCACACAGAAATGTCACGCGGCCGCGCTGGATCTTATGGGCCTTAACCCTTCAGCTTCTCAAACCTATGCGGACCGCACTGTTTTGCTGCGCGGTCGCGTAGGCAATATTCAGAAATTGACCATTTTGCACTTTTGCTCTGCACTGGTTCAACATTATCCCTGCAACACTTCACAAACTATCAGCTCAAAAATCCTACTCTATAACAGAAAACCAAAGAAAAAGAAAAAGACATGGGTTGCCTCCCAAGAAGCGCTTGATTTAACGTCGTGGCACGACACATGTTACCATTACAGTCATTTCAAATAAATGAGTGTCACCACGTGGCTGTCATCAATCTTGCCCAAATAATGCTTGACACGATGCCCATTGACCCGGAAAACTTCACCATTCTTATTTTTGAGATCAATGGCACCAAAAGGAGTTACACCAACCACTTCAAATGGGCCGCTCCACTTAGACTTCAGCTTGCCCGGAAATAACCTGAACCGGGAGTTGAAAAGAAGAACCATGTCACCAACTTTGAATTCCTTCCCTCGGGCATACTTTTCGTGAAGGTGCTTCATCTTGTCCTTATACAAGGACGAGCTGGAGTAAGCATGAAACCTAAACTCATCAAGTTCATTCAATTGCTCAACCCGGAGATTTGCAGCGACATCCCATTCTAAGTTCAACTTTTTCAGGGCCCACATAGCCTTATGTTCCAATTCTACCAGAAGATGAAAAGCCTTCCCAAACACAACTGATACGACGACATACCAATCGGAGTCTTGAAAGCTGTACGATAAGCCCAAATAGCATCATCCAATTTCTTCGACCAGTCGGTCCTATTTGCATTAACAGTCTTGGACAAAATGCTCTTGATCTCACGGTTGGACACCTCAACTTGGCCACTCGCTTGAGGATGATAAGGAGTGGTCACCTTATTATTTACCCCATACTTGGCTAGCAAAGAGTCAAAAGCCCGGTTGCAAAAATGAGAACCCCCGTCACTGATGATAGCACGTGGAGTGCCAAACCTCGTGAAGATACTCTTTTTCAAGAACGCCACCACACTTCAAGCTTCATTATTTGGCAAAGCTATGGCCTCAAACCATTTCGACACATAATCAACCGCTACCAAGATGTAGGTGTTGCCACAAGAACTTACGAATGGTCCCATAAAGTCTATCCCCCAAACATAAAAAATGTTAACCTCTAGAATTGTGTTAAGGGGCATCTCATCTTTCTTCGAAATCCCTCAGGCATGTTGGCATTCATCACATCTTTTCACAAAGTCACCGGCATCCTTGAACAAAGAAGGCCAATAGAAACCATAACTCAACACTTTAGACGCCGTCCTCGCCCCACCATGATGGCCACCATAGGGCGAAGAGTGACAAGCTTCCACAATACTCAATTGCTCTTCTTTGGGAACACACCGGCGAATTACACCATCGGTGCAAATTTTGAAAAGATACAGCTCATCCCAATAGTAGTCCAAACAATACCTCTTGAGCTTCTTCCTTTGGTTAGAAGAGAGCTCATACAGAACCACACCGGTAATAAGATAATTAGCAATGTCGGCAAACCATGGAAGTTGAGGTAAGATATTATTTGTTCTAGATCCTCTACCTCCTCCCCCGCTATCACATTGTCGAGAGGGTCATTTGCATTGAGAGCCATTGTACCTGATTGATCAACACAAACAAAGTTAGTAAATAAGAAGGAAAGAGAAGCAAAACACAATACTAGCTACACAAATAGTCAACACCGTAAAGCTCCCTGGCAACGGCGCCAAAAAGTGATCGCAGCGGACTCAACCTAAGGAAGAGTGGGCGCTAATACTTTTACCCAATAGTGGTATCAGAGTCAATTTTCCACAGGGAGCTTCAATTTGGAGTTGAGTGTTTGTATGGTCTAGGACTATGTTTTAGCTCCTAATTGATCTTCTAATATTTTCTGTTTTCTTTCGACTATCAACTACAATTTATCAACTACAAGTTTAAAGCTAAGTTAGACTAAGATATTGATTCTAAGTTGTATGCAATATAGAGAAAAACACTAGGGTCGTGGCATGTACCTAGGGGGTCAGCTAACGGGTAGAGATTTCTAATGCAAGAATGAAGAATATGGGACTTATGCTATAACCGTTGCACTTTTGCACCCACTCTCACACCTCTCTGTAGAGAGATTGATTTTTCCCAATTGACTCTCTCGAGACCAATTGGGTAGGCCAATTTGCCCAAGCAACTTATGGTTCAAGTTGGGTAATTACTCTCTCGAGGTTTAATCTATTAATTGGGACTACCATTCTCATGGGTCCATCCCAATTCCTTGTTGGAATTAATCTTGGGGTCATAGACTCTCTTTATCAAGAAGTGCCAAGACTCACTAAGCTAGACTTAGTGTTTGCAACCACCAAATCTTAATAAAAACATAAGATTAATCCAAATAACAAATACCCAACATCATTCATGCACTAAACAATCACACCCATTAATTACCCACACTAGGGTTGAGCCACAACCCTAGCTAATGGGTTTAGCTAGCCATAATAGAAACAGAAATTGAAGAAATAGTAGATGAAATTAACATAATAATTAACTACAATGTTAATCTACTCAAATCCACGTTAATACTAGAAGAAATTGCCCAAAATAGGCTAAAACTATGAAATCTCGAGTTCAGCTGCTATCTGATAAAAACCAGAAACTGAAAACTGCATCTAAAAAGGAAAATGTTCTATTTATACTACACAGAAAAAACCGGACAAATATACCCCTGAGGGTCTGGCGCGGACCGTGCACAAATGACGCGTGGCCGCGTAGGGGTTTGGGTCTTCATATCTTGCTTCTGACACTTGGGGACGAGGACCGCGCAAATGCGACGCGCGACTGCGTAGGGCGTTTCCACGCGGACCGCAATGGTTAGGTGTGCGGGCGCGTGGGCGTTTGCCTTGAATGACCGAGTCTTTGACACTCTTGGGCGCAAACTGCGTGGAAAGGAGCACAGACCGCGCATCTAGACTTGAAAATTGCATGGTCTCTGAACTATCCTGCGCGGCCGCATGGCAAAGCAGTGCGGACCGCACAGGTTGACCTTGAAATTGCATGGTCTCTGAACTATCCTGCGCGGCCACGTGGCAAAGCAGTGCGGACTGCGCAAGTTGTCTTGGAAATTGCCCAGCCTCTGAACTCTCCTGTGCGTCCGCGTGACACATCAGTGCGGACCGCACAGGTCATTTTGTTCCCCACTTCAGTTGTCTTTTGACACTTGGCAGATTTCACTCCTTTTTGAGCCGATCTTTGGTATTTGTCATCTTGTCGCTCAAACCTGCAATCAAGCGCAACTTGTAAGCATTTTGGGACTAATTTATGGCAGTTAATGCACAAGGCTTAGGTAAGAATGAGTATAAAACATGTAGAAATCACAGTTATCAGTAACAAAGGTATTTGACGCTCAAGTGGCAAGACGGCTTCGACCCCATAAACGAGTGAATAAGGAGTCGCCTGTGTTGGCGTGCGATGAGTCGTCCTATATTCCCATAGAGCTTCTTCCATATGGTCATTCCAATCTCGTTTGGATTTGGAGACGACTTTCTTTAACAAGTTGCATAGAGTCTTATTAAATGCCTCAGCTAGACCATTGGTGGCAGCATTGTACATCGAAGAGTTACGTTGCTTGAAGCCAAAGATATCACAAATATTGTTCATCAACCTATTATCGAATGGCTTTCTATTATCCATTATTATGTAACGAGGAATGCCAAAGCGATAAATAATGTTTACTCGGATGAAACTTGCAATATTTTCCTTCTTTACTTCCTTAAGAGCAACAACTTCAGCCCATTTTGAGAAGTAGTCAGTTGCAGCCAAGATGTATAGGTGCCCACTAGAGGACTTTGGTAGTGGTCCAACAACATCCAATCCCCAAGCGTCAAATGGCCAGGATGCAACAGTCGGGTGCAACACTTCAGGAGGTTGATGAATAAAATTTCGCATGGAATTGACAAGCCTTGCATCTTCGAGCATAGTACAAGCAATCTTTTACCATCGTTGGCCAATAATATCCCATCCTTTTTATATGGAAGTGGAGCATTGGTCTAGACTGGTGTGACCCACAAACCCCAGAATGTTCCTCTTGCAAAGCTTGGAGGGCTTCATTTTCTCCTAGGCATCGCAAGAGTACTCCTTCAAATGACCTTCTGTATAGAGTATCCTTGTAGTAAAGGAAGTGAGGTGCACGACGATAGATTTCAGTCCTTCTCCTCGGATTTTCTGGAAGTATCCCATAGCATAAGTAACCGATAATGGGTTGTCGCCACTCTTCTTTCTCAACTTCAGAAACAACAACAAGATGTTTGAGTTTGTTTTCTTCACCTTCAGCCTCATTTGGCGGCGGTACTACCCATTTTTGGCAGACGGTAACTTGCGCTTGGTCAGGCAGGGCTAATGATGAAGCTAGAGCAGCTAAAGCATCAGCCTTCTTATTTTCTTTCCTTAGCACATGCTGAATAGTCACATCACCGAGCCATCCCATCAACTTTTTAGTGTAATCATGATATGAGCATAGTTCAGGCTTCTTAACCTCGTAACTACCCAAAAGCTAATTGACAACTAACTGGGAGTCACCAAAGACTTGCAATTGCAATTTCTTCATATCAACGACCATTTCAAGCCCAAGTATTAATGCTTGATACTCAGTAATATTGTTGGAACAGAGTTGTGTCAAGGTGAAGGAGTAGGGCAAGACTTCAACTTGGGGAGTGACAAATACTACGCCAGCCCCGGCTCCCCCATGATGCGCAACACCATCAAAGTACATCTTCCATGGAGGTTGACCTTTAATGACCATTGCGTCCTCATAGGTAGTTCATCAGTTAGCTCTCAGTCATTAGGTATCGGATGATCTGCCAAAAAGTCTGCCAATGCTTGTCCTTTTACAACCTTTTGAGGGATGTACAAAATCTCGAATTTTTGAAATTGGAGGTACCGTCTCGCTAGTCGATCACTACGAACATGTTTTGACATCACGAACTTGATAGGATTTGCTTTAGAAACAAGACGAACAGCATAATCTTGAAAGTAGTGCTTCAACTTTTGAATTGAAAAGACTAGCGCCAAACACAACTTTTCAATTGGTGAATAATTCAACTCGTTAGGTGTGATCATCCTGCTCAAGTAGTAAAGAGAATTTTCTTTCCCCTCACTATTTTCTTGGGCCAACAGTGCTCCAACAGACCTTTCCTGTGCCGCAACGTATAGTATCAATGGCTTTCCAGGTATAGGAGCTGCTAAAACTGGAGGCTTCATCAAGTAAGTATTTATACTTTCGAAGGCATTGCTACAAGCTTGGTTCCACTTGAAAGGAACGTCTTTCTTCATGAGGCGACTAAATGGTTGACATCTCCCAGGCAGGTTTGATATGAATCTTCTAAGGTATGCTAGCTTTCCTTGCAGACTTTTCAATTCATGGATATCTCGAGGCTCAGGCATTTTCAAAATGACATCCACTTTGGCTTGATCAATTTCGATCCCTTAATGTCGGACAATGAAATGAATGAACGTTCCAGAAGTAACTCGAAAGGCACATTTCAATGGATTCATCCTAAGTTGGTACCTCCAGAGCAATTTAAATACCATCCTCAAGTCTTTCATGTGTTCGCCCTTCTCTCTTAATTGCACTACCAAGTCGTCAACGTAGCATTTGACATTTGTAGAGAAGATTGTCAAAAATATTTTGCATAGCCCTTTGGTAAGTAGCACCAGCGTTCTTTAAGCCAAAAGACATTACCTTATAGCAATAAATACCCTTTGGTGTACGGAATGCATTAAGCTCTTCATCTTTTGGTGCCATGCGTATTTGGTTATAGCCCGACGAACTGTCCATAAATGACATTGCCTCGTACCCAGTAGTAGCATCGATCATCAGTTCTCGAATGGGAAGCAGGAACTCATCTTTCGGACACGCATTGTTAAGATCCCTAAAGTCAACGCACACTCAAATCTGGCCTTTTGTCTTCCTTAGAGGGACAATACTTAAAACCCATGTTGGGTATTTAACTTCACGAATAAAGCTAGCTCGATGAGTTTGTTAACTTCTATTTCAATCAAGGGAACCAAGTCCGACCTAAAACTCCTTTGAGCTTGTTTAACAAGATAAGCACCATTTTTGACTGCAAGGTGATAGACTGCTACTTTCGGGTCCAAGCCAGGCATCTCTTTGTAACTCCAAGCAAAGACATTCCTGAACTCTTTGAGTAACTCAATATAAGTGCTTTCTTCATCAGCTTCAAGTAAAACACTTAGGTAGGTCGGTCTTGGTTCTTCATCGGTGCCAAGGTTAACTTCTTTTAAGGCATCAACTGTTGTCTTCACTCCTTCTTTAAGTTCAGGTGGAGCATCTTTCGCATTTTCATCTTCTTGAGGGTCCCCCTCATTAAAGTATATGTGATAAAACGACGAAACATCCTCCAATTCCGCATTATCTTCCATCGAAGATGGAATGCCATTCTCGACTTGTACAGTAACATGATATAAAGAACCCACACTTTATTCGTCTTCATCACGTTCCTTAGTATAGACCACAATATATGGCTTTACCTTCAGTACTTCTTTACATGAAACAACAAGTTTTGTTTGTCACCTCATTCTAGAAGGAACCAAACTTTGGAAATCCTTAGAGATCTCCTAGATTTTGGGTGAAGCGGGTGATCTTATGCTTTGAAAATTTCTCCAGAACTTGTTCCCCTTCTTTAGTGGACCCAATCTTTCAAAAACAGAGGTCCTCACAGGTGATCTTCCAAGTCGATCAAAGATAGAAGGCTTGTTAGAAGCGGTTGATTCATCTTCTATAGTGATATAATTGTTGCTCGCCCTTCTTATTAAGATGCGCACTGGTGATGGTTGCTTGTATCCCAAACCTTCATGTGGTTGCCTCGTTGCAGCTTTCGATGGGAGCTAACCTAACTTTGACAGCTCATTGGTATTGTATCAAGCTTTTGCAAATAGCTTGTAAGCGTAAGGGTCAAAACCTTCATCTGTTCGCTTTGTAGGGAGTGCCACATTCTGCAAATGATTTTGGGCTACAAACCCTGCAAGCGACATAGAGGACGACTTTACTGCCTCAATTCGTTTGACCGGAAGAGTTAACTCCTTTAGCATGTTAGCTTGGCAATTAGATGATTCAACTTTATCTTTCTTCCTTATAGGGACATATTGGAGCACCAGACTTACTTTCTTACCATAAGACGTAATATTCCTTCTATAAGATTTATTCGCATTGGGTTGTACCTCCTTAATAACAGCTTCGGCTTCACCAGTAGTCACCTCTTCTCTTTTAATTGAGGGCTCTTTATTCTTGCTTTTCATGCCATCATCATCTTTCAGCTCCTTCACAATGCGGTTCTTCAAGTAGAACTTTGCATCGGCAAAATATGACTCAGCCTCGGTGAATGGCTCATTATCAGCAACTACCATCTTCTCGACTTCACCCTCATAGTATTTTAAACATTAATTGTAGGTAGATGGAACTACTTTATTCTCATGTATCCAAGGCCTCCCAAGCAACACATTGTATGAAGCCTTCGCGTCGATCACATGCAACCATGCACTTGATTGCATATCTTCAATAGTGATTCCCATCCTGATCGCGCCTATGGATCTTTGCCCCCCTTGGTTGAATCCTTGGATCATCACACGACTTTCTGAGAGTTCATTCATGGGAATACCAAGTTCTTTCACAATGTGGATTGGCAAAATGTTCACTGAGGATCCTCCATCAACTAAAATCCAATTTACCCTTTCATCGCGCTTATAGCCAACTAGGTACAATGGGCGGTTATGAGGAGTTTCACATAGCAAAATATCGTCATTTGTGAATATAACCTTTTCCTCACAAGCATTAACTTCTTGAGAAGTGGACTCGATGAACTTTTATGAAGATTGTGCCAACGGTAGGTCATCACTCTTTTCTTCCCCTTTGTCAGCATGGCAACAAGAGGCATCAATGCCCTCATGGTAAATCTTCGTGTGGAACCAACTTGGTAAAAACTCCTCCAAGGTCACTAGATTTCGTGGCTTTTGAGAATGGTACATCTCCACTTTTTCTTTCTTTAAATGCCTAACTGGATTCTTTTTCGTTGGTCTTTTTACCATCATCTTCCTTGTTGGTTGTTCTGTTGATTCTTTTTGTGGGCTCCTATTGTGGTGCCTACGCGAGTCACCAATGTCCAACTTTCATCATCATCAGGTTGATTGACTTTAGCTTTGTCGGTCTACAGTAATTCTTCATCTTTACTTTCTTTAAAACCACATAATTCATCTGGGCTGAATGAGCCAAAGATTATAGAGACTTGGTTTGCGCTTGCTTTCTCATCTTCAAGCACGATCTTCTTTTTGCGAGCCAAGTCCATGACTTTATCCTTGAAGACAAAGCACTTCTCCAGAGGGTGTCTTACAAGTCAGTGATATTTGCAGTAGTTTGGGTCATTTGTTTTCCCAGCTTCATTTGGTTGCTTTATCTCCGGAAGCTCAATGAGATTTAACTCGAGGAGTTCTTCGAAAATGGATGGCACATCAGAATCCAGGAATGGGTACTCTTTCTCCTGCATTTCATTTAGAGTCAACTTTCCACTTGGCTTGTCTTGAAAAGAAGTGGATTTCATACTCTGATTCTTGCTCACCTTCATCATGAACTTCATAGTTGATGTATTGACATTCATAGATTCTTTGCTTTCAGACTTGGGTACGAACTTGCCCCACTTCCTGACATCTTGCTTGTCATTCACTTGGCGAGGTTCATAGATGGGCAGCCTTTCATTTCCAGTGGAGGCCATGCTCAATTCCACATCATGGGCACGAGTTGCAAGTTCTTCAAATGTACCAGGCATGATACCCTACAAGATATAGCGCAATCCCCAATGCATGCCTTGGATGCACATCTCTATGCCTGAAGCTTCACTAAGCCTGTCTTTGCAGTTGAGGCTTGCATTCCTCTAACGATTGATAAAGTCGATAGCTGGTTCCCCCTTTCATTGACGAGTATTTGTAAGCTCTATCATACTCACAGTGCGTCTTGTGCTATAAAAGCGATTGAGGAATTCTTGCTCTAGTTGATCCCAACTATCAACAGATCCAACCTCGAGATCCGTGTACCAATTAAAAGCATTTCCTTTTAATCAACAGACAAACTGCTTGACGAGGTAATCTCCATAAGTCCCAGCATTGTTGCACGTATCAACAAATTGCGCCACATGTTGCTTTGGGTTACTTTTACCATCAAACGGTTGAAACTTTGGATTTTGATAGCCAGTAGGCATCTTCAATATTCCCTTGCAGTGTATGACTTTGCATATGTAAGGGAGGTTATGGTAGCAACTTCATACTTGTTCTTAATGGTTCCTTCAATGAACTCCTTCAATTGATCGATTGGAATCATCCCTTCAGATGAGACAGGCATAGCCTTAGTGGATGATGCTTGTCTTGGGGGAGAGTCACTCTCTAGAACCTCTGGGAGCTTGCTAGGTGCATGGGTGGATTCTTCTTCCATCAAGATTCCCACCCTGTCTGTTAGCTTGTCAATTCTAGCCTCTTGATTTTGCATGTATTTAGTCAAGCCAGCGATTGCTTCCGTCAAGTTTGCCAACTACTCCTCCATAGATGAAGTGTTTGTCACCATGGCTTGCATGATTGTCATGGACGATAGAGAGTAGCATGGATTTTCACACAGATTTATCCTCGATTGGCTCACACTATGTAGTGTAAGTGGGGAGGATCCATCACTTGAAGCATCATCATCTTCCTTCATAGCAGAGTGCTTGGATCCGGAGAGGTCAAGCAGAGCAAGAGTTTTCTTGAACTTTTCAGCAACATCGCTTCCTCCTTCAGATGTGTTTGTGGAAGATCTTGCTCCTTTTGAGGATAAAGATCCGAAAACAGGGGTTGATGTGGACGACACTTGGGGTGCTTGTTGTACTAAAGACCTTGCTTTGCTCCTCGTAACTGGTCTGAAGCTTCCAAAGGTAACATCGAGGATGTTTTCCACATCAGCATAGAACCTGGAGTTAGCAACCTTGGTGGATGTTGATCTGGAGTTGATTTTCTTCGAAGCCATTTCAATGTTCTTGAACTTTGGTGATTGAAAAGTTGAGATGAGAGGTAGAGATTGTCCCACTGGGCGTGCCATAATTTGTAGACAATAAATTTGCATTGAGAAAATAAAATCAAGACCGAAAATATCGCAACAATCGTAGTATTTTATTTCGAATATTTGAATGTACAATCTCTATGATTCCTCTTATTCTACTTTTCTAGTATAAATTTAAGGGTCTTTGAGTTTGATCTTGAATTTGAATTTGATTTAACCATTGCAAACACTTTGATTGTTGCCACGAATTGTATCACGGACAAGTAGCCTTGATCTTGAACGCCTTGTATTTGATTTGACTTCTTTCTTGATCTTGAATACTTGAATTGTTCTTTGTTCTTGAGCTTGAATACTTGTTTTTTTCTTCGTTCTTGAACTTGATTTCTTGAACTTGAACTTGGTTGCTTGAAGTCTGAAACTTGTAGAGAAATATGCGGCGTTTGATCCACGAGCTCTCTCTTGCTTCTTGTTATAACTTCTGGTGTCTTTTCTGAGTTATAAAGACCCCTATTTATAGTTGTGGAAGGGAGGAGTTGTGATAAGAACAAACTCTTTCCGACCAATCAAATTGAAGTGTGACATGGCCGCATTTGATTGGCCAGAATGTGTCACTTGCACACGTGGCACGGTTTCATTGGCCTTTTAGTGTGACTTGACATGCCTTGTCATTTTGACACGTGGCATGATCCTATTGGTTCTTCCTCTTGACTTGGCGCGCCACGTCATTTGACACATGGCACCAAACTAGGCCTCTAGGAAGATTATATCTTGGGCTTGATGAAGTGGGCTCATCACTTTAGCCAAATTAAATGGGCTAGCCCAATGGATTAAGGTTTAATTATTTAACCCATATGTATTGGACTTATATAATTAATTCATTTATATATTAGCCCATAATATTTATTTGGACTAATATATCTTAAATTTAAAATATAGTTTAAATTATTTTATGGATTTAATTTTAAGTAAAATTTATATGCCTACACCTTTATTAGAACTCCCTTTAGGTTTGAGAGTTTTATTCTTTGAGATAAAAGTATAACCAATTAATCTTGTATAAATTTTATATTCAATTCATTGTATAATGCTACTCAGTTAGTTATGTTTTTATTTTTTTTATTTTTTGCGCCTTCTTCCACGTTTCAATTGATTAAGAGATAAATCAATTCTCATTGAGGTTTGTATGGATAAAAAACATCATCTGCCAAAGATTACTTGTATTGATAAAAATTTCCTTGTTTTATATATACCCAGTAATTGAGCATAGCTATCCTTGGTTTTTGGTACACCATGGGACAAAAAGATCGATAAATACTAAATCAATCAAATCGTATGTTATATAAAAATAAACTATATGTTTACGTGATATTTCAATATAATATATTATTTAATTTGATTTTAAGGTCCTAATATATATAATTCAAATACGGAAAAATTTCATAAATCTTTCGTAATTTCAAAATTTTAAATAGTTCGAATAAGGAGAGATTTAATATATAAAATTTAATTTAATTTTAAAGTCCCAAATATTAGGAAAATAATTAAATGAATATTCCTAAATATTAGGAAAATAATTAAATGACTATTTCTAAACATTAGGATAATAATTGTCTAGTCTGAACTCTAATTTTAAAGGGTAAAAAAGGTGAACTGTTGGCTCAAGTAAATGTTAGTTTTGAAGACTGAAAAATGAACTTAGACATGAACTAGGTCCATCCTAGTGGAGCACAGATACGGATAGACTTAAGTATGTGAGATGTACGTGAAGGAGATAAACTTAGCTTGAAAGAAGTAATATCTCCTAATCCTGATCGAAAAGGTTGCATATTGGATAAGGAGAAAGACTCCTTACTCAAAGAGAACACAGTTTGAGGAAGGGAAGGAGTTATAGGTTGATATCAACCAGAACTTTTCCACCAAGGAAGAGTAGCATCAGAATTCTCGTCAATCTCTATTTACTAACTCTATAAATATCAGTGTTGTTCTCTTTTACAGGTAACACACATAAGCAGAACTTAAACGTGAATTGAGAGCAAAATAGCAAGGCAATTTTGCAAGCAATTTGTTTGTGATTTAAGCGTGCAAACCTGAAGCTACTTGAACCGGATAGAAGAACCAGTTCCAAGTGTCTGTCTTTTATTCTAGTTTAATTGTAGTAGGTGGTTTCATATTGTACCTTTTAGCTTATCTAGAAGCAAGTGTATTAGGTACTCAGAATTTTCAAGTTAGAGTTAACTTGAAGTTGCCGCAACAGTTGAAGCTGTGTGCCACACCGAGATTAGAGTTAGTCCTAGGTTTACAAAAGAGTTTTTATAAATGCAGTTTTTGGCTCGGTGATTTTAGTGGAGAGTTTGGAAAAATCCTACTGGAAAGTAGGTCATGGTTTTTTTTACCTTTTGAGCTAGGTGTTTTCCACGTAAAATACTCGTGTTCTTTACTTTCCGCATTTTTTACTTCTGCAATAGTAGGTTACGGAAGACTTAGAAGAACCAAGTCATTCCATAAACAACTTAAGCGAAAAATTGGTCACCAAATAAATCACTCGCTTGTGTGGTATTGAAGTGTAAAACATCAATTGGTATCAGAGCGGGTTATCTTTGAAGAGGCTAGCACCTTAGGAACAGATCAAGATGAGTCCACCACCTGAAAACTGGAAAAGACAATCCACTGCTAGGCTTCCACTCTTTAATGTCAAGTACTACTCCTAGTGAAAAAACAGGATGGGAGATCACATCATCAGAGAGGATTATGAACTATGGGACATTGTTACTGATGGTCCCCTGGCTACCATGAAGAAGAATGCTGAAGGAGTAGATATGCCTAAGACTAGAGTTGACCGCAATGCTAAGGACTTGAATAAGTGGGAAAAGAATGCTAATGCCAAGAAATGGCTTGCGTGTAGACTTGGTCCAGACGAGTACAACAGAATTCAAAGCTATACTACTGCTAAGGAAATCTGAAACACTCTTCAAGTGGCTCATGAAGGAACCCCTCAAGTGAAGAGATCAAGAGGAACACTATTGTATTCTCAATATGAAAATTTTATCATGAAGGAAGGAGAAACCATCCAAGAGATGTATACAAGGTTCACAATACTAACAAATGAACTTAAGTATCTTGGAAGGATCATCCTTGAAGAAGACAAAGTTGAGAAAATTTTGAAAGGGTTTTGCCAGTTACTTGGGAAAGCAAAATCACTACTATTCAGGAATCAAAGAACATTGACACTCTCAAGTTGAATGAGCTAATTGGAAATCTCACTGCCTATGAACTTAGAAGGTAAACCATGAAGATGGATGCACCTAATAAGGAAAGGAGCCTGGCTCTCTGAATCGCTGAAGGTGCAGATCTAGAGGAGGATGAAATGGCTATGATCACGAGGGATTTCAAGAAGTATATAATGAGAGGAAAGGGTTCTTCAAGAGGTGCAACCTACAACAAACCAAGGGTCCCTAAAAAATAGACCAATGAAGACTGCTACAAATGTGGTGACTGACCACATAATCAAAAACTGTCCTCAGTGGGAAATTAAATGGAAGAAGGAAAGGGCTGAACGAAGAAATAGGAAGAAGGAGCGGGTTCATCCCAAGAAGAACAAGGAATCAACAAAGGCTATGGTTGCTGCGTGGGGAGAAAGCTCAAATGAGGATTCAAAAG
Source organism: Nicotiana sylvestris (assembly GCF_000393655.2). Taxonomy (NCBI): domain Eukaryota; kingdom Viridiplantae; phylum Streptophyta; class Magnoliopsida; order Solanales; family Solanaceae; genus Nicotiana; species Nicotiana sylvestris. Next base: position 136,487,759 of record NC_091067.1, read on the forward strand.
ATGAAGATGGAGATGAACAAGCACTTATGGACATTGGAGAATCTGATGAGGAATCAAAGGTAAGTGTGATTCATTTCAAAGAAAAGATTAAGTTTTTGTCTAAAGAAAGTCTATCTGAGTTACTGCTAGATTTCATTGATGAATCTGAGGTCATAAACAATGAAAAGGAACAACTGTCTAAGGAATGTGTAATCTTGAAAGCTAATTGCAAAAATTTGGAACTTAGGGCTAGTGAAAGTGATATTAAAAATATTGAGTTGAAGAACCAGGTTCTTGAACTTGATACCACTGTGCTCGAGCTTAGACCTGAAACTTTAAAACTAAGATTAGGAATAGGTAAAAAGAAAGCTGATCACACGTATCTCACCTTAGAAGAAAATCTAGGAAAAATGAAGGATGAATTATACAAAAGAGATGAACATATAAGAGTCCTAAAAGAATATATAAGCAAGGTTAAGCATGAACTAGACAGAACTTGTAAATGGAATAAGTCCTCTGATGCACTTTCATGGCTACAAGAATACCATGGTAGCAATAAGAGAGGATTTGGATACGGGACCCCTGCAACTAAGTGGGATCCCAAAAGCAAGTACATCACACTTCCTAAGAAAACAATCTGCACACACTGTGGTAAGACTGGTCACTACAAAAGTGAATGTACTACAAAAGAAAAGGCAAGTCAAAAGAACAAAACTTTTGTTCAAGGAAAGAATATGCTGCCAGGATGGGCTAAAAAGAATTTAATTCATCCTTTTGCCTATACAAAAGGGACTCAAACTAGTTTGCGTTCATAAGACTAACCTCTAATTTCCTTTTGTAGGTCCAAGTGAAGGGGAGTAGCCAAATATGGTACATGGATAATGGCTGCTCAAAGCATATGACTGGAAGCAAGAACCAGTTCCTTTCACTTGAGGACCTAAAAGGAGGTAATGTCTCCTTGGAAATGGTAAGAAATGTGATATCATTGGGGTTGGAAAGGTAGGTAAGACAGACTCACACTCCATTTAGAATGTCCACTTGATAGATGTCTTGAAATATAGCCTAATCAGTGTATCACAACCGTGTGATAGAGGTAACTTTGTAGCATTCACCTCTACCAAATGTTTTGTGATAAATCTTAGCACTGACAAGATTGTTTTGCAGGGAAAAAGAGTAAACAGTATATATATTGTAGATCTGTCCACTCTTTCAGAAACAAACTCACTTGCTTAAGTGTGTCGGACAATGATCCCCTACTTTGGCACAAAAGACTTGGACATGCAAGTCTAAGTCAACTCAACAAATTAGTCTCCAAAGACCTAGTGATAGGGCTGCCTAACATCAAGTTTAAGGAAGACAAATTTTGTGAGGCTTGTGCAAGGGGAAGCAGGTAAGATCCTCTTTTAAATGCAAGAAAGTGGTAAGCACGATCAGGTCGATGGAACTGGTTCATATGGATCTCTGTGGTCCAATGAGAACATTAAGAAGAGGTGGTAAAAAATATGTGATCGTGCTTGTTGATGATTAATCTAGGTTTACTTGGACATTATTTTTAACATCTAAGGATGAAGCATTTGACATGTTTACTTCTTTTGTTAGAAAAATTCAGAAAAAACTAGGTAATCAACTTGCATCAATTAGGTCTGATCATGGAACTGAATTTAAAAATTCTAAGTTTGCTAAATTTTGTGATAAATATGGTATAGATCATAATTTTTCTTCCCCTAGGACTCCACAACAAAATGGAGTAGTTGAAAGAAAGAATAGGACACTCGAATATATGGCTAGGACTATGCTTCTTTCTAGTAAACTGCCCCATAGCTTCTGGGCAGAAGCTATAAACACTGCATATTACATCATTAATAGGTGTATTACTAGACCTCTTGTAGAGAACACTCCCTATGAGTTACTTAAAAGGAGAAAATCAAATATATCCCATATTAGGGCATTTGGATGCAAGTACTTTGCGCACAATAATAGAAAGGACTCCCTAGGTAAGTTTTACCCCAGAAGTGATAAGGGAGTATTCTTGGGATATTCTTCACATAGCAAGGCCTATAAAGTGTACAACAAAAGAACTATGTGTGTAGAAGAAAGTATACATGTGGTTCTTTATGAAACTAACATTCTTTCTGAGAGACATGCACATAGAGATGAAGCTGTTGGGCTGGTAAAAGGTTTAAATGAAATCACAGCCCAAGCTGAAGATGCACCAAAAGAAGGAACATGCTCTTCCATCTAGGGCAACCTGACATGGGGAACTGAACAAAGAAGAATTGAATCTAATTCCCCAATGGAACCTATCGATGAGCTTATTCCTCAGCAACAAAACATGGGAGAAACATCAAACGGAAATCAGTTGGTTGTGAAACCTTACAAGTATCAAAGTTCTCATCTCATTGAGAACATAATTACTGATCCAACCTCTAGAATTAAAATTAGTTCTTCATTAAAGAATCTTTGTGCTTTTGATGCTTTCCTATCTCTTATTGAACCTAAAAATATTGCTGAGGCTTTGCAGAATGCAGACTGGGTAAATGCAATGCAAGATGAACTAAATCAATTTGAAAGAAGTCAAGTGTGGCATCTAGTGCCAAGACCCAAGGACAGATAAGTAATTGGCACTAAATGGGTCTTTAGAAACAAACTTGATGAAGATGGAACTGTTGCAAGGGACAAGGCAAGGTTGTGGGTTTAAGGCTATAGCCAAGAGGAGGGTATAGACTATGATGAGACTTTTGCTCCAGTTGCAAGGTTGGAAGCAATAAGACTCCTCGTAGCCTTCGCTGCATAAATGGAATTTACTCTTTACTAGATGGACGTAAAAAGTGCCTTCCTAAATAGCTACCTAAAGGAAGAAGTGTTTGTCAAGCAACCTCTAGGGTTTGAAAGCAAGGAGTGTCCGGATCATGTATACAAACTAGACAAGGCACTCTATGGACTCAAGTAGGCTCCTAGAGCATGGTATGAACGATTATCCAAATTTCTACTTGAACATGGCTACAAGAGAGGTAAAATTGATAGCACTCTATTCTTGAGGGAAAAAGGTAAGGATCTTCTAGTAGTACAAATATATGTTGATGACATAATTTTTTGGGGCAACCACTGAAAAACTAAGTAAGGAATTTGCTAAACTAATGCAGAGTGAATTTGAAATGAGTATGATGGGTGAGCTTAATTTCTTCTTAGGCTTAAAAATTAAACAAACCTCAAATTGAACCATGATCCTTTAGTAGAAATATGCAAAAGAGTTGCTTAAGAAGTTTAAAATGGACGAATCAAAGGAAATAGACACTTCTATTGCAACAACCACAATATTAGACATAGATGAACTTGGTTCATCTGTTGATCAAAAGTTGTATAGGGCGTATGATTGGTTCAGTTTTGTATCTTACTGCTCGCAGACCTGACATTGTTTCCAGTGTAGGGCTTTGTGCTCAATTTCAAGCAAACCCAAAGGAATCCCACTTGACTGTTGACAAGAGAATATTGAGATACTTGAAAGGCACTACTGACCTTTGCCTTTGGTATCCAAAAGTTAGTAACTTTAACCTAGTGGGATATGCTGACGCTGACTATGTAGGTTTCCTTGTGGACAAGAAGAGCACCTCAGGTATGGCATACTTTCTTGGTTCATGTCTTCTGTCATGAGCTACTAAAAAGCAAAATTCAGTGGACTTATCTGCTACTGAAGCTGAGTACGTTCTTGATGCCTCTTATTGTGCTCAATTACTATAGATCAAACAATAGTTGATGGATTTTGGTATTGAAGTTGGTTGCTTTCCTATTTTTTGTGATAACACTAGTGCTATTAGTATGACTAAAAACCCGGTTCATCATAAGATAACTACGCACATAGAATTTTATGCCACTGATAAGCAGATTGCTGATATCTTTACAAAAGCACTGAGTAGAGAAAGCTTTGAAAGGAACAGGTTAGAACTAGGGATGATTAAGATCACCTAATAGAACCAGTTCAGAATATACAGTGGAAATAAAATGAAAAAAAAATTTAGTTAGGAAATCTGGAACTTGTGTAAATATCTAGATTAATCTTTGCTCAGTATCATACTATAAATAGTATACTCTTGTGCCATGTGTTGATATGACTCACTGATTTCTAACAGAATTTTCTCTATTTTGGCAAATTGAGGCATGATCAAGAAGATTCTTAGTGAAGAACCTGGTTCATCGGTAGTGGTTCATCTGAATAACGAGGTATGTTTTATACCCTCTGTAAAATTAGAAATATTAATATTTAATTCATGAGCAGAGTCCTACCTATGTTCAAAAACTTCAAAAAGCTTATCCTTTTATGTTTGAACCAGTTCTGTTTCAACTAGACTCCTCACCGTATTAAAATGCCTAGATTCTAGGGAAGCTTAACCGTCCTTTCAACCTGAAATTTCAGGGCGATTAAACTTCTAATTGACTACAAAAAGTTGCCATTGTATATTAATTATCCTCTCCCTTTAAAATCCATCATCATCACCACTGCCACTCCCATAATTTTCAAAACCGTCAAAAATCTTATGTTTTTTCTTCTTCTCTCTTCCAAAACTCAAATTACCAATTTCTTCCAGAATTTGGAGAAAATGACCAACCCCCAAGATAACCCAGGCACACCTCCTCCACCCACTCCCTCTAATTCCTCCACTACTCCTCAACCCAGCACAACCCATCAACCTAGGAGAAGGCGAGTAAAGATGCTTGCTCAAAAAACTGTGGCTACAGGTGCGCTTTTCAAGAAATTAAACAAAAAAATTAAAGGCTATTCAAGCCGAAGATTCCCACAATTCTGATGATTCTTTCAAGTCTGCGAGTGAGGGGGAAGGAACTGGGTCTTCTGATTCTGAGCAGGTAATTTCTGTGCTAATCCCTCTACTGAGGTAATTTCTGATCTATTTAAAAACTTGAAAAATTGATTTGTTTTGGTTGGGTCTATTATGGATGTGGAAACGCCTGAGTCAAGAAGGATAAGAGGTAAAAATAAACGAGCAAAAGAAAAAGAGAATGAGGGTGTGAGCAGTGATGTGAGGGGAAAAGGGAAAGAAGTGGCTGATTCTTTACCCACCTCTGAAATGGTTAGAATGGCTATCTGTGAAGCTGAGCTAGAAAAGGTGGTAGAAAGTTGCAAGAAAACATGGGGAAAGTGGATCAGGGGAAGCTGCTGAAGGACCAGTTAATCTTAGCAAGCATACAGATGAACTTGGTTCATCTATTGAGGAGACCCTAGCTTAGTACCAGTTATAACCCCAAGAAAAGAAGTACTCCAACTCCAAAAACTCCGAGCACTACAAAAACCACCAAGAAGAGGAAGGATACTTCTCTAACAAATACTGATATTCCTTTACCAAAAGGAAGGGCCACAAGAAGTAAGTTGAAGAAGAGTGTAGATGAGTTGCAGAAAGCTATGGAAGAAAGTAAGAAGAAAAGAATGGACAAAGGGAAATCAAAGGTGGCAGAGCCTGTTGAGGCTGTTGATGTGGATGAGATGGACCGGGTCTATCAAGATGAACATGTGACTGTGGAGGTGGAGGTTCAGACCCCTAAGCCCAAGAAGACCAAGACTTCCTCAAAGAAGTCTTCATCTATATCCAAGTCTGCTGAACCTTCTACTTTGGCTAAAAGGAAAAGGTCTACTGTGAAAGCCAAGCAAGTTAAGATTACCGAGGAGGAAGATTGGAGTGCTGAAAAAGAGGATGTATCCGATTATGAACAAGATAAGCTGTCCAAGTTTGGCAAACGAACCATCTTGAAGGGTAGACTTTTAAAGGACTTAGAGGAACTAGGGATGGTTCTACTAGTTGATGTGCTAGAGGTTCAGGGGTGGAAGGACATGGTCCTTTAGTTAAATGGAAGGCTGGCTAGAAATGAGATAATTGAGTTCATGGCTAATGCAGAGGTCAAGGATGGAAGAATTATCAGCCAAGTGAAAGGGGTTCAAGTGTCTTTTGATGCAAAAGAGCTGGGTGAATTCCTTGGTATGCCTTCTGAAGGTTATGATGATGACGCTAGGCAAAAATGGCCAAGTCTAGACTCCCTTCCTACTGCCTTAGCCATTACTAGGAAGTTCTATAATAGTACAGAAGTGAATGAGGCCAAGGTTGTGTATAAGAGTGAACTGAAGCCATCCCACAAAGTCCTATTTGAATTCGTCAACAAGTGTTTGTTGCCTAGGCAGGAAAGAAGGCATATTGCCAACTACATGGATTTGGTTTTAATGGAGTGTCTGGAAAGTGGGTGGCAGATCAACTAGCCTAGGTTTATGATCAAGCTACTTGATCGAGTTATTAATGGCTCCAAGGCCCATGCCACTCCTTATGGTTTCATTCTCACTATTGCTCTTGCCCATTGTACAGTGCCACTGAAGAAGTGGGAGATGACCACAAACAAAGACCATTTTGGTATCAGTACTCTAATTGCTTGTGATTATGAGGTCACGACCATTCCCAATGAACCCAATTTATCTAAAAAGACACCTATCAATAGCAAGGTCAGAGCTCTATTGCAGGAAAGTGGGGAAAAAGATGCTGAGATAAAAAGGCTGAAGACTCGTTTGACAGAAGTAGAATCTAAGAGAGATGCTCTCAGAACTGAGCTCACAAAGGAAAAGGAGAAGAATTATGGAATTCTTCAAGACATGCTTCACCTTCTCCAAGCCAAAACCCAACCCTCCAGTTCTTCCAAGCCTTCATTTCTTGAACCTTTCCTAGACCTTTCAGTGACCCAGATTAGGGATTTTTTCTTTTTGTTGCTCATGTTTTAACTATTTTTTTTCTTTTTGTGGATTATAGCAGAATCATATTCTCTATCAATGAAGTTGCTGCTTTTACTCTTGTTAATTGTTTCTCTCTCCTTGATAGTTTGAACGTGTAGTTGATTACTGATGATTAATCCATGAATGTATTTGCAGTTGACCCAGTAGCCATGAGTAATTTTTAAAATCTGGGAATCATACTATGTTTATGCAACTTTTCGATGATGCCAAAAGGGGGAAAAGATATTGTGCTTTATATTCTGAATCTTGATGTTTATAACCTAATAAACCTGGTCCTTGATGATAAGTGAGAAAAATTTCTAACATTGCATTGATGTTGAGCTGAGTTCTGGCAAGACCTAAGTAAAGCATAGAGTTTGTCATCATCAAAAAAGGGGAATCTGTTGGCCCAAGTAAAGGTTAGTTTTGAAGACTGACAAAGGAACTCAGACATGAACTAGATCCATCCTAGTGGAGCACAAATAAAGATAGACTTAAGCATGTAAGATGCACGTGAAGGAGATAAACTTAACTTGAAAGAAGTAATATCTCCTAACCCTGATCGAAAAGGTTGCATATTGGATAATGAGAATGACTCCTTACTCAAAGAGAACACAGTTTGAGAAAGGGAAGGAGTAAGAGGTTGAGATCAACCAGAACTCTTCCACCAAGGAAGAGTAGCATCAGAATTCTAGTCAATCTCTATTTACTAACTCTATTAATATCATTGTTGTTCTGTTTTATAGGTAACACATATAAGAAGAAGTTAAACGTGAATTGAGAGCAAAATATCAAGGCAATTTTGCAAGCAATTTGTGTGTGATTCAAGCGTGCAAACCTGAAGCTACTTAAACCAGATAGAAGAACCGGTTCCAAGTGTTTGTCTTTTATTCTAGTTCAATTATAGTAGGTGGTTTCATATTGTACCTTTCATCTTTATCTAGAAGCAAGTGCATTAGGTACTCAGAGTTTTCAAGTTAGATTTAACTTGAAGTTGTCACAACAGTTGAGGCTGTGTGCCACATCGGGATTAGAGTTAGTCCTAAGTTTACAAAATATTTTTTGTAAATGCAGTTTTTGGCTCAGTAATTATAGTGGTGAGTTTGGGAAAATCCTACTGGAAAGTAGGTCGTGGTTTTTTCACCTTTTGAGCCAAGTATTTTCCATATAAAATACTTGTGTTCTTTACTTTTCGCATTTACTATTTCTGCAATAGTAGGTTAAGGAACACTTAGAAGAGCCAGATCCTTCCATAAATAGCTTAAGCGAAAAATTGGTCAAAAAACAAATCCCCCTCCCCTCTTAAGTGGTATTGAAGTATAAAACATCATGAACGACATTTCGCTAAGGGGCTTCGTGATTTTAATATAGTATAGATATAAATTTATTGTAGTTTAGCTAATTCTGACAAAAAGATACTCTTAAATAGTTTGATATTGTCTCTTCTGGATCAAGTTCACAGGATTTTTTCTAAAAAAATCTCACCTTATTGATATATAGTATTTTTACATTTTATATGTAACAATACAATATTTCAATTGCTAACGTGTACAATATATGCCTAACAATAGTTATATTGCAAATATTTATCTTATTAGAAGCACAATAAAACATAGTTTAACGAGAAATGAAGCGCGGTATACAAAATGGAGGCTCTATCCTGTGTCTTATGTTATCTTTACTATTTTGCTGATTCTCGTATTTCTCAAAACCTATTTCAAAAATTTAAATTTTGAGTCGGAGGTCTATTAGAAATAACCTTTCTACCACATAGGTTGTAATGACCCGACCAGACGTTTTGAGCTTTTGCACTTCGCTCACTAGTTTTCGGGTATGACAAGCCCCGTGTGATGTATTATGACTTATGTAAATCGCCGGTTCTGGTTTTCAGGATAATCAAAATGAATTCGGAAGAACAGATCTCAGTTTGAAGCTTAAAAATTTGAAAGTTTTGACTTGTTAGTATATGATCTCGGATTAGAATTTTTATGATTTGGATAGCTCTGTTAGATGACTTGGGACTTAGGAGCATAATCAGAATGTATTTTGGAAGTCTGTGGAAGGTTTAAGCTTGAATTGGCAAAGTTGGAATTTTTGCATTTTTTGATTGATAGGTGAAATTTTGATATAGGGGTCGGAACGGAATTCTGATAGTTGTAGTAGGTCCGTTGGGTCATTTGTGATGTGTGTGAAAAATTTTAGGTCATTCAAACTAGGTTTAATAGACTTTTTGATCGAAAGCGAAATTTGGAAGTTTTTAGAATTCTTAGGCTTGAATCCGATGGAAATTTGGTGTTTTAATATAGTTTTGAGCGTTTCGAGTGTTGGAACAAGTTTGAATGATGTTATGGGATGTGTTGGCATATTTGGTTGAGGTCCTGAGGGCCCTCGAGTGAGTTTCGGATGGTTGAATAGATCAATTCATGTTGAAGGAAATTGCAGAAAAACTGCTCTTGGTGTTGGAGGTTTTTGACCTTCGTGTTCGCGATAGATGTCCCATGATCTCTAAGGGTTAGGATGTGAGGCAGTGGAATTGGCCTTCGCGTTCACGAAGGTGGTCCCACGTTCGCGAAGGGCTGAGGCTCGTGGTCATCGCGTTCGCATGGGTTTAGCCACGTTCGCGTAGAGGAAATGTAAGCAGTTGGGTCCAGGTCAGTTTATTCTTCGCGTTCGCGAGTGGGTAGCTGCGTTCGCGATGAGTTGTGAAGCTAAGGCTTCGCGTTCGCGTGCATGGGGTCATGTTCGTGATGAAGGAAAAGTGGTCAGCACAAGTTTGTGCTTCTCGAACGCAAGGTGGTGACCGCGTTTGCTAAGAAGGGTTTTGAATAGCTGGGCAGAATGTTTTAAAAGGCCATATCCGCGATTTTGAGTCTAAGTTTCACCATTTTGGGAAATGTTAGAGCTTTTTGAGGAGGATTGAAGAGGGAATCAAGGGGAAACACTTGGAGGTAAGTTTTATGGACTTAATACTCAATGTTAATGTGATTTCTACCTAATTAATCATGGAATTTGTAGAATTTAAGCCTAAAAATTGGAAGTTAGGGCTTGGAAATTGGAGAACTAATCTAGGGATTTGAGGGGTCATTTATGGTCGAATTTTGATGTATTTGATATGTATGAACTCGTGAGGGTGTAAGGATTCTATTGATGTAAATTTTGTCGGATTCCGAGACGTGGGCTCGGAGGCCGGGTTTGGCCAACTTCGGGATTTTTGGTATAAATTTGATATTTTCGAATGAGCTTTGTCCCCTTAGCATATTTTGATGGTATGAATCTGCTTTTGGCTAGATTTGGAGCATTCGGAGGCCGAGTCGAGAGGCAAAGACATCGCGGGCTAGAGTTTGAACCGGTTGAGGTAAGTAATGATTGTAAATATTTGTCTTGAGGGTATGAAACCCCAAATTTCACCTCGTTGAGCTATTTTAAGGTGACACACACGTTAGATGACGAGAGTGGGGTCGTGTACCGTTGGGGATTGTGACTTAGTCCATCCTGTATGACTGCTAAATCGCGTATTTGATTGAAAAACTGTTTGTTATCATTGTGTTTTGGAAAGTATTATCATATTTTGGTCTAATCGCCATATTTGGTCCGTGTGCCAACTGTTTTGGACCATTAGGGGATTTTTACTACTATTCCTCACTATTTTGACTTTATATTTGTACTCAGTCATGCTCTTTTCTACTGTTTTCATAACTCATCCATATTTACTCTATTTGATATCTTAAATGATATTTTTGGGCTGAGCATCATGTTTTACTATTGCCTGAGTGGCATGAGAGATTTCTAACTAAGTAAGGCCGAGGGCCTATGTTGTGAGGATATTATGGGATCGGGCTGTGCACCACAGCAGTGTGGTACTGATTTATGATTATGAGGCCGATGGCCTGATTTGTTACACCATGAGGTGGCTTGATATGAGGCTGAGAGCCTATTTAATTATGCCACGAGATGGATTGTTATTGTACTTGGGCCGTAAAGGGCCCCTCCCAGAGTCTGTATACCCCCAGTGAGCGCAGGTACCCAGTGTGAGCGATGTGATGTAGCCTGAGAGGCTGTTGTTTGATTCATATTGTTGCCCGAGGGGCTATTGTTGATTCATATTATTGCCCTAGGGGTGGTTCTTGATTCATGTTATGCCCGAGGGGCTGATTACGAGTGATTGTGAGGTAGCCCGAGGGGTTGGTTCTGTTAATGATATGACCGGGGGGCGGTATGTGTTACATGTTTTGTTCGATGGGCTGTTTAAGTTTTCTATCAGTTTTACTCACTGTCTTATCACTCATGTGAAACTATTGAAAGTTGTTTTAAAAGGTTTTTTTTACCGAAACTGAGCATGATTTTTGTTGTTAATGATTTCTGTACTATGTTGGAAATGTCCTGCTTTTGTTGTAGTATTTTGACATGGTTTATGTGTTTTATTACTGCTCAGCTTTCATTTACTTTTCTTACTTACTGAGTTGGTGTACTCACATTACTCCCTGTACCTTGTGTGTAGATTTAGGTAGTTCTGAACCTAGTAGAGGGTATTGATTGCTCAGTGGCAGAGTCATTGGGGTTGGCAAGGTAGCTATCCGATGTTTGCAGCACTGTTTTTCTCCCTCTTGTCTTCCTTAGACTGTATTTAGTACATTTTTAGACTCTTATTTGTATTCAGACCTTTGTAGATGCTCGTGACTTGTGATACCCCGATGTCGGGCTTGTGTATTATTTTTGCACTATTTATTTAGACTTACATTATTAGACATTTGATTAATTAAAGGCTTAAAAATGATTCTTATTGATTAATGGTTAATTCGGAAGTTGTGTCGGCTGGCCTAGTTTCACAATAGGCATCATCACGACCGGGTCGGTTTTAGGGTCGTGATAAGTTGGTATTAGACCTAGGTTACATAGGTCTCACGAGTCTTGAGCAGGTTTAGTAGAGTCTCGCGGATCGATATGGATGTCTGTATTTATCCTCGGCAGGTTGCAGAACCTTTAGGCAAAACTTCACATTCTTGAACTCTTATCGTGCGTCCTTGATTCAGCTTGAAATGTAACTCTTTGAATTCCTTCCACGCGTTCGTATGCGCCCATAAGAGCTCAGTATCAGATGTGCATCGATGGCTTGTGATTCTCTGATTGAGGGGTGAAATGTGATCTCTGTGTGTTGATGTTGGGCCAGTCTGGAGGACTTAAGGCCGGGTTTTGCCTATAGCTTAAACACTGAGGCATTGATTGAGTGAGCACGTGCTTTTGGATTTGTATGTTCGATAGTGTCCCTATTGGTGGGAGTGATGACTAGATAGCTACGTGATAAGTATGATGTGACTGCGAGATATGTGCATATGATTTGAACGAGACAAGAAGGGTCTGGTTGGGGGTAGTAAGAATTATCCTGTGCTTGGTTTTCATCGTGATTTGATATTTAGCCCGAGTTGTGGGCATGTTGAAGGACCTTTTCATGTTGCCTAGTTGGGAAGTGAAGTGGATTTCCCGTTGTGATATGAGTTCAGACTCAGGAAGATTAAGTGAGTGTCTAATGTTTATGATGGCAGAAGGGTATAAGGAGATGTTAGTTTGAGGCGAGGAAGGTGGGCTATCTCCTGCGGATTGTTCTGAAGTTTGTGTGATCCTTTATGTCGTTTATTGGAAGATCTCTATTACCAGTGAAATATATGTGTTACAATTTGAATTTGGGTTGCATAAGAGAGTGGTCTTGACTGTTATGAGAGTGAATGCGAGATTTACAGAAGATTTAAAGTACTAGATGGTCTGTGTTTCACATGCTTTTGACGGATTGAGTTTAATCTCACATGGTATTATGGCAATAATAAAGTATATGCGTTATGAGTTATTGTGTGCTTTGATCTATGGCTTTCAGCCAAGTGGGGAAGTCTATTATTGATTAGTTGATTGCACGGTTATGTGCTATGTTGGTTCCAGTTTGAGGCCTATGGGTGAATCAGTTATGGCTTACGAAGGTTGAGATCGAGGATGACTTGAGTAAAGAAAATTTCAATAAAGGTTATGTTATGATTTATGGGTGTATGAGAATCATAGAATGGCTTGAGTTATTATTGGTAAAGGATGTATGGTGCATAGAGCAGGAAGTTGCTTAGTTATATTAAGGTGAGGTTACATTCTGCGGTGTCGGAGAGCTAATGGAGCACGAGTCGTCCGGTCTGTTTGATCGGTCTAATTGCGGTTTGAGTAGAGTGGATGACTCTCGAGAATGGTTCTAGGGGGTTCAAGATTTTACATGTAATAATAGGAGATTTTCAAGTTGTATAATTGGCTAGAAACTGAGGGTTGCATTGGAGGGTGTCAATACTCGTAGTATTTCTATATCATTAGGGGATTCTATATGTTAGTATCAGGAAGGTGAAGGTAATGGCTTTGGGTTCTCAGGGAGTCATTTTGAGTTAGGTATTTTGAACGTGGTGCGTTTGGAAATATTTAAGAGAGTATCCAGCAGCTTATGAGCCTTAGACGATGTGGTTTTATGCTTGGGTCTCATGTGGTGAGTATGGGTTGAGGAATCGTGGTGTTATAGCAAGAAGAAGTATCAAGTTGAAGGTAAATCATAAAGAACTTGGATAGATGGGATAGCTTGGTAGTGGTCCGGATCGACATGGTAAGGATACGATGAGTTCTTGGGGGTGCTTATGAGGTAAAGAGTTTCTACAGGTGTTTCGCGGTAATGCTCTTGGGTTTTAGTGACCTGCGTAGCTTGGATGAGTTTTAAGAATTCAGTCCTGACGGTTGGGTTTTGTGCAAATGGAATTCAGAGAGTTCTTGATGGTTTCTACCACAGTTAGAGATGTATATTTTCTACAGGCGCGAGGAGCATGTGATGTATAGTGATTTTCTTCTAGATGGGATCAAATGTAGAGTTCTTAACTAGTTGAGTACGTAGTTGCTTGTGGCTCGAAAGGGGTTATAAAGTTCTTATATTTATCATAGGATGGCATGGTATATGTGATATGTTGTGTAGGGTTGAAATTTGCATGCGTAAGGTCACAGTTCAGTTCTTAAAGGAAGAGTCATAAATTCTTAGATAGCACGGGCAACTTCAAATGGTTAGGGAAATGATATTACTAAGTGGTGTAGCTCAACGAGGGTATACATTTCAGAAAAGGGCAATGTGATTGAGTTGATGATACGTCATTAGTATTACGACACTCTCTTATTGGATCGACTACTTTAGAGTTTGCTAGATGGAACAGAAAAATTTTAGGAGTACCTCTCGTGGGATGATTGGGTATTATAGGTATATTGTATATTTGGACGGTGAAGTTGGGATCAGATATGGTGATTCGCGTGCTGTATGGATTTGGAGATTGGGAGTTCTCATAAACAGGTTAGGTCGTGGTTGTGGACCGCGTATATCGGTCTGGTGTGGTAACTATTACAGGTTTGAAAACCCGAGTGGATCCTTGTTGCTTAGTATGCTAGATTTTGGTGTGATATTGGGTATGGACTAGTTCTCTCCGTGTCGTGTAATTCTGGGCTGTTGCGCTAGGACGATGACATTGGCTATACCGGGAATGCTATGGATTGAGTGGCGAGATTCGACGGATTATGTTCCCAGTAGGGTGATTTCATTTTGAAGACCCAGCGGATGGCTTGGGAGGGTTGTCTTTCTTATGGCCTTCGTAATTGATGGCAGTGTAGAGACTCCTACCATTACTTCAGTTCTTGTGATGAGGGATTTTTCGGATCTGTTTCCTGCTATCGGCATGTCGCCGAGCAGGGTTGTTGATTTCGGTATTGATTTGGTGCGGGCACCGTATCATTTGGCACCGGCGGAGTTAAATGAATTGAAGGAGCAGCTTTAGGAACTCCTTGATAAGGGGTTCATTGGTAGGCCAATATGGATGTGTGTTCTACATCGAGTCGGCTTGGTTGACTCCGAGTTGTATTGTTGAGGGATGTGTTGATTCAATTGTTATTGAGCTTATTAGTGATCTGGGGAGATCTATGAGTTACCTTTCTGTGTTGCGAGGTGTTGGGACTTGTTGGTTATAGGCACATGTGGTGCGAGTTTATTGGGGTCTGTTAGTGGAATTCGAGCGGGATGAGTATTGGGTATTGCTCGGCGGATGGCATATCGGTTGTGTCCTTTTGGGTTTGTGTGATGTTATGTCAATTGCTTCGCAGTGGTTATGATGATTGCTTTGGTTCTAGACATTAAATTCCGTGTGGTTGTTGATTTGAGCATAGTGACTTGAGGTGTTTCATGTTGGACCAGTGTTTGGATGAGGTCGCACATTGGAGCGAAGCTATGTGGAGGTATGATCCTGCGGGATAGATTCATGTGTCCTGCTTCTACGGCATGTGATGGGTTCTCAGCATTGTGTTGTGGTGGTACTGGTGAGCTTGCGGTATGGCTCTTTTATTCGGGTCATTTTCATGATTTGAGTACATTTAATTGTTGCTTATTGGTGTGCAGGTTGCACGAGTTGTGGCTTTAGATGGTATTGATTTGACATGTCACCAGAGTATCGGTGTTGGGTTAGATGAGATCATTGGGATCTAGAATGAATACAAACGGATTTGGTTTCAGGATGTTGGAAGGATAATATCGAGGTCCGGCTTAGAAATTTACTATGGTTCTTGCCAAAGGAGAGAGAGCTTCACGAATGGTTGATCTGAGGAATAGTTATGACTTTCTATGTGTTTTATTTGTCATTGGCAGTATATGGAAGTGTTGGAATGTGGCTTTATTTGATAAGAGATTTATTATCGATATTCAGTTGTTCTGAGCAACTACTATGATCAGAAGTTATCGCTATGAGAGTTTGAGTTTTGTGGTATATCATGTAATTGCATCTGAGGCTGCAGGGATAGTTTGTTACAACTGGTTCGGGCTTATTCAGAGTATAGATGTGAGATTCTGATATTGTGGATGATTTCAGAAGTGGAAATGTGGTTCTAAGGTTTATGGTCTAGGTTGGATTGTGAAATTTCAATTACATTGTGTTATCAGACCTATATTAGATAGGGTGATGTGGGATCACCCCCGGGTATGTGCATGGTAAGGTTACACAACGATCTGATGTTTTTCGGAACAACTCTAGGCACGTTCGAGGACGAACGTATGTTTAAGTGGGGAAGGATGTAACGACCTGACCGGTTGTTTTGAGCTTTTGCACTTCGCTCGCTAGTTCTCAGGCATGGCTAGCCCTGTGTGATTTATTATGACTTATGTGAATTGCCGGTTCTAGTTTTCAGGGTAATCAGAATGAATTCGGAAGAACAGTTCTCATTTTGAAGCTTAAAAATTTGAAAGGTTTGACCAAGTTTTGACTTGTTAGTTTATGATCTCGGATTGGAATATTTATGATTTGGATAGCTCCGTTAGGTGATTTGGGACTTAGAAGCGTGATCTAAATATATTTTGGAGGTCCGTGGAAGGTTTAGGCTTGAATTGGCGAAATTGGAATTTTGGCATTTTCCGGTTGATAGGTGAGATTTTGATATAGGGATCAGAATGGTATTCCGACGGTTGGAGTAGGTCTGTTATGTCATTTGTGGTGTGTGTGAGAAGTTTCATGTCATTCGGACGAGGTTTGATAGACTTTTTGATCGAAAACGGAATTTGGAAGTTTTTGGAATTCATAGGCTTCAATCCGATGCAAATTTGGTGTTTTAATGTTGTTTTGAGAGTTCCGAGGGTTGGAACAAGTTTGAATGATGTTATGGGATGTGTTGGCATGTTTCATTGAGGTTCCGAGGGTCTCGGGTGAGTTTCGGGTGGTTGAACGAATCATTCATGTTGAATGAAATTGCAGAACAACTGATGTTGGTGTTGCATATTTTTGACCTTCGCGTTCGCGATGGATGTCCCACGATCGCGAAGGGTTAGGATGTGAGGCAGTGGAATTGGCCTTCGCGTTTGGGAAGGTGGTCCCGCATTCGCAAAGGGCTGAGGCTCGTGGTCATCGCATTCGCGAGGGTTTAGCCGCGTTCGCATAGAGGAAATGTGACCAGCTGGGTCCAGGTTAGTTTATTCTTCTCGTTCGCGAGGGGTAGCCGCGTTCGCGTTGAGTTGTGAAGCTAAGGCTTCGCGTTCCTGTGCATGGGGTCGCGTTCGCGATGAAGGAAAAGTGGTCAACACAAGTTTGTGTTTTGCGAACGCGAGGCGTTGACCGTGTTCGCGAAGAAGGGGTTTGAATAGTTGGGCAGAATGTTTTGAAAGCCCATATCCATGATTTTGAGTCTAGGTTTCACCATTTTTGGCTGATTTTAGAGCTTTTTGAGGAAGATTGAAGAGAGAATCAAGGGGAAATACTCGGAGGTAAGATTTATAGACTTAATACTCAATCATAATGTGATTTCTACCTAATTAATCATGGAATTTGTGGAATTTAAGCCTAAAAAATTGGAAGTTAGGGCTTGGAAATTGGAGACCTAAATCTAGGGATTTGAGAAGTCATTTGTGGTCGAATTTTAATGTACTTGATATGTATGAACTCGTGAGGGTGTAAGGATTATATTGATGTAAATTTTGTCGGATTCCGAGACATTGGCCCAGGGGCGGGGTTTGGCCAACTTCGGGATTTTTTTGTATAAATTGAATATTTTCGAATGGGCTTTGTTCCCTTAGCATATTTTGATGGTATGAATCTGCTTTTTGGCTAGATTTGGAGCATTCGGAGGCCGAGTCGAAAGGCAAAGGCATCGCGAGCTAGAGTTTAGACTGGATTGAGGTAACTAATGATTGTAAATATTTGTCCTGAGGGTGTAAAACCTCGGATTTCACATCGTTGTGCTATTTTGAGATGACACACACGCTAGATGACGAGCGTGGGGTCGTGCACCATTGGGGATTGTGACTTAGTCCGTCCCGTATGACTGTTAAACCATGTATTTGGTTGAAAACTGTTTGCTATCATTGTGTTTTGGAAAGTATTATCATGTTTTGGGCTGAATGCCATATTTGCGCCTCGTGCCAACTGTTTTGGACCCTTAGGGGATTTTTACCATTATTCCTCAATGTTTTAACTTCATATTTGTACTCAGTCATACTGTTTTCTACTGTTTTCATAACTCAACCATATTTACTCCATTTTGATATTTTAAATGATATCTTTGGGCTGAGCATCATGTTTTACTGTTGTCCGAGTGGCATGAGAGATTTCTGACTGAGTGAGGACGAGGGCCTGTGTTGTGAGGATATTATGGGATCGGGCTGCGCGCTGCAACAGTGTGGTACTGATTTATGATTATGAGGCCGAGAGCTTGATTTGTTATGCCATGAGGTGGCTTGATATGAGGTCGAGAGCCTGTTTGATTATGCCACGAGATGGCTTGTTATTTCGCTTGGGCCGTAAGGGGCCCCTCCCAGAGTCTGTACATCCCCAGTGAGCACGGGTACCCAGTGTGAGTGAGGTGATGTAGCCCGAGGGGTTGTTGTTTGATTCATATTGTTGCCCGAGGGGCTATTGTTGATTCATATTGTTGCCCGAGGGGCAGCTCTTGATTCATGTTATGCCCGAGGGGCTGATTACGGGTGATTATGAGGTAGCCCGAGGGGCTGGTTCTGTTGATGATATGCCCGAGGGGCGGTATGTATTACATGTTTTGCCCAAGGGGCTGTTTACGTTTACTATATATTTTACTCACTGTCTTATCACTCGTTTGAAACTATTGAAAGTTGTTTTAAAAGGTTTTTTTACCGAAACTGAGCATGATTTTTGAAGTAAATGATTTCTGTACTGTGTTGGAAATATTCTGCTTTTGTTGTAGCATTTTGACGTGGTTTACGTATTTTTTTACTACTCAACTTTCATTTATTTTTATTACTTACTGAGTTGGCGTACTCACATTACTCCCTGCACCTTGTGTGCAGATTAAGGTAGTTCTGAACCCGGTAGCGGGTGTTGATTCCTCAATGGAAGAGTCATCGGAGTTGGCAAGGTAGCTGTCCGACATTCGCAGCACTGCTTTTCTCCCTCTTGTCTTCTTTAGACTGTATTTAGTACATTCTTAGACTCTTGCTGTATTCAGACCTTAGTAGATGCTCATGCCTTGTGACACCCCGATGTCGGACTTGTATATTATTTCCGCACTGTTCATTTAGACTTACATTATGAGACATTTGATTAATTAAAGGCTTTAAAATGATTCTTATTGATTAATGGTTAATTCGGGAGTTGTGTCGGCTGGCCTAGTATTACGATAAGCGTCATCACGATCGGATCGATTTTAGGATCTTGACATAGATAAAAAATAGAGGTAAGATCTGCATATACCTTACTCTTCCCAAATCCCGGATTAACACTCGAATGTTGTTGTTGTTGTCTGATAGGATTTGAAAAGCATTCAAATTGCAGTGGACTAACATGATGAGTGTTGATCACGAATAAGTAAAATTTATTTTAGAACAACAACTAGGCAGAGTGGAAATTACTATGCATTTCTAAACGGACAATTTAATCATGCCAAATTTCCATATCAAGAATAGGATTAAACAGATAAATCCCAAAGAAACTTCAGATATTATATATGCTAAATTATAACAAATCATGTAGTACAGTAATTCAACTGTTACTGGTTGACTTTTGCTATATCATAAATTCCACTGACACCGATGTGGGATTAAATTCTAATTATATGTTTTCCATATCATATAATGAGACATAAATTTCTTTCAACTCCATCATTTATTTGTTTGATATGGCAATTCCACTTATTCTTGCCTCTTCTGGTGGAGTTCCCATCTCTAAATTAAATAATACGAATAGTAATTACATGACCTCTAGATTCACTCGCTATATAAACAACGTAGAAATTTTCATAAACCTCACAACTAACTTCAAATATTCTCTAGCACTTCATATCTTTAGCCAGGTATGTTTATATTTCACAGTTAGTACATTATATTATGCCTTTTATAAGAGAAGAAAATATCCCCGTTATGCAACAATATACATCTAAACACTTTTAAAAGTTGTGATGCTTAGCTTCATGAATAAGAAAAGCATGTAACAAAGGAGATTTTTATTAATGGTATTTCAAGCTTGAAACAAGCATGAAGAGATTAAATATATTTCTTTATTTTGAGTTGTTATACAGCATTGGAAAATCAAATTATCACTGTATTTATTCACCTTTCGACTTCTACTTCCACCAAAATGTCGTGCTTAAGACATGAGAATTGGACGGCATATCTGTTATGTACTTTTTTATAGCCAGTATGTTGATGATCCATAAATTCAGAGGCGCATCCAGGATTAAAATTTTATGTGTTCAACTTTTAAGGGTTTTAGCATTTAAACCGTTATATTTTCAAAATTATAGGATCATATCTACTATTTTTGTAATTTTAATGAATTTTTTACATATAAAATTTTCCTCCGCGTCGAAAATCATGGTTTCATATATTGAACCATTTAGTAATACACTACATCCCCTGCATAAACTTTAATTGCTCCTTTTTTTTTCTTTTGAAAATTGTCCGCAGTCATTTTCTTAGGGAAAGCATCTATTCACGTTTGTAGTTGCATAATCAACGACTAAACTCATCATTTATTTATCATTCTTAATTCACAGGGGCAGATATAAAAAGGATACATAATTATGAGGACGTTCGTTGTGCTTGTTTTAGTCATGTTGGTGATGACTTCAACCTTGGCCACGAGCAGGAACTTAGTCCAGAACTATAACGAAGCCGATAATGGTTTCGGGCAGGGGGAAAATAGCAGCGTGAATAATCACCATTATATACCAAGGCAAGACTTCAACAATGGTAATGGAGGTGATGTTCCTAAAGCAGGACATGATACAGATGCTGGCAAGTTCTAAAAGTAACCTAGTATACCTTGTATATATGCATGGTATAACTGTAGTAAATAGGAATAAAGGGTAAACTTTCATGCATATATGCTCGTGTTTTGTTAAGTAAAGTTGGTAGTGGTTATTTAACGTTCCCGTGTTTGTTTCTTGTAGTGAAATATGTTGTTGTTTTCATGTTGAAGCTTTGTCCATATAACTACAGTACGACTTTGCTATGACAGTCATCTTTTATAACGGTACTTCATTATAATAGCCAAATTTTCTTTGGAACTGATTGTTCATGCTATATTATAATATATGTTCTCTATCACGCCACTTTACTATAATAGCTAAAAAATATCCGGACAAATTACATTATTATAAAGAATCCGGACAAATTACACTATTATAAAGAAGTTTGACTCTGTATATATAGAAGTAAAAAGTACAAATTACACCAGTTCGTATCAGTTTATTTTATATACAAAGCTTTGGCATATCACTCGCCCTATATGATCAGTTTACTCTCCATACGTTATTAGTATTAATTATAAAATCTCTAATATAAGACAAACGTAGCTTATAGGTTTGTGATGGTTTAATTTCATAAGCGTAGCCCTCTTTCGACTCAGCTCAACATCAACGCAAAGTTAGAACACTTTTCATTTTTAAAGTTCACTAATTATCAAGGTTGGGTTCATTAGATTATAAATATCACAGTCCAAAGTTAAAGCACAACCTAATTCTCCCTTTTGGCATCATCGAAAAGTTGCATAACTATGTTAGATAACCAAATTTTTATAGAAATTATCCATGGCCACTAGAGCTACTTCAAATGCAATCATGGAATCAAGCATCATCTATCAATATAAGGATATTAGCCATCTAAAAAATATCAACAAACAATTAGAGCAAAAGCAGTGAATTTCATTGATTGATAAGATCCTACCACAAAGCATAAGAAGAAATAAAAACACTAGATCATGAGCAAAAGAAACAAAAAAATCTCATCTGGGTCACTGGTTGGTCTAACTAGGCTAGGAGGCTTAAGGCTGGAAAGGACCAGGTTCTTGCTTTTTGGCTTGAAGTAGCTTCAGTATATCCTGAAGAATGCCATCATTCTTCTCCTTCTCTTTTGCCAGCTCAGCTCTGAGAGCATTTCTCTCAGTCTCCACTTCTGCCAACCTCTTCTTCAGCCTTTCAATTTCACTCCTTAGCCACACTTTCTTGCACCAAAGCTCGCACTTTGCTATTCACATGTACCTTTTTGGATGAACCTGGTTCGTTGGGAGTGGTTTTGGACTTTATAGTCACAAGTAGTTAGAGTGTTTGCCCCAAAATGATCCTTGCTTATACCAACTTCCCATTTCTTGATGGGTACCTTGAAGTGTGCAAGTACAGCGGTGAGAATAAAACCATAGGGTATGGCATGGGTTTTGGTGCCATTCAGAACCCTATCAAGAAGGTGGATGATAAATCGAGGCCAATTGATTTTCCTCCAACTTTCCAAACTTTCTATAAGGACCGGGTCCATGAATGTGACAATGTGCCTCCTTTCCTGCCTTAGCAGCACAACTTTGTTCAAAATTCAAACAACACTTTGTGGGGTGACTTCAGCTCACTTTTGTAAATAGCCTTGGGCTCAAGCTCCTCTTCATTGTCACCAAACTTCCTAGTAATGGCAAGGGAGGTAGGGAGATTCTCTAGACTTGGCCATTTAAGTTTCTTATAATCGTTGTACCCTTCAGCAGGTATACCTAATATCTCTCACAGTTCTTTATCATCAAAACTCACTATCACCCCTTTTACCACGTTGGTAACCCTACCATCTTTATCTTACATTTTGCCATGAAATCCACAATCTTAGTTCTGGCCAGCTTTCCATCCATCTGAAGGACCATGTCCTTCCAACCTTGCAATTGTAATTTCTCCAGCAACAGTAAAATACCTTCCTCCTCAAGTCCCTGAGTACACTACCTTTCAATATGGTTCTCTTCCTAAACTTAACCATCTTATCCTTCTCAGCATCATATTCCTTTTCTCCTTCCCCACCATTCTTCTTCGTTCATTCTTTTAACTTTTCTTGATTTCAATGCAGACCTGGCTCTTTTAGCCAAAGTAGATGGCTCCGCAGATTTTGTTTTTGAAACAGACTTCTTTGTTGAAGTCTTAGCTTTCTTTGCCTTTGGAGTCACAACCTCCATTTCTTCTGTATCCTCTTCATTCCGAAAGACCAGGTCCATCTCATCAATTTCAACTACCTCAACAGGCTCAACTGCCTTCTTCTTTACCTTAGCAACATCTTTCTTCTTACTTTCTTCTAAGGTCTTTTCTAGTTCAGCATCACTTTGCTTCTTCTGACTCCTTATAGCTCCTCCTCTTGTAGGAGGAGTCTCTACAGGGATAGACAAAGTACCCTTTCTTTTCTTGTTTGCCCTAGAAGTACCAGGGACTTTGACTCATAAACTCCTTTTTTCTTTTCGTATTGTAACTGTCAGATACCTTTCTCAGTAGGTCTGCGAGGGTTTCCTGCTCAGACGGAATAGGTTCTTGAACATTTTTCCCTAATCGGACCAACCCCTCAACAACTTCTCCAGACCCACTTTCTTCTATTTCCCTGACACTCTCTTCTTCTCCCGTAGATTCCTCATTCCACACTACCATAGCACGTGATTCTTTTGTTAAACCAATAGGAATGGGTGAAGATTCAGCCACTCCTTTTCTCATTCCCCTCACAGCACTTCGAGCACCCTCACTCTTCTTTTATTTTCTCTTTTTATTTTTACCACCAATTTTCCCAGCCTCAGTTGTTTCAACACCAGCCATAGTACCTACCAGAACAAATCTAGTTTCCAGATTTTTAGCAACCTCAAAAATGATTTCAAGAGTAACTTTAGGGCCAGATGTTACCTGCTCTATCTCAGAAGAAACAGTTTCTTCCCTCTCAGTAGCAAACTTGAAAGATTCATCAGATTTTTGGGGTTCTTCTTCCTGACTCGCTTTCAATTGTTCATTTATTTTCTTGATTTGCTCTCCACCAGCGACAACCTTGCACACCATCATCTTTACCCTTTCTCTCTTAGATAGGGGTGTGGTAGAAGGTGTAATAGATGGTGTGGGTGTGATTTCCTTGGGTGGTGATGAGGGATTCTCAGAGGGGTTTTCCATTTTTGTGTTTGGGTATAAAAGAAGATGGATTTGAGTGTGTTTGGAAGATGAGAGAAGATAGAGAGAATTTTAACGGCTTGAGAATTAGATGTGAATAAACACTAAGGCCTAATCAATTTAAGAAGGGGGTATTTAATTGGGTAACGATAACCTTTTTCAGAAATCTAATCAAACTGAAATTCAGTTTGAAAAGACGTTGAAGAGTGTCCCTAGAATCTAGGCACTTAATGTGATTTTGGACTCTGTTTAAATGAAACAGGTTCATTTCATAGGACTCTCCTCTTAATTGTGATCCAAATATAATTATTCCAAAATATGCAGAGTGGAGAATATGTACCAAGTAATCTTGATAAACCAGGTTCTTCACCGTCAAATCTCTTGTGTAAGTTTGAATTTTCCAAGAAAATAGAGATAATATAATTAGATATTAATAAGTCATTTTAGCACATGGCACAAGAGTATACTGATGAAAGTATGATACTGAGCAAAATCTAATCTAGTTATGTATAAAAACTCACAATTTTCTAACCAATTCGAGTTAGAACTAGTTCTTTTTAGGTGATCTTAATCATCCCTAATTCTAACATGTTCCTTTCAAAATGATCTCTACTTAGAGTTTTTATGAAGTTGTCAGCTATTTATTTGTTAGTAGCACAAAATTTTACAGTGACCAAACCCTTCTCATACTTATCCCTCAAAAAATGATGTATAACATCTATGTGCTTAGTTCTCTTATGATTAATCGGGTTCTTGGTCACACTAATTGCACTATTGTTATCACAAAATATAGGGATACAACCTACATCAATTCCAAAATACATTAATTGCTGTTTGATCCACAATAATTGAGCACAACATGAAGCAGCAACAACATACTCAGCTTCAGCAATAGATAAGGCTACATAATTTTGCTTTTGGTAGCACAAGACACAAGATTCAAAGTGTGCCAAACCTGAGGTGATCTTTTTATCCACAAGAAAATCTATATAATCAGCATCAGCATATCCCACTAAGTTGAAATTACTACATTTTGGATACCATAGACAAAGGTCAGTGGTGCCTTAGGTATCTCAAGATTCTCTTAACAGTAGTCAAGTGAGACTCCTTTGGATTTGCCTGAAATCGAGCACAAAGGCCTATACTGAAAACAATGACATGTCTGCTAGCAGTGATATATAACAAAGAACCAATCATTCTGCTATACAAATTCTGATCACCAGATGAACCAGGTTCATCTATATCCAATTTTGTGGTTGTTGCTATAGAAGTGTCAATTTCTTTGGAATCTTCCATTTTAAACCTTTTAAGCAACTCTTTCACATACTTCTGTTGATGGATCATATTTATATTTGAGTTTTGTTTAATTTGTAAGACTAAAAAGTTAAGATCACCCATCACACTCATTTCAAATTCACTCCCCATTAGTTTAGCAAATTATTTACTTAACTTGTCAGTAGTTACTCTAAAGATTATATCATCAACATATATCTGAACTACCAAGAGATCTTTACCTTTTTCTTTCAAGAATAAAGTATTGTCAATTTTACCTCTCTTGTGGTCATGCTCAAGCAAAAATTTTGGTAGTCTTTCATACCATGCTCTTGGACCCTGCTTGAGCCCATAAAGCGCCTTGTCAAACTTGTACACATGATCAGGATATTCCTTGCTTTCAAAGCCCAGAGGTTGCTTGACAAAAACTTCTTCCTTTAGATAGCCATTGAGGAAGACACTCTTGACATCCATCTGATGGAGAGTGAATTCCATGTAAGCAACAAAGGGTATAAGAAGTCTAATTGATTCCAATCTTGCAACTGGAGCAAGGGTCTCATCATAGTCTATACCATTCTCTTGACTATATCCTTGAACCACCAATCTTGTCTTGTTTCTTTTAACTGTTCCATCTTCATCAAGTTTGTTTCTAAAGACCCATTTTGTGCCAATTATTGATTTGTCCTTAGGTCTTGGTACTAGGTACCAAACTTTATTTCACTCAAATTGGTTGAGTTCATATTGCATTGCATTCATCTAGTGTGCATCCTGCAAAGCCTCAACAATATATTTAGGTTCAATAAGAGATAGAAAGCATCAAAAGCACAAAGATTCTCCAAAGAAGTTTTGATTCCAGAGTTTGGATCAGTAATTATGTTCTCAATGGGATGAGAACTTTAGTACTTGTAAGGTTTCACAACCAGATGGTCTCCCCTAAGTGTTCCTTCGGTGTTTTGTTGCTGAGGAACATGTTCATGGATAGGTTCCCTCAAGGTTTGAGGATCAGTTCTTCTTTGTTTAGTTCCCCCTGTCAGGTTGCCCTGGGTAGAAGAACCTGTTCCATCACCTGTTCCTTCCTCTATTACAGCTTCAGTCTGGGTTGTGGTTTCATTTGAGTTTCTTACCAACTCAATTGCTTCATGTTTATGTTCCAGCCTCTCAGAAAGAATGTTAGTTTCATCAAAAACCACATGTACACTTTCTTCTACACACATAGTTATTTTCTTATAGGTCTTATAAGCTTTACTATGTGAATAATATCCTAAGAATACTCCCTCATCACTTATAGGATCAAACATACCTAGGGAGTCTTTACCATTATTGTGCACAAAGCACTTGCATCCAAATGCCCTAAGATGTGATATATTTGGTTTTCTCCCTTTAAGTAACTCATAGGGAGTCTTCTCTACAAGAGGTCTAGTTATACATCTATTAATGATGTAGCATGTAATATTTACAGCCTCTACCCAGAAGCTATGCGGCAGTTTACTAGAAAGAAGCATAGTCCTAACCATATCTTCCAATGTCCTATTCTTTCTTTAAATTACTCCATTTTGTTGTGGAGTCCCAGGAGCATAAAAATTATGATCTATACCATGCTTATCACGAAATTCACCAAAATTATCATTTTTAAATTCAGTACAATGATCAGACCTAATTGATGCAAGTTGATTACCTAGTTGTTTTTGAGTTTTTCTAGCAAAAGAAGTGAACATGTCAAATGCTTCATCTTTATATGTTAGAAAAAGTGTCCAAGTAAACCTAGAGTAATGATCAATAAGGTCCATAACATATCTCTTACCACCTCTGCTCAATGTTCTCATTGGTCCACAACGTCCATATGGACCAGTTCCATCGTTTTTGTAGTACTTACCATTTTCTTGATTTTTAAACAGGATCTTACCTACTTCCCCTTGCACAAGCCTCACAAACTTTATCTTCCTTGAACTTAATGTTAGGCAGTCCTATCACCAAGTCCTCGGAGACTAGTTTGTTGAATTGACTTAGACTGGCATGTCTCAGTCTTTTGTGCCAAAGGAGGGGATCATTATCCAACACACTTAAACAAGTGAGTTCATTATGTGAGAGTGTGGACATATCCACAATATATATGTTGTTCACTCTTTTTTCCAACAAAACTATCTTATCAGTAATAATATTAATCACAAATCATTTTGTAGAGGTGAATGCAAACATGTTACCTCTATCAATAATTGTGATACACTTATTAGACTGTACTTCAGTCCATCAATCAAGTAGACCTTCTCAATTGTCATGACCCGAATTTCCCACCATCGGGACCGTGATGGCGCCTAACATTGTACTTGCTAGTCAAGCTAACATTTCAGAATGTCCTACCTTTTTCTTTTATCTTTTAAATATTTAAGACTTAACAAAGTAAACCAGCGGAATAAATACGGAAGAAAATAGTTTAAAAGCTTAACTTTATGCAATAACTAAAACCAAAGTAAAATCCACCCAGGACTGGTGTCACAACTCACGAACTGTCTACGAATACTACAAATAATGGTCTGAACGAAATGTTTACATCTGTCTCAAAAGTAGATAAAATAGAAAATAAAATAGGATAGAAGGGGACGCTAAGGCCTGCGGACGCCTGCAAGACTACCTGGGGTCTCTGGTACGTAGTGATAGGAACCAACCTCACGATCAGCCACTAGCTCCAAAATTTGCACAGAAAGTGCAGAGTGTAGTATCAGTACAACCGACCCTGTGTACTCGTTAGTGCCGAGCCTAACCTCGAATTTCGTGATGAGGCTACGACGGGGCATACAGCATATACAACCTACAACAGTTTATACTAAACAAAAAGGAAATACATCATGTAATAAAGCAATAACTGGTATTAAGTAAATCCGGAACCCAACTGTTCTACTAGTATTCAACTATAACCAATCCTTAAGGGTGTTTCAATATCACAATAATGAACCTCAATGGATATGGACACAAAACAAAAACCGATGTGGTGTGCATCCCGATTCCATCATATAATCAACAACTGTATCAATATTCACCCTTATTACTTCTTGTTGCGGTGTGCAACCCGATCCCACCTGTCCACCCTATTACTCCTCAACACATATCACCCTTATTCCTAGTGTTGCGGCGCGTAACCTGATCCCACTTTTCCACCCTTATTACTCATTGTTGCGGCGTGCAACCCGATCCCACCAGACAATCACATTCTCCCTTATTCCTCCTGTTGCGACGCATAACCCGATCTTTCTTGTCCACCCTTATTACTCCTTGTTGCGATATGCAACCCGATCCTACTAGACAATCACATTCTCCCTTATTCCTCCTATTGTAGCGTGCAACCTGATCCCACCTGTCTACCCTATTACACCTCAACACATATCACCCTTATTCCTCTTATTGCAGCGCATAACCCGATCCCACCAAACAATCACATTCTCCCTTATTCCTCTGGTTGCGGCATGCAAGCCGATCCCAATATATAAATCAACACCAATCACTAAAATAAAGACAAGTGTTTCACAGATTAATTCAAATCCTCCACTGTACTTATACCTCAATTCACACAACGGAATATCACTATGATTATAAAACTTCACCAGTGTAAACTACTCAGGGAGACCAACCAAGTGTACCATAAGGCACAAACAAACAATATAAGCCAACAGTGTAATAAAGTGAAACCATGAAACAATTAGATACTTCCATAAAGAGAGCGATAGTTAATATGAAGAAATTAGACATGGAAACATTTATGAGCAAGTAACAATTAAGGTATGGAACAGTTATAAGCAGGTATCAATTAAGACAAGAATTAGTATAATAGGAAATGAGGAAGGGAATGTTGGCCCAAGTAAATGCGAAGTTTTGAAAACTAACAAAAGAACTCAGACATGGACCAGGTCCATCTTGTGAAGCACAGTCGTGATCAACTCAAACATGTGAGATGCACAAGAAGGAGATAAATCTAACATATCAGAAGTAATATCTCCCGATCATGATCGAAAAGATTGCATATTGGATAAGGAGAAAGACTCCTTACACAAAGAGAACACAGTTTAGGAAGAGGATAGAGTTAGAGTATGAGATCAACTAGAACTCTTCCACCATGGAAGAGTAGCATCTGTATCCTAGTCAATCTTGAATTACTAACTACTTAAATATTAGCGTTGTTCTCTTTTATAGGCAATGCACATGAGCAAAAGTTAAACGTAAATTGAGAGCAAAATAGCAAGGTAATTTTGCAAGCAATTTATGTGTGATTCAAACGTGCAATCCTGAAGCTACTTGAACTAGATAGAAGAACCAGTTCCTAGCGTCTATCTTTTATTCTAGTTCAATTGTAGTAGGTGATTTTACATTGTACCTTTCAGCTTTTATATGAGGGTAGCCTAGGGGTCATTTGGTGTTAGTTTGAAACGGATCTGAGTCTGTTCTTGTTTGGTCCGAATCTTCAAAAGAAGATTCGAGAAGTTCAGAACTGATTCGAACCAAACAAACAACAGATCCATACTCAGGATGACTAGGGGAAGCTATGGTGTTAACTAGGTGCTGATTGGTTTAGATCAGGTTTTCAGGCCAACCTTCGATTTAAGATTCGAAGGGTTGGGGCCTGATTCGAAGGAAACTAAGGTCGGATTCGTGTAGGGGATGTTCAGGAGGTCCTAGGGTGTTAAGTTGGTGACCGGCGGCGTTGATGCCGCCGGGTTTCAGGCGAAGGGGAATAGGGGCGGCTAGGGTTAGGGTATGTTTGGAACGATGATGAACAGGAACGGAGAGGGGGGGTGTTTAGTTAGGGGGCCGGGTAAAGGATTATGGGTTTATATAGGGGAATGGTGGGTGGATATGGACCGTTGGATCAGGCAGGATGGATGACTGAGATCTATTCACTTAACTAAACGGTGTTGTTTGGTTTAAGTTAGGGGGACGGGTTGAACCGGGTATTGGATCGGGTAAGGGTCTTGGGTTAGGGTGATGAAATCTTGGCCGTTGGTTGGACTTAATCCAACGGCCCTTGATGAATGATCACCAAACGACGTCGTTTGGCGTAGCTGCATTGAATTGGACCGGACAGGCTATTTTGGATTGGGCTGGGGGGAAATTAATTCACTTGGGCCTGGATTTTAATCCAGGTCCAATTTCCTTTCACAATTTATATATATTTTCTAATTTTATTTAAATTATAAAAAATCCTAATAAAAATTATAAAACAATTTTTAACCTTACACAAAAATATTAATTACTTCATAACAATTATTTAACACATAGTCAAAAACATTAATCACACAGTGGGATATTTAAAATAGAACTAACGCATATATATATTTTTTTATTTAAATTATCTTTTAAAATGCATAGTTATATCCTATATGCATGCAACATGTATTTTATTTTATTTTTCATTTTATCATGACAAAATAAACATTTACGGACATAAACAAATATTTAACACCATGCAAATTTAGAAATTACACAGTAAAAGAAATTCATTTTATTTTTGATTTATTTTGGAGTAGTTTTTCGTAAGGCAAAAATCACGTGCTCACAGCTGCCCTCTTTGTGCGGAAACTCGAAGAGTTTTCGTGCAAAGATAAAGTGAGCGGACACGAGCGATTTTTTGCCCATTCGAGTACTCCGTTGAAGCATTTTTTGAAAAAGATTTGACCGAACCTTTGCTTCAAAGGTTTCCTACATATCCTGGGCTAAATAGGAATCAGGTCAATGTAGTTCGGAAAACTTTGGTAGCTGGGACTACCGTTGGACTGCACTGTTACTGTTGTTGCATGCTATTACTACTGCTTACCGATCTCCTTGTTACACCATGCTTAAAAGAAAACAAGAAGCTAGGCTAGAGTACAATTTGTTTTTGTTGCCTTGCTTCCTTGTCTGCTTGCATTTCTTCCGGTGCTTTTCTTCTTTTGACACATGCACTTGAGTTTGTGCTGTGACCTCTTGTTGCAACCTTCTGCTTCCCGGTGCCGGGGAATTTTATTGTTTCCTGCTGGGGATTCCTATTGTAACCCTCTGTTTTATTGTCCTCTGACTTGATCTTGAAATGTATGCCTCTGTTATCTGGGTGGGCTCCCAACTTCAATACTTGAAAATTAAAGACTTGAAATGTATGCCTCTGTTATCTTGGCAGGCTCCCAACTTCAATACTTGAAAATTAAAGACTTGAAATGTATGCCTCTGTTATCTGGGCAGGCTCCCAAGTTCAATGCTTGAAAATTAAAGACTGAAATGTATGCCTCTGTTCTATGGGCGGGCTCCCAACTTCAACAACAACTTTAAAAATGAATGTCATTCCTCTCTTCAGGCGGGCTCCTGACTTCAACAACAACTTTGAAAATAATTCACCATTCCTCTCTTCAGGCGGGCTCCTGACTTCAACAAATACATCGCCATTCCTTTCTTTAGGTTGGCGAGATTTCAACAACTTTTAAAAATGCCTTTCCTCTCTTCAGGCGGGCTCCTGACTTCAACAACTTTTAAAAATAAAATCCTATTCGAGGGCGGATGAACCCGAAATATCCTATTCGAGGGCGGATGAACCCAAATATCCTATTCGAGGGCGGATGAACCCAAAATATCCTATTCGAGGGCGGATGAACCCAAAATATCCTATTCGAGGGCGGATGACCCAAAATATCCTATTCGAGGGCGGATGAACCCAAAATATCCTATTCGAGGGCGGATGAACCCAAAATATCCTATTCGAGGGCGGATGAACCCAAAATATCCTATTCGAGGGCGGATGAACCCAAAATATCCTATTCGAGGGCGGATGAACCCAAATATCCTATTCGAGGGCGGATGAACCCAAAATATCCTATTCGAGGGCGGATGAACCCAAAATATCCTATTCGAGGGCGGATGAACCCAAAATATCCTATTCGAGGGCGGATGAACCCAAAATATCCTATTCGAGGGCGGATGAACCCAAATATCCTATTCGAGGGCGGATGAACCCAAATATCCTATTCGAGGGCGGATGAACCCAAAATATCCTATTCGAGGGCGGATGAACCCAAAATATCCTATTCGAGGGCGGATGAACCCAAATATCCTATTCGAGGGCGGATGAACCCAAAATATCCTATTCGAGGGCGGATGAACCCAAAATATCCTATTCGAGGGCGGATGAACCCAAAATATCCTATTCGAGGGCGGATGAACCCAAAATATCCTATTCAAGGGCGGATGAACCCAAAATATCCTATTCGAGGGCGGATGATCCCATTTTCAAAATCTTGGAATTGTCTTACCTCCGACTGTTTTTCTTCGAATCGTGTTGTCTTGCTATCTCTTAAAACTTGAATTGATTTCCTCGTTCTTCCGAGAAAATTTTCGACAATGGCAGAAAATCTTCTGCCCCAGTTTTGGTGCTTTTCCTTGTTCTCCAGGTGGACGCCTGACTTCTGATATTTCAACTGTTCTTCCTTGTTCTCCACGTGGACGCCTGACTGCTAATTCAATTCTTCATCCTTGTTCTCCAGATGATTGTTATTTCTTTTCTTCATCCTTGTTCTCCAGGTGGACGCCTAATTGTTGTTTCTTTCATTACTCTTCCTTGTTCTCCAGGTGGACGCCTGATTTCTGATATTTCATTGCTCTTCCTTGTTCTCCAGGTGGATGCCTGATTACTAATACTTCAACTACTCATCCTTGTTCTCCAGGTGGATGCCTGATTGCTGTTTCTTTCATTGCTCTTCCTTGTTCTCCAGGTGGACGCCTGATTTCTGATATTTCATTGCTCTTCCTTGTTCTCCAGGTGGATGCCTGATTACTAATACTTCAACTACTCATCCTTGTTCTCCAGGTGGATGCCTGATTGCTGGGGATAATACCACTGGGGGAGTCTCCTTTCTTTCCTTCCTTCAAATTCAATTTTTTTTTTTTTTTTTTTTTCTTTCTTAACACTGCTGGGGATAAAAGTGTTATTTTCTTGGGATAACGTTGTTGAGGATAACGCTGCTGGGGAATTTTATCCCTTCAAATCGATGCTTCATTCTTTTGGAAGCTGCTGGGGAGGATAATGACTCTTCGCTTTTCTGAGCACAAATGTCATCTCTTTGTTCTGTCTGCTGGGGATCAACTTCCTCCATTGGAAGCTTATTATGTTGGGGGAAACCCTGGTTCAAAGACCACTTCCTTGGTGCTATCTTTATTCTTCCCCAAATGGGTACCTGATTTCCAGAAAATTTTCTAACTGAAAAGAAAATTTTCTGCCCCAGTTTGCATTTTCCCTTATGGTCTTCACTGCCATTCCATTTACCTGTTTCAAACCAAACAAAATTTGTTAGTTTAAAAACCCGGTGGTTGGTTATGATACTCCTACTGGGATGGTTTTTCCCTTTCTCCCTTCCCCACTCTATGTTGTCCGACCCTCTTGGAACTTGGTCGAAAATCTGTCGGGGATGCTCCTACATCTCGATGATCTGCCGGGGGCCCTCTTGGAATTAGGTCCACAATTTTCTCAACTGTTGTTTTCCTGTTTTTCTCCAACTTCCCCTGGAAATTTGGTCTTATTGGGATCTAGGCCCCTTTCATCATTTGGTCTTGCGACCAACTTCTTTTCTCTTTATCGCCTTATCTTTGGCGTGTCCTATTCGCATTTTGCTTTGCATCATTTTGGCAATTGGTAGTAAGCTCTGAAAATTCTTTTCAAAAACAAACTGCTGGGAAGGTAAGTCTTTTAAACCAAGAAATGAAAAAGTGATGATTTCAAAAAATAGAAAAAAGAAGAAGTCTTTCTGAACAAATGCTAGGGAAAAGGAAAGAAAAGAACTTATCTGAATGATATAACCGATTCCAACGATCATGTCGTGCATTCCGGATTAATCAACCCAGTCTATTTGTATCAATCAACCTTCCAGACGGCCTCATGTTGCTGGGGATAAACAGGCACTCAACTCTTTGCGGATCCTTCCCGCCAATCTTGTTTTGTCGCCTCATAGTGCCCTTCGAGGGGTTTTCACTAATAAGACTCTCTCATTTCTCTCAACTCCTGTCGCCTTATGGTGCCTGTGAAGGTTTTCACCGATAAGACTCTCTCATTTTATTTTATTTTTCAGCTGGGAATTGGAGTGTTGCCGATATGACTCTCTCTGTTGGGGATTCTTTCGGCTATCAATTCAGTTCCAGCTGATGATCTTCTTCTTTGCTGGGGATCAGAGTGTTATTCCCGACTTCCATTTGCATTGACTTAGCACTTCTCAGATACTGATCGGGAGGTCTTTTTTGGACATCAATAGGGATTTTTGTGTATGGCTGAAAGGAGAAGGGGGTATCAAAAGTTCAAAAATAATTTTTAGGGGTAAAATAGTACAACTCTTGGAATCAAACTTTCTTGCCAAAATTACAAGCGCCAACTTCTGCCCCAGTTTTTCTTGCTTGGGGATTTTTATTTTGTCACAATATGTTACCTTATGCACACTATGTTACACTATGACCGAGCCGTGAGGCGCCTACGTATCCTTCTTTGAGGAATCAGGTCAAACGTAGTTCCCATTCCTTTGTTTTTTTTTTTTTGTTTTTTACTTTTCTTTTGTTCTTATTATCATTACTTTTTCCGTTTTCATTACTGATTCCCAAAAGAGGGGTATGAAAGAGTAAATAAGGCTTAAAAGGGGAAGCAAAGGTCAAAGTGTTTGGATAGAAGAAAGAATTGCCTCCGTCATTTCATTCTTTGATAAATGCTAAGTACAAACAAACAACAATTACAATTACCAGAAATCATAATATCTCTTAACTGCGCCAGAATTGATAGCCATGTCGACGCATTTCCCTTCGATATCTGTGGATCATAAAGCGTCATCGGGCTTGCTCTGTTTAGATTGCGATAATCAACACACACCTCGGATTTTCCGTCTTCTTCTTCTTTTTTTTTTTTTTCATTGGCACCCCATTAGCCCACCAATCAGGATATCGAGCGGCCCGAATAACCTTAGTATTCAGCTGTTTGGTCACTTCTTCCTTAATCTTCCCACTCACGTTGGTTTTGAACTTCCTCAAATTTGCTGGGCGGGGGATAATGCCAGGTCAGTGGGCAATTTTTGAACCACTAGATTGGTGCTTAAGTCCGGCATGTCGCCGTATGACCATGCAAAATGTTTTGAATTCAGTAAGTGCTTTGATTAGTTCTTCCCTGATGTTTGGTTCCATGTGGATGCTTATCTTAGCTTCCCTGATGTCATCCGCATCCCCTAGATTGACGACTTTCGTGTCATTTGAGTTGGGCCTTTTTTTTTTTTTTTAAATTGGCTCAACTCTTTGTTAATTTCTTCGAAGGCTTCATCCTTATCGTATTCCGACTTATCATCACAATCTTGTACTATAAGTTCGAAATCATATTGATTTTTTTTAGACTAGGCTGAAGATCCGTCGTGCATGCCATGTCATTAGAACCAGTAGAAAGAGAACTGTTCAGAAGAGAAAAATAAGAAGAAAAATTAAAACAATATAAGGAATGAGGAAAAAAAACTTTTACTATATTAAAATACGGGATAGCAAGGTTTCACACTTTGGCGAGCACAAGAAAGATTTGGATTACAACCCTGAATAATCCAGACAACAAAAAAGAAAATCAGAGCCCACTACCAAGACTCCCTTCGTATAGGAAGAGGAGTAGCCATTCAATTGTGGATTTTTGCTTTCAACCCCACAAACTGTACATCTGCCTCATTGGACCCTTTTCCCACCACCATAACTGGCTTGTCATCCACCTTTTCCAACTATACCACCGTTTTCCCACTGGTTAACATTTCTTTTGAACCGACACGGATCATCATCACTGTTTGTGAGGGTTTCTTTAGCTTCCCTCCTTCGTGCATTAGCTCAATCATGTGGGTTTCAAGGTGTGCCGGCAACGGGTTCTGATTGATGTTGGGTGCCTCTGGTGTCTGAACCTCAATCTTGTTGGTGTCAATAAGATTTTGTACTGCATGTTTCAACTTCCAACATTTCTCGGTATCATGTCCGGGAGCCCCCGAACAATACTCACAGCTTACCGAGTGGTCCATATTTTTGGGAAAGGGATTTGGCAATCTGGGCTCAACAGGACTTAACAAGCCTAACTGCCTTAATTTGTGGAACACAGCAGTATAGGTTTCCCCCAACTCAGTGAATGTTCTTTGTATTTTTTCATTTCTGAAAGCCTGATTTCCCCGGAAACCTGCCCCTGGAGGGTTCTTGTAGGCTCTTGGTGGTGAATAGGTGTTTTGCAGTGGTGTATGTGTGTTCTGGGGAGCCGGTGCGTGCCATTGCGAGCGAACCGGAGGCTGAGTATATGTTTGGGCTTGGTTAATGGAAGAATGGGGCTCTGAAGGGTGATAGTAGTGTTGGGATGAATTGTGGTGGTAAGTTGATTGGCGAGGTCGTTGTTGATTATAGTAAGGCGGTGAACCTCTGGGTCCCGACCAAATTCCTGAATCAACTACCGCTGCTTCCTCTCTCTTTTTTCTTCCGATTTCTCCTACCCCGTTTTGAATAGCTTGAGTAGCTGCCTTAATTGCTGAATAGCTCATAATTTTATTTGTCTTGAGGCCTTCTTCCACCATACCCCCCATATTCACTACCTCGTTGAATGATTTCCCAACCGCTGAAACCAAATGGGCATAGTAAGTTGGTTCCAAGGCTTGGAGGAAGTAGTCTACCATTTCACTCTCCTTCATAGGAGGATCCACTCTTGCTGCTTGTTCTCTCCACCGGAAGCCGTACTCTCTGAAACTTTCATTGTGTTTCTTCTCAAATTTTGTCAAAGATAGTCGATCTGGGATGATTTCCAGATTGTATTGGAAATGGTATGCGAATGCCTGTGCCAGGTCATCCCAGGTGTACCATCTCCCATGGTCCTGGCGTGTATACCACTCCAAAGCTGATCCGCCTAAACTTTGACTGAAGTAAGCCATCAATAATTCGTCCTTTCCCCCAGCTCCTCGCATCTTGCTGCAGAAACCCCTTAAGTGGGCTACTGGGTCGCCGTGCCCATTGTATAGATCAAATTTAGGCATCTTGAAGCCAACTGGTAATTGTACATTTGGGAACAAGCACAAATCCTTGTATGCTACACTGACTTGCCCACCTAACCCTCGCATGTCTCGGAATGATTGTTCTAGACTTTTGACCTTCCTGAACATCTCTTCTTGTTCAGTATTTTTGGCTGGCTTATCACTTTCAGTTGGGAGGTCAAAACGAGGAGTAGTTGAATAGATTTCGGAGGCCTTGAGGGTGGGCTCCGGGGGGTAATATTGGTTATCCTGGGCCTGGAATGTAGGCTCACTAGGAGATTTGTGGAATGTAGCCGGGGGAGGTGCTACGAAAACAGGAGTCACAGGTGGAGGAAAGTATGAAACTGGTTTCGGAGGTGGAGACTGCGGTGTCTGAGAGGTGGTTCCTCGGTAGTGTTGGTAAATGGGGAAATTTGGGGATAATTCAGTTGTAATATTATCCTGAGTTTGGGTCATTGATGGAGCAGGGTTAGTTGGGTAAGATGGGGGTAACTGTCCTGTAGACCAGGCTTGGTACATCTCATCCATTTGCTGCTTGAGTTTAAACATCTCTTCTTTCATTTTCCCGACATCCATCTCCTCTAGCTCAATACCTGTGTCAACCTCTGGGATAGACATACTTTCGGGTATTGGTCCTTTTGATCTCGTGTGATAATGATAATATGCCAGTATACTCTTTAGAGAAACTAACTGCTTGAATTCTGAAAATGAACAAACTTGTTAGTTTTTTGAGAATTTAACACATATATAATTACACGTTGAGATGCAATGCTCCTAGACAAATATCCCCTTTCTATTATGCATTTGCTCGACTGCTTGTGTCGTCCCAACTTTCTTGAAAATTTTATTCACTTTTATTTTATTTTATTTTCTTATATATATTTTATTGTGGTGGTCGAATCTTATAGAGATTGCCTATGTATCATGACCCCGCATGAATCAGACCTTGCGTAGTTCGGACCTCGTGAATAAGTAAATGAACTAATATTTTTTTTTATTGGAACTGTGAAAGAACTGCTCAAAGGAAGTATATATATTTTTTTTGATTGATTTCTTTTTGAAAGAAAAACTCGTAAAAATTCCTTTTCTTTTGATTTGAACTTTGAGAATTTCAAAAGTAAAAGGAAGTTTTTTTTTTCGAATTTCCATTTGTCTTTTTTTTTATTCTAAAGAAAAAAAATATTTTTGGAATTTTACTTTTGATAAAAGAAATGCTTCTAAAAAATATTTTTTGAATTTTGAATTTTCTTTTCAATTTTGAAAGAAGAATCAAAATATTTTCGAATATATATATTTTTAATAATTAAAAAAAAATTCTAAAGAAGTCAATAATGGAAAATATTTTTGGATTTTTTTTTTTTAAAATTGGGAGTCTAAAAAAACTTTTCCAGACTTTTTGGGCAGGACAAATATTTTTGCAACAAATAAAGATATATATACATTTTTTGGAAATAAAGAAAAACTTTTTGGATTTTTATATATATATATATATTTGCAACAAATAATAAAACCATTTTCAACGCGACTCTTTTTATTTTATTATTTTGAATTTTTCAGAAACGAATAAAATAAAAATTATTTTAAAAGGAAGACTCTTTTTCATTGTCATTTTCAGGGGAAGACAAACTATTTTCCTTTATATATATATATATATATATATATATATATATATATATATATATATATATATATATATATATATTTTTATTTTTTTTTTTTTTTTGAAAAATAAGACAGAACAACGATTTTTTTTTCTTTCTATTTTTTCTTTGATTTTAATAAAACAAACTAATAAAATATTTTTTTTTCATTTTCTCAAAATTTCAGCAGAGTTTTGACAGTATTTGGGCATTGGGTTTTTTTTTTTTTTTCAAAAATAAACAGTCAATTCCCTAACCGCTATTTTTTTTTTTCAATTTTAAAATATTATTCATCATATTCAAAAGTTAGTCAACACAAATCCGGATCAAATAAATGCGCAAGTAGCAGCAAGTAAGATGCATCAGGATGGTCATTTTTTTTGGTACACCTGTCCTAGACAGACCCAACCCCTGTGTTGAGTCTCCAAAGTCAAATGCACGTGATGCAAACAATCGCTCCTACTAGGGATCCGGCATGAAGCTGAGTTATTCTAAGTGAAAAAACCTGAGGCATATTGATCTAGCCCTGGCTTACCCAAACGGACAGTTTGAGCCGAAGCGGGGGCAACGTACCGGGAGCACGAAAGTCTACCCGGCCTAGTTACTTGTCCCAACTTCGTCTTATTTGGTATGACTTTAACAGAAAGGTGGGCCACGCGCACGTGTGCACCATAAATTTAGAAGACTCAGAAAGAAGGGGGTTTCGTAGCAGTTGTATATATTCATAATTCAAATAATATTAAAGCGGTAAAAGTGTCATTTAGCACATTGGGCATATATCATGTAAAAAAATCAGATAATAAATAAAGCCAACTATAACAATTATTTTAAGCTCGAATTCTTGAACCCTGAACCAGTGGTTCTGGGTCTTTATCCCCAGCAGAGTCGCCAGAGCTGTCGCACCTCCTTTTTGCCGCGCCCGCGGGGCGCGTGGGGAGTTTTCTCCAATTAAAGGACAGTCGAAACGGGATTTATTTAATCATTTAAGAGTCGCCACCTGGGAATTTTAAGGCGTCCCAAGTCACCAATTTCAATCCCTGAATCGAGGAGAATATGACTCTGTTTATTATTCTGCGAACCAGAAATCCTGAGTAAGGAATTCTGTTAATCCGGAAGAAGGTGTTAGGCATTTCCGAATTCCGTGGTTCTAGCACGGTCGCTTAACTGTTTTTATTATTGGCTTAATTATCTTGATTTTTATTAAATACTTTTTGTTACGTGATTTTTCTACCGCTTTTACTTATTGTGATTAAGGACCCTTCTTTGAATCGAATTACGCGTACGTATATTCGTGTTATAAATTTTAAAAAAATGCAGAATTGTGTCACGCGTACGTGTACACAATAATTTTTGATAATGTATTTATTAAACAATCATTTTTCGAAATTGTGTTGGATCAAGAATATTTGTTTTTCTTGAATAATGAACCGTACATCTCGGGTTTTTATGAAATTGATTTAACGCCTTTTGGAAAAATCCTTTTATTAAATATTCGTTCGAAATTGCGCGTACGCATAATCCGAATTTTTGCTTTTAAAAATATAATCAGGGTACGCGAACGTATCCCTAATTGTGCAAAATATTCGTAATGATATTAGGGATTTTCCACAAATTGTTTATTATATCTATACATTTTTATGTGAAAATCATGATAAATTCCCATTTAAGGTGCCCTTAAATTCTTTGAAAAGAATTTACAATTTATTAAATGTTGACCGTTGATTATATTTTCCGAATATAAGTTATATTCATTCCAACTATTCAATTTCAAAGGACAGAATAAAAATATGATTAATACTATTTTTAAACAAATATGACATATATATATATGCCAAAGAATAAATTGCATATGAAACTGAAAAATAAATGATTCATAAAGGAAGGAAATATTTTCCGAGAATTTTCATTATTTACTTAATGCAAATTTTATTTCTAATTATCATTGATGTAAAGCGTGGCAATTTATGCTTGTACATCTCTTTTCATTCTCATATACTCGCTTTTAATCTAATAGGCCTAATTATTTGATCAATTTGTCTTATGAAGGTAGATAGGCATCGAGTTATAATGGCTGAATTATTATACAAGTTAATTCAATAAAATTACCTTACATGCAACTTAACTGTATATCGTAAACATTCATAACGTTTTAACATTGTAATAAGCTACATCATATCACCTTTCGCCAACTTTTATACACACATCTATTATCTTATTAAAAATATACCAACAACACCATCTTAACCTTATTTAACAATAAATATCACTACTGTAGTTTTCTTGGCACTTCTACATCACTTCTTACTTAACCAACAACAAAATTTAAATAATGACCAACATTCATACCATATTCCCTACTTCGACAATTTAATATGATTAAACTAATGAGATAATGAGCTAATATTATTACAAATCTTTATACGAACTTTCAAAGTAAGACAATTAGCTCATAGCTATCAAATTGAATTCACTACTAATTAACTAACATAAAATAAAAATGAAATTTAAATTGATGAACTTGGACAAATAGAAAACAGAATTTCAATTCAAACTTCATTGATGAGTCATGTTGAATCTCTTTCCAACTTAAAATTTAAAAGACATGTACCTGAAAATGAAGGTGGAAGGAATAAATTTCAGCAGTAGCAGCAGTAACAAATTCAGCCAAATACCAGTATTCCCACAGATTTAAACAATAATAAGATCCGAAGAAAACAGATGCACAGTATAGTTATTTTTTAAAAAGACACTTCAGATGTTAACTGAATCAGTGGAACCAAGTAAGGTTGAACAGATTCAACAAAAGAAACAATATTTCAGATTTCAATTTCTTTTCAGTTTCAAATTCCCATTTTTTCTGATTTTTCTGTTTCTGCTGCTGTATATCTGTGTGTGTGTATGACTGTTTTTTTTTTCCTTTTCTGTTTCTTCTTCCTCTCCTAAATTCTCTCAAACTAATCTTCTTCTGAAAACTGATTTCCTTCCCTCTGAAAACTGATTAAAACTCTCCTTCTGTCTGAAACTCTCTTCTGTCTGAAAACTGTATTCAAGTTTTCTAAAAAACTCCTTAAAAACTCTCTTAAAGATTCTCTCTTTTTTTCTCTTTTTCTAAGGTCTGTCCAGCTCCTGTATTTATACAGGGCTGGTTGCACCCTTTTATCTTTTAAAAATCAGAAAGTTTTTCCATTAAAACTACTTTTGAATATTTTAAAACTAAGTGCTATTTATCCTGTTTTTCAGCAGCCCATTACCCTTTGTTTCCCATTATCCCATTTAAATTATAGCCACTATCATTCCTTTATAAGCACACTATTATTATTACATTACCCTACTGTTTCATTCCTCAAATACCCCCGGAAAACCCCTTAATATTACTGTTATTACTGCCCCAGACCAAAACTGCTTAAACCTTAACCAAATTATCTGAATTAATCCTGTT
This sequence comes from Nicotiana sylvestris, assembly GCF_000393655.2. Classification (NCBI taxonomy): domain Eukaryota; kingdom Viridiplantae; phylum Streptophyta; class Magnoliopsida; order Solanales; family Solanaceae; genus Nicotiana; species Nicotiana sylvestris. The sequence goes on from NC_091067.1 coordinate 136,529,783, forward strand.
TAGCAGCTAATAACCAATTCCTAAATCAAACAAACATTATGTCTTTACATATTATGCTAAACAGGGAAATGCAATAGCTGATGTACAAGAGCTAAATTCAGATTGAACACTGAACTTGCATCCAAACATATTAACAATACACAGAACTCAAAAGAACATTTCAACTGAAATTCAAAATCGAACAAAGAGCAACAAATGCAGGAACATTGTCAGTATTGACACTGCCCTGAACTTAATGTTCAAAAATCATACATAACACCTACTTGATGAACTTACTGATTTGTAAACAAACATGATTTAATTGACAAGTATCAATCAGTAGACTATTTACAACATTTGTCCATAATTGGTCTAAAATAATAGAAGCAGACTGTTTTTATTATCTTTATCATAAATGAGAATTCATAATATAACTAATCGACGAACTTAATCGAGTCGATTACTTACATTATGAACAATCACAACCAACTGAAACAGTTTCATATTTTGATCAAGTAGATAGGTAAGAAACAGAAATGACAGAATTAATCAAAACACAAATATAAAAATTAACAAGCTATTAATACAGACAACAATACACGTAGAATACACAAAAGAAATAGAAAAATACATCTGAATTTTAATCAGACTCGAACTCAACTCGGCTTCGGATTTTTGTTTGAAATCAAACAGACCTTAGTTGAAGTATTTTCCACTGAAAATACTTTGACTAAGGTCGATTGAACCTCAATCTTTTACTTGAAATCGGAAAAAATTCCAAGATTGGAAATTTTTAGGGTTTCAGGTTCTTGGATCTTAAATCCGAATATTTCTGGGCAGATTTGAAGGGAACCAAACATGATACAAGGGTGAGGGTAGCCTAGGGGTCATTTGGTGTTAGTTTGAAACGGATCTGAGTCTGTTCTTGTTTGGTCCGAATCTTCAAAAGAAGATTCGAGAAGTTCAGAACTGATTCGAACCAAACAAACAACAGATCCATACTCAGGATGACTAGGGGAAGCTATGGTGTTAACTAGGTGCTGATTGGTTTAGATCAGGTTTTCAGGCCAACCTTCGATTTAAGATTCGAAGGGTTGGGGCCTGATTCGAAGGAAACTAAGGTCGGATTCGTGTAGGGGATGTTCAGGAGGTCCTAGGGTGTTAAGTTGGTGACCGGCGGTGTTGATGCCGCCGGGTTTCAGGCGAAGGGGAATAGGGGCGGCTAGGGTTAGGGTATGTTTGGAACGATGATGAACAGGAGCGGAGAGGGGGGTGTTTAGTTAGGGGGCCGGGTAAAGGATTATGGGTTTATATAGGGGAATGGTGGGTGGATATGGACCGTTGGATCAGGCAGGATGGATGACTGAGATCTATTCACTTAACTAAACGGTGTCGTTTGGTTTAAGTTAGGGGGACGGGTTGAACCGGGTATTGGATCGGGTAAGGGTCTTGGGTTAGGGTGATGAAATCTTGGCCGTTGGTTGGACTTAATCCAACGGCCCTTGATGAATGATCACCAAACGACGTCGTTTGGCGTAGCTGCATTGAATTGGACCGGACAGGCTATTTTGGATTGGGCTGGGGGGAAATTAATTCACTTGGGCCTGGATTTTAATCCAGGTCCAATTTCCTTTCACAATTTATATATATTTTCTAATTTTATTTAAATTATAAAAAATCCTAATAAAAATTATAAAACAATTTTTAACCTTACACAAAAATATTAATTACTTCATAACAATTATTTAACACATAGTCAAAAACATTAATCACACAGTGGGATATTTAAAATAGAACTAACGCATATATTTTTTTTTTTATTTAAATTATCTTTTAAAATGCATAGTTATATCCTATATGCATGCAACATGTATTTTATTTTATTTTTCATTTTATCATGACAAAGTAAACATTTACGGACATAAACAAATATTTAACACCATGCAAATTTAGAAATTACACAGTAAAAGAAATTCATTTTATTTTTGATTTATTTTGGAGTAGTTTTTCGTAAGGCAAAAATCACGTGCTCACAAGGAATGACCCAGTGGTTTGACAAATAACTAAATGTTGTTCGGAGGTTAATACTGGGGTGAATTATGTAGAGCTCGGGGATGTTCATGGGGTCGGTATTGAGGCTGAAAACGTTTAGCAGGAATGCCCACTGGATCCTGTCGTTGGCGGGACTCAGCAACATCTTTTGTATCAATGGGAGGACTGTCCCGAGCAACTTGTTCGTTCCATATAAAACAAAATTCCCTAAAACTTTCCTTGGGTTTCTTCTCCATCTGAGATAGGGAGGCACGGTCTGGGACAATGTCTATATTGTACTAAAAGTGTCGCACAAAATCTCGAGTCATGTCATCCCATGTATGCCACTTACCGACATCTTGACGAGTATGCCATTCCAAAGTTGCCCCAGTCAGGCTCTCACTGAAATATGCTATTATCAACTCATCTTTCCCGCCAACACTTCTCATTTCACTGCTAACCCTCAGATGGGCTACTGGATCTCCACGCCCATCATACAATTTAAACTTTGGCGTCTTAAACTCTTTCAGCTTTCTGGATATCTCAGCTTGCTCCACTGTCTTAGCAGGCTTTGCAGTCTCACCGGGAGGCTCAAAATGAAGAGCATAATAGTATGGACCCGAGACCTTGAAAATTTGTTATGGAGCATAGTGTTGGGCATCGGGATTTGAACACAGTCTCGCTAGAGGATCGAGGAAAGGTAGCAGGTGGATGAGCTACAAAAACATGAGTGGTCAAATGAGCGGTATATGAGGTGGTTTTGGGGGGTGGATTGTGAAAAAGTTGTGGGGAGATATCCTGGACTTGTGATAGTGGCGGAATGTTGACAAAGCTTTCAGTGTAGTTAGCGGGGAATGATGGTGGAGGACGTCCACTAATCTAGGCTTGGTATATTTCGGCCATCTGTCCTTTCAACATTAAGACCTTTTCTTTCAACTCAGACTCTGATTCAACAATTCCCTTAGACGGATCAATAACCCTTGTGTCCCACTCTTTGCCAGCCATGACTACCTTGCTTTTTGACCTTATGTTGTATGGATGAGTTACTTAAGAATCACAAACCAACCACCCCTTGTGCTCAATGAAGATAACAAAAATAACAAAATGGGGTCATCATGTTAGCCTTAGGGCATTTAACATAAGATAATCTCAAATTATGTGCGATGCACCTAGTCACAGTTATCGGTTCTAGAATGACTTCGAGGGTCAGAAGATCACTTGGCATCATCCCAATTTGTTCATTTCAATCTTCTCTTTTCTTTTCTTTTCTGGCACTTCTTGGCTTGCTCATTTTCCTTCCCCCTTTTTTTTTTCTAATTATCACTCTTTTCATTCTTCTCATTTCTCACATCCCATAATTTCATTTTTTTTTTCTTTTTTCTTTTTCTTTTAATAATAAATATATGATTCGATCGAACCCTATGTAGGTTGCATACGTATCATGATGCCGCATGAATCAAATCTTTGCGTAGTTCGGAAAAATCGAGAATAGACTAAACAAACTAACATTCTCTTCTTCTTTTTTTAACTTAATGACTACTTTGACGAGAAAAGGGAAATAAAAGAAGCAAATCTTTTTTTTTTTGAATTTTCTAGACTTAATGTTCTATAACCTATTCTAAACTCAAGCTTAACAAGCATATAATTTTTTTTCTTTTTTTCGTTTTGAAACAAATACTCTATGGGAAATTATTAAGAAAAAAACCCTACAAGAGAAAAATATTTTTTTTAACCTTTTTTGTTTTCTTTTTTGTTTTAGGAAGGAAATCCAAAGAATAAACCAAAGAAAAATATTTTGAATTTTCATTTGGTATGCTTGAAGAAAGATTTCAAAACGAGAAATAAAAAAGATAAAAAACTGTTTTTGGATTTCAATTTTTAATTACCTAAAGGAGAAATTCTAAAGATAAACAAAAGATAAGGTATGTTATTTTCTTCTATGTACAATGTCCTAAAGTTCTAGTAAGAATAAAAGAATTATTTTTTCTATTCATTTTTCATTAACTTCGCAAATAAAAACATCAAAAGAAAATCTTTTTGAATTTTTGGAATTGATATCTTAAAAGAAAACTTTTAAAGAGGTACTAAACGAAAATTCTCTTCATTTTGTTTTTGGAATTTTTAGTCTTAATAAACTAAAGGAAATATAAAGGCAATTTTTATTTGTATTTTGAGCTCTAAAGATTAACTTGCTAAAGGAAAACCACCTCAACTGATTTTTTTTAAAAAATTCTAGAATGAGTATTCTAAAGAAAACTTCTAACGGAAATATAAAAAACGCAAAATCTCTTTTATTTTTTTGGATTGTTGATTTATAATACATTTTCAAATACAAAAAAAGAAGTACAATAACAAGAGATTCGACATTACTGTACAAAGCTAGAAGTTAAAAGACGACATAAAAAAGAACAACAGACTCAAAGCATAAAAATGAAAAGAAAATCTCCTTTTAATCCACTCCTGAATGAGCGATCCTGACTAGATGGTCATGGGGCTTGTAGACATGTGATTTTTGATCCTCCCCATGATTTTTTATATTTTAGCATGTAAATACTTAGTTTAGGTCTAATATAGTTATTTCAACTTATTTTGACTCTTTAACTTTGTTTTATCACAAAAATTGAAAATTACAGAAAATAGTTTCATTAATGTTTTGAAGTAATTTTTAATCTTGAAAAAATACCCAAAAAAAACAGTTTCATTTTTAGGTTTATCTTTAATAGTTTATTTTAATTAATTAGGAGTAGTCTTACATTTTTATAAATGCTTTATACTATTTTAAATAAGGAAAATTTAGGCCCTTAGTTAATAAAATCCAAATTTTCTAAGAAGCCCAATTGTTAGTTAATTCAAGACAATTTTAGCTCAATTTTGGACAAGAAGATGGCCCAATTTCGGACTAGCCCTTGAGCCCAAACCCCCCCCCCCCCATTGCCCCAAAGTTAACCCTTATCCCAATACCCCTTCCCTTTAATTGAACCCTAGAAGTATACACATAAAGAGAGGAGCTGAAAAAATACAAAAAAAAGGAGACCTAAGAAAGAAGACCCGCCGCTAAGGACCAAACCCCCCCTTTTTTCAGCATTTGAACGAGCAACGACCCCTTAATGGAAAAACCATCATCTGCTTTTTAGGAGAAAAAACTAGAAAAACCTATTGAACCTCGTTCATCTCTAACCTTCAGACATTAACGACAACCTCCACACCCAAAAATACCCATTTTTTTGTTTTAGTTGTTCCTGCTTCTGCATCAGCAACCCACGACCTCCTCCGTGGACCACGCCTGCGACCATGCTCGCCCTCATCTCCGTCTCAAACGCTGGAGATTTGATACTGGTGAATGTCGTTCATATTTGACCAGAAACGCATAGCTCCGACGACCATCCATTGAATCCGACGAGCTCAGCCAAAATCGGCGAAGGCTACTGCTCTTCTTTCTCCGTCGTTTGTTTCCCCCCTCTGTTACTACTGCTCCAGAAGGTGATTGATCCGGCGAGAGTCCGGCGAGTTTCGAGGTCTGGTCGTAGTTCCGTTCGAGGTTTCCGATAAAGCTTTGGTTCTACTGTTCGAGAACATCATTTGATCAGTGTTTCAGGAATTATTACAACTGTAAAGGTCTATCTTTATTGTTAAATTCAAATCTTTATTTTGCACTTTATTTTCTTTGAGATTATGCCTTATCTGAAGTAAACTATAGTAAATATATTTGAGTACTATTAGTAGTATAATATAGTACTGTAGTGATTTGTTTCCTTCATTTAACTTTGTCTGCTATGAGTTATTTGTTTGTGGTTTGATGAAGTAATAGATTGCTGTGGTCTTTGCTTATTTTACTTATTTCGTGACCATTGATTTAGTATTTGATTGTTTGAATCCTCACGGATTAAGGTCACGGGTTGATTACTTAAGAGTTGATTCTTGAAGAAATATTTACCTACTGGCTTTAATAAAGACCATGTTGTGTTTCTTGTCAAGTTACAGTGCTCACGTAGCAATTTAATTTAGGAAAGGATTTTGTTAGCATTCATGAGTTGTTACCCTCTTATTTTGTTATAGTGTTTCTTGTTTATTATCGTGATTATGTATACGTTCGCGTGACATGATTACGGTTTCTAAAATTAATATTCGTACAAAAGCCTTTAAGCGTGCGTTTAAAATACAATTGTGATTGTGTACACGTTTGCATGACATAATTACAATTCTAAAAACCAATTCGGAGTATGCGTTCGCGCAAATTCGAAAAAAAACTTCTTAATAATAAAATGGTTGCTAATAGACCGCTAATTTAATTCATATAGTCTGAGGTGTGACATCCAGAATTTAATCATACATGGCCCTCGTATTAATTTAGATGTAAAAATGATAAATGTTCGTAGTTTGCTTTAGGCACGTTTAACATACCATCGTGGTTGTGGACACGTTCGCGTGACATGATTACGATTTCTAAAAAACAAACCAGAGTATGCGTTCGCGTAATGTCGGCCAAATTTTCTTAATAATTATAAAGCATTATTAATTGTGGACATGTTCGTATGACATAAATTTTTGACGCGCCAAAACAAATGGGTACACGTGCGCGTGACCCGTTTTAAGATAATTTCTTAATTAAAAGAGGCAAATGTACATAGGTTTTAAAATGAGTAATTAGACAATTTAATAAGCCAAGTATGATCAAAGCGACCATGCTAAAACCACGGAACTCGGGAATGCCTAACCCTTCTCCCGGGTTAACAGAATTTCTTACCCGGATTACTGTATTCGCAGACATTAATATAGAGTCAAATTTCCTCGATTCGAGATTTTAAACCGGTGACTTGGGACGCCATAAATTATCCCAAGTGGCGACTCTGATCTTAAATAATAATCCCATTTCGATTGTCACTTAAATTGGAAAAACTCCCTTAATACCCTTCTGGGGGTAGTAAAAAGGAGGTGTGACGGCTTTGGCGACTCTGCTGGGGATCGAACCCAGAATCTCTAGTTCAGGGTTCAAGAATTCAAGCTTGTTAATATGATTTTGCTTGGCTTTATTTATTTGTTAATATTACTGTATTTTTTGAACCTTTGTGCTAAGTACTGTCTATTTACCGTTTTAATATTGTTTGAATTGTATATAATTGTCTTCTTATGCCACCTCTTTGAGTCTTCTGAAAATGGTGCACACGTTCGCGTGGCCCGCTTTTTCTGTAGAAATTATACCAAATAAAACGAGGTTGGGCCAGCAACAAAATCGGGTAGACTTTAGTGCTCCCGGTATGTTTCCCCCTCTTTGGCCCCAGTTGTCTGCTCGGGTAACTTAAGTCTAGAACACAACTCCAAGATTTAAACCTAGAAAAACACACTCTCATACTGGATCCCTAGTAGGAACGTTTGTTTGCATCATGTGCATTTGACTTAGGGGACTCAACACAGGGGTTGGGTGTGACGACTAGGCCAGTCATCTCATGAGTTACCGCTCTGTTTTCCCCATTTATGCTTCTTTACGCCTTGTTAATCCGTGTTATGTGGTATCAGGTTGGTCGGATCGAATCCAGAATAATTTTGGTAAGGTTGAGACACTTAGTCTCTTTTAAGGAAGGTTAAGTTGGAAAAAGTCAACCAGATGTTGACTTATGTGTTAGAGGGCTCGGATGTGAGTTCCGATAGTTCGGTTAACTTCGAAAGGTTATTTGTGACTTAGGAGTGTGATCGAAATGAGTTTTATAGGTTCGGAGTAGATTTAGGCTTGAATTGGCGAAATTGATATTTTGGCGATTTCTGGTTGATAGGAGAGATTTTGATATAGGGGTCAGAATGGAATTTCAATAGTTACAGTAGTACCTTTGTGTCTTTTGGGATGTGTGTGCAAAATTTCAGGTCATTCAGACGTGATTTGGCTGGGGTTTTGATCAAAAGTGAAATCCAGAAGATTTTGGGAATTTAGGCTTGAATCCGAGGTGTTTTGGTCGATTTGATGTTGTTTGAGGTGTTTTGAAGATTGGAACAAGTTTGAATAAGGTTTTGGGGCATGTTGGTGCTTTTGGTTGAGGTCTTGAGGGCCTCGGGGTGATTTCGGATGGTTGACGGAGAGTTGAGATTTTGGTGAAGTTGCAGAATTTTGCTGCTCCTCAAGCCCTTTTCGCTCACGACCCCAAATACCAGTCGTGATGGCTCCTATCACATTACTAGGCAAGCCAACCAATCAATGAATCACAACCCTTTTTCCCTTAACAATAAGCCACTTTCTAACACAGGTTTTAAATACCAAATTTCATTATAAACGTTTAAAGCAACAGAAAATATGCGGAAGTCAAATAACAGGAAACTACACAGCCTCAAATATCTGGTATCACGAGTCTAGAGCCTCTACTACATAACTGACTATCTAATACAACATAAGTCTAGAAAATGCGAAAAAGAACAAGATAAGAAGGAGAAAGCAGGGTTGCGGACGCCATGCAGTTACCTTGAAATCTCTGGCAACCTCTGGATCAGCTGAGGACCCTCATTCTGCCACTCGGGCACCTACATCCGCACACAAGGTGTAGGGAGTAATGTGAGTACACCAACTCAGTAAGCAAATAAAGTAAATAAGGCCTGAAAGCAGTGACGAGCAGTTAAAAATCATATAACTGAATAAACAAAAGGATAACAAATCCATTTCACAGTTTAAAACAGTTTCGTCGTAAAATCATCAATTTCAGTTCAAACACTTGAAATCATATTCTTAGCAAATTTTTTCCAACAGAGGCTTATTTTTAAAGAATAGTGAAATCAGTGAAAATAGTATAACTAGGCCCGTCGGGCAAGGTATCACTCAGAATATGGTCCCTCAGGCAGCCTCTCAGTCACTCATGACTCAACTCTCGTCACTCAATACTCACTCTCAACACTCATGCTCATTAGTATCTCATAGTAATAGAAATTATAGTAACCGCTGCGGCGTGCAGCCCGATTTATAATTTATAGTCGACTACGCTCATCGGGGGTGTACAGACTCCGGAGGGGCTCCTATAGACCAAGCGTCATATCGCTGCGGCTCGCAGCCCAATCCACTACATATATCGCTGCAGTTTGCAGCCCAATCCAATATATATATCGCTGCAGTGTGCAACCCGATCAATATAAGTATCGCTGTAGTGTGCAGCCCGATCCATAATATATACATATAATATCCTCACTATTAGGTTCTCAACCTCCCTCAGTCATTAACCTCACAGCCTCTTGGGCACAACAATAGAAATTAGGGAACTCAGCCCAAATAGCCCTCACAATTAGAAGTGGACTGATAAAACCAATTTTAAACGTTTAAACATGTAAAACATGACTGAGGATATGCTTTCAACAAGTAAAGTGAGGAAAAACAGTAAAAATGCCCCTAAGGGTCTTAACAGGTCGACACAAGGCCCCAAACACGACATACAACCCATAATATAGTATAATTAGCTAAAGTACGGAATATCATAAGGTTCCAAATCAAATACGCGTCTTAATAGTCGCTACGGGATGGATCAAGTCACAATCCCTACCGGTGCACGCCCACACGCTCGTCACCTAGTATGTGCGTCACCGCATTTATCAAAACAAGTAAAATACCAGGGTTTATACCCTCAGTTCAAGATTTACAATGATTACTTACCTCAAACCGGTGAAAATACTACTCCCCGATGCCTTTTCCCCTCGAATCGGCCTCCACTCGCGTCGAATCTATCCAAAATTAGAATCACGGCGGCAAAATATGCTAAGGGAATGAAGCCCAAGCGAAAACAATCAAATAATACCAAAAATCTCGAAATTACCAAAACCCGAACCCCGAGCCCACATCTCGGATCTCGATAAAAATCACATTAACAGAATCATTATCCTCCCACGAGTCTATACATATCAACAACACTGAAATTGGAGTCCAAATGACCCCTCAAATCCCCATTTAAAGGTCTCTTAATCTCAAGCCCTAATCCCCAATATTTCTTCCTTAATCTCCACTAAAACCATGATTAAACAATGGAAAAATGATCTTAAACCCAATTAGTTGAGCTTAGGGAAATTACCCAACTGATAACCTTTGATTTATCTCGAAATCCTATGCCTTAGCCTCTTTCCTGTCTTCAAAAATGGAGTATTTTGCAAAACTTCGCGAAGAAAGTAATATATACCTTCTGGCTAGGGATTTTCGCATCTGCGGTCCGTTAACCACTTTTGCGGTACCACATTTACGGTTCTTGATCCGCTTCTGTGGAAACCACTTAACGGTCCATTACCACATCTGCCATCCCATTCCCGCATCTGCGACTCCGCAGATGCGGTCCTCTTAGCCGCTTCTTCGGTTTCCTGCTCCTCAAGCCCTTTTCGCTTCCGCGACCAAATCCTCTGCTTATGCGATGCCGCACCTGCAGTCCCCAATCCGCAGGTGCAGAAATACATGAAGCAGCAAAATTCTGCAACTTCACCAAAATCACAACTCTCCGTCAACCATCTGAAATCACCCCGAGGCCCTCAGAACCTTAACCAAAAGCACAAACATGCCCCCAAAACTTTATTCAAACTTGTTCCAATCTTCAAAACACCTCAAACAACATCAAATCGAACAAAACACCTCGGATTCAAGCCTAAACTCCCAAAATCTTCCGGATTTCGCTTTTGATCAAAACCCCAGCCAAATCACGTCCGAATGACCTGAAATTTTGCACACACATCCCAAATGACACAACAGTACTACTACAACTCTGGAAATTTCATTCCGAAACCTATATCAAAATCTCACCTATCAACCGGAAATCGCCAAAATATCAACTTCGCCAATTCAAGCCTAAATCTACTCTGAACCTCCAAAACTCATTCCGATCACACTCCTAAGTCACAAATCACCTCCCAAAGCTAACCGAACCATCGGAACTCACATCCGAGCCCTCTAACACATAAGTCAACATCCGGTTGACCTTTTCCAACTTAAGCTTCCTTAAAAGAGACTAAATGTCTCAACCTTACAAAAATCATTCCGGATTTGATCCGACCAACCCGATACCACATAACACAGATTAACAATGCATAAATAAGCAAAAATAGGGAAAACAGAGCGGTAACTCATGAGACAACTGGCCGGGTCGTCACATCCTCCCCAATATAAACAAACGTTCGTCGTCGAACGAGTCAAGAAGCATACCTGATGCCTCAAACAGGTGAGGATATCTGCTCCGCATATCCCGCTCGGTCTCCCAGGTAGCCTCCTCCACAGGCCAACCTCTCCACTGCAATTTCACTGAAGCTATATCCTTTGACCTCAACTTTCGAACATGACGACCCAAAATAGCTACTGGCTCCACGTCATAAGTCCAATCATCATACAACTGAACCGTGCTGAAATCCAAAACATGAGACGGATCCCCAATATATTTTCGGAGCATAGAAACATGAAATACCAGATGCACACTCGACAAGCAGAGTGGAAAAGCAAGCTCATAAGCCACCTTCCCAATCCTCCGAAGCACCTCAAAAGGCCCAATGAACCATTTACTCAATTTCCCTTTCTTTCCAAATTTCATAACACTCTACATGGGTGAAACCTTCAACAGAACCTTTTCACCAACTATGTAGGACACATCTCGAACCTTCCTATTAGCATAGCTCTTTTGCCTTGACTGCGATGTACGAAGCCTCTCCTGAATTACCTTCACCTTTTCTAAGGCATCATGCACCAAGTCTGTCCCCAATATCCTAGCCTCACCGGTCTCGAACCAACCAACTAGAGATCTACACCATCTCCCGTACAAAGCCTCATATGGAGCCATCTGAATACTCGACTGGTAACTGTTGTTATAAGCAAACTTTGCAAGCGGTAGAAAATGGTCCCATGACCCTCCGAAATCAATGACACAAACACATAACATGTCCTCCATTATCTGAATAGTGTGCTCGGACTGCCCGTCCGTCTGAGGGTTAAAAGCTGTGCTCAACTCAATCTGAGCACCCAACTCTCGCTGCACAAACCTCCAAAACTGTGATGTAAATTAAGTGCCCCTATCTGAAATGATAGAAACTGGGACACCACGCAATTGAAAAATCTCTCGGATATAGATCTCTGCCAACCACTCTGAAGAATATGTAGTACACACAGGAATGAAGTGCGCGGACTTGGTCAGTCGATCCACAATCACCAAAATAACATCGAACTTTCTCAAAGTCCGTGGAAGTCCAACAACAAAGTCCATAGTGATCCTCTCCCACTTACACTCGGGAATATCCATCTGCTGAAGCAAGCCACCTGGTATCTGATGCTCATATTACACCTGCTGACAATTGAGACATCGAGCTACAAATCCCACAATGTCTTTCTTCATTCTTCTCCACCAATAATGTTGTCTCAGATCCTGATACATCTTTGCGGCACCCAAATGAATGGAATACCTCTATCTATGGGCCTCCTCGAGGATCAATCGAAGCCCATCTACATTGGGCACACAAATTCGGCCCTGCATCCTCAACACCCCATCATCACCAATGGTCACATATCTGGCATTATCATGCTGAACTCTGTCCTTAAGGACAAGCAAATGGGGATCATCATACTAGCGCTCTCTGATGCAATCATATAACGAAGACCGAGAAACAACATAAGCCAATACCTGACTAGGCTCCGAAATGTCTAACCTCACGAACCGATTGGCCAAGGCCTGAACATCAACTGCAAGAGGTCTCTCCCTAACAAGAACATATGCCAAACTCCCCATACTCACCGCCTTTCGGCTCAAAGCATCGGCCACCACATTGGCCTTCCCCGGATAGTACAATATGGTGATATCATAATCCTTAAGCAACTCCAACCACCTCCACTACCTCAAATTGAGATCCTTCTGTTCAAACAAGTGTTGGAGGCTACGATGATCAGTAAACACCTCATAAGACACACCATACAAGTAATGCCTCCAAATCTTTAACGCGTGAACTATGACAACCAACTCCAAATCATGAACGAGGTAGTTCTTCTCATGGGGCTTCAACTTATGAGAAGCATAAGCAATAAATCTACCCTCCTACATCAAAACACAACCAATACCAACTTTCGAAGCATCACAATACACAACTTATGAACCTGAAACCGATGATAAAACTAACATTGGAGTTGTGGCCAAAGCTGTCTTGAGCTTCTGAAAGTTCTCCTCGCACTCGTCCGACCATAGAAATGATGCACCCTTCTAAATCAACTTGGTCAATGGCGATGCAATAGACAAGAATCCCTGAACAAACCGGCGATAATAGCCTGCCAAACCAAGAAAGCTGCGAATCTTTGTGGTTGAGAATGGTCTGGGCCAACTCTGAACCGCCTCTATCTTCTTTGGATCAACCTAAATACCCTCGCTGGACACCACATGCTCTAAGAAAGCCACTGAAATGAGCCAAAACTCACGCTTGGAGAATTTTGCATAAAGCTTCTCCTCCCTCAATCTCTGCAACACAACTCTCAAATGTTCCGCGTGCTCATCCTGACTACGCGAATACACCAGAATATCATTAATAAAGACTATGACAAATGAATCGGGATAAGGTCAGAACACGCTGTTCATCAAATGCATGAACGCTGATGGGCATTGGTCAACCCAAAAGGCATCACCAAGAACTTATAATGACCATATCGGGTCCTAAAAGTTGTCTTAAGAATATCTGAGTCCCTGATCTTCAACTAGTGAAAGCCTGAAGGGAGATCAGTCTTGGAGAACACTCTCGTTCCCTGAAGTTGGTCGAATAAATCATCAATATGAGGCAAAGGATATTTGTTCTTAATTGTTACCTTATTCAATTGCCTATAATCAATGCACATCCTCATAGTGCCATCCTTCTTCTTCATAAATAGAACCAGTACACCCCAAGGTGACACACTAGGCCAAATGAACCCCTGATCGAAGAGTTCCTGAAGCTACTCTTTTAATTCCTTCAACTCCGCTGGTGCCATACGATACAGTGGAATAGAAATGGGTTGAGTGACCAGCAGTAGGTCAATACCAAAATCAATATCCCTGTCTGATGGCATACCCGGTAGGTCTACAGGAAACATATCGAGAAAATCCCTCACAACTAGAACAGAATCAATACTGGGAGTCTCAACACCGACATCCCTCACGAAGGCTAGATACGAAAGACATCCCTTCCCAACCATACGTTGGGCTTTAAAGAATGAGATCACTCTACTGGGAACATAGTCAGTAAAACCTCGCCACTCAATCCATGGCACCCGATATAGCCAATGTGACTATCTTGGCATGACAGTCTAGAATAGCACGACACGGAGATAACCAGTCCATGCCCAAAATGATATTGAAATCCACCATACATAGTAATAAATGGTCTACTCGGGTCCCCAGACCGCCAATAGTCACAACACACGACTGGTACACACGGTTTACAACAACAATATCTCCTATTGGAGTAGATACATGAATAGGTAAAACAAGAGACTCACGTGGCATATCCACATAACGGGAAAAGTATGATGACACCTAAGAAAAGGTAGAACCAGGATCAAATAATACAAAAGCATCTCTGTGGCAGACTGAAACAATACCTGAAATCACAGTATTTGAAGCAGCAACATCTGGTATACTCGAAAGAGCATAGAAATGGGCCTGACCACCACTTGATCGACCTCCCCCTCTAGGGCGACCCCTGGTTGACTGACCTCCACCCCTAGCTAGCTGGGTTGGTGATAAAGTAACTGGAGCAGAAGTTGAGGGAAGACCCCTCTGCTGAGACTGACCATCATGAAGACGAGGACACTACCTCCTCATATGCCCCAACTCTCCACACTCATAACAACTCCCCGGTGCTGGAGATGGTGACTAAAAGAAACCCCTGGTACCGGAATGACTAGTAGAAGGGCCTGAAATGGAAGAACCTTGCACTGATGGAGCACAGGACAAACTATGGGCTAGGAGGGCACTAAGTGATGACTGGCCCTAATGAGAACTATGAGAACCATCACCTGATGATGCCCCACAATACCCTAGGCGAGTTGAATGAGCTTGTCTGAATTGACCCCTCGAAGGAGTACCACTAAAGCTACCAGATCCCTGAGGCCTCTTGTCCTCCCTCTCCTCTCGCTCCTGGCGGCGAACAGACTCAATCTTATGGGCGATGTTAACAACCTCCTCGAAAGTAGCACCTGTCACCCTCTCCCTAGTCATGAGAATTCGAAGCTAATATGTGAGACCATCAACAAACCTCATAATCCTCTCTCTATCTGTCGGAACCAACCAGACCGCATGACGAGCTGACTCAAAGAACCGCATCTCATACTGCGTCATAGTCATCTCTCCCTGACGTAACTGCTCGAACTGTCTGTGCAGCTCCTCTACAAGACTATGACACATACTTCTCCAGAAAGAGAACAGAGAACTGCTGCCAAGTAAGGGGCATTGTACCAATAGGCCTACACCTCTCATACGCCCCTTACAAAGTGAGGGCAGCCCCAGAAAACTAAAAGGTGGTAAAAGCTACACCACTAGTCTCTAGGATTCCGCTGTACGAAGCATCCTCTGGCACTTATCCAAGAACCCCTGGGCATCCTCGCCCTCTTCACCACTAAAGGTCGGAGGCTTGAGTCTACCAAACCTCTCTAGTTGACATTGCTCGTCATCCGGCATAATTGGTACCATAAACTCCTGAGCTGGTGCTACCGGTTGGGCTGGAGGTGCCTCCGGTGTCTGGAGTCCCTGCACGACCTGCTCAGGTGTGCGAGCAACGGAAGTCTAGGTGCCTCCCCCCGGCCTGAGAAGTAGCTGCGGTCATAGTAACTAAAACCGCCTGAGCCAAACCAGTACACACTGATAATATCTGAGCTAAAGCCTCCTAAAGGCCTGAAATCACAATGGGTACAGCTGGTGCCTGAGTTGGTGCTGCTGTAGCGTCCACAACTGGGACCTGATCCTGAACTAGGGCAACTGGTGGGTCTGCAGGTGCTTCCCTAGCTGCTCTGCCCCTGCCACGACCTCGATCGCATCCTTGGCCTCTGGTGGCCCCAACTGGTGGAACTAGTGGTCGTCCACCCTGCCCGGTAGTATGTGTCCTCACCATCTATGATAGAATGGAATAACAAAAATTTAGTATTCGGATCAACAAGTTCGCACGACAAGAATTCCAAGAATATGAAGAATTTTCCTAAAGGTTCTGCAGCCTCTCGAGGATAAATACAGACGTCTCCGTACCGATCCGCGAGACTCTACTAAACCGGCTTATGACTCGCGAGACCTATGTAACCTAGGCTCTGATACAAACTTGTCACGACCCCAAATACCAGTCATGATAGAGTCTATCACATTACTAGGCAAGCAAACCAATCAATGAATCACAACCCTTTTACCTTTAATAATAAGCCATTTTCTAACACAGGTTTTAAATACCAAATTTCATTATAAACATTTAAAGCAACAAAAAATATTCGGAAGTCAAATAACAGGAAACTACACAGCCCCAAATATCTTGTGTCACGAGTCTAGAGCCTATACTATATAACTAACTATCTGATACAACATAAGTCCAGAAAATGCAGAAAAGAACAAGATAAGAAGGAGAAAACAGTGTTGCGGATGCCATATAGCTACCTTGAAATCTCCGGCAACATTTGGATCAGCTAACGACCCTCACTTTGCTACTCGGGTACTTGGATCTGCACACAAGGTGCAAGGAGTAACGTGAGTACGCCAACTCAGTAAGTAACTAAAGTAAATAAGGTCTGAAAGCAGTGACAAGCAGTTAAAAATCATATAACTGAAAAAACAACAGGATAACAAATCCATTTCACAGTTTAAAACTTGTTTTGTCGTAAAATCATCAATTTCAGTTTAAACACTTGATATCATATACTTAGCAATTTTTTTCCAACAGAGGCTTATTTTAAAAGAAGAGTGAAATCAGTGAAAATAACATCACTAGGCCCCTCGGGCAAGGTATCACTCAGAATATGGCCCCTCGGGCAGCTTTTCATTCACTCGTGGCTTAACTCTCCTCACTCAATACTCACTCTCAGCACTCAGGCTCATTAATATCTCATAGTAATTGCTATAGCGTGCAGCCCGATCTGTAATTTATAATCGACTACGCTCACTGGGGGTGTACAGACTCTGGAGGGGCTCCTACAGCCCAAACGTCATATCGCTGCGGTGCGCAGCCCGATCCAATACATATATTTCTGCGGCGTGCAGCCCGATCCAATATATATCGTTGCAGCATGCAGCCCGATCCATATAATCATCACTGCGGCGTGCAACCCAATCCATAATATATACATATAATATACTCAACCTCTCTCAGTCATTAACATCACAGCCACTCCGGTACAACAATAGAAATTAAGGAACTTAGCCCAAACAGTCCTCATAATTAGAAGTGGAGTGATAAAACTAGTTTTATACATTTAAACAGGTAAAACATGACTGAGGATATGCTTTCAACAAGTAAAGTGAGGAAAAATAGTAAAAATTCCCCTAAGGGTCTCAATAGGTCCGCACAAGGCCCCCAAACACGGCATACAGCCCATAATATAGTATAATTAGCTAAAGTACGGAATATCATAAGGTTCCAAATCAAATATGCGGCTTAATAGTCACTACGGGATGGACCAAGCCACAATCCCTGCCGGTGCACGCCCACATGCTCGTTACCTAGCATGTGCGTCACCGCATTTATCAAAACAAGCAAAATACCGGGGTTTATACTCTCAGTTCCAGATTTACATTGGTCACTTACCTCAAACCGGTGAAAATACTACTCCAGGACTCTCGAAATTCCATTTCGACCCCTATATCAAAATCTCTCCTATTAACCGAAAATCGCCAAAATATCAACTTCGCCAATTCAAGCCTAAATCTACTCCGAACGTCCAAAACTCATTCCGATCACACTCTTAAGTCATAAATCATCTCCCAAAGCTAACCAAACCATCGGAACTCACATCCGAGTTCTCTAATACAAAAGTCAACATCCGGTTGACTTTTTCCAACTTAAGCTTCCTTAAAAGAGACTAAGTGTCTCAACCTTACCAAAATCATTCCGGATTCGATCCGACCAACTCGATACCACATAACACGGATTAACAAGGCATAAAGAAGCAGAAATTGGGAAAATGGAGCAGTAACTCATGAAACGACTGGACGGGTCATCACATTGGGTCCATCTAGGACAGGTGTACCCAAAATAACAAACTATCTTGATGCATCCTACGTGCTACATGTTGCATTTTTTTAGGGGTAAAATGGTCATTTGGCGGATCAATGATAGTTGAGAGCAAATGAAAAAGAAAAAAAAGAGAAAAAAACGAGAAGGTGAATTGTAAAAATAAAGCAAGTAGGGCCCGATTATGTTTTCAGTCACAATTTTGTTAAGAAAAAAACATGAAAAATTCAAAAAAAAAAAAAAGATTTTGCACTTTTTTGTTATCATTTTCCAAAAATCAAAAAAAGGGGAAAAGAAAATCCGAAAAGAGTTTTACATGTTTCATCATTTTTTTTAAAAAAAAAGGACAAAAAAATATTTTTTTTCTCTAAATTAGTTGTTTTCTTTTTTTATTCTTGCCCGTATCCAATCTGCCCGAACTACGCATACCTGATTCTCGTCTTTCGGGGCGTGATATGTAGGCAATCCACATAGGCTCTGGTCTTCCTAGTGAGTCTTAGGTTCTTGGCTTCGCGGGGTTTTAGTCAAATCTTGTATTTCTAGCCACTTTTTGCCACATAGGTTAATTTCTGCAAAAATAGCCTCAATCATGTCGTGCATGTGTCTAATACGAAGTGTTATTGTTTCACATAGTGTTGTTTAAAGTTTTCTCATACAGGTGTGGATCTACTTACCGGAGTTTGGGCACGACAGACGCCTTAGGACCATCCAGTCAAGATCGCTCATTCAGGAGTTGCTTTAGGAGATTTTTTTTTATGTTTTGAGTATGTTTTTCTTTCTTTTTGTACAGTAATGTCGAGTTTTTTTTATTATTGTACTTTCTATTTTGTATTTGAAAAAGTGCGGTGTAACTAAAAAATCCAAAGTTTTTTTTTTTTTTTTTTTTTTGCGTTTTTATATTTTTGTTAGAAGTTTTCTTTAGAATACTAATTCTAGAAATAAAAAAAATCATTTGAGGTGGTTTCCTTTATTGAATTAATATCTAGAACTCAAAAAGAAAAATTGCGTTTATATTTCCTTTTAGTACATTTAGACTAAAAATTCAAAAAAGAGAGAATTTTCTTTTAGTACCTCTTTAAAAGTTTTCTTTAAAATATTAATTCCAAAAATCCAAAAAGATTTTCTTTTGAGGTTCTTCTTTGGGAAATTAATGAAAAATGGATAAAAAAATCTTTTTATTTTTATTAGAACTTGAGAACATTGTACATAGAAAAAAAATAATATACTTTATCTTTGGTTTATTTTCAGAGTTTCTCCCTTAGGTAATCAAATTGAAATCCAAAAATATTTTTTTTATCTTTTTCATTTCTGGGTTCGAAATCTTTCTTTCAGGATATCAAACGAAAATCAGAATATATTTCTTTGGTTTATTTTTTAGATTTTCTTCTTAAAAAAAGTCAAAAAATATTTTGCTCTTCTAGGATTTTTTCTTAATAGAGTATTTGTTTCAAAAGAAAAAAAAAAGAGCAAAAAAATCCGTTAAGCTTGAGTTTAGAATAGGTTATAAAACATTAAGTCTAGAAAACTCAAAAAAAAAAAGAGATTTGTTTCTTTTATTTCTCTTTTCTCGTCAGAGTAGTCATTAAGGTAAAAAAAGGAAAAAAGAAAGAAAAAGAAGAGAATGTTAGTTTGTTTACATTATTCTCGATCTTCCCGAACTACGCAAAGATCTGATTTATGCAGCGTCATGATACATAGGCAACCTACATAGGGTTCGATCGAATCATTTTTTTTATTAAAAAAAAAAAGGAAAAAGGGGAGAGGATGAAATTATGGGACGTGAGAAATGAGAGGAAAAAAAAGAGTGATAACCAGAAAGAAAAAAAAGGAAGGAAAATGAGCAAGCAAAGAAGTGCTAGAAAAGAAAAGAAAAGAGGAGATTGAAATGAACAAAATTGGGATGATGCGAAGAAACCTTGTGATCCTTGAAGTCATTCTAGAACCGTTAATTGTTGCTAGGTGCATTGCACGCAATATGATATTTTTAGCTATTAAATGCCCTAATGCTAATAAGATGACCCCATTGTGTTCCCTTTTGTTATCTTCATTGAGCAGAAGGGTGGTTGGTTTGTGGTTCTTAAGTAACTCATCCATACAACACAAGGTCAAAGAACAAGGTAGCCATGGCTGGCAAAGACTTGGACATAGGGGTTGTTGATCCGTCTAAGGGAATTGTTGAATCAGAATCTGAATTGAAAGAAGAGGTCTTAAGGTTGAAAGGACATATGACCGAAATATACCAAGCATGGATTAGTGGGCGTCCTCCACCATCAGTTCCCACTAACTACACTGAAATCATTTTCACCATTCTGCCACTATCACAAGTCCAGGATAAATCCCCACAACCTTTTCACACTCCACTCCCTAGAACCACCTCATATCCCACACCTTTGACCACTCATGTTTTTGTAGCTCATCCACCTGCTACCTTTCTTCGATCCTCTAGCGAGACTGTGTTCAAAATTCCCGATGCCCAACATTATGCTCCAGAACCAATTTTCAAGGTCTTGGGTCCATACTCTTACGCTCCTTATTTTGAGCCTCTCGGTGAGACTGCAAAGCCTGCTAAGACAGTGGAGCAAGATGAGATATCCAGAAAGCTGAAAGGGTTTAAGATGCCAAAGGTTAATTTGTATGATGGGCGTGGAGATCTAGTAGCCATCTGAGGGGTTATTGCAGTGAAATGAGAAGTGTTGGTGGGGAAGATGAGTTGCTGATGACGTATTTCAGTGAGAGCCTGACTGGGGCAGCTTTGGAATGGCATACTCGTCAAGATATCAGTATGTGCCATACATGGGATGACATGGATCAAGATTTTGCGCGACATTTTCAGTACAATATAGACATTGTCCCAGACCGCTCCTCCCTATCTCAGATGGAAAAGAAACCCAAGGAAAGTTTTAGGTAATTTTGGTTCACATGGAACGAACAAGTTGCTCGGGACAGTCCTCCCATTGATAGAAAAGATGTTGCTGAGCCCCGCCAATGACATGATCCAGTGGGCATTCTTGCTAAACACTTTAAGCCTCAATACCAACTCCATGAATATCCCCGAGCTCCATATAATCCACCCCAGTATTATCCTCCGAACAACGTCTCGCTATCTGTCAAACTACTGGGTCATTCCTTATGGCGAGCGCCAGCACCGCATAATGCACTTTTGTCTTCACAGCATTTTCGAGCATCCAACAACCCTAGAAAACTGGGGCATGGAGGGAAATAAAGGCAAAGAAATAGTTTTACGCTAATCAGAGAATCCTATACAAGCCTATTTGAAAAGTTAAAATACTCTGGCCTAATTGAGCCACTCCTTGGCTATACTCCAGACCCATATGCAAAAGGTTTTGATCCTACTGTACAATGCATGTATCACTCTAATGTCCAAGGGCATATCATTGAAGATTGTTGTGCTTTGAAAAGGGATATAGAAAGGATGATTCAAGAAGGGATAATTGTGATCAAGGACAGTGATAGGGAGTACGCGAATCCTCTTGGGAACTTGCTGACTGAAGTTAATGATATTGAAGTTGGTAATGGTCTTGGCAATATTGATGTGGAACTCAGTGGCTAAGATGTCGTGCTTAGTAATTGGAAAGGCGCTCCATCTCTTGGCTAGATGGGGAGGAGTCTTGTTGGTTTATTTTGTCGCCATTTCTGTTGTCCGGGTTATTTCAGGGTTGTAATCCGGATATTGTCTTATGACTCAAACCCTTCTATCCTTTTATTTTGCCTGGTTTGTTTAGTGGTAGTAACTCATTTAGTGTTGTCTAGGTTTGTTCCAGGGTTGTAACCCCAGTTTAGTTTGCTTGTTTTGTTGTTCGAACCGTTTTACCATCTGTCTAATGTAATTTCCCTTCTTCTGTTATTTCTAGTCATTTTTTGTTTAGTTCTCTTCTCCTTTTATAGTTCTTTTCATGTTGGCTCTAGTGACATGACACGCACGCATAATTCAAGGCCTGGTATCAAAAGTTAGTTTAATCATGAAGCAATGCAACAAGTTTTGAAGATGAACACTTGAGGGAAATAAGTACAGATTTGGACATTTCGAGATCATTTGAAGCCCGAACTGTGTGAAACTATGGCAGAGAATTTGTGAAGTTAATAGGGTGACAAGAGTTCATTAAAGGAGAGTGCATCTCGGACAATTTGAAGCGAGTAATTTTGAGTTCAAGTGCATCTCAAGTTATAAAGATAAAGTCAAGAAAGTTTTCTCCGAATTGACGGAGGGTATCCATTGTGAAGGAGAAATTACCCAACGGGAGTTTTTTACTTGACAAGGCTAAAGGAAATTGGAAGGCATGTCAGTGATATCAATGCCGAAGCTGCAAAAGAAATGTTGTGTGTGATCTTCAATTTTCATCCTCAAGTTGCATGTGTTGTGCTTGGCATTTTCAGGGATTGGGACGCCCTCTTTCAGCTACCCAAACACTTATACCATTCGATACCCTTTTGAGCCTGTACTGATTTTCTTGACCTCCCCTCTTTTAGAATCAAGTTAGAGTTGTACGAATAAAATTGTCCCCATAGGTTTATTTTAGAAAGTTCATTTCAAAAGGAAAATTCAAAAAAAAAAGAAGAGAAAAATAGAGATAAAGAAAAAAAGGGAAAAAGTAAAAAAAAGAAAAAAAGAAAAAAGAAATTGAAAGGAAAAAATGGGAAAAGGAAAATAGTAACAAAAGTAGTTTTGTGAACTACTTTTGACCTGATTCTTGTCACCACAAGATACGTAGGCAGCCTTACGGTCCAGTCATACCAAATAAAATATTTCATAATCCCACGAAGTCGAGAGTGGGGCAGTCCTTCTTAGAAATTCCATCTCAAAAAGAAAAAAATAATCAAATTCCCTTGTTTTAGAAATTGGGGCAAAGTTTTTTAAAATGGATTCCAAAAGTTATAAATAAATTAACCTTGTTATCTTAGTTGCTTTGAGCCTTTGTGATATCCTTTCTTTCTAACCTTGTCCAAAAGCCACATTACAATCCAAAAAGACCTCCCAGATAATCTTTGAGAGCACTGAGTTAGCCATGCTAGGAGCATATGATATTTTTACTATAGTCAATGCCTTGTCATCTACAGAATCAGAGGAAAGAAGAAGAAAAGAAAAAATGAGAGTCTTATCGGTGAAAACTTTCACAGGCACCATAAGGCGACGATAAGTTGAGAGAAAGAACAAAATGAGAGAGGCTTGATGGTGAAAACCCTTTGGGCACTACACGTCGAATAAGGATTGTGAATCAGATAGGATAATTGGAGCATTGAAGCTAAGTTTCACGGTTTAGGGGTATAACAAGAGTTGAACATTAGACTTGCTTGACAGATTAGGCCACAGGTGCATGTCATGGTCATTAGAGTTGGTATCCATATCTGATAAGTTTCTACTTTATAGTTTTCTTGTTAGGAATCATCTCTTTCCATTGTCCTTTACTCTGTTCCTTTTGTCTAGTTTACTTCCTCTTCCTAAGACTATTTGGTTAGAACAAGTGAGAAATAACTTCAAAATTTGCCACCAGCTTTCCAATTGCACAAAACGGGATCTGGCTAGCACATCAAAGTGGCATAAGTCAGGAAAGAATAGCATGCGCACTAAGTTGGTAACAATCAACGTGCTTTGGGATTCATGTGCTAAGGTATTTGGGTTTGAACGGATCAAAGGTATTTTCTGTGATAAGGTTGACCGAGAAAGTGGTTAACCAATAATAAGCAAGTTCTTTCAGGTGGAAATCAAGTTATCATGGCAAGTGAATAAGAAACAGACCTCAAGGCCAAGGCCAGTGGCATACGTCAGGAAAGAAGAGCAAGCGCACTGAGTTGGTAACAATCAACGTGCTTTTGGATTCATGTGAAATACAAAGGTTCAGTATATGTCAATTCATGAGCACAATACAACGGCTAGAGGATTTGGGTTTAAACGAATCAAAGGTATCTTCTGGGATAAGGGTGACAGAGAAAGTGGTTAGTCAATAAACAAGCAAGGTCTTTCAAGTTGAAATTAAAGTTATCATGGGAAGTGAAGGAGCAATCTCCCTCAAAGTCAAGGCCACAAACCAACCACCATGTTTAAACTCACAAGTTTTTTTGTATGAAACAGGGATGAAGACTATGTCCAAATCAAAGCTGGGAAGCTTGAATTTTCAAATGTCGTGCCCAAATTATGTCATCACAAAGGCGGTTTGAGAAGGGGAAAGAAATTTGTTCGATCTGCAGGAACCCTCCATTAGGAAAAGCATGGTTCAAGGGCAAGGAATTTTGTTTGTTCTGCAAAGATCCTCCAGGAAGAGAGCGTGGCTCAGGTAAGTTCATTCTCGGCTTCTCAGGACCCTCCTGGATACTGCGACTTAATTTGAAAGTTTCAGGGACCTCCTGGATAATGGGATTTAATTTTTCTTTAAAAAAGGGGTTCTTAGGACCCTCCTGGATAATGGTACCTAGTTAAATTTCAAGACCTTCATAGATAACAAGATTTAGCGTAAGTTCTACTTTTGGGAAGCATAATTTAGCATTTAAAGTTTTTCACTTTTTAGATGAGACTTAGTTTGAAATTTTCAGGATAAGGGAATTTAGCTTAGAACTTATTTTGATAATAAGAATCGGTTAACACTCACAGATGTACTCAATATCAAATTGGGTAGAAAAATTTCTTTTGTTTTGTCTGTTTTGTTGTAATCAGGTGCCCACCAGGAGAACAAGGGAAAACAAGTCAAGTTTCAAAGGAAGACAGTTCAAGTTTCAAGGGAAAGTAGTTTCAAAGGAAAGCGGTTCAAACTCAGCAATCAGGCGCCCACCTGGAGAACAAGGAAAAAAGCTCAAGTTTCAGGGAAAAGCAGTTTGGGTTTCAGCAATCAGGCGCCCACCTGGAGAAAAAGGGAAAATTGTTCAAGTTTTAGGGGAAAATAGTTTCAAGTAACAAGAGAAGACGGTTCAAGTTCAGCAATCAAGCGCCCACCTGGAGAACAAGGGAAGATAGTTCAAGTTTCGAAGGAAAGTAGTTTCAAAGAAAAGCAGTTCAAGTTTTAGCAATCAGGCGCTCAACTGGAAAACAAGGGAAGACAATTCAAGTTTCAAAGGAAAGCAGTTCGAGTTCATCAATCAGGCGCCAACCTGGAGAACAAGGGAAAATAGTTCAAGTTTCAAAAGAAAGCAGTTAAAGTTTTGGCAATCAGGCGCCCACCTGGAGAGCAAGGGAATACAGTTAAAGTTTTGGCAATCAGATGCCCACCTAGAGAGCAAGGGAATTTAGTTAATGTATTGGCAATCAGGTGCCCACCTGGAGAGCAAGGGAATACAATTAAACTTTTGGCAATCAGGCGCCTACCTGGAGAGTAAGGGAATACATTTCAAGTTTTGGCAATCAGGCGCCCACCTGGAGAGCAAGGGAATACAGTTAAAGTTTTGGCAATCAGGCGCCCACCTGGAGAGCAGGGGAATACAGTTAAAGTTTTGGCAATCAGGCGCCCACCTGGAGAGCAAGGGAATACAATTAAACTTTTGGGCGCCCACCTGGAGAGCAAGGGAATACAGTTAAAGTTTTGGCAATCAGGCGCCCACCTGGAGAGCAAGAGAATACAATTAAACTTTTGGCAATCAGGCGCCCACCTGGAGAGCAAGGGAATACAGTTAAAGTTTGGCAATCAGGCGCCCACCTGGAGAGCAAGGTAATACAGTTCAAGTTTTGGCAATCAAGCACCCACCTAGAGAATAAGGAAAGCAGTTCAAGTTTCAAAGGAAGACAACACAGGTTTCAAGGGAAAACATTTTAAGGTAATAAAGGGAATACAATTCATGTTTTGGTAATCAGGCGCCCGCCTGGAGAACAAGGGAATACAGTTCAAATGTTAGCAATCAGGCGCCACCTGGAGAATAAAGGAATTCATTTCAGAATGCAATTCAAGTCAGTAACAAAAGAAGCTCGCGGCAAGAATGCGAGTCAACAGTCCGAGATGATCAACAGAAGTTAGTCATAATCCAAAATAAAAAAGAAAGGCGAGAAGTGAATCCAAATGCAGAAGTTGATGAAAGATGTGAGCTGCTCAAGACATGACTGAAGTCACAGGCATGGTGTATCCGGTTTTGATCTGAAAAGCTGAAGAAAAATGAACTAGCACCTGCAACTAGCAAGCGTCATGGTTCAAATCCAAAGTCTGCATGAAGAACCATTCAAGACTCAAGATCAAGTTTCAGAAGACTTATAAATAAGAATCTTGTAACTCATAGTTGACAAGCTTAGTAAGTCTTTTTCATTTTGATGTAATAATAGGACCATGGACCGGAACCCCGATGGAATGACACCTCGATCGGCTCTCCACCTTGGTACTCCATCACTATTCCTACCTCTCAACTACACGTGGCATGATTTCCTTATATCCAAGGATATGTAGGCAGCTCAAATACCAGGGCTCGGTCACCTTCTCATTCCTCTTAGTTTTTGATATCCTTAAATAAGGGTCGGGTCAAAAAACCTGTCTAGTCATTCTTTGTCTGAAAACACTTCATGTTCCCAGTCAAAGAGGGGCAACCGTAGACATGTGATTTTTGACCCTCCCCAAGATTTTTTATATTTTAGCATGTAAATACTTAGTTTAGGTCTAATATAATTATTTCAATTAATTTTGACTCTTTTACTTTGTTTTATCACAAAAATTGAAAATTACAGAAATAGTTTCATTAATATTTTGTAGTCATTTTTAATCTTGAAAAAATACAAAAAAAATAGTTTAATTTTTAGGTTTATCTTTAATAGTTTATTTTAATTATTAAGGAGTTGTCTTACATTTTTATAAATGCTTTATACTATTTTAAATAAGGAAAACTTAGGCCCTTAGTTAATGAAATCCAGATTTTCTAAGAAGCCCAATTGTGAGTTAATTCAAGATAATTTTAGCTCAATTTTGGACAAGAAGATGGCCGAATTTCGGACTAACCCTTGAACCCAAACCCCCCATTGTCCCAAAATTAACCCTTAGCCCAACACCCCTTCCCTTCAATTGAACCCTGGACATATACACATAAAGAGACAAGCTGAAAAACACAAAAAAAAAAAAAAGAGACCTAAGAAAGAAGATCCGTCGCTAAGGACCAAACCCCCCTCCCCTTTTTCAGCATTTGAACGAGCAGCGACCCCTTACAGGAAAAACCATCAACCGCTTTTCAGGAGAAAAAAACCAGAAAAACCTATTGAACCTCGTTCATCTCTAACCTTCAAACATTAACGACAACCTTCACACCCCAAAACACCTATTTTTTGTTTTAGTCGTTCCTGTTTTTGCATCAGCAACCCATGATCTCCTCCCTAGACCACGCCGGCGGCCATGCTCTCCCTAATCTCCATCTCAAATGCCAGAGATTTGATGGTGGTGAATGTCGTTCAGATTTGACCAGAAACGCATAGCTCCAACGACCATCCGTTAAATCCGACGAGCTCAGCCAAAATCGGCGAAGTCTACTGCTCTTCTTTCTCCGTCGTTTCTTTCCCTTCTCTGTTACTGCTGCTCTGGAAGGTGATAGATCCGGCGAGAGTCCGGCGAGTTTCGAGGTCTGGTCGTAGTTCCGTTCGAGGTTTCCGATGAAGCTTTGGTTCTACTGTTCGAGAACATCATTTGGTTAGTGTTTCAGGAATTATTACAACTGTAAAGGTTTATTTTTATTGTTAAATTCAAATCTTTATTTTGCACTTTATTTGCTTTGAGATTATGTCTTATCTGAAGTAAACTATAGTAAATATATTTGAGTACTATTAGTAGTATAATATAGTACTGTAGTGATTTTGTTTCCTTCATTTAACTTTGTCTGCTATGAGTTATTTGTTTGTGGTTTGATGAAGTAACAGATTGTCGTGGTCTTTGCTTATTTTAAATATTTTGTGACCATTAATTTAGTATTTGATTGTTTGAATTCTCAAGGATTAAGGACACAGGTTGATTGCTTAAGAGTTGATTCTGGAAGAAATATTTACCTATTTGTTTTAATGAAGACCATGTTGTGTTTCTTGTTAAGTTACAGTCCTCACTTAGCAATTTAATTTAGGAAAGGATTTTTTTAGCATTCATGAATTGTTCCCCTGTTGTTTTGTTATAGTGTTTCTTGTTTATTTTCGTGATTATGTACACGTTCGCGTGACATGATTACGGTTTCTAAAATGAATATCCGTAGAAAACCCTTTAGGCGCACGTTTAAAATACAATTGTGATTGTGTACACGTTCGCATGACATGATTACAATTTTAAAAATCAATTCGGAATATGCGTTCGCGCAACTTCGAACAAACCTTCTTAATAATAAAATGGTTGCTAATAGACCGCTAATTTAATTCATATAGTCCGAGGTGTGACATCCAGAATTTAATCATACATGGCCCTCGTATTAATTTAGATATAAAAATGACAATTGTTCGTAGTTTGCTTTAGGCACGTATAACATACTATCGTGGTTGTGGACACGTTCGCGTGACATGATTACGATTTCTTAAAAATAAAACCGGAGTATGCGTTCGCGCAATGTCGGCCAAATTTTCTTAATAGTAATAAAGCGTTATTAATTGTGGACACGTTCGCGTGACATGATTTTTTAACGCGCCAAAACAAATTGGTACACGTGCGCGTGACCCGTTTTAAGATAATTTCTTAATTAAAAGAGGCAAATGCACATAGGTTTTAAAATGAGTAATTAGACAATTTAATAAGCCAAGTATGATCAAAGCGACCATGCTAAAACCACGGAACTTGGGAATGCCTAACCCCTTCTCCCGGGTTAACAGAATTCCTTACCCAGATTTCTGTGTTCGCGGACATTAATATAGAGTCAAATTTTCTCGATTTGGGATTTTAAACCGGTGACTTGGGACACCATAAATTTATCCAAGTGGCGACTCTGATCTTATAATAATCCCATTTTGATTGTCACTTAAATTAAAAAAAGTCCCTTAATACCCTTCCGGGGTAGTAAAAAGGAGGTGTGACAGGGCTCTGTCATGATCAAAGTCCGATAAGTAAATCCACACCTGTATGTGAAAATTAAGACTAAATAAAGTTAAAGACCTAAAACGCTATGTGAGACAGTAACCCTTCCTGTTAGACACATGCAAGACATGATTATGACTATTTTTCTAAAATTAACCTATGTGGCTAACAGTGGCTAAAATGCAAAATTTCGTTAAGTCCCCGCAAAGATAAAAACCTAAGATTTACTAGGAAGACCGGAACCTATGTGGTTTGCCTACTTATCACGCCCCGAAAGACGAGAATCAGGTATGCGTAGTTCGGGCAGACTGAATACGGACGAGAAAAAAAACTAATTTAGAAAAAATATATTTTTTGTCTTTTTTTGGAAAATGATGAAACATGTAAACTCTTTTGGATTTTCTTTTTTTTTTTTGATTTTTTTCGAAAATGATGGGAAAGTGCAAAATCTTTTTGGATTTTTCATGTTTTTTTTTGTCTTTTTCTTAAGAAAACATAACTGGGCCTTATTTTCACACTTAACCCTCTTTGTTTCCCTCAACTATCATTGGTCCGCCAAATGATCCTTTTACCCTTGAAGATTGCAACATGTAACACATAGGATGCATCAGGATGGTCTGTTATTTTTGGGTACACCTGTCCTAGACGAACCCAACCCCTGTGTTGAGTCCCCAAAGTCAAATGCACATGATGCAAACAAACGTGCCTACTAGGGATCCGGCATGAGGTTATGTTATTCTAAGTTTAAATCAGGGGTTGTGTTCTTGACCTAGCTTACTCGAGCGGAATACTCGAGCCGAAGAGGGGGCAACGTACTGAGAGCACTAAAGTCTACCCAGACTTATTGTTGGCCCAGCCTCATTCTATTTGGTATAACTTCTATAGAAAAAGTGGGCCACACAAACGTGTGCGCCGTTTTTATTTTTGAATACTCAAAAGGGAGGCGTAAGAAGGCATTTTAGTACAATTTAAACAATATCGAAATGATAAATAAACATCAATTAGCACATTAGGTTCACAAATACAGTAATATCAACAAACAATAAAGCTAAGCATAGATCATATTAACAAGCTCAAATTCTTGAACCCTGAAGCAGAAGTTCTGGGTTCTTGTCCCCAACAGAATCGCCAGAGATGTCACACCTCCTTTTTCCCTCCCCGAAAGGGATATAAGGGAGTTTTTTCCAATTTAAGTGACAATCGAAACGTGATTATTTAAATTAAAATCAGAGTTTCCACTTGGAATAATTTATGGTATCCCAAGTCACCGCTTAAAATCCCAAATCGAGGAAGTTGACTCTATTTAAGGTCTACGAACACAAAAATCTGGGTAAAGAATTATGTTACCCCGGAAGAAGGTGTTAGGCATTCCCCGGGTTTCGTAGTTTTAGCATGGTCACTTTGATCATACTTGGCTTAATCAAATTGTCTAATTACTTACTTTTAGAACCTATGTGCATTTCCCTTTTTAATTGAAAAATTATCTTGAAAACAGGTCATGCGTACGTGTACCATTTGTTTGGTGCGTCAAAAAATCATGTCACGTGTATGTGTCCACAATTAATAATGCTTTATTATTATTAAGAAAAGTTTGGCCAAAGTTGCGCGAACGCATACTCTGGTTTTGTTTTTAGAATCGTAATTATGTCACGCGAACGTGTACACAATCACGATGATATATTAGACGGGCATAAAGAAACTACGAGCATTTGTCATTTTTATATCTAGGTGATGAAATAATATGAGGGTCATGAATGATTAAATTGTGGATGACATACCTCGGACTATATAAACTAAATTTAAATTGGCGGCCTATTAAAATAATTTTATTATTAAGAAAGTTTGACCGAAGTTGCGAGAACACATACTCCGAATTGGTTTTAGAATCGAGATTATGTCACGCGAACGTGTACACAATCACAATTGTATTTTTTAACACGTGCTTAATGGCTTTTCTACGAGTAATATAACAAGATAAAATGGTCGTCTATGACAAAATCATTATTAAATCACATTCACCATTAAATCATCATCTATGACAAAATCATTCTTCAAAATAGAGATAAAAGATAAGAAAAAGTCATTTATAAGTGGAGCGTTAAATCAGTTAAGCATTTTAAATGCAGAGCAATTTCCTAAAATTTAGGAACACGGGTGGGATAACTGTTGCATGTTTTATTATGAATGTAAACATGTAACTGCTAGAAATGTTAATCAAGTGCTACTGCTATGACATTGTAAAATCTTTTAAATATTGGATAATTAAGTTTTTTCCTCTTAATATTAAGTACAAACTCAAAAATGAGTAACTTTAAATTTCACTCCAAACCCACAGCCTTACACTTTTAAAACAACTGAATAATCAATCCAAAAATAAGTTTTCCTGATGGAATCTCTTATTTCATTACAAGCTAAATCACGTTTTGGTTGAATCAGTAATACAAGAACAATGCTAGTTGTCCTACATTAAATCATGCGCAGAACAAAAGATAACATTCATATTGCTACTTTCATGTAATTAACGAATCCGGCAACAAAACTCGAGCAAATTTCACCCAAAGACCAAAAGATATCACAAATAATCATGGAAATTAAATGAATCTACCATTCAAACACATATGTGACAGAACCAATCGGTAAAATATTGAAGATACAAATGGATCTCAAGTCTGTACCAGAACCATTTTCAATCACATGAAATCTCCCTTTAACAGTTGAATCAAGAGGCAACACCTCAAGGTCAGGGTAGAGGTTTTTGGTCTATGATTCGGGCATAGGCTTGAAGGAGGCGACTGCTTAGAGACTTCGATGGTAGGCCTGAGTAGAAGTACCTAGATCTGTAGATGAAAAACATGCACAGAAGAGACATGAGTACACCACAACGGTAATCAGTAAGTGCCAAGCCTAACCTCGGTTGGGTAGTGACGAGGAAGGTCAGGGCCCTACTGAGATTAAATAAATATAGAGATGATAAGATAAGATAAGCAGTACAATTGAGAATCTACACAGTATAATAAGAGTACAATAATGTAAATAGAGATGAAGGTAAACCACAAGGAAGTAACCGGGGATCTCACAGTATCCCGAGGATCTCTTAGTACCCTAATATATGCGAGGGATCTCTTGGTATCCCGAGGATCTCTCAGTACCCTCAATATATGCTAGGGATCTCTTGGTATCCTCAATATATGCTAGGGATCTCTTGGTATCCTCAATATACGTGTCAGAGATCTCTTGGTATCCCGCACCTCAATCCAGATCATAAATACATACAGGGGATCTCCTGGGATGTCGTCCCGTAGTCCCAAATTAAAAACACATAGAAGCAACACAAGAATACTCAATTAAATGCAAAATTTCGTACCAAGTAAACAATTAATTCTAGCTAACATGCTTCACGTAATGCAATTAAGGCAGTTTAAGCAAATAGACAATTAAATCAACTAAACATGCTTTTCTAAACTACAACAGGCTAAATTCTCAAGTAGAATAAAGCAGGAAAAAAGAACTCAATTGAAATACTTAAAGTAAAATCGGATTTTTCAAGAATTAGCTCAAGTATGCACTCTTCACCTCACGTACAGGGTATTTCAATTACCAAATATATAATATCCTAAGGGAAAGGTCCCCCACACAAGGTTAGACAAGCCACTTACCTCGAATCGGCTCTAAGTCAACCCGAAACCACGCTTTTGTCACGAGTACTCGACTCCAAATGGCCCAAATCTATTCAATTCAATTGCATAATATAAATAACACTTCAAGTAACTGATTCTACAATTAAAGTCTAAGCTACTACACGAAATTATATAAAATGACCAAAATGCCCCTCGGGCCTACATCTCGGAATTTGGTGAAATTTACATTTTCAGAAATCTCGTACTCTCACGAGTCTATTCATAACAAGAATACTAAAATCGGAGTCCAAATGGACCCTCAAATCCTCAATTAAAGGCCTCTTAAACTCAAGCCTTAATTAACCATTTTTCCCTATTTCTCACCACTAATTAGGTCTTTAATCACATAAAAATGAGTTATGAAGTCAAGGATATTGCCTCCAAGAGATTCCCCTTTGCTTTCCTAAAAAATCTCTCTCAAAAGCTTCAAACCCGGATAAAAATGGTGAAAGAATCCCTCAAATTCGCGAAGGCAACTATTTTTATGTGCTGCCCAGCGATTTCCGCATTTGCGATGCGGTCCCGCTTTTGCGGAGACTTAGTTGCATCTGTGACTTTTCATTAAATGACCAATTTCTGCACCTGCGGTCACCAACTCGCAGGTGCGATTCCGCTTCTGCGGAAATATCCCTCGCATCTGCGGAACCTGCTAACCTCTCTCAACACTACAAGAAAAATGACCTTTAAGAAAGGGAAATATGGTCCCTAAAGATCCAAATCTGATCCTAATAAACCAATTGTGACGGGAAAAATTGGTCGCAACCCGTCGTAATAGCTTCCGCCGCTAAAGGTCAATAACGACGGGTTCGAAAATCTGGTTGTTAAATATTTTTAGAGACGGATAAAAAATCTATTCGTTAAATGCTTTTAGAGACTACATATCTCGTCCCAGTATATAATTAATATATTATTAAAATTATATATTTTCCCGTCGTAAAACAGTTTTAGCGACCACCTTTCTCCTCCCTATTAGACGATAAATATATTATGGAGAATATATATTTTCCGGTCAATAACAGTTTTAGCGACCAAGCTTTAACCGGTCATAACTCATCTTTTTGAGACGAGCAGCACTGGTCCCTATTTAAAATAATTGTAGTAACTTTAGCGACCATATTTCTGATCTCTGTATTATTAACCACAAGTAGTCCTAAAACTCGATGTCACAAAAAGTTATTTTTATCAATAAATATCAAATTTCTATTGAAAAATGTAGATATAAAAAGGTAATAAGGTTATTAATTACAATATTAAACATCCAATGATGTTAGTTTCAACATTTGCTCAACGCCTTAACAAAAAAACTTAGCTAGTATTCCGAGCTAGACTATGATATCAAGTTTTACATAACATTCTTAGCAAAATAATAATGAGCTTATGTATCTTCCAAACTTGCATCTTACTTGTAGCTTCAATCTTCAAAACCTGCAAGTACAATGAAAAGACGATAAATAACTATTGGTAAAATAATATATATAAATTTATATATGTGTATCTTAGAATATATGTGTATTTTACAATGTATACTGAAAACACAAGCTCTGGGAGTAAATTTATACTAGTTAGAAACTAAGAGAGTCGAACTCCATTCACATAAATCAAGTGGTAACAGGTTGACCAATTAAATCTAAGAACAAATACGAATATAACGAGAAAGATCAGAACACTTCACAGACAATAATAAATAAGAATCAAGGTACAAATACCAACATATGCTTAGCTGAACACCAGAAACAAGCTTATAACTTGAAAATATAGTCTATAGAAAGGTAAAAAGCTCAGATTTGGGGTAAGGTTGTGTACATATCACTCTCCCTAGACCCTACATGTGGAAAATTACTGGGCTATTGTTGTTGTTTTATTGGCGCTATAAAGATTCGAGTAAAGCTTGAAGAAAATATGGAATGCAAACCCTATGTGCATTTGGTGGTTCATATGGAAAGACAAAAGTTTCTTTTCTTTGGAAGATGTACTAACTCCATGCTGAAGATCAAGAGTAATTGTATTCTCTTATTGTAGTTTTGGTGTAGGAAGGAATATGTAGGAGGCTAAAACATCACTAATTGATTTTAGTGGTTCTTTCCACCGCTAAAAAAGTATACTTTTGCTTTTCAGATATACAAGATTCTTAGTGCTGGTGTCAATAAAAGTGTTCTTTTACTGTTCGAGAAAAAAAGTTCTAGGCTTTACTTCAAATGGTAATTAATCAAAATATTGGTTGAGTTAATGCATCACAAGAACTAATATGCAAGCAACAAAAATGACAATGTTGGGACCCTGCAATAACTTAATGTAAAGAGTTAAAGAAAAATAGAAATGTGATGCAGCTTATAGTGTCATTAAAATTTGAATGAAGTTTCAAGTATTGTGTAGAAAAATAAGTAACATTGGCTGAATAATAGATATAATAACATGTAAATACTTTAAAAATTCATGAGCCTTTCCATGACAAACTTAAGAACTTTAGGAGCATCAATAGTTACTGCCACTTTGACTGAGTGTTTGTCAGACTATTCACTTGCTTCAGCAAACCTTGTAAATCCAATAGCAGATGTAGTAGGTAAAGGATGAGATAAAATTCTTTACCTAACCAAAGCCTTTGAGCCTTTTCAAAATTCGAAAATGAGCAAACCTTTTGATTATCTAAGGAGAAGCACCGATAATAGCTAAACTCCAAAACGCACTCCAAAAAGGAGAAGAAGAAATTTTCAAGTGCTTAGAAAGGTTAAATCAAATGTAAGAGGAAGTAGTAAAAGAATAAAAAGGTATTTAATACATCAATAGACACTATTGAACATCTTTTGTTCATCAAAGTCCTTATTTGTTGAGTCCAGGATAGCAAGACGTGGACCTTGACCTCTCACATATTAAACAGTTAAAGAGTGAGAGTTCTTCTTATTCAAGGGTATGTAAAAGGGCAAGAATACAATCAAAGAACCTTTCCACACAAAATGTAGGAGACAGGCAACACATCACTATTTATTTTCTAGGATCCAGGTGTAGATAAAATTATTTGGTCACAGGAGAATATTGAATAATTTTAGCTAAGATCAGCTTACAACTCACTTGTATCAGCACAAAAATTTGGAAACCTCTCTGGCCTCGGCCATGGAAAGAATCTCAAAAACTTGTGATACATATAAAGTAGCATGCTTCAGCTTCCTAGGTTAAAGAAAAGTAGTACTGACAGAGAACATTTTAAAGAGGACATAATGGCAAATATGCAGTAGCAGTTTCATGTGTGAAAGAGTAGTTAGACTTACACATATAATTGACTAATATAACTAAATACCTGTAACAAACATAACTAATCAACTAAATTAGCAATTTGACATCTATGATAACATAGCCACATTTCACTGTAATATACTTTCCATTATCATCACGCTCATGCAATTACACAAATAAAAAACTATTAGAAACCCAAAAGAACCACTATATTAAGAATCAGACACAGAATGCAAAAATATTGAACATGTTCTAATAAGAAAAAAACACTCTATGAATAAAAAGTTTGCAACCACACCTAACTACACCTATATTCTTCCTCGCAACAACGCATATAACACCATTATATGTGCGACTCAAAATGCACAGGTGTATTCTTAACTACAATTGTTACCTCAATAGCTGCCCGCATATGATTCAACTTTTCTTGCTTAATATCATTCCACGATGATACTCCCAAAAGACACATATTACAATCACGAACTATCCTGCCCAAGTGCCTCGAAAACAATTTGCTCTTTATTCGAACCATTCGATTGTTGTAAAAGGTTAATTTCAGCTTTTGTCCGACTTCAAGTGACGCAACTTCTTTGCACTTGTTCCTACGTCGAACTCCTTTTACCTTTGCAGGATTAGATGAACCTACAATTGTATAATTTGGTAAAAACTATAGCAACAAAATTTAGTTCAACAAATTAATAACACATGGATTCAAAATTCCATACATGTTTCAACTTTTTGGAGGTGTTGCATAGGAAATAAACTTGTAATTGGCATATTCTCTTTTTCAACCAAAGATCTAAGTCTTTGTCCACGTTCTTGTCCCTTTCTCGGTACTATTGCTCATGCTTCGGAAAAGACAAAATATGAAGACTCTGACATCAAATTGAAGGAACTCGATCCAAAATACAACTTCTCTTGCCAATTCACAGCCGATTTGATTGCAATGAATTCAGCAGATTTCATTATCACAAGCACATATCAAGCAAAAGCTAGAAGGTAAGAATTGGAACTACGAAAGCGGAGAGCTAATAATTAGGCACTCATATATATTTCAACATCACTCTTCCACAACCATGGAATACACACCACTACTCAGTAAATATATTTGCTCAAAAGTTTGCAAATTTATGAATCTCATTTTTTAATACTTCAACATATGCAGCAAAGATAAAAAATTATTGATATACAATTGTTCCCTTTTTTGAGAACTATCCACAAAGACAAATAACTTCATGGAATATATCAGCTTCCATACAGAACTTAACGTTAAACTTTTAGACAACTAAGATGAGGAAGTAAAACTTACAAGCAGCTGGTGAACTTTTAGCCATTCAAGAAATAATTAGCTTTTTCAAAAAATACGTGTAACGACCCGACCGGTCGTTTTGAGCTTTTGCATTTCGCTCCCCGTGTAATGCAATATGACTTATGTAAATTGTTGGTGCTGGGGTTCAGGTTAATCAGAATTTAATTTGGAAGAACAGTCTCAGTTGAAAACTTAAAATTTGAAAGGTTTGACCAATATTTGACTTGTTTGTATATGATCTAGGATTGGAATTTTTATGATTTGGTTAGCTCAGTTAGGTGATTTGGGACTTAGGAGCGTGATCGGAATGCATTTTGGAAGTCCGTGGAAGGTTTAGGCTTGGATCGGTGATATTGAGATTTCGACGCTTTCTGGTTGATAGGTGAGATTTTGATATAGGGGTCGAAATAGAATTTCGAGAGTTGCAGTAGTTTTGTTGTGTCATTTGGGATGTGTGAGTAAAATTTCAGGTCATTCAGACGAGATTTAATAGACTTTTTGATCGAAAGCATAATTTAAGAGTTCTTGGAGTTCTTAGGCTTGAATCCTATGTTAAAAAGTGATTTGATGTTGTTGTGAGCATTCCGAAGTTTTGAACAAGTTTGAACGATGTCATGGGATGTGTTGGTACAATTAGTTTGAAGTTCCGGGAGTTCCAGGTAGGTTCCGGGATGTTTCAGGCCAAAAATCATAGCTGTAGCAGGTCCAGAAGGGTTGCAGGCCTCGGAACTCACCCGCGCCGTCTGCACAAAAAGAAGTGCGGCTGCGGTATGTGCTATGCGGACCGCACAAAAATAAGTGCGGCGTCATGCAGACCGCACAAAATGGTGTGCGGCCGCGGTGGGGAACGATTCGCTGGTCCTACTTCGGAAGCTCATATATTTTGATCTACAAGGAATTTCGAGATAAATTAAAAATGAAAGTTGTAGCGCTTCATGTCTAGTTTCCAGAAAGGTAAGATATCGCAATTTAGACATCTGTAGAAAACGTTATGGCCAAAATATTAAAGCCTGTCACTGCAGAGGAAGGCCTATGCGACCGCGGTTGTTTTTGCGTGGACCGCACTGGCTTGTGCGGACCACGATCGATTTGGTGCGGTCTGTAGAGGTGGAAATCTATGGAGTACTCTATAAATACGAGGTTTTGGGTTTTATTTGATATTTTGACCTAGAGATCTCGGATTTTGGCAATTTTTCGAAGGTTTTTCAAGAAATTCATTGGGGTAAGTGATTCTAACTCAGATTTGGCTAGAGTACATGAATCTATCATTGAATTCATCATTTAATCCGTGATTTGGGATGGAATTTGGGAAGAAAATTGTGAAATCTTTCCAAAAACATAAAATGATGATTTGAAGAACCAAATGGTATCAGAATTGGATAATTTTGGTATGGTTAGACTCGTGAGGGTATGAGGATTCTGAAAATGTAAATTTTACCCGATTCCAAGACGTGGGCCCGGGGATCAGGTTTTGGTAATTTCAGTAATCGTGCCCTTTGTTGATTGTTTTTGCTTGGGCTTTGTTTCCTTAGCATATTGTGATGTATTCGTTCTGTGTTTGGATAGATTCGATGCTCGTGGAGGCCGATTTGAGGGGCAAAGGCGTAGCGAGCTATAGATTTAGCCGGTTCTAGGTGAGTAATGATTATAAATGATGTCCTGAGGGTTTGAAACCCCGGAATGCACATCGTAGTGCTATATTGAGGCAAGATACGCACTGGATGATGAGCGTAGGGTCTTTTACTACTGGGTATTTTGAATTGGTCCATATAGATTGATGATTTTACCACGTATTTGACTGAAATTCACTTGTTATCATCATGATTTGTGCTGATTGCCATATTTGGGCTTCGTGCCAACTATTTGAACCCTTCGGGGATTTTTATCACTGTTTCCTCACTACTTGACTTATTATTGGAACTCAGTCTTGTTGATATCTACTGTTTTACAAACTCAACCACTTTTACTCAGATTTGAAACTTAAATGATATTTACATCATGTTTTGGGTTGAGAACTACTATTTTACTAAAGCCCAAGGGGCTTGTGATAGTTTTTGGACTGAGTGAGGCCGAGGGCCATAAGTGAGGATATGCTGAGTGATATTAGGCCGAGGGCCTGATATACTTTATATGCCACGAGGTGGCTTGAGTGATGTGAGGCCGAGTGCCGAGTGATGATGCCACGAGGTGGCTTGATATAGCGCTTGGGCCGTAAGGGGTCCCTCTGGATTCTACACACCCATAGTGAGCGCGGATACCCATTATGATCTGAGAGTGAGCCCGAGGGGCTGATACTGTTCTAAGTGATTGATACTGAGCCTGAGGGGCTGATACTGTACTGAGAGTGAGCCTGAGGGGCTGATACTGTTCTGAGTGATTGATACTGAGCCCGAGGGCTGATACTGTTCTAAGAGTGAGCTCGAGGAGCTGATACTGATCTGAGTGATTGATACTGTGCCCGAGGGGTGGATTTCTACTTGTTATTTACCTTTTAAATTACCTGTTTTACTTGTTTTAAAAAGGGATATCATTTGATTTATTCACTAATTTACTGCTTTAAGTGATTTTACTGCTTGATATGGAATTGCTTTATGCCTTTACGTGTTTTCATACTTTCAGCCATTATTTATAATTGTTACTCACTGAGTCGGAGTACTCACATTACTCCTTGCACCATGTGTGCAGATTTAGGCATCGTAGAGTCCGCTCCTAAGTGCTGATTCTCCCAGTCTAGGTAGTGATTCAGAGACTACGAGGTAGTTGTTGGTGTTCGCAGCCCCGTGCCTCCCTTATCTTATCATTTTTATGTTTGTTAGAACTATTGTATCGGATTTAGTTTTTAGTGGACTTGTATCCGGATTTCTTAGTTGCTCATGACTTGTGACACCCCGATTTGGGCTGTGTCGGAATGGTTCTTACTGAGGTTATCGTTAATTCCACAAATTATGGATATTATATCATGCTTTAGAACTATTTATGATATTTAACTATTTAAAAGAGGTGTTCTATTTGGTCTGGTTGGCCTTGTCTTCACGAGAGGCGCCATCACGACCGGGTTCGGGAATTGGGTCGTGACAAGTTGGTATTAGAGCCTAGGTTACATAGGTCTCACGAGTCATGAGCAGGTTTAGTCGAGTCTCGCGGATCGGTACAGAGACGTTTGTATTTATCCTCGAAAGGCTGTAGTTCCTTTAGGAAAACTTCACATTTTTGAATTCTAATCGTGCGTCCTTGATTCAGTTTGAATAGTAACTCTTGGATTCCTTCCACGCGTTTGTATGCGCACATGAGCGCTTAGTATCAGATATGCCTCGATGTCTTGTGATTCCCTGATCGAGGGGCGAGATGTGATCTCTGTGAGTTGATGTTAGGCCAGTCTAGAGGACTTGAGGTTAGATCTTTGCCTATAGCTTGAGCACCGAGGTGCTGATTGTGTGAGCAAGTATTTTTGAACGTATATGTTCAGTATTGTCCCTACTAGTGGAAGTGATGGCTGGATAACTATGTGATGAGTATGCTAATACTGCGAGATGTATCCATATGATTTGGAGGCGACGAGAAAGGTCTGCTAGAGTATAGAAGAACTATTAGGTGCTTGAATTCCATCTTGATTCGAGGTATAGCCCCGAGTTATGGGTGTGTGAAGGATCTTTTCATGTTTCCCAGTTATGAGTGAAGTAAATTTCATGTTGCGGTATGAGTTCAGACTCAGGAAGACTAAGTGACTGTGTACATTTTATGATGGTGGAAGGTATATAAAAATGTTAGTTAGAGGCAAAGCAGGTGGGTTGTCTCCTGCGAAATATTCTGAGGCTGTACGATCCTTATGTGTCTGTTAGAAGATCTCATTTGCGAGTGAAGGATATGTGTTTCAATTTAAATTAGGTCGCTTAGAGAGTGGGTATAACTGTTGCAAGAGTGGAATGCGAGATTTGCAGAAGAGTTAAAATTCTAGATGATCTGTGTTTTCACAGGCTTATAAAAGATTTGAGTTTAATCTCACTATGGTATCATGGCATTAATAGAGTATAATCGTTATGAGTTATTGAGTGTGTGCTGATCAATGGTTTCTAGCCAAGTGGGGGAGCCTGCTATTGATTAGGCGATTGAACGGTTAGGTGCTATATTGGTTCCAGTTTGAGGCGTGCTGGTAAATTAGTTATGGCTTGCAGAAATTGAGATCGAGGATGGCTCGAGTAAAGGAAAATTTTGACGAAGATTATATTATGCTTCATAGGTGTGTGAGATTCATAGGATGTCTTGAGTTGTTATTGGCAAGAATGCTCGATGCATAGAGCATGAAGTTGCTTGGTTGTATTGGAATGAGGTTACATTTTGCGGTGTCGGAGTGCCAATGAGGCACGGGTTGTTCGGTTCATTTGATCAGACTAATTGCAGTTTGAATAAAGTGAATAACTCTCGAGAATGGTTCTAATGTGTTCAAGATTCTATATGTAGCAATTGGGTATTTTAAAGTTGTATATGTGGTTAGGAATTGAGTTTTCATTTGGAAGATGTCAAGACTTGTGGTACTTTCTACATTAACTATGGGATTCTATATATCAATATTAGGAAGGTAATGGTTCCAGATTCGCAGGAAGTCCTTTCGGGGTAGGTATTTTGAACGTGGTGATTTCAAAAACATTTAAGAGAGTACTCAGCGGCTCATGAGCCTTAGACAGTGTGGTTTCATGCTTGGGTCTCGCGTGGTGAGTCTAGGTTGAGGAATTGTGGTGTTGTAGCAAGAAGAAGTGTCAAGCTAACGGTAGATCAGAAGGAAACTCGAATAGATGGGATAGCGTGGTAGTAGGCCAGATCGGTATGGTAAGAATACAATTAGTTCCTTGGGTGTTTTCAAGGTAACGAGTCTCTGCAGGTGTTTCGCGACAATTCTTTTGGGTTTTAGTGACATGCGTAGCTCAGTTAAGTTAGAAGGATTCAATCCTGATGAGTTAGTGTTATGCAAAAGGAATTCGGTGAGTTCTAGATGGTTTCTACCACAGTTAGAGAGGTATATTTTTCCTATTGGCGTGAGGATCATGGGATGCATAGTGATTTCCTTCTAGATGGGATCAATGGAAAGTTCTTGACTAGTGGAGTACGTAGATGTTTGTGGCTCAGAAGGTAGATGAAGTTCTCATGTTATCCTAGGATGGTATGGTATATGCGGTGTGTTGTGGAGGATTGAGATTTGCGTGTGTAAGGTTACAGTTGAGTCTTGAACGGAAAATCATAAAATTCTTAGGTAGCACGAGCAGTTTTAGATGATTAGAGAAATGAGCTTCAGATGATTAGGGTGATGATCTCCAGATGATTAAGGAAATGGTATTGCTAAATGGGAGTGATTTGACGAGGGTATATGTTTCAGAAGAGGCAATGTGATTAAGTTGATGGTGCTTCGGTAGAATTGCGGTGCTTTCTTGTTAGATCGACTGTTGACATTCAAGCTATGTTGTGGTTGTAAGTCGTGTGTATCGGCATTGTTTAGTGACTATCGGTGTTTGGAGACCTGAGCGGATCTTTTGTGCTTGGCATGTTAGATTCTGGATGGGATACTAGGTTCAAACTGGTTGTCTCCGTGTTGTGTCATTCTGGACTATTGCGCTAAGGTGGCACTGTTGGCTATGCCGGAAATGCCACGGATTGAGTGACGAGGTCCGTAGGATTATGCCCTAGTGGAGTGGTTTTATATTTCGAAGGCCCAGTAGATGGCTGGGAAGGATTGTCTTTCTTATTTGGGCTTTCGTGATGGATGTCAGTGTAGAGGCTTCTACCATTGATTCAGTTCCGGTAGTGAGGACTTTTCGGATGTGTTTCTTGTGGTCAGGCATGTCGCCGGGCAGGGTTGTTGATTTCGGTATTGATTTGATGTCGGGCACCATATCGTATGGCACCGACAGAGTTAAAGGGGTGGAATGAGTAGATTCACCTTGATAAGGAGTTTGTTGGCAGGCCAATATAGATGCGTGTTCTAATTTGAGTCGGCTTGGTTGGCTCCGAATTGTACTATTGAGTGATGTGTTGATTCGAGTGTTATTGAGCTTAGTAGTAATCAGGGGAGATCAATGAGTTACCTTTCTGTGTTGCGAGATGTTATGATTTGTTGGTTATGGGCACATATGCTGCGGTTCTATTGGGGTTTCATAGTGGAAGTCGAGCGGGAAGAGTGATTGGGTGTTGCTCAGTGAATGGCGTATCAGTTATGTCCTTTCGGGTTAGTATGGTGTATGTTATTTGATTCAGTGTGGGTATGATGATTTGTTTTGGTTCCAGACATCAAATTGTGCGTGGTTGTCGATTTCGAGAAATGTGACTAATGTGGTTCATGTGGAGCAGTGTTAGATATGATCGCACATCGCAGTGAAGTTATGTGGAGGTATGACCTTGCAGGTTAGATTCATGTGTTCTTTTCCT
The DNA here is from genome assembly GCF_000393655.2 of Nicotiana sylvestris. Lineage (NCBI taxonomy): Eukaryota > Viridiplantae > Streptophyta > Magnoliopsida > Solanales > Solanaceae > Nicotiana > Nicotiana sylvestris. Next base: position 136,573,513 of record NC_091067.1, read on the forward strand.
ATGATGTGAGATGGGTTCTTAGCATTGTGTTGTGGTGGTACTAGTGAACTTGAGGTTCAACTCTTTCATTTGAGTCATTTTCATGATTTGAGTATGTTCGGACTATTGCGTATTGATGCGTGTATTATGCAAGTTGTGGATTAGGCCTGTATGGATATGTCACGTCACCAAAATCATGTGTTGGATTAGAGGAGATCGTTGGGATCATTAATAAATGCGAACAAATGCGATTTTAGCATTTTGGAAGGATAATATCGAGGTTCGGGTTGGAGATTTGCTATGGTATTTGCCAAGAAGTGGCTTCATGAATGGTTGATCTAAGAGATGGTTATGGTTTATTGCGTGTTTCATTGATCGTTGGCAGTATATGAAAGTGTTGGAATGAGACTTTAGTTGATAGGAGGTTTTCTACCGGTATTCGGTTGTTGTGGGCAGCTGCTGTGAATAGAAGTTATCGCTGCAAGTGTTGAGTTATGTGGTATATCATGTAATTGCACCGGAGATAGCATATATGGTTTGTTACAGCATGTTCGAACTTATTCACAATATAAATGTGAGATTCTGATCGTGTGGAGATTTTAGAAGAGGAAATGTGGTTCTATGGTTTATGGACTAGGATGGATTGTGAAATTTCAGTTATATTGTGTTATCGAACCTATGTAGATAGGGTGACGTGGGATCAACCCCGGGTACGTGCATGGTGAGGTTATTCAACAATTGGTTGGCTTTTGGAATAACTCTGGGCACGTTCGAGGACGAACGCATACTTAAGTGGGTGAGGATGTAACGACCCGACCGGTCGTTTTGAGCTTTTTCATTTCGCTCTCTAGTTCTCGGGCATGACTTGCCCCGTGTAATGCAATGTGACTTATGTAAATCATTGGTGCTGGGTTTCAGGTTAATCAGAATTTAATTTGCAAGAACAGTCTCAGTTGAAAGCTTAAAATTTGAAAGGTTTGACCAATATTTGACTTGTTTGTATATGATCTCAGATTGGAATTTTTATGATTTGGTTAGCTCCGTTAGGTGATTTGGGACTTAGGAGCATGATCAGAATGCTTTTTAGAAGTCTGTGGAAGGTTTAGGCTTGGATTGGCGAAATTGAGATTTCGGCGCTTTCCGGTTGATAGGTGAGATTTTGATATAGGGATCGGAATGGAATTCCGAGAGTTGTAGTAGTTTCGTTGTTTATTTGGGATGTGTGGGCAAAATTTTAGGTCATTCGGACAAGATTTGATAGACTTTTTGATCGAAAGCATAATTTAAGAGTTCTTAGGCTTGAATCATATGTTAAATTGGTGATTTGATGTTGTTGTGAGTGTTCCGAAGTTTTGAACAAGTTTGAACGATGTCATAAGATGTGTTGATACAATTGGTTTGAAGTTCCGGGAGTTCCGGGTAGGTTCCGGGATGTTTCAGGTCAAAAATCATAGTTCTAGCAGGTCCAGAAGGGTTGCAGGCCTCGGAACTCACCCACGCGGTCCACACAAAAAGAAGTGCGACTGCAGTATGTGTTGTGCAGACCGAACAAAAAGAAGTGCAGCCGTGGTAGGTGTCATGCGGACCGCACAAAATGGTGTGCGGCCGCGGTGGGGAATGATTTGCTGGTCCTAATTCGGAAGCTCATATATTTTGATCTACAAGGAATTTCGAGATGAATTAAAATCGAATGTTGTAGCCTTTCGTGTCTAGTTTCCAGAAAGGTAAAGATAACGCAATTTGGACATCTGTAATAAATGTTATGGCCAAAATACTAAAGCCTGTCACTGCAGAGGAAGGCCTGTGCGGCCGCGGTTGTTTTTGCGCGGACCGCACTGGCTTGTGCGGACCGCGGTTGATTTGGTGCGGTCCGCGGAGGTGAAAATCTGTGGGGTACTGTATAAATACGAGATTTTGGGTTTTATTTGATATTTTGACCTAGAGAGCTAGGATTTTGGCAATTTTTCGAAGGTTTTTCAAGAAATTCATCGGGGTAAGTGATTCTAACTCAGATTTGGTTAGAGTACATGAATTTATCATTGAATTCATCATTTAATCCGTGATTTGGGATGGAATTTGGGAAGAAAATTGTGAAATCTTTCAAAAACATAAAATGATGATTTAAAAGGACCAAATGGTATCGGAATTGGATAATTTTGGTATGGTTAGACTCGTGAGGGTATGAGAATTCTGAAAATATAAATTTTACCCTATTCCGAGACGTGGGCCCAAGGCTCGGGTTTTGGTAATTTCGGGAATCGTGCCCTTTGTTGATTGTTTTCGCTTGGGCTTTGTTTCCTTAGCATATTGTGACGTATTCGTTCTGATTTTGGATGGATTCGATGCTTGTGGAGGCCGATTTGAGGGGCAAAGGCGCCGCGAACTAGAGATTTAGCCGCTTCGAGGTGAGTAATGATTGTAAATGATGTCTTGAGGGTTTGAAACCCTGGATTACACTTCGTAGTGATATATTGAGGCAAGATACGCGCTGGATGATGAGTGTGGGGTCTTTTACTACTGGGGATTGTGACTTGGTCCGTCCCGATTGATGATTTTGCCGCGTATTTTGCTGAAATTCATTTGGTATCATCATAATTTGGGCGGATTGCCATATTTGGGCTTCGTGCCAACTATTTGAACCCTTCGGGGATTTTTATCACTGTTTCCTCACTGCTTGACTTATTATTGGAACTCAGTCCTGTTGATATCTACTGTTTTACAAACTTAACCACTTTTACTCAGATTTGAAACTTAAATGATACTTTTACATCATATTTTGGGTTGAGAACTATTGTTTTACTAATGCCCAAGGGGCTTGCGATGATTTTTGGACTAAGTGAGGCCGAGGTCATATGTGAGGATATGCTGAGTGATATGAGGCCGAGGGCCTGAGATACTTTATATGCCACGAGGTGGCTTGAGTGATGTGAGGCCGAGTGCCGAGTGATGTGAGTCCGAGTGCTGAGTGATGATGCCACGAGGTGGCTTGATATAGCGCTTGGGCCGTAAGGGGCCCCTCCGGAGTCTGCACACCCACAATGAGCGCGGGTACCCATTATGATCTAAGAGTGAGCCCGAGGGGCTGATACTGTTCTGAGTGATTGATACTAAGCCCGAGGGGCTGATACTATACTGAGAGTGAGCCCGAGGGGATGATACTATTCCGAGTGATTGATACTGAGCCTGAGGGGCTGATACTGTACTAAGAGTGAGCCCGAGGGGCTGATACTGATCTGAGCAATTGATACTGTGCCCGAGAGGCGGATTTCTACTTGTTATTTACCCGTTAAATTACTTGTTTTACTTGTTTAAAAAAGGGATATCATTTGATTTCTTCACTGATTTACTACTTTAAGTGATTTTACTGATTGATATGGAATTGCTTTGTGCCTTTATGTGTTTTCATACTTTCAGCCATTATTTATAATTGTTACTCACTGAGTCGGAGTACTCACATTACTCCCTGCACCATGTGTGTAGATTCAGGCATTGCAGAGTCTGCTCCTGAGTGCTGATTATCCCAGTCCAGGCAGTGATTCGGAGACTACGAGGTAGCTGTTGGTGTTCGCAGCCCCGTGCCTCCCTTATCTTATCATTTTTATGTTTGTTAGAACTATTGTATCGGATTTAGTGTTCAGTAGACTTGTATCCAGATTTCTTAGTTGCTCATGACTTGTGACACCCCGGTTTGGGCTGTGTCGGAATGGTTCTTACTGAGGTTATCATTAATTCCACAAATTTTGGATATTATATCATGCTTTAGAACTATTTATGATATTTAACTATTTAAAAGAGGCGTTCTGTTTGGTCGGCTGGCCTTGTCTTCACGAGAGGCGCCATCACGACCAGGTTCGAAAATTGGGTCGTGACAATACGCTACAAATATAAATTAACTAATTTGCCAGACACATAATTCTTCAGAGACACAATACGCGACATACATGAATAAACTTTAGAGAAATAAAATTATCAAATTATGAATCCCAACCTAATAATCTTTCCATTGATTAATTGACCTACACATGTATATTGTATCTTTTGTCATCTACCCAGCTTCTTAGGCGATTAGCATATCGAGTAGGTGGAATTCGAGAGAATATTCAATGCCATATTATCAATATTTCTACGGAAGCTTTCTTAGGCCCAATTGTTAAAATGGTATTCTTGTTTGACAATGCCAATTTTTTGTTCGATTTAATTCTCTGTAGGTGCTAATGTAATCCATGCTATAATTCACATACAGGTGAAGCTAAGTCAAATTTAAAAGTTTCCTACACGGCAAGATTCTTATTTGTGATCATGTCTAAGTTTGTCCCAACAGCTGATGGGGGTGAATAAACCTGATAGTTTTAGTATTTTGTTATTTATCAAGGAGAAGAAAAACTCAGAATGAAATTATGAAAAAGAGCAACTCAGAAAAGAGGTATACCTGAGATTGGCAAACGAGCGAGGTTGAAAACTAGGGTAGACCTGCGATTCACAAATCAACAAATTTGTAACCTTTGCTTTGAGAAAATCAAATTTTGAGAGATGGATGGAGGGAAGCAGAGAGGCGTGCGTTATTGTGGAAACTAGGGCAGATCGATGAGTTGTGTTTGTGTTTTGGGAAAACAGAGTCTTTTTAGTTTTTGGAATTTTTAATTTTAGAATATTAGTTTTGGCGTCTATTTTTTAGAAAATAATTTTTTTAACATTTCAATATTATATTTGGCGGCATTCTCTCCCGCTCATGGCCCTCAATTAGAATTTGGGACCAGTTTTTAATTTTTTCAGGGGCCAGATTTAGCACATTCGCAATAAAATACAGATTTAAGGACCACAATATAATTTCATCCCAATACATATACTTTTAGAGACGGGATTATTAACTCGTCCCTAAATGTTGGTCGCAGATATGCCTTTTTCTTGTAGTGCAATTTCGCTTCTGCGGCCTCTTAGCTGCTTCTGCGACGCCGCATCTACGGTCCCCAAACCACAGATACAAAAATACCAGAAGCAGCAAAAATACAGCAGCTGCAACATTTTCTAAATTGCCTCGTTAACCATCCGAAATCACCCCGAGGCCCCGGGGACCTCAACCAAAGGCATCAACATATCCTAAAACCTTATTCAAACTTATACCAATCTTCAAAACACCTCAAACAACATCAAAACAACCAAAACACATCGGATTCAAGCCTAAGTTTCTAAAATATTCCGAATTCGACTTTTGATAAAAAACCCAACCAAACCACGTCCGAGTGACCTGAAATTTTGCACACACATCCTAAATGACACAACAGAACTACTGCAACTCTAGGAATTCCATTCCGACACTCAGATATAAATCTTGCTATCGAACCGGAAACTTCAAAAACTCAACCTTCGGCATTTCAAGCCTAAATTGGCTAGGACCTCCAAAACACAATCTGAACAAGCTCCTAACCCCAAAATAACCCAACGGAGCTAACGGAACCATCGAATTTCCATTACGAGGCCGTCTTCACACTGTTCCAACTATAGTCAACTTTCCAACACTTAAGCTCTCATTTAGGGACTAAGTGTCCCAACACTCTCCGAAACTTAAAACCGGACATCCCAGTGAAAATAGTAGAAATAAACTTGGCAAAAGTAGTTAATAGGGGATCGGGGCATTAATTTTTAAGACGGCCGGCCGGGTCGTCACATCCTCCTACACTTAAACATTCGTTCGTCCTCGAACGAGTATAGAGACATACCTGAAGTAGTGAAAAGATGCGGGTAACAATGCACATATTTTGCTCGGTCTCCCAGGTCGTCTTCTCGACCGACTGACCCCGCCACTGAACCTTCACTAATGCAATGTTCTTTGACCTCAACTTTCTGACCTGCCTGACCAATATTTATACTGGCTCCTCAACTTAAGATAGATCCTTTTCCAATTGGACTGAACTGAAATCCAACACGTGTGACGGATCATCGTGATACCTCCGGAGCATCGAAACATAAAATACCGGATGAACTCCTGCCAAGCTGGGAGGTAAGGCAAGATCATAAGCAACCTCCCCAAGACGCCTTAATATCTCAAAAGGGCCAATAAACCTTGGACTCAACTTCCCTTTCTTCCCAAATCTCATAACACCTTTCATAGGCGAAACTCGAAGCAGACCCCGCTCTCTAACCATATACGAAACATCGCGAACCTTCTGGTCCGCGTAACTCTTCTGTCTGGACTGGGCTGTATGGAGTCTATCCTGAATCACCTTAACCTTCTCCAAAGCATCCTGAACCAAGTCGGTGCCCAATAGTCTAGCCTCGCCCGGCTCAAACCACCCCACTGGAGATCTACACCGCCTGCCATATAAAGCCTCATACGGTGCCATCTGAATGCTGGGCTGATAGGTGTTGTTATAAGCAAACTCCGCCAATGGCAAGAACTGATCCCAAGACCCTCCAACCTCAATCACACATACACGAAGCATATCCTCAAGAATCTAAATAGTGCGCTCGGACTGTCCGCCCGTCTAAGGGTGAAATGTTGTACTCAACTCCACTTGAGTACCCAACTCATGTTGAACGGCTCTCCAGAACCGTGATGTGAATTGAGTACCTCTATCTGAAATGATGGACACTGGAATACCATGCAGACGAACAATCTCCCGGATATAAATCTCTGCCAGCCGCTCTAAAGAATAAGTAGTACACACAAGAATAAAATGAGCGGACTTGGTCAGCCGATCCACAATCACCCAAATAGCATCAAACTTCCTCAAAGTCTGTGTCCAACTACAAAGTCCATGGTGATCCGCTCCCACCTCCACTCCAGAATTTCTATCTGCTGAAGCAACCCACCCTGTCTTTGGTGCTCATACTTCACCTGTTGACAGTGGAGACACCGAGCTATGAATCTAACTATATCTTTCTTCATCCGCCTCCACCAATAATGCTGCCTCAAATCCTGATACATCTTCGCGGCACCCGGATGGATGGAATACCGCGAACTATGGGCCTCCTCTAGAATCAACTCTCGCAGCCCATCAACATTGGGTACATAAATCCGACCCTGCATCCTCAATATATCATCACCAATATTCACATTTCTGACATCACCATGCTGAACCTTGTCCTTGAGGACAAACAAATAAGGGTCATCATACTACTTCTCCCTAATACAATCAAATAAGGAAGACCGAGAAACCACACAAGCTAGAACCCGACTGGGCTCCGAAAGATCCAATCTCACAAATTGGCTGGCTATGGCCTGAACATCCATTGCCAAAGGCCTCTCCGATGCTGGTAAATAAGACAAACTCCCCAAACTCTCTGCCCGATGACTCAAAGCATCAGCCACCACATTAGCCTTGCTCGAGTGGTACAAAATAGTGATATCATAGTCCTTTAGCAACTCCAACTACCTCCTCTGGTGCAAATTTAGATCCTTTTGCTTGAACAAGTGCTGTAAGCTCCGATAGTCAGTATAAATCTCAAAGGGAACACAATATAAGTAATGGCGCCAAATCTTCAAGGTGTGAATAGTGGAAACTAACTCAAGGTCATGAACAGGGTAGTTCTTCTCATGTATCTTCAATTGTCTGGACATGTAGGCAATCACCCTACCGTCCTACATCAACATCTCTCTGAGGCCAACCCTCGAGGTATCACAATAGACCGTATAAGGCCCCGAACCTGTAGGCAGTATCAAAATTGTGGCTGTGATCAAAGCTGTCTTGAGCTTCTGAATGCTCTCCTCACACTCCTCCGTCCACTGAAATAGATCACCCTTTTGGGTCAACCTGGTCATATAGGCTGCAATCGATGAAAAACCCTCTACAAAATGATGGTAGTAGCCCGCCAAACCAAGGAAACTACGGATCTTGGTAGCTGAGGATGGTCCGGGCCAACTCTGCACGGCCTCTATCTTCTTTGGATCCACCTGAATACCCCCACTCGATACCACATGGCCTAAGAATGCCACTGAATCCAACCAAAACTCACATTTCGAGAACTTAGCATATAACTTCTTCTCTCTCAAAGTCTAAAGCACAACCCTCAGGTGCTGCTCATGATCTTCCCGACTCCGGGAATACACCAGGATATCATCAATAAAGACAATAACGAACGAGTCAAGATACAGTCGAAACACACTGTGCATCAAGTGCATAAAGGGTACTGGGGCATTGGTCAGCCCAAATGACATGATAAGGAACTCGTAATGACCATACCAAGTCATGAAAGTAGTGTTCGGGATGTCTGGCTCCCGAATCTTGAATTGGTGGTAACTTGAGTGCAAATCAATCTTAGAAAATACTTGTGCGCCCTGAAGCTGGCCAAACATATCATCAATACGAGGCAAAGGATAAAGGTTCTTCACTGTAACCTTGTTCAACTGGCAATAATCAATACACATGCGCATAGAACCATACGTTTTCTTCACAAACAAGACAAAAACACCCCAAGGTGATACACTGGGCCAAATAAAACCCTTATCAAGCAATTCTTGTAACTGATCCTTCAACTCCTTCAACTCAGGAAGAGCCATACGATATGGAGGAATAGAAATGGGCTGAGTGCCCGACAACAGATTAATGCCAAAATCAATATCTCTATCAGGAGGCATGCTTGAAAGTTCAGCTAGAAATACATCAAGAAAATCCCATACTACTAGAACTGAATCAACTGAAGGGGTATCAATACTGATATCTCTCACATAAGCTAAATACGCGTCACACCCCTTCTCAACCATACACTGAGCTTTAAGAAAAGAAATAACTCTACTGGGGGTGTAATCTAAAGTACCTCTCCACTCAACACGTGGTACACCTGGCATAGCTAGCATCACGGTTTTGGCGTGACAATCAAGAATAGCATAATGAGGCGACAACCAGTCCATGCCAAAGATAATATCAAAATCAACCATGCTGAGTAACAATAAATCGGCTCTGGTCTCAAACCATTAAGAGCAACCAAATACGACCGATAAATGCGGTCCACAACGAGAGAATCTCCAACAGGAGTAGAAACATAAACAGGGGAACTCAAAGAATCCCGAGGTACAACCAAATTCAGAGCAAAATAAGAAGACACATAAGAGTAAGTAGAGCCTGGATCAAATAGAACTGATGCATCTCTGTAGCAAACCAATATAATACCTATGATGATGGAATTAGAGGTAAAAGCCTCGGTACTGGAAGGAAGGGCATAGTATCTGGCTTGACCTCCCCCTCTAGGGCTACCTCTACCTCCTCGACCTCCACCTCTAGCTGACTGAGCAGGTAGGGTAGCAACTGGAGCTGTAATCATAGCCTGATAACTCTACGGGCACACTGTGGCTGAGAAGTCTGTGGAGGTGCACTCCTCCCAAGTCTAGGGCAATCCCTCACCATGTGGCATGTGTCACCACACTCAAAACAAGCTCTGGGAGGACGTGGTGGCTATGACTGGCTAGGGCCAGGTCTGCTATAATGACCTCTGAAAGCACCCAGCGCAGGAGGTGCGCTAGATACCGGTGGTGAATAATAAGGCTCCTGAGGTCTAGGAGGAGTTGGAGCACTACTGGCTGCTGGAAGAGCTGAATGAACATGGCGACTCATATAACCCCTACCATAATGACCTGAAGCTGGGGTACGGGCACCATAATAATGGTCCGACTCTCGAAACCTCTTGGCCTCCCTCTCCTCTCTCTCCCTAGCATACATACCCTCAATCTTCCTCGCAATGCTCACCACCTGGTGATAAGAAATATCCATCTCCAACTCACAAGCCATGCTAGATCTGATGCTGGGAATAAGCCCTTCAATAAACTGGCAAACCCTCTTGCGAACAGTAGAAACCAAGGCTGGTGCATGCCTAGCCAAACTGGTGTAACGGACAATATACTCTGAAACAGTCATAGAACCCTGGCGCAAATGCTCAAACTCTGTGCGCCATGCATCCCTGAGGCTTTGAGGAACATACTCTCTCGGGAACAGATATGAAAACTGAGTCCAAGTAAGTGAAGTAGCCTCATCCGGAATGTCTAACTCATAGGCGGCTCCTCAAAGCTGGAAGGTAGTGAAAGAAACCCTACTCGATCTTGAGATACCCATGGTATGGAGAATGCGGTAACACTCATCAAGAAATCACAAAGAATCCTTCGATGCTAGACCATTAAATACAGGAGGCTTGTACTTCTTGAACCTCTCAAGCCTCAACTGCTCATCCTCGGAAGCCGCTGCCCTTTCCTCGGGCTAAACTGGCACTACAAGTGGTACAGGAATAATCTCAGGGACCTGATCGACATGCACTCGCTGCTCAGGAGTGCAGGCGGTGGGAGTCTGTGCTCCTCTCCCGGCCTGAAAAGTAGCTGTATCAAAGGGAAGCAACCCTGCTTGAGCCAAAGTGGTGTAAAATTCTCATGAACTATGCTAAAGTCTCCTGAAGACTGGGGTAGTAGTAGCAGTAGGTGTGTTAGGTGCCTGGACTCCGGCTGGAACTACTGGTGGTACCTCGGCGACAGCTCGCGCAGGTGCTCTGGCTGCACCACGTGTGCGTCCTCGACCTCTACCCCGGCCCCGGCCTCTGACAGCTGTAGTAGGGGCGTGGGTGCCTGATCATCTCGGGTAGCACGTGTCCTCACCATCTGTGAGAGAATAGAAGACAAAAGTTTAGAATTGTGATGCCAAAATATCGCACGACAAGTAAATCAAATGAAGTGGAATCTTCCTAACAGTTACATATCCTCTCGTAGATAAGTACAAACGTCTCTGTACTGATCAGTGAGACTCTAATAAATCGGCTTGTGATCCATGACTCCTATGAACCTAGAGCTCTGATACCAACTTGTCACGACCCCGGTTCGCCCTCCTTGAACCATCGTAATAGCACCTACTCTCTACGACTAGTTAAGCCTAAATTGCGGAAGATAACCAAAACTTGCGGAAGTAAACAATTTAAAAACAGAAATAAGGCAATAACAGTATTTAATATGCCGTTCGGCATACACCATATATAAATCTCAAAACCAATATCCAAATCCAAGACCCGGAAACCCACGAATCACAAGCTAAGAAAAAGAAATACTACATAGCTCTAACTTCGGAATTTTGTCTAGTAAGAACAGAAGTATAGAAGGGAAAAATAGTAAAAGCAGGAATAGAAAGGGACTTCTCGGTATGCGGACACGGCAGATGTACCTCGGAGTCTTTAAGCAATCGCCTCCCTCTAGGATGGTAGGACTAAGTAGAAGTACCTGGATCTGCACATGAAAAATATGCGCAGAAGAGGCATGAGTACACCACATCGGTACTTAGTAAGTGCCAAGCCTAACCTCGGTTGGGTAGTGATGAGGAAGGTCAGTGCCCTACTGAGATTAAATAAATATAGAGATGACAGGATAAGATAAGCAGTATAATTGAGAATCTACAGTAAGAATCTACATAGGATAATAAGAGTACAATAATGGAAACAAAGATGAAGTCAAACAACAAGGAAGTAACCGGGGATCTCACAGTATCCCGACGATCTCTTAGTACCCTCAATATATGCCAGGGATCTCTTGGTATCCCGAGGATCTCTCGGTATCCTCAATATATGCTAGGGATCTCTTGGTATCTCGAGGATCTCTCGTTATCCTCAATATATGCTAGGGATCTCTTGGTATCCCTAGGATCTCTTGGTATCCTCAACATATGATAGGGATCTCTTTGTATCCTGCACCTTAGTCCAGATCATAAATACGTACAGGGGATCTCCCGGGATGCCGTCCCGCAGTCCCAAATTTAAAACACATAGAAGCAACACAAGAATACTCAATTAAATGCAAAATTTCGTACCAAGTAAACAGTTAATTCTAGCCTAACATGCTTCACTTAATGCAATTAAGGCAGTTTAAGCAAATAAGCAATTAAATCAACTAAACGTGCTTTTCTAAACAACAACAGGCTAAATTCGCAAGTAGAATAAAGCAGGAAAAAGGAACTCAATTGAAATACTTAAAGTAAAATCGGATTTTTCAACAATTAGCTCAAGTACGCACTCGTCACCTCACATACAAGGCATTTCAATTACAAAATATATCATATCCTAAGGGGAAGGTCCCCCACATAAGGTTAGACAAGCCACTTACCTCGAACCGACTCAAAGTCAACCCGAAACCACGCTTTTGCCACGAGTACTCGACTCCAAATGGCCCAAATCTATTCAATTCAATTGCATAATGTAAATAACACCTCAAGTAACTGATTCTATAATTAAAGTCTAAGTTAATACGCGAAATTATGTAAAATGACCAAAACGCCCCTCGGGTCCACGTCTCGGAATCGGGTGAAATTTATAATTTCAGAAACCTCGTACTCTCACGAGTCTATTCATAATAAGAACACTGAAATCAGAATCTAAATGACCCCTCAAATCCTCATTTAAAGGCCTCTTAAACTCAAGCCCTAATTAACCATTTTTTCTCAATTTCTCACCACTAATTAGGTCTTTAATCACATAAAAATGAGTTATGAAGTCAAGGATGTTACCTCCAAGCGATTCCCCTTTGTTTTCCAAAAAAAGCTCTCTCAAAAGCTTCAAACCCGGATGAAAATGGTTAAAGAATCCCTCAAATTCGCGAAGGCAACTATTTATATGTTCTGCCCAGCGATTTCCGCATTTGCGCTTCTGCAGAGACTTAGTCACATCTATGACTTTTCATTAAATGGCCAATTTCCACACCTGCGGTCTCCAACTCGCAGGTGCAATTCCGCTTCTGCGGAAATATCCCTCGCATCTGTGGAACCTGCTAACCTCCCTCAATTTCAATTCTGCGCCGCCGCATCTGCGGTTCTGTAGTCCCCAAACCACAGATGCAAAAATACCAGAAGCAACAAAAATACAGCAGCTGCAACAATTTCTAAATTTCCTCGTTAACCATCCGAAATCACTCCGAGGCCCCCAGGACCTCAACCAAAGGCATCAACATATCCTTAAACCTTATTAAAACTTATACCAATCTTCAAAACACCTCAAACAACATCAAAACAACCAAAACACATCGGATTCAAGCCTAAGTTTCTAAAATCCTCCGAATTCCGCTTTTGATCAAAAACCCAACCAAACCATGTCTGAATGACCTGAAATTTTACACACACATCCTCAATGACACAACAGAACTATTGCAACTCTCGGAATTCCATTCCGACCTTCGGATAAAAATCTCTCTATTGAACCGGAAACTTCAAAAACTCAACCTTCGGCATTTCAAGACTAAATTGGGTACGGACCTCCAAAACACAATCCGACCACGGTCCTAACCCCAAAATCACCAAACGGAGCTAACAAAACCATCATATTTCCATTCTGAGGCCGTCTTCACGCTGTTCCGACTACGGTCAACTTTCCAACACTTAAGCTCTTATTTAGGGACTAAGTGTCCCAAAATTCTCCGAAACTTAAAATCGAATATCCTGGCAAATCAAAATACCAAAAATAAACTCGGGGAAAGCAGTTAATAGGGGATCGGGGCGTTAATTCTTACGATGACCGGCCGGGTCGTCATAGTTCACCCTCTATCTGTTTTTCCGTTTTTTTAAAATTTGAATTCATATGAGTTTAGTTGCTCTTAGGATATGGAAAAGGATGGGGCCTGTTTTGGTGTATTCAGTTGACTTAATGAAGAAGCAATAGGAGCTCCAAGTTCTTTGGAAGAAGAAGGAGCTCAACGTTTTTTTGTAGGTCTTTTTATAATAAAAAAGAAAAGGCGCTCAGCTCCTTAGGCGTCAAGGTATGTGTGTCATTCCGTCCATGTTGTTGAAGCTTAGGGGTCATTTTTGGGGTGGGGTCTATCGAGGAAGATGAACTTCAGGGGGGGAGGGTCGTTTGTGTGATGAAAAACAGCGCTTAGAAACGGTTGATTGTATGTCTAGGGTCTTAGAGTCTAGGTATTTTTAGGCTAATTTTGGTTATATAGAGAGGGTTTTAGGTTAAGGGGTATGGGTTTGGTATTATTGGGCCTTAAAATTGGGCCAAAGACTAAAAAAATGGACTACAAGATTAAAATGGGACAAACTAACCCAAGACTAACTCTTCCTTCTAAATATACAATTTTTAATATAAAAATATAAAACTAGTCTTAATTAATTGAACTAAACTATATTAAAACATGAAAATATTTTTGTGTTTTCAAGATTATATGAAAATAAAGATAAGGTACTATATTGTATATTTTTTATTTAAATTTATGAAAGATACTAAAATATTTTTGTAATTTTCATTTTTTGTCACGAAATAAAGTAAAAGAGTCAAAATTAGTTAAAATAGCGATATTAGGCCTAAACTAAATATTTACACTAAAAATGTGTTAAATCTTGGGGAGGGTCAAAAATTACATGTCTACATCAATTTCTAGAGGGGTTCACAACCACCTCGGTACTTCAGGATGCTTTGATCCGTCTAGTGGGCCTTATGGAGAGTGTTACTCAGGCATGCATACTTCCTGTAGCACCAGCCTTCTCTCGGGCTGAGGGAGGAGCACAGACTCCCACTACTCACACTTCGGAGCAGATGGCTCCCCAGTTTCAGACTCCAACATCTCAGCCAGTTAGGGTAGTCCCGCCGAGTATTGTACCACAGACCGGTGATGTAGCATCTATGTCTACAGATGCTTTGTGGAGGTTGAAAAGGTTCACCAAGATTTTCATAAGCACCTATGGCGGTACATCTTTAGAGGATCCCCAAGACTATTTGGATAGTTTCCATGAGGTTGTACGGAACATGGGGATAGTTCATAAGACCAATGGGGTCGACTTTGCTGCTTTTCGCTTATCAGGTTCTACCAAGAAATGGTGGAGGGATTTTTGTTTGGCTAGGCCAGCTGGGTTGCCTGCTTTGACTTAGGGTCAGTTTTCTCAGCTATTTCTAGAGAAATTTCTCCCTATCACTCAAAGAGAGGACTATCGGAGGCAGTTTGGGCGCCTTCAGCAGGGTTCTATGACCGTCACTCAGTACGAGACCAGATTTATTGACTTGTCCTGTCATGCTCTTCTTATACTTCCCACAGAGAGAGAGATAGGGTGAGGAGGTTTATTAAGGTACTCGCTCAGCTTATCAGATTGCAGATGGCTAAGGACACAGGGAGCGAGATTTCTTTCTAGGATGCGGCCAATATGGCCCGGCGAGTTGAGGCAGTTCTATATTAGGGGAGTGGTCAGGGGTTTGACAAGAGGCCTCGTCATTCGGGTATATTCAATGGTGCCTCGTTTAGAGGTAGAGATTCTTTTGGTAGGGGCCATTCTCCTAGGCCGTTTCACTCAGCACTTCAGGCATCTCATGGAGCTTTAGGGGATCGTGGTCCTTATGTACCTCCCTCAGGACAGTCAGCTCATAGTGCACCGCCAGTTCCTATCAGAGCACCTCCTCTTCAGAGCTATTATTATGGTCAGTCGGCCCACCTGGTTCAGTGTACGTTTCCTCAGCTGTAGTATTTAGATGGATGTTTTGAGTGCGGTGAGCATGGTCATATCTGTAGGGCTTGTCTGAGATTAGTGGTTCTTCGATCGCAACACCAAAGTTCTCGTGGAGGCCACTAGAGGTAGAGGCCAGCCAGCAGGAGGCTGTCCCAGAGATATAGTTCAGGGTGGTGGGCCCCAACCCCAATGTTATGCTTTCCCAGCCAGTCCTGAGGTTGAGTCCTCCGATGCTGTTATCACAAGTACTGTATTGGTTTGTAGTAGAGATGCTTCAGTTCTATTTGATCCAGGGTCTACATACTCCTATGTGTCTTCTTATTTTGCTTCATATTTGGTTGTGCCTCATGGTTCTTTGAGTGCTCCCGTATATGTGTCCACGTTAGTTGGTGATTCTATTGTAGTAGATCGTGTCTATCATTTGTGTGCGGTTGTTACTGGGGGTATTGAGACTAGCATAGACCTCCTACTCCTTGATATGGTTGATTTCGATGTTATTTTGGGGATGGATTGGTTGTCACCTTACCACGCTATATTGGAATGTCATGCCAAGACTGTGACCCTAGCCTTGCTGGGTTTGCCTCGATTGGAGTAGAGAGGGACACCTGGTGATTCTCTCAGTAGGGTTATTTCTTATATGAAGGCTCGGCGTATGATTACAAAGGGGTGTTTGGCTTACTTGGCATATGTTTGTGATTCTAGTGCTGAGATTCCTTCTATGGATTCCATGCCAGTTGTTCGGGAGTTTTCAGAAGTATTTCCTGCAGACCTGCTAGAGATGCCACTCTATAGGGATATCAACTTTTGCATTGATTTGGCTCCTGGCACCTAGACCATTTCTATTTCGCCATACTGTATAGCCCCGCCAGAGTTGAAAGAATTGAAGAAGTAGCTACAAGACTTGTTTGATAAGGGCTTTATTAGACCTAGTGTCTCGCCCTGGGGTATGCCAGTGTTGTTTGTTAAGAAGAAGGATGGGTTGATGAGAATGTGCACAGATTATCGGCAGTTGAATAAGGTAACCATCAAGAATAAGTATCCATTGCTGAGGATTGATCAGTTGTCTGATCATCTTTAGGGTGTCAAAGTGTTTTTGAAGATCGATTTGAGATCTAGCTACCATTAGTTGAGTATTAGGGCATCTGATGTCCCTAAGACAGCTTTTCGCACTCGGTATGGGCATTATAAGTTCCTAGTAATGTCATTTGGGTTGACAAATGCCCCAAAAACTTTTGTGGATTTGATGAACTGGGTGTTCAAGCCCTATCTAGATTCCTTTATGATTGTTTTCATTGATGATATCTTGATCTACTCCCATAGTAGAGAGGAGCATGAGCAACATCTTTGAGTCATTCTTAAGACTTTAAGGGACAGCCAGTTATATGCTAAGTTTTCAAAATGTGAATTTTGGTTGAGTTTAGTAGTATTCCTGGGTCAGGTTGTATCAGTAGAGGGTATTCAGGTGGATCCTAAGAATATTGAGGCAGTCAAGGACTGGCCTAGACCTATATCAGCTACAGAGATCTGGAGTTTCTTGGGTTTTGCGGGTTATTACTGTCGGTTTGTGGATGAGTTTTCATCTATTGTAGCCCCGATGACTAGGTTAATCTAGAAGGGTGCCCAGTTTAGGTGCTCGAACGAGTGTAAGGCGAACTTTGAGAAGCTCAAGACTGTTATGACTACGACGCCAGTGTTGGTGTTGCCCACAGGTTCAGGGCCATATACAGTTTATTGTGAGGCATATCGTATTGGACTATGTGCAGTGTTGATGCAGAATGGCAAGGTTATTGCATATGCTTCACGGCAGTTGAGGATTCACGAGAAGAATTACCCAGTTCATGATTTGGAGCTAGCAGCCATTGTTCACACGCTGAAAATTTGGAGGCATTATTTATATGGCGTGTCATGTGAGGTGTTCACAGATCATAAGAGTTTATAGTATTTGTTCAAGAAGAAGGAGCTAAATTTGAGGCAGAGAAGGTGGTTGGAGCTAGTAAAAGACTATGATATCACCATCTTATACCACCCCGGGAAGGCCAATGTTGTTGTTGATGCTTTGAGTATGAAATCAACCAGTATGGGCAGCCTTGTATATATTCCAGTCGGTGAGAGACCGCTTGCTTTGGATGTTCAGGCTTTAGCTAATCAGTTCGTGATGTTGGATATCTCTGAGCCCAATCGTGTTTTAGCTCGCACAGTCGCTCGATCTTCATTATTTGAGCGTATCATGGATCGGTAGTATGATGACCCTCATTTGCATGTCCTTAAGGACACAGTGCGGCACTGTGGTGCCAATAAGGTTGCAGTCAGAGATGATAGAGTTTTGAGGATGCAAGGTCGTGTGTTGTGTGCCTAATGTGGATGGATTTCGTGAGTTGATTCTAGAAGAGGCCCATAGTTCCCGATATTCTATTCATCCGAGCACCGCTAAGATGTATCAGGATTTGTGGTAGCATTATTGGTGGAATGAAGAAGGATATTGTTGCATAAGTAGCTCGGTGTTAGAATTATCAGCAGGTAAAGTATGAGCATCAGAGACCTGGTGGTTTGTTTCGGAAGATTGAGATTCCTGAGTGGAAGTGAAAGTGGGAGCGTATCATTATGGACTTCATTGTTGAACTTCCATGGACTCAGAGGAAGTTTGACACAGTATAGGTTATTGTGGATAGGCTGATTAAGTCAACGCATTTCATTCCTGTGGCAGTTTCCTATATTTTGGAGCGGTTGTCAGAGATCTATATCTGTGAGATCGTTCATCTTCATGGTGTGCCTGTGTCTATCATTTCTGACCGAGGTACGCAGTTTATCTCGCACTTTTGAAGGGAAGTACAACGTGAGTTGGGTACGTGGGTCGAACTGAGTACAATATTTCATCCTCAGACGGACGGACAGTCCCAGCGTACTATTCAGATTTTGGAGGATATGCTCCGGGCATGTGTTATTGACTTTGGAGGTTCTTGGGATCAGTTCTTGCCGTTAGCGGAGATTGCCTACAACAACAGCTACCAATCGAGCATTCAGATGGACCCTTATGAGGCACTATATAGTAGACGGTGTCGATCGCCAATTGGGTGGTTTGAGCCGGGAGAGGCTCAGTTATTGGGTACAGATCTAGTACAGGATGCCTTGGACAAGGTTAAGATCATTCATGATAAGCTTCGTACAGCTTAGTCTAGGCAAAAGAGTTATGTTGATCGTAAGGTTCGTGATGTGGCATTAATGGTCGAAGAACGAGTGTTGCTTTGGGTGTCGCCCATGAAGGGCGTGATGAGATTTGGAAAGAAGGGCAAGCTAAGCCCTAGGTTCATCGGCCCTTTTGAGATTCTTGATCAAGTGGGAGAGGTGACTTACAGACTTGTGTTACCGCCGAGTTTATTAGCTGTGCATCCAGTATTTCATGTTTCCATGCATTAGAAGTATCATGGCGATCCATCCCACATGTTACACTTTAGCACTGTCCAGTTGGACAGAGATTTGACCTATAAGGAGGAGCCGGTAGATATTCTAGACCGGAAGGTTAGTCAGTTGAGATCGAAGAGTTATCCGTCGGGTCGTGTGCAATGAAGAGATCAGCCTGTAAAGGTAGCTACTTGGGAGTCCGAGTCCGATATGCGGAGCCGATAACCCCATCTTTTTACCAACTTAGGTACTTTTCTATGTCCGTTCGAGGATGAATGGTTGTTTTAGAGGTGGAGAATGTGATGACCCAAAAGGTCATCTTTTGTTTTAGAACCCGTTTCCATATTCTAAGGCCTTGAACCTCCTTTCATCTCTTATCGATTTGCGTGCGTAGTCCTGACCCGATACCAGAAAGCTTTTGTATGAAAAAATTGAGAAATAATGATTTATGGCTTAAAAAGTTGATTTTAGTTAACCTCCGTTAACATTTTGGGTAAATAGACCCAGACCCATATTCCGATGGTCCTAGAGGGTCCGTAGTAAAATATGGGACTTGGGCGTATACCCAGAATTGAATTCCGATGCCCTTAGCCCGAGAAAAGAATTTTTAAAGAAAATTGTTTCCTGGAAAATATAAGGACTTTTTGAAATAAAATGGTGTGTGATATTGATGGTATCAGGCCCGTATTTTGGTTCCGGAGCCCGATACATGTTTAATATAATGTTTAAGTAGTATATGTGAAATTTGGTAAGAACCAGAGTTGATTTGATGTAAATCAGACCCTTGGTTGAGTAAATAGAAATTTTGAACTATCTTATGAATTTCTTGAATTTGAGATTAAATTCATAGTTGTTGATGTTATTTTTATGATTTGATCGTACGAGCAAGTCTGTATAATGTTTTTAGACTTGCGTGCATGTTTGGTTTGGAGCCCCGAGGGCTCGAGTGAGTTTTGGATAGGCCACGAAGTGTTTTGGGACTTAGAGAAAATTGGTTGTTGCATCTGGTATTGTTGCAGGCTCTGATCTTGCAATTGCGAAGTCAGGCTTAGCAATGCGAGCCTAACAGGCTTGACAATTGCGAGGGCTTTATCACAATTGCGAAGAAGCCCATGCCTGCCTTGTTCGCATTTGCGAACCTCCCTTCGCAATTGCGAAGTCAACATGGAAGGGCCAGTCATCGCAATTGCGACAAAATGCTCGCAATTGCGAGAGGAGCAGACATGCAGCAGGTTCGCAATTGATCTGCACCTGATCAAAACATCTTTTGGACGGGATTTTCACTTCATTCTTAAAAATTTCGAACCCTAAACATCCCTAGGAAGTGTTTCAAAGACCCAGACTTCTCCAAATCATAGGTATGTGATTTATAACTCCTCTTCTTTAATCTAATTCATCTTTTTACATGATTTCATCTCAAAATCTAGGGGTTTTCATGGAAAATTGGGTGTTCTTGGGTAGAAATTAGGATTTTCAAATTTTGGGTATTTGAACCTCAAATTGACGTCGGATTCCAAAAATAAATTGCATATTCGAGCTCAAGCATGAATGGGTAATCGAGTTTTGGTCCGAACCTCGAGTTTTGACCAAGCGGGCCCTAGGTCGATTTTTGACTTTTTGGGGGAAATGGTAGAGAAACTTTAATTATACATTGGAGTTGAATTATTTAGCACTTATTGATGTTATTGAGTTAATTATGACTAGATACGGGTGAATTGGTGGTAGAATCGAGAGGTAAAGCGGTGATTGAGTGTTGAATTACCCATTGGTTTGAGGTAAGTGTTTGGTTTAACCTTGACTTGAGGGAATAGGAATCCCTGACTTATGTTTTATGTGAAAATTCATGTGTGTGGCGTATAGGTGTGGTGACGAGTATCCATGCGCCACCAAATTTTCATTTTTAGTTTGTTCCTTGATGTTTTAGACTTCAATACCACACAAGAGGGGGGGGGGTGTGTGATTTGTGTGGTACCCAATTTTTGCTTAACTTGATTATAGAAGAACCTGGTTCTTCTATGTGTTCCAACTACTACTGTTGCGGAATAATAAGTATAGAAAATAAAGAACACAGAGATTTTACGTGGAAAACACGTGGCTCAAAAGGTGAAAAAACCACGACCTACCTTCCAGTAGGATTTTTCCAAACTCTCCACTAGAATCACTGAGCAAAAAAATGCATTTACAAACACTCTTTTGTAAACCTAGGATTAACTCTAATCCCATTGTGGCACACAACCTCAACTGTTGCGACAACTTCAAGTTAACTCTAACTTAAAAACTCTAAGTACCTAATACAATTGCTTCTATAAAAGCTGAAAGGTACAATGTAAAATCACCTACTACAATTGAACTAGAATAAAAGATAGTAACTAGGAACTGCTTCTTCTATCTGGTTCAAGTAGTTTTAGGATTGCACGCTTGAATCACACATAAATTGCTTGCAAAATTACCTTGCTATTTTGCTCTCAATTCACGTTTAACTTCTGCATATGTGCATTGCCTGTAAAAGAGAACAACACTAATATTTAAGGAGTTAGTAATTCGAGATTGACTAGGATGCAGATGCTACTCTTACATGGTGGAAGGGTTCTAGTTGATCTCATACTCTAACTCAATCCTCTTCCTAAACTGTGTTCTCTTTGTGTAAGGAGTCTTTCTCCATATCCAATATGCAACCTTTTCGATCATGATCAGGAGATATTACTTCTGATAAGTTCGATTTATCTCCTTCATGTGCATCTCACATGTTTGAGTTGATCACGATTGTGCTTCACAAGATGGACCTGGTCCATGTCTGAGTTCTTTTGTCAGTCTTCAAAACTTCATATTTACTTGGGCCAACAAATTCTCCCTTTTTGATGATGACAAATTATGTGCTTTTCCCTCACTTAGACCTTGTAAGAACTAAGCTTATTCATCAATACAAAGTTTATAAAAATTCATTTATCATCAAGGACCGGGTTAATTAGGTTATAAACATCACATATTCATAATATGTAAAGTACAACATCTCTTCCCCCTTTTGGCATCATCGAAAAGTTGCATAAAAAAAGTGTGAGTCCCAGATTTTAATAAGTACTCATGGCCACTGGGGCAACTGCAAGTGCAATCATGGATTAATCATCAGTAATTAGGTAAACATATTTAAACTATCAAGGAAATATTAATAGTCTATAATAGCAAAAACAGTAGATATCATTGATAGAAGATATGTTGATACCACAATCCACAAACAAAAAGCAAAAATATTCAAAACATGAGCAAAAAGAAAGAGAAATCCCTAATCTGGGTCACTGATGGTACTAGACAGGTTCAGGAGATAATGGCTAGAATTCCTAAGGCTTGGGGGAGCTAGAGGGTTTATTTTCGGCTTGGAGAAGATTTAACATATTGTGAAGAATCCCATCATTCTTCTCCTTTTCCTTGGTAAGCTCAGTTCTGAGAGCATCACTCTTAGATTCAACCTCTGCTAAGCGAGCCTTCAGCCTAGCTATCTCAACATTCTCTGCCTCACTTTCCTGAACTAAAGCCCTGACTTTACTGTTGATAGGTGTCTTCTTGGATGAACTAGGTTCATTTGTAATGGCATTAACTAGATAGTCACAAGCAATCAGAGTATTAATCCCAAAGTAGTCCTTGCTTGTGGCCATTTCCCATTTCTTCAGAGGCACCTTTCATCGATCCAGAACAGTAGTCAGAATAAATCCATAGGGGGTGGCATGGGCCTTGGAGCCATTGATAACCCTGTCTAGTTGCTTGATGATGAATGCAGGCCAGTTGATTTGCCTTCCACATTCAAGGCACTCCATTAGAACAAAATCCATATAGTTAGCAATATGCCTTCTTTCCTGCCTAGGCAGTAGGCACTTGTTGACAAACTCAAAGAGGACTTTGTGTTGTGGCTTCATTTCACTCTTGTGCACAAACTTGGCCTCGTTCACTTCTTCAACATCACAGAATCTCCTAGTGATTTCCAGGGCAGTAGGAAGGGAATCCAAACTTGGCCATCTTTGCATGGTGTAGTCATCACATCCCTCTGTAGGGATGTCAAGAATCCCTCCCAGCTTCTCTGCATCAAATGTCACTTGAACTCCTTTTACTTGGCTGGTCACTCTGCCATCTTTGACATCAGCATTTGCCATAAATTTAATGATCTCATTCCTGGCCAGCCTTCCATCCATCTGAAAGACCATGTCCTTCCAGCCCTGAATAGCTAGGGCATCAACCAAACGAACCATTCCTGGTTCCACTAAGTCTTTCAGCAATCTTCCCTTCAAAAATATTCTTTTGACAAACTTGGCCAGTTTGTCTTGTTCAACATCAGACTCACTTTCTTCTTCACCACTCCATTCCTCATCTTTAGAAACTCTAACTTGTTTGCTTTTCACTGTAGACCTTGTCCTTTTGGCCAACGGAGGTTTAGCAGCCTTAGACACAGATGAAGACTTCTTGGAAGAGGTCTTGGTCTTTTTGGGCTTGGGAGTCTGAAACTCCATTGTTGTATGTTCCTCTTGATGGACCTGTTCCATCTCCTCAACATCAACAGCTTCAGAGGACTCTGCAACCTTACCTTTTCCTTTATCCATCCTCTTCTTCTTACTTTCAACCAAAGCCTTTTGTAGTTCACTCTCACTCTGTTTCACCCTGCTTCTTGGGTCTCTTCCCTTTGGTAAGGGAGTTTCAGTAGTTGTTGGGGAGAAAGCCTTTCGTTTCTTAGAAGGTTTAGTAGCACTGGGGGCTTTTGATGTTGGAGTTCTCCTTTTCTTTGGATCATAACTGGCACCTACTTTCTATAGAAGGTCTGCTAGGGTCTCCTCAATAAATGAACCAGGTTCATCTGCCTGTTAACTTAGATTAACCAAATCTTTAGCAGCCTCCCCTGAACCACTTCCCCCTGACTTCTTGCCACTTTCTTCCACTGTTCCATGTGCAACCCCACAGATAGCTAGTAACGATAATTCAGAAGTGGGTGAAGAACCAGCCACTCCTTTCCCTTTTCCCCTCACATCACCACATATACCCTCTCTCTCTTTTTATTTTGCAATTTTCTTTTTACCTCCACTTCTTCCCAATTCAGTCATTTCCACATCCTTGATAGTCCCAACCAAAACAAACCTATTTTCTAAATTTTCAGCCAAAGCGGAACTTACATTAGAAGGGGGGTTTTGAGTCTTCTCAAAGTCAGAAGACCCAGGTCCTCCCCCCTCACTCATAGATTTGAATGAATTGTCTGAGTTATCAGAATCTTGGGCTTGGGCAGCCTTCAATTGTGCGTTTAATTTCTTTGACAATGCACCAGAGGCTGTAGTTTTTCTAGCTAGCATTTTAATACGTCTTTTCTTAGGCTGGGGGTTTGTACTGGGTGGAAAAGGCGTAGAGGAACCAGAAGGGGATGATGGTGGAGGAGTCCCTGAGTTATCTTGAGGGTTCGACATTGTAGCTGAAGGCTTGAGAGATTTTGTGAGTTAGGCTTTTAGAAAAGAAAACAATTTAGAGTGAAAAAGAATTTTTGACGGTTTGGAATAATGAGGGTGGAAGAAGGTAATAATGGGTATTTAAAGAGGAGTCATTTAATGGATACCGTAGCTTTAGTAGTCAATTAGAGGTATAATCAACCTGAAATTACAAGTTGAACGAACGGTTAGGCTTCCCTAAATTTTAGGCATTTTTTGTGGTGATAATTCTAATAAGGGCGGAACTGGTTCAAAAACAAACGGATAGGATTTTATAATGTGTTGAACAATGGTAGGACTATGCTCATGATTTAAATATCTAAATTTCTAATTGTGCAGATTATAGAAAACATACCTTGTCAGGCAGATGAACCAATACTGATGAACTAGGTTCTTCATTTAAAATTCTCTTGATCATACATCAATTTACCACAATAGAGAAAATTTTGTTAGAGACCAGTGAGTCATATTAACACATGTCACAGGAGTATAATATTTACAGTATGAAGCTAAGTAAAAAATTAATCTAGATATTTACACATGTTCTAAATTTCCTAGCCAATTTTTTTTTTCATTTTTTATTCTGAGCTGGTCCCATTAGGTGATCTTAATCATCCCTAATTCTACCCTGTTCCTTTCAAAGCTTTCTCTACTCAGTGCTTTAGTAAAGATGTTAGAAATTTATTTATCGGTAGCACAAAATTCTATGGTAATCAATCCTTTCTCATAGTTTTCCCTTAAGAAGTGATGTCTAACATCTATGTGCTTAGTCCTCTTATGATGAACTAGGTTCTTTTTCATACTTATAGCACTAGTGTTATCACAAAAGATAGTAATGCAACTAACTTCAATGCCAAAATCTATCAGCTGCTATTTGATCCATAATAATTGAGCACAACAAGAGGCAGCAACAACATATTCAGCCTCAGCAGTGGATAAAGCCACTGAATTATGCTTTTTAGTGGCCCATGATACCAGACATGAACCAAGAAAATGAGCCATACCTGAGGTGCTTTTTCTATCCACAAGGAAACCTGCATAGTCAACATCATCATATCCTACTAGATTAAAGTTAGTACCTTTACGGTATCAAAGACAAATATCAGTAGTGCCTTTCAAATATCTCAGTATCCTCTTGACAACAGTCAAGTGAGATTCCTTAGGATTTTCCTAAAAATGAGCACAAAGTCCTACACTAAAAACTATGTCAGGTCTGCCAGCAGTAAGATACAAAAGTGAACCAATCATAACCTTACACAACTTCTGATCAATAGATGAACCATGTTCATCTATGTCTAATTTAGTAGCTATTGCAATGGATTTCTCCATTTTATTTGATTCATCCATTTAAAACTTCTTAATCAACTCTTTTGCATATTTTTGCTGATGGATCATGGTTATATTTGGGTTTTGATTGATCTATAAGCCTAAGAAAAAATTAAGTTCACCAATCATACTCATTTCAAACTCACTCCCCATTAATTTGGCAAAGTCCTTACTGACTTTGTCAGTGGTTTCCCCAAAAATTATGTCATCAACATATATTTGTACTACAAGAAGATCCTTACCTTTTTTCCCTCAAGAATAGAGTACTGTCAATTTTACCTCTCCTATAGTCATGTTCAAGCAGGAATTTGGATAGTCATTCATACCATGCTCCAGGAGCCTGCTTGAGTCCATAGAGAGCCTTGCCTAATTTGTACACGCGTTCCGGACACTCTTTGCTCTCAAGACCTAGAGGTTAATTGACAAACACTTCTTCTTTTAGGTAGCCATTCAGAAAGGTACTTTTGACATCCATCTGATGAAGAGTGAATTCCATGTGTGCTGCAAAGGCTATGAGGTGTCTTATTTCCTCCAATCTTGCAACTGGAGCAAAGGTCTTATCATAATATATACCCTCATCTTGGCTATAACCTTGGACCACCAGTCTTACCTTGTTCCTTGTAATTGTTCCATCTTCATCAAGCTTGATTCTGAAGACCCATTTAGTGCCAATTACTGATCTTTCCTTGGGTCTTGTAACTAGATGCTAAACTTGACTTCTCTCAAACTGATTGAGTTCATCTTGCATTGCATTTACCCAATCTGCATCCTGCAAACCCTCAGCAATATTTTTAGGTTCAATAAGAGATAAGAAAGCATCAAAAGCACATAGATTCTTTAATTGTGATCTAATTTTAACTCTAAATGTTGGGTAAGTAATTATGTTCTCAATGGGATGAGAACTTTGATACTTGTAAGGTTTCACAACCAACTGGTTTCTGTTTGATGTTTCTCCCATGTTTTGTTGCTGAGGAACATGCTCATGGACAGGTTCCATTAGGGGATTGGTTTCAGTTCTTCTTTGTTCAATTCCCCTTGTTAAGTTGACTTGGATGGAAGAACCTGTTCCATCACCTGTTCCTTCTTTTGGTGCATCTTCAACTTGAGCTGTGACTTCACTCAATTATTTTACCAGCCCAATAGCGTCATCTTCATGTTCCTGTCTCTCAGAAAGAATGTTAGTTTCATCAAAAACTACATGTACAATTTCTTCTACACACAAAGTTCATTTGTTGTACACTTTATAAGCTTTTCTATGTGAAGAATATCCCAAGAATACTCCCTCATCACTTCTGGGATCAAACTTACCTAGGGAGTCTTTTCTATTATTGTGTACAAAGCACTTACATCCAAATGCCCTAAGATGGGATATATTTGGTTTTCTCCCTTTAAGTAACTCATAGGGAGTCTTCTCTACAAGAGGTCTAGTTATACATCTATTAATGATGTAACATGCAGTATTTACAGCCTCTACCCAGAAGCTATGCGGCAGTTTACTAGAAAGAAGCATAGTCCTAACCATATCTTCAAGAGTTCTATTCTTTATTTCAACTACTCCATTTTGTTGAGGAGTCCTAGGGGCAGAGAAATTATGATCTATACCATGCATATCACAAAATTCAGCATTTTCAAATTCAGTTTCATGATCAGACCTAATTGATGCAAGTTGATTACCTAGTTGTTTCTGAGTTTTCTAACAAAGGTAGCAAACATGTCAAATGCTTCATCCTTAGATGTTAAAAACAGTACCCAGGTAAACCTAGAATAATCGTCAACAAGTACCATCACATATTTCTTACCACATCCGCTCAATGTTCTCATTGGACCACAGAGATCCATATGAACCAGTTCCATCGTACTGGTTGTGCTTACCATTTCTTGCTTTTAAAAGATGATCTTAACTACTTCCCCCTTGCACAAGCCTCACAAGCTTTGTCTTCCTTGAACTTGATATTAGGTAACCCTATCACCAGGCCCTTGGAGAATAATTTGTTGAGTTGATTCAGACTTGCATGACAAAGTCTTTTGTGCCACAAGAGGGGATCATTGTCTAACACACTCAAGCAAGTGAGTTCATTTTCTAAAACAGTAGACAAATATACAATGTAAACATTATTAACTCTTTTTCCCTGCAAAATAATCTTGTCAGTGGTAAGATTAATCACAAAACATTTGGTAGAGTTGAATGCTACCAGGTTACCTCTGTCACATAGTTGTGATACACTAACTATGCTATATTTCAAGCCATCTATCAAGTAGACATTCTCAATGGAATGTGTGTCTGTCTTACCTACCTTTCCAACCCCAATGATCTCACCTTTCTTCCCATTTCCAAAGGAGAAATTACCTCCTTTTAGATCCTCAAGTGAAAGGAATTGGTTCTTGCTTCCAGTCATATGCTTTGAGCATCCACTATCCATGTACCATATTTGGCTACTTCCCTTCACTTAGACCTGCAAAACGAAATCAGGGGTTAGTCTTAGGAACCCAAACTAGTTTGGGTCCCTTTCTATACGCAAAGGGGTGAATTAAATTCCTTTTGGCCCATCCAAGTAGCCTATTTTTCTCTTAAACAAATGTTTTGTTCTTTTGACTGGCCTTTTCTTTTGCATTACATTCACTTTTGTAATGATCTATCTTGCCACAGTGTGTGCAGATTTTGTTTTTAGGAAGTGTGATGTATTTGCTTTTGGTATCCCACTTAGGTGCTGGGGTCTTATAGCCAAGTCCTCTCTTGTTGCTACTGTGGTGCTCTTGTAGCCAAGATAGTGCATCAGAGGATTTATTCCATTTGCAAGTTCTATCTAGTTCATGCTTCACCTTGCCTAGATCTTCTTTTAGAACTCATATCTGCTCATCTTTCTTGTACAACTCATCCTTCATCTTTCCTATATTTTCTTCTAAGGTCAGATGTGTGTGATCATCTTTCTTCTTATATGTTCCTAATTTTAGTTTTAAATTTTCAGACCTAAGTTCTAAGACACTGGTGTCAAGTTCAACAACCTGGTTCTTCAACTTAGCATTTTTACTATCACTTTCACTAACCCTAAATTCCAGATTTTTGCACTTGGCTTTTAGGATCACACATTCCCTAGACAATTGTTCCTTCTCATTGTTTATGACCTCAGACTCATCAATTAAGTCTAGCAATAATTCAGATAGTCTTTCTTTAGACAAAAATTTAATCTTATCTTTAAGATGAATAACACTTACCTCTTATTCATCGTCTAATTTTCCAATGGCCATAAGTGCTTGTTCATCACCAGCTTCATCTTCTGAATCCTCCCCAAGCAACAACTATAGCCTTTGTTAATCCTTTGTTCCTTTTGGGTTGAACCTATTCCTTCTTCCTATTTTTTTTTGTTCAACCCTTTCCTCCTTCCATTCAATTTCCCACTAGGGATAATTTTTGATCATGTGGTCAGTCTTACCACATTTGTAGCAGCCCTCATTGGTCTATTTTTCAGGAGCCCTTGGTTTGTTGAAGGTTGCACCTCTTGAAGAACCCTTTCTTCTCATTAGGTAGCAGCCTTCGTTGGTCTATTTTCAGGAGCCCTTGGTTTGTTGAAGGTTGCACCTTTTGAAGAACCCTTTCTTCTCATTAGGTCAGTCTTACCACATTTGTAGCAGCCCTCGTTGGTCTATTTTTTAGGAGCCCTTGGTTTGTTGAAGGTTGCACCTCTTGAAGAACCCTTTCTTCTCATTAGGTACTTCTTGAATGTCATGACCCAAATCGATAGGTCGCGACGGGTGCCTGAGTCCTATCTGTTAAACACCCTAAGCATGCGTCTAAGATATGAACCTGTATAACATCTGTTGCATTACAAAAATAACATACGTGAAGGAAACCTGCCATCAACTCATAGGTACATATACATGTAGAATATAGTGGGTGAGCCGTCAAGGCTGCTATACACAACTATACATCCAAAACCGAAAGCCGATAAGGCCACATACAACCCAACTAGATTGACTGTCCACAGACCTCTAATAGAAACATAAATATACAAATACGGGACTGAGCCACATCATACCCATATACATATATATAAATATATACAAACGTATCGCACCAAAATCAAAAGCAGATCCGGAATAATTGGAGCACGCAAACTCTCGCTGATCAGGGATCCTAAGAAGGGGGACAGTCAGCTTGCCTACCTGCACCTACGGGCATGAAACACAGGCCCCGTGCAATAGGGTGTCAGTATGAAAAATATACTGAGTACGTAAGGCATGAAAATTAGTACGTAAATGACATAGATGAAACATGGAATAGGGAAACACATATTTAAATATGAATAACTTTATAAATTCTGAAACGTTTATAATGTCATGCACGTGCGTATAAATGTCATGTCATGCATAAGTATGGGCGTACATAATATCATCAATCCACTGAGGGCATCCCATCATATTATCTTGGCCACTGTGGGCAACATCATCAATATATACCCTCTGATCAAGTGGTGCTGCGTATATAACGTCGTAACCTTTTCCCACATCCCATATACATATATTTACATATATACGTGTATAAAATGACATCTGGTCATGGGTCAATGCACATGTATAAATGAGTGAAATGCATGAAAATACATAATAATCTCAGCATTCCTTCTGGATAAACTTTTTCAACCGTGTCTTATTCTGAGACCCATGAACAGAAGATAATAATATTTTTCATGGGGAATCAAGAATATAGACACCCCTACCATTTCTATGAATAGAGTAATTTATGGAAACTGTGTGTTTGCTTATTTTTCCAGTATAATTTGGACCATGCCAAAAGAAAGAAGGATGACCTTAACTTACCTGGAGTAGGGAAAACTCTGTATAATATTTCGCTAGAAAACCTTCGTTGACTGAATGAAATTTTCCCCTGCTTCTTATAAATTCACATAAGAAATTGCTTCTTGTTCTAATTTTGGAATTGAAGAAAACGTTTATGGGTTCCTTGAATTTTTGAGAGGAAAACATTTCTTTTTTGTTCCTTGAGAATTTGAAAGGACTAATGTTTCTGTTCTTTGAAGTTTGGAAAGAACAAAATTGTTTTGGATTCATTTAGTTCATTTTGAATCTTAGCAGATACTTAGTTAGTCATCATTTTTCATTTATGCCTAGGTTGCTACCTAGGCATAAGTGACTTCTTAGTCACATTCTTGACATGGTGGATTCTTGCCACGTGATTGGGGGATAATTATTACGTTTTTATCCACTTATTAGTTAATCAGGTAATGTCCCATTACCCGGTAATTAATCAATTACCCGCATAATTTAAAGATTGCCCCAAATTACTTAAAATTCAACTTATTTTTAATATATATATATATTCTGTACATTATACTACCATGGTCATATGGTACCTTGTATGATACTAGTTCATAATTATCGGGTATTATTGCTCGACCCGTATTTTATTCCAAATTGGCCACTTTCAATGAAACTCGTTTTCTTTAATCCGTGTACCCCTTTATACTTCTTAACACTTATTTATTGTTTTTTATAAATAGCGTAAGTACGTTAACGTCAAGATGATCTCATCCCCGAGTCTACGTCGGTTAACTGAAAATAAAATTTTAACGTACGAAAACGCGAGATTGTAACATCCTCCCCCCCCCCTTAGAAACATTCGTCCTCGAATGTTTAACTCTCCAAGATTTATTTAACCTTGGAAGCGTCGCCTTTGTAACAACGCTACTACCAACTCTTCTTGTAGAAACTCAATAATTTAACGCCATATAGGACCACAATCATTAATAACGACGATGGCCTCACTCGACCAATAACAATAGCTAGCACAAGAATTCGTACACACACCTTCAGATTATGACCTCTTAGTCAGACCCTTCTCTAGAGGAGGAAATAAGTAGGGATATCTAGACTTCATGTCTTCCTCTACCTCCCAAGTCATTTCTTCCACATTATTGTTGCTCCAAAGTAATTTCACGAAGGTTACCTCCTTGTTTCGTAGCTTGCAGATTTGTTGGTATAGAATTGCAACCGGAATTTGAATTTCCTCGTATGACAAGTCCTCTATAATCTGGACATTATTTGTGGGCACCACTCGGGTAGGATTGCCAATGCACTTCCGTAACATAGATACGTGAAAAACCGGATGGATAGACTCCAATTCTGAGGGCAATTCTAACTCATAAGCTACTTGTCCCACTCTCCGAATGATCCTATAAGGCCCAATATACCGTGGGCTAAGTTTACCTTTCTTGCCAAGCCTCATCACACCCTTTATAGGTGACACCTTTAAGAATACCCAGTTATCAACCCTGAACTCTAAATCTCATCGCCGCACGTCAGAATATGACTTCTGACGACTTTGAGCTGTCAATAGTCGATACCAGATAAGCTTTACTTTTATAGAGCTTACTGAACCAGGTCTGGACCATGTAATCTAGATTCTCCAATATCAAACCAGCCTATAGGCGACCTACACTTCTATCCATAAAAAGCTTCATATGGAGCCATCTGAATACTGGAATGGTAGCTATTATTATATGCGAACTCAACAAGCAACAGATGATCATCCCAGCTACCTTTAAAGTCCATTACATAAGCTCGTAACATATCCTCCAGTGTCTGAATATTACGCTTAGCCTGTCCATCCGTCTGGGGATGAAATGTTGTACTAAGACTTACTTGATTCCCCAATCCTTTTTGGAAGGACCTCCAGAAGTTAGCTGTAAATTGAGCTCCTCTATCCGAGATAATAGATATAGGGACACCATGCAGTCGTACTATTTCCTCAATATGAAGTCTTGCATAATCCTCTGAGGAATATGTAGTTCTAACGAGTAGAAAATGGGTTGACTTTGTAAGCCTATCAACAATCATCCATATTGAATCGAACTTACGCTGGGTACGAGGTAAGCCTACGATGAAGTCCATATTGATTACTTCCTATTTCCAAATTGAAATCTCCATAGCTTGCAATAACCCACCGGGTTTCTCATGCTCAATCTTAACTTGCTGATAGTATGACACTAGGCAACAAATTCTGCTATATCCTTTTTCATTCCATCCCACCAATACACTTCTCTGATATCATGATACATCTTTGTTGCTCCTGGATGGATAGAATAATGAGAATAGTGAGTTTCTCCAATAATCTGCCGACATAGCCCTGGAACATTAGGCAGACATAATCGTCCACGATATCAGAGGACCCCATCTTCTATAATTTCAAACGGCGTCTTCTCTTTCTGAAGGGTGGTATCCCTATAATGAACTAACACAGGATCCTCGTACTGGCGTTCCTTTACTTCAGTTACTAAAGAGGATGTTGTCGTATCCTGAAGAGTAATTCCAACGTCACCTGAGTCCAGTAACCGAACTCCAAGACTAGCTAGTTGATGAAACTCATGGGATATTCCCCTCTTTTCTGGCTGTAAATATGACAGGCTACCCATAGATCAATGGCTGAGGGCGTTGGCTACTACGTTTGCCTTCCCTGGATGGTATAAAATATCAATGTCATAGTCTTTAAGTAGCACCAACCATCTCCTTTATCGTAGATTCAATTCCTTTTGCTTGAAGATGTACTAGAGGCTCCTATGGTCCGTATAGATATCAAAATGAATGTCATACAAGTAGTGCCTCCACATCTTTAGTGCATGAATCACCGCAACTAACTCTAAATTGTGGGTCGGGTAGTTCTTCTCGTGCTTTCTTAGTTGTCTAGAAACATAAGCCATAACCTTACAATGCTGCGTCAACACACAACCTAATCCAACACCTGAAGCGTCACAATAGATCACATAACCATCGGTCCCTTCTGGAAGCGTTAGAACTGGTGCTGACGTTAATCTGTCCTTTAATACCTGGAAACTCCATTCGCAAGCATCAGTCCATTGAAACTTTGCTCCCTTCTGAGTCAACTTTGTCAAAGGTGCTGAAAAGGAAGAAAATCCTTCCACAAACCTCTTGTAATAACCTGTCAAACCGCGAAAGCTACGAACCTCCATCGGTGTTGTGTGTCTATGCCAAGTTTTTACTGCCTCAATATTTTGTGTACCAACCCCGATACCTTTACTCGAAATAACATGCCCAAGGAAAGCTACAGAGTTCAACTAGAATTCACATTTAGAAATTTTGCATACAACTTTCCTTCTTGTAGAACTCTGAGCACAGTACGCATGCTCATCCTCTGAATGAGAATACACCAATATATCATCGATAAATACAATTACGAACAGATCAAAAAAGGGCTAGAACACACGGTTCATCAAATCCATGAATATTGTTGGGGCATTGGCCAGACCGAATGACATAACCCGAAACTCAAAGTGCCCATATCTACTCTTGAATGCTGTCTTCGGAATATCTTCATCCTTAACCCTTACCTGATGGTACCCGGACCTCAAGTCTATCTTTGAAAAACAATTGGCACCTTGTAACTGATCAAATAAATCATCAATTCTCGAAAGCGGGTACTTATTCTTGGTCGTCACCTTATTCAGTTGCCTATAATCAATACACATTCGTAAGGAACCATCTTTCTTTTTCACAAACAACACAGGTGCTCCCCACAGTGACGTACTAGGTCTGATAAAACCTTTTTCAAGCAAGTCCCTTAGTTGTTCCTTTAACTCTTTCAGCTCTACGGGGGTCATTCTATAGGGATGAATAGATATTGGGTGAGTATCAGGTAGTAGGTCAATAGAAAACTTAATTTCTCGCTCTGGCAGGAGACCCAGAAGCTCATCGGGGAAACATTGGCAAACACATTCACCACAGGGATGGACTGAATGGTTGGTGACTCCACTTCCACATGTTGAACCCGAACTAAGTGATAAATACAGCCCTTTCTAATCATATTCCTTGCCTTGAGATAGCAAATAAATCTACCTCTCGGCGATGCTGTGTTATCTTTCCACTCCAAAACAGGCTCCCTTGGAAATTGAAATTGGACTATCTTTGATTTATAATCAACGTTGTCATGATAAGAATCCAACCAATCTATACCCATTATAACTTCAAATTATACCATATCTAACTCGATTAAGTCTGCTACGGTAGGTCGACCATGAATTACTATTATACAATCAATATATACTTGCTTAGCTATCACCGAGTCTCCAACAGGTGTTAATACCTCAAAAGGTTTAACCAATTCAGGTTTTATTCCAAACTTACCAGCAACTAATGGAGTAATGTATGATAAGGTGGAACCTGGGTCAATCAGTGCATATACATCATATGAGGAGACTGATAATATACCCGTAACAACATCAGGCGATGACTCCTGGTCCAGTCGTCTTGCCAATGCATAAATGTGGTTCTGAGGGCTGCTCGATCTAGATGCTCCGCCTCTGCCTCTACCACGACTTATTAGTGCT
Organism: Nicotiana sylvestris; assembly: GCF_000393655.2. NCBI lineage: Eukaryota > Viridiplantae > Streptophyta > Magnoliopsida > Solanales > Solanaceae > Nicotiana > Nicotiana sylvestris. The sequence continues at coordinate 136,608,406 of NC_091067.1, forward strand.
TGGGGACCTTGACCAGGGGGGCATATTGATGATGACGAATCAGTTGCAGAACCTGACGGCTGAGCTATGCTTGCATCACCTCTCATCGGATAATTCCTCATAACTTGGCATGAATAACCACAAGTATAACAAACACCTAACTTCATATGGCACTGCCCGGTATGTTTCTTACCACATTGAGTACATCGTGGCAAGGGTGGCCTCATCTGATTTGACTTACCCCTATACTGACAACCTGAGGCCCTAAAATTCTAACCAGACCCTGAATATATAGAATGATCAAATCTCTTACTGCCAAACTGAGGGGGCACGCTAGCCGAGGTCTGGGATGGATACCTCGAGTATTGTTGCCTCTGACCACCTCAAAAATCAATAGAAGGACTCGAAGACCTCGCTTTCTTATTTTGGGCCCTATCATGCTCACGATCGGCCCTCTGTTTCTATTTATGCTCCTCTACACCCTGAGCGTATGCCTGAATACGAGAAATATCCATGTCTGGCTGAAGTGAGACCGACATACAATCTTTAAGCAAGTGAGGCTCTAATCCCATCACGAACCGGTGAACCCGATCCTCCATGTTAGATACAATAGTGGGAGCATACTTGGCCAACAAACAAAACTGAAGACTGTACTCCCAAACACTCAGGTTACCCTATCGAAGGGTTAAAAACCTATCAACTCTGGCTCGCCTAAGCTCTGGTGGTAGATTGACGAAGAAAGCTTTCATAAACTCCTAGCATACTATTGGAGGGGCATCCTCACCTCTGGACAATTCCTAAGACTCGTACCAATTAACTACAACATCTTGGAGTCTATTGGAAGCTAGCTCAACTGACTCAGTCGCAGTAGTCTCCATTACCATTAACATCCTCTACATTCTATCAATAAATACTTGAGGGTCCTTATTTGGATCTGCTCTAGTGAATACCAGAGGGTCTAAATTAATAAAGTCATGAACCCTCGCACTCACGGACCTATCTGCGTGACCAATACCTACTTCCTGACACTGAGCTTGTGCGGCTACTATTGGTTCAATAACTGAATAACATCTCTTATCTCCTGACCCGACGCATCTGGTTGAGGTACTGAATGTATAGGGGCAGGCGCTAGAGCTGGTGCCCCTCAGAGCTTTTTTGGAAAAGGTGCGGTATGTGAAGTCTGAGATGGAACCTTACCATGAGACTCTCCCTAAGCCCTGGTAACTCGTGGCACTCGACTAGTAGTCTCACCAGCCACGGACTTTCCCTTCTGGGCGGCCGTACTCTTTGGAGGCATCACTGAAAATTTAACATATCGTTAGGAACATGAATTCTTGTATCGCACGATCTGAGATAAAAAGAGAGGATAACATCCTATATGTCCCGTATCCTCCTATTTATAAGTGTGGTACACAACACACCCATAAACAAGACTATACTAGACACCATCTGTAGACAACCCTAAGACACAACTGCTCTGATACCACTTTTGCCACGACCCAAACTGAGGGGCCGCGGCGGGAGCCTGAGTCCTATCTTTCAAACACCCCTAAGCATGCGTCTAATATATGAACCTGTATAACATCTGTTTCATTACAAAAATAACATACGTGAAAGAAACCTGCCATCAAGGCATAGGTACGTATACATGCAGAATACAGTGGTCGAGCCAGCAAGGCTGCTATAGATAACTACACATCCAAAACCGAAAGCCGACAAGGCCACATACAACCCAACTAGACCGACTGTCCACAGACTTTTAAGAGAAACATAACTGTACAAAGACGGGATTGAGCCACGTCATACCCATATACATATATATATATATATATGCAAATATATCTTACCAAAATCAAAAGCAGCTCCGGATCAAATGGAGCACGCCAACTCCCGCTAATCAGGGATCCTAAGAAGGGGGACCATCATCTTGCCTGCTTGCACCTGTGGGCATGAAACGTAGGCCCCGTGAAATAGGGTGTCAGTACGAAAAATGTACTGAGTATGTAAGGCATGAAAATTAGTACGTAAAAGGCATAGATGAAACATGGAATAAAGAAACACATCTTTAAATCTGAATAACTTTGTATATTATGAAACGTTTATAATGTCATGCACATGCATATAAATGTTGTGCCATGCATAGGTATGGGTGTACATAATATCATCAAGCCACTGAGGGTATCCCATCATATCATCTCGGCCACTATGGGCAACATCATCAACATATACCAGCTGATCAAGTGGTGCTGCGTATATAACACTGTAACTTTTCCCATATTCCATATACATATATTTACATATATACTCGTATATAACGCCATCTGGTCATGGGTCAATACACATGTATAAATGAGCGAAATGCATGAAAAATACGTAATAATCTCAATATTCCTTCCGGATAAACTTTTTCAACTCTGTATATTCTAAGACCCATGAACAAAAGATAATAATATTTTTCATGGGGAATCAAGAATATAGACACCCCTACCATTTCTATGAATATAGTAATTTATGGAAACTGTGTATTTGCTCATTTCTCCAGTATAATGTGGACCATACCAAAAGAAAGAAGGGATGACCTTAACATACCTGGAGTAGGGAAAACTCCGTATAATATTTCGTTGGAAAACCTTCGTTGACTGAACAAAATTTTCCCCTGCTTCTTAGAAATTCACAGAAGAAATTGCTTCTTGTTCTAATTTTGGAACAAAATGTTTCTGGGTTCCTTGAATTTTTGAGAGGAAAATGTTTCTTTTTTGTTTCTTGAGAATTTGAAAGGACTAACATTTATGTTCTTTGAAGTTTGGAAAGAACAACATTGTTTTGGATTAATTTTGATTCATTTTGAATCTTAGTAGATACTTAGTTAGTCATCATTTTTCATTTATGCCTAGGTTTCCACCTAGGCATAAGTGACTTCTTAGTCACATTCTTGACATGGTGGATTATTGCCACGTCATTGGGGGGGGGGATAATTATTAAGTTTTTTTTCACTTATTAGTTAATTGGGTAATGTCCCATAATTCGATAATTAACCAATTACCCGCATAATTTAAAAATTGCCCCAAATTACTTAAAATTCAACTTATTTTTAATATACTATATATATACTCTGTACATTATACTACTGTGGTCATATGGTACCTTGCATGGTAGTAGTTCATAATTATCGGGTATTATCGCTCGAACCGTATTTTATTCCAAATTGGCCACTTTTAACGAAACTCATTTTCTTTAATCCATGTATCCCTTTATCCTTCATAACACTTATTTATCGCTTGCTATAAATAGCGTAAGTATGTTAACGTCAAGATGATCTCATCCCCGAGTCTACGTCGGTTAACTGAAAACAAAATTTTAACGTACAAAAACGCGAGATGTAACATTGAAGTCCCTTGTGATCATAGCCATTTCATCATCCTCTAAGACTGCACCTTCAGCTATTCTGAGTGCCAGACTTCTTTCCTACTTGGGAGCATCCATCTTCATGGTTTGCCTTCTAAGTTCATAGGCAATGATATTTCCAATCAGCTCATCCAACATGAGGGTAGCAATGTTCTTTGATTCCTGAATAGTCGTGATTTTTCTTTCCCAAGTTACTCGCAAGACCCTTGTCAAGATTTTCTCAACCTTGTCTTCATCAAGGATATTTCTTCCAAGAGACTTAAGTTCATTTGTTAGTATTGTGAACCTTGTGTACATCTCTTGGATGGTTTCTCCTTCCTTCATGGTAAAATTCTCATATTGAGAATATAGCAGTGTTCCTCTTGATCTCTTTATTTGAGGAGTTCCTTCATGGGCCACTTGTAGGGTGTCCCATATCTCCTTAGCAGTCGTACAACTTTGAATCATGTTGTACTCGTCTGGACCTAGTCCACACACAAGCCATTTCATGGCCTTGGCATTCTTTTCCCATTTCCTCAAATCTTCAGCAGTACAGTCAGATCTTGTCTTTGGCATATCCACTCCTTAAGTATTCTTCTTTGTAGTAGCCAGGGGACCATTAGTAACTATGTACCAGAGTTCATAGTCTTCTCCTATGATGTGACCCTTCATCATATTCTTCTACCAGGAATAGTACTGGCCATTAAAGAGTGGAGTCCTAGCAGTGGATTGCGTTTCCCAATTTCCAGGTGGTGCACTCATCTTGATCTATTCCTAAGGTGTTAGCCTCTTCAAGGATAACCGCTCTGATACCAATTGATGTTTTAGACTTCAATACCACACAAGAGGGGGATGATTTGTGTGGTACCCAATTTTTGCTTAACTTAATTATATAAGGACCTGGTTCTTCTATGTATTCCAACTACTACTGTTGTGGAATAATAATTACAGAAAATAAAGAACACAGAGATTTTACGTAGAAAACACCTGGTTCAAAAGGTGAAAAAACCACGATCTACCTTCTTGTAGGATTTTTCCAAACTCTCCACTAGAATCACTGAGCAAAAAACTGCATTTACAAAAACTCTTGTAAACCTAGGATTAATTCTAATCCCATTGTGGCACACAACCTCAACTGTTACGACAACTTCAAGTTAACTCTAACTTGAAAACTCTAAGTACCTAATACTGTTTGGTTCCCTTCAAATCTGCCCAGAAATATTCGGATTTAAGATCCAAGAACCTGAAACCCTAAAAATTTCCAATCTTGGAATTTTTTCCAATTTCAAGTAAAAGATTGAGGTTCAATCGACCTTAGTCAAAGTATTTTCAGTGGAAAATACTTCAACTAAGGTCTGTTTGATTTCAAACAAAAATCCGAAGCCGAGTTGAGTTCGAGTCTGATTAAAATTCAGAGGTATTTTTCTATTTCTTTTGTGTATTCTACGTGTATTGTTGTCTGTATTAATAGCTTGTTAATTTTTATATTTGTGTTTTGATTAATTCTGTCATTTCTGTTTCTTACCTATCTACTTGATCAAAATATGAAACTGTTTCAGTTGGTTGTGATTGTTCATAATGTAAGTAATCGACTCGATTAAGTTCGTCGATTAGTTATATTATGAATTCTCATTTATGATAAAGATAATAAAAACAGTCTGCTTCTATTATTTTAGACCAATTATGGACAAATGTTGTAAATAGTCTACTGATTGATACTTGTCAATTAAATCATGTTTGTTTACAAATCAGTAAGTTCATCAAGTAGGTGTTATGTATGATTTTTGAACATTAAGTTCAGGGCAGTGTCAATACTGACAATATTCCTGCATTTGTTGCTCTTTGTTCGATTTTGAATTTCAGTTGAAATGTTCTTTTGAGATCTGTGTATTGTTAATATGTTTGGATGCAAGTTCAGTGTTCAATCTGAATTTAGCTCTTATACATCAGCTATTGCATTTCCCTGTTTAGCATAATATGTAAAGACAAAATGTTTGTTTGATTTAGGAATTGGTTATTAGTTGCTAAACAAGATTAATTCAGATAATTTGGTTAAGGTTTAAGCAGTTTTGGTCTGGGGCAGTAATAACAGTAATATTAAGGGGTTTTCCGGGGGTATTTGAGGAATGAAACAGTAGGGTAATGTAATAATAATAGTGTGCTTATAATGGAATGATAGTGGCTATAATTTAAATGGGATAATGGGAAACAAAGGGTAATGGGCTGCTGAAAAACAGGATAAATAGCACTTAGTTTTAAAATATTCAAAAGTAGTTTTAATGGAAAAACTTTCTGATTTTTAAAAGATAAAAGGGTGCAACCAGCCCTGTATAAATACAGGAGCTGGACAGACCTTAGAAAAAGAGAAAAAAAGAGAGAATTTTTAAGAGAGTTTTTTAAGGAGTTTTTTTAGAAAACTTGAATACAGTTTTCAGGCAGAAGAGAGTTTCAGACAGAAGGAGAGTTTTAATCAATTTTCAGAGGGAAGGAAATCAGTTTTCAGAAGAAGATTAGTTTGAGAGAATTTAGGAGAGGAAGAAGAAACAGAAAAGGAAAAAAAAAACAGTCATACACACACACAGATTTACAGCAGCAGAAACAGAAAAATCAGAAAAAATGGGAATTTGAAACTGAAAAGAAATTGAAATCTGAAATATTGTTTCTTTTGTTGAATCTGTTCAACCTTACTTGGTTCCACTGATTCAGTTAACATCTGAAGTGTCTTTTTAAAAAATAACTATACTGTGCATCTGTTTTCTTCGGATCTTATTATTGTTTAAATCTGTGGGAATACTGGTATTTGGCTGAAATTTGTTACTGCTGCTACTGCTGAAATTTATTCCTTCCACCTTCATTTTCAGGTACATGTCTTTTAAATTTTAAGTTGGAAAGAGATTCAACATGACTCATCAATGAAGTTTGAATTGAAATTCTGTTTTCTATTTGTCCAAGTTCATCAATTTAAATTTCATTTTTATTTTATGTTAGTTAATTAGTAGTGAATTCAATTTGATAGCTATGAGCTAATTGTCTTACTTTGAAAGTTCGTATAAAGATTTGTAATAATATTAGCTCATTATCTCATTAGTTTAATCATATTAAATTGTCGAAGTAGGGAATATGGTATGAATGTTGGTCATTATTTAAATTTTGTTGTTGGTTAAGTAAGAAGTGATGTAGAAGTGCCAAGAAAACTACAGTAGTGATATTTATTGTTAAATAAGGTTAAGATGGTGTTGTTGGTATATTTTTAATAAGATAATAGATGTGTGTATAAAAGTTGGCGAAAGGTGATATGATGTAGCTTATTACAATGTTAAAACGTTATGAATGTTTACGATATACAGTTAAGTTGCATGTAAGGTAATTTTATTGAATTAACTTGTATAATAATTCAGCCATTATAACTCGATGCCTATCTACCTTCATAAGACAAATTGATCAAATAATTAGGCCTATTAGATTAAAAGCGAGTATATGAGAATGAAAAGAGATGTACAAGCATAAATTGCCACGCTTTACATCAATGATAATTAGAAATAAAATTTGCATTAAGTAAATAATGAAAATTCTCGGAAAATATTTCCTTCCTTTATGAATCATTTATTTTCAGTTTCATATGCAATTTATTCTTTGGCATATATATATATGTCATATTTGTTTAAAAATAGTATTAATCATATTTTTATTCTGTCCTTTGAAATTGAATAGTTGGAATGAATATAACTTATATTCGGAAAATATAATCAACGGTCAACATTTAATAAATTGTAAATTCTTTTCAAAGAATTTAAGGGCACCTTAAATGGGAATTTATCATGATTTTCACATAAAAATGTATAGATATAATAAACAATTTGTGGAAAATCCCTAATATCATTACGAATATTTTGCACAATTAGGGATACGTTCGCGTACCCTGATTATATTTTTAAAAGCAAAAATTCGGATTATGCGTACGCGCAATTTCGAACGAATATTTAATAAAAGGATTTTTCCAAAAGGCGTTAAATCAATTTCATAAAAACCCGAGATGTACGGTTCATTATTCAAGAAAAACAAATATTCTTGATTCGACATAATTTCGAAAAATGATTGTTTAATAAATATATTATCAAAAATTATTGTGTACACGTACGCGTGACACAATTCTGCACATTTTTAAATTTATAACACGAATATACGTACGCGTAATTCGATTCAAAGAAGGGTCCTTAATCACAATAAGTAAAAGCGGTAGAAAAATCACGTAACAAAAAGTATTTAATAAAAATCAAGATAATTAAGCCAATAATAAAAACAGTTAAGCGACCGTGCTAGAACCACGGAATTCGGAAATGCCTAACACCTTCTTCCGGATTAACAGAATTCCTTACTCAGGATTTCTGGTTCGCAGAATAATAAACAGAGTCATATTCTCCTCGATTCAGGGATTGAAATTGGTGACTTGGGACGCCTTAAAATTCCCAGGTGGCGACTCTTAAATGATTAAATAAATCCCGTTTCGACTGTCCTTTAATTGGAGAAAACTCCCCACGCGCCCCGCGGGCGCGGCAAAAAGGAGGTGCGACATTTCTCATGGCGAGCGCCATTATCGCATAATGCACTTTTGCTTTTACAGCATTTTCGAGCATCCAACAACTCTAGAATACTGGGGCATGGAGGGAAACAAAGGCAAAGAAATAGTTTCACGCCAATCGGAGAATCCTATACAAACCTATTTGGAAAGTTAAAACATTCTGGCCTGATTGAGCTGCTCCACGGCTATACTCCGGACCCATATGCAAAAGGTTTTGATCCTACTGTACGGTGCATGTACCACTCTAATGTCCAATGGAATAGCATTGAAGATTGTCGTGCTTTGAAAAGGGAAATAGAAAGAATGATTCAAGAAGGGATAATTGTGATCCAGAATAGTGAAACCCATCATATCACGTAGAATCCTTTACCTGCACATGATGATGCACACTCTGTGGGGATGATGTGTGGTGATAGGGAGCATAAGAATTCTCTTTGGAACTTGCTGACTAAAGTTAATAATATTGAAATTGGTAATGGTCTTAGTAATATTGATGTGGAACTCAGTGGCTAAGATGTCGAGCATGGTAATTGGAAAGACGTTCTTTTCTTGGCTAGCTAGGGAGGAGTTCTGGTGGTTTATTTGGTTATCATTATTATTGTCCGGGTTATTTCAGGGTTGTAATCCGGATATATCTTGTGACTCAAACCCTTCTATCCTTTTATTTTTCCTTGTTCCTTTAGTAGTAGCAACTCATTTAGTGCTATCTAGTTTTATTCCAGGGTTGTACCCCAGTTTATTTTGCTTGTCTTGTTGTTCAGACCCTTTCACCGTCTGTCTAATGCAATTTTCCGTTTTTTATTATTTCTAGTTATTTTTGTTTAGTTCTCTTTTCCTTTTATAGTTCTTTTCATGCTAGATCTAGTGACATGACATGCACGCATAATTCTAGGACCGGTCTTAAAAGTTAGTTTAATCATGAAGCAATGAAATAATTTTGAAGATGATATGGACACTTGAGGGAAATAAGTACAAATTTGGACATTTTGAGATCATTTGAAGCTCGAACCATGTGAAACTGGGGCATATAGTTTGGAAAGTTAATGGGACAACAAGAATTTCTTACAAGAGAGTGCATCCCAACAATTTGAAGCAAGAAACTTTGAGTTCAAGTGCATCTCAAGTTACAAGATAAAGTCAAGAATATTTTCTCCGAATTGACGGAGGATATCCATTGTGAAGAGGGAATCACCCAACGAGGGTTCTGTACTTGACAAGGCGCTAAAGAAAAGTGGAAGGCATATCAGTGATATCAATGCCGAAGCCGCAAAAGAAATATTGTGCATGATCTTCAATTTTCATCCTCAAGTTGCGTGTGTTGTACTTGACATTTTCAGGGATTGGGAGGCCCTCTTTCAGCTACCCAAACACGTATACCATTCGATACCCTTTTGAGCCTGTACTGATTTTTTCGACCTCCCCACTTTTGGAATCAAGTTAGAGTTATACCAAAAAAAAGATAAAAAAAAAATTCATGTCCCCATAGGCAGCCTTACGGTTCGGTCACACCAAATAAAATATTTCATAATCCCACAAAGTCGAGAGCGGGTCAGTCTTTCTTAGTAACTCCATCAAAAAGAAAAACAGAAAAAAGAAAATCAAATTCCATTTTTTTAGAAATGAGGGCAAAGTTTTTAGAATGGATTACAAAAGTTGTAAATAAATTAACCCTGTTATCTTAGTTATTTTGAGCCTTTATGATATCATTTCTTTCTAACCCTGTCCAAAAGCCACATTAAAGACCTCCCAGATAATCTTTGAGAGTGTTGAGTTTAGACATTCCAAGAGTATATGATGTTTTTACCATGGTTAATGCCTTGTTATCTGCAGAATTAGAGGAAATAAGAAGAAAAGTTTCACGCCCCGAAATTGGGGGAGCGAGACCGACACCCAGTGCCTTACCTATCCTTGCGTACCAACTTGCAACTAAGAGACTCTGAATATATGATGTCATACTTTTGGCCATGGGACACATTGCAAGACAAGAAAGAATGTTGACTAAATAAGAATATAAAGCATGGCCAACAAGGCCGTCATATTTATTACAACTGACAAACCAACCAAATATACATACAAGGCCTGAAAGCCCAACCTACTTTACTAACTGACAAGATATGTCTACAAGCCTCTACTAATAGATATACTGTGATCGGAACGGTTATCCAACCTACTCATGACATATATACGTATATATACAAGATATACATAAGGCTCTAGACCCAGAAACTCTGAAAGACATGGAGCTCACTGATCAAGCTGAGCTCAGGCAACACTTATTGAAGAGGCCTACTCGTTTGTCTGTCTGACCTGCACGCATGAAATGTAGCGCCCCCAGAAAAGGGACGTTAGTACGAAATAATGTACTGAGTATGCAAGGCAATATACTGAAAGCTGAAACTGAACTTATAATATAATAACTGCAAGTAGCTGGAAGTCAAAGATAATCTGAAGATATGCTTACCTGCTAATACTGACTCAATTCTCTCAATATAGTAAGTAAGATAGTTGTCCGGCCCTATAAGGCTCGGTATACATATATATCTGCTCTGCCGTAGTAGGCTCGCTCATAAGCACTTGGCCATACTAGGCTTTGTATCACGACCAACTGGGCTCGCTCATAAGCGCTCGGCCACAATAGGCTCGGTATATATATAATTGCTCTGCCGTAGTAGGCTCTCTCATAAGTGCTCGGCCATACTAGGCTCTATATATCGACCAACTAGGCTCGCTCATTAACGCTCAACTACAGTAGGCTCGGTATATAACTTACCATCTGATCAAAGGTTGCCCAATAGGGGCCTGCCCATCGATTATAACTCGATGGTAATGAAACTGCTTTTAATACTATATATATATATATATATATATATATATATATATATATATATATATATATATAACTTCTCTGCTCTCTTGAATGGAATAATGAAATACTCAAATGAATATAAAGTCCCGATAAAGAGAATATTGTAACTTGCGAGACTAGCAAAATATATGTAAATTTCGGGATATGAATTTTTCTTTATGCTTCGTTATCAAACTTGTGTAATGACAAGATTATGCCAAAATGAAAGAAGAGCTTAACTTTAACATACCTGAGCCAATTTTCTTGAGAAAGATTACACCGTACTCCCTAAAATTTTCAAAAAGCTCACTCTACATTGACAAGGTGGAGTGCTTTGAAAGCTCGTTTATCATACTTGCATCACCTTCACTGGCTACAATGTAAATTGTTGTTGTCCAATGATTTTCACTGCCTGCTGAAATGTAGGCTTAAGGATTTCTTTCGCCCCAGCATATCATAAACTACTTCTTTCAATCCTAGATAGACAACACAGTGCAGTGAATTCCAACCCAAATTATCATGTTCCTCCCATAAAGATTTATTCCATTACGATACTGATCTCACGAAATTTGGATATGTGTATGTCACATATGATACATGGTTATTCCATCTGCACTCTTGAGAACTTCATATAGATTAGTATGAAATAATTTAATAGGAAAAGCTCCTAGCTTGACATTAATATTCCAAGGATTCGTTGGCCTTGAGTATGGTATGATAATTGGGATTGATTCATTTTTAACACAAGAATCTTGATTAGAGCTCTATAAAAACCTTAAAGAGTGCTACTCTCTCCACACGCACCTGAATTAGGCAAACTAGTAATTTTAAATACCAACTAATTAATGCCAAACTTGGCACAACTCAACCACAAAAAGAAAACATTACTTACCACATCAAGCCACATAATTTAATAAAGGCATGAGTCACAATGTAGGAATTGGGAGGCTACCACATGGGGGTAGGGGTGGGGTGTTTTAATCTTTATCAACTTATTAAGTAATTAGGTAGTGTTTCGTTACCCGATAATTAATCAATTACCCTCAAAATTGAGAATTCTTCCCACTTACTTAAAATATTACTTACTTTTCACATACCTTATACACCTTACTATTATGGTCATGTGGTACCTTGTATGGTACTAGTCCATAAATACCGAGTATTATAGCTCGGACCGTTTTTGTCCCAAAATGTCAAACTTCGACGAAACTCATTTCCTTCGATTTGCTTACCCTTTAACCTTCACTAATTTATTTATTCCTTGTTTGAAATAATATAATACTTATAATTCCAAAATAATCTCATTCCCGAGCTTACATTGATTAACTTATGACGAAACATCAACGTACAAAAATGGGGGATGTAACATCTTACTTTCGAGCTCTCATTAATTAATTTATTTATGGAATATTTTCATGTACGAAAATATGGGGTCTAACATCATTCCCCCCTTTAGAACATTCGTCCTCGAATGTTGACCGATGCGCTTATCATTCTCATACCCCGTAGCTCTTGCGAATACTTTAGTACTCCTCTTGCCATCTAGGTAACTGTTTTGCGAATAAGTCCAAAGGCCAGGGCATTCCCCCCTTTAGGCCCCTTTTTCACACCACGACTCTTGGTCGAAATTCTTCCAATCTCGCAACTGTTGCTACCTTTTGTCATGCAGCCTGTATGACTTTTTCCTTGTATGTGAGCCTATGCGACTCTTGTCTCCTTTTTCCTCTAGCTTTTAGCCAATCTCTAGGCTTCACTTTGAACATATATAGAATTATGAAAAACTGTCCCTCTAAGTGTCTATAGATATGTTTGATGTTCTTCTCTCGATACTTTTTTGAATTTACGATTATTGCTACATCTTGTTTCATAGACCTGGTTATCCATTCATATGATTTTACTGCATCTATGTAGGTCGTACTATACCATAACTCTTACCTTGATTTCTCGTTACTGAGGTCTACTACCAAATTCCAGGATATTTTCATTTTTTATCCCATACGTATAAATCTATGTCCTCTAATGCTTCAACATTACTGTTTATCTTAAGAATGGCGGCCTAATCTCCTCTCATATTTTATAACTTTTATCTATTCATTGTTGATTTACCTCAATTTTGATCCATAATCCACCCCTGATAACTTAAACTTTTATGTAATATTGCCGCTAGGATTCATGTTTTATCGGGGAACATCTGAAATGATTAGATTGATCCACCTGGGGCGATACCATGCTTTCATAAATGTATCTCACAACATCCCAATGTGATCACCTTGCGTGGGTATATAATCCTGTCCAATTTATGAGATCCCTTTCTTTTCTTCATCAGATCATTACTCAATCGAAGGCCTAAATTATACCCTCATTCTATTACCAGAGCAACATTCCATCTCTTCTAAATGCCACTAGTCTTAGATTCCTTTGAGCTCATTCATGCTATATTGAGATTTTTATAACTTAGAGGAATCATTAGCTCTTTTGTTTTCACGGGCTTAATTTTGAGGACTTATCCATTTTTGTCATCCTCTCCCTTACCTTCTTCCTATCTTTACTCTTGTCTTTTTAAAACCTTGTCGTTCTATCATACTTTAGCTTGTGATCGATTCCCTTAGGCTTTTCTGTAACATCAAGAGAGATATCGCATCGTCTCTAACTCTTATTTTACTCTCTAATTAGACCTTTCGGTACTTAGAAACCATAGGCTGGAAGATATGCTACTGATGATGCTGCTATCATCCCTGGATACTAAATCCCAGTGCTTCTAGTCTTTTACTTGAAGTATGGACCACTCTCATCCTTCTATACTTGAGTATTTCGTACGTTGTGCACCTTTACCTTACTTTCCTTAAAGCCTCACATCACATCTTCTATCTCTTTCGTACCTCTGATTTTTAAGGGAGATCCTGCAATGTTCTCGATCACGATGTTTCTATTTTTCTGGGTCCAATAAACAAACTCCTTTACTTGGGTGATGTAACTCTTTAGTTTCCTCCTTCTTTTGATCGGCCTTTACGTCGACTTAAGCTATCTTCCGATCTGGGGTTCATGGTATTAGTTATTTTGTTTAGCCTTTCATGGGCGCTGAGGAATATGCATGATACAATCCTTTAACAATTTAATCTCTCATTCATGACCTGGGTTCAATTCTTTCTTTTAACATATACCAGAATCTTCTACGGTTGTATATGCTGCATGCATAAATCTCTGAACCCTTAAGTGCATCCATAACGTAACCAATTCTGGATCATTGATCGAATAATTTCTTTCATTCCATCTTAGCTTTCTTTTAACGTAAGCTATTTTATGGTATTTCTGCCCCATTGTTGTGTCCATACTTAGGTTATCTTAGTGCCCACACATGCCCGAGTTTTTGTGCAACTCATATGATCTCAGATATTACTTTTAATTTTACTTCCCGTTCATTAGCCACAGTAGGTGCCACTTTCCTTTGAAATGCTTACAATGTTGTTGCGAGATTGTTGATACACGACCATTTCCTCTTTAGGTTGTTGTGCTTAGGTTGAAGCCTTCTTTCTTATCTCCCCAGCTAGTCTTTTGTTGTAGTACTTAGGTAGAACCCTTGACTCTTATAAAGATGTGAGATTATTACGGACCTTTTTTATGTCCTTACTTGCCTATAATCATTCGTAGTTGCTTACTTCCATGCCCTTGTGCTTGTATGGTTGCTTCTAAATTGATATTTTGACTGCCTTCCTAGTGGCACTTTCTTTTATCCACAAAACACTCATACGGTACCTTTAACTACCCTTACTTTTGTTTGAATATATCTCAAGTATTATAATGATATTCTTCGAGGCTGAATTCCCCATGTTGGGTTCTACTATGTTTATCTTACATGATCCGATGACTCATCTGTAACCTCCTGTTTAGCCATAACTAGGATCTCTCTGGCCAATTACTAATTATTCGTTGGCCCATTCTCATATCAATATTCCTCGTAATTTTTCTTGGGTTATTTCCTTTGTCTTAACTTATGTCTCGCACTGGCCTTATATATTGATAGCAGCTCGGGCAGGAACCTTTACTTCCTCTCCTTGACATCGAGCTTGCACAATATTCTTAAATCGTAGCGTATCTGTAAGATTTGGATATGTTCCATCTCATTCTTCTTTCATTTATCGCATTCTTCCTTTACCATGCCGTAGTCACTAGAACCACTTAATTCTGACTTAATATCACATCACTTCATATTCCCCCCTTTGAGGTGTACTAAGAGTTGAAGCCACGAGGATCTACCTATAGATGTCTTACCTCTCCATCTTTGGCGTCGTTTCTCAATATCAATGATCCTTACTCGCCTTGCGGCAATCCTTCTATACCAAGGATGACAAAGTCCCACTTAATGTAACTGGTACGTACAGTCCCTTAAGCTTAACTTTGCTAACATTGCTTGCTTTTAGGGAAGCGTCTTCCTGAATGAACATTCTCTAAATTTCTCATGAATCTTCTTCTATTGTCCGTCCTATTATTGCCGGAACGCGATCTGAATTTCTCATGATGTTGACTATTACCAAATCACTCAGTCCCTAATTCATATTTAGTATATCTTGTTTACCAGCCCATACTGATTTCTATTATCCTGGGTTTAATTCTCCCTTCACGTTAGAGTCACGAACTTATTCCTTGAGATGAGGATATGACTTTATGGCATATACTCTTTTGTTGTCCTAAGGCCTGTCACCTCTCGTCTCTTCATTGACTTGACTAGACTCTGTAATACTATCATTTCTTCTTCTTCTTCTTCTTTTTTTCCTACAGTCGTTATCCATGTATCACACCTAATCCATAATGCTTTGTTATCTTTCTTCTCATTACTCTGCTAATATTTCTGCATATCTCTTTTCTTGTGAAAACTTCAACACGACATTCTTTCGCTTTTAGCTCTCCTTTCTTCATTCCTTGACTCTTCGGGTTGCTCAACGTCCTTGCTCTACTAGGGACAAGAGTTATACTAAGGTAATATTTATCTCTTCCAGGCTTTCAGTGCCTATCATCTGATTTTTTTTTATCATGCTAGTATTCACACCTAATTATAATATTCTAGAGTGCATCATCTGAGTGTCCCACAAAGAGATCTATAAGCACATTTGCAATATCCTTCTGCAATGTCAACTAATACAAGTAATCCATTCACCAATTTGGGTTACCCTAACCCCAGCTGGATCTTGATATTCTGTCCTTCTCTTAACTATACTTGTTAGCCTCCACAAGGCATAACTAAAATGGGTGTGATCAATTGTACATACCTCTGTTACTATTGAATATAACTCAAAAAGCTTATGTTCTTCTGCCTCAATTATAAACGATGTTAACCTTCATTAACTGGGTACCTCGTACCCCTTTTCACCTTGCTCCTTTTACTTGCTGAAACTTGTACTTATCTTCTTAATCTCTCATTGTCCTTCACCATAAAGATGGATAGGCATTCTTGCCTTAAGACTTCTTATCAAGAGGCTTATACCTTTCAACACACTCATGATCTGCTAAAGACCTCACATTTATTTATCGTAGGCATCATACAAGAATCAAATTCCTCTGACTCTGCTCTTCCACAACTATATCTCTTTCAAATCTTCTTTACGGATGAAGGTAATGTCTTATTACGAATAAAATTGAATTTCGGAACTTGGATTCTTATAAGTGAGCTCTACCACATGATCTAGAGTAAGAAGAAAGAGCGACAATCCTAAATGCCCTGTAGCCTCCTGCTTATAAGTGTGGTGCACGACACACCCATAAACAAGACTCTAGTAGACATGGCTTGTAGACTCCATAGGATAGAACTGCTCTGATACCACTTTTGTCACGCCCCGAACTTGGGGGAGTGAGACCGGCACCCAGTGCCTTACCTATCCTTGCGTACCAACTTGCAACTAAGGGACTCTGAACATATGATGTCATACTTTTGGCCATGGGCCACATTGCAAGACGACAAAGAATGCTGACTAAACATAAATATAAATCTTGGCCAATAAGGCCGTCATATTTATTACAACTGGCAAACCAACCAAATATACATACAAGGCCTGAAGGCCAACCTACTTCACTAACTGACAAGATATGTCTACAAGCCTATACTAATGGATATATTGTGATCGGAACGGCTATCCGACCTACGCATGACATATATACGTACATATACAAGATATACATAAGGCTCTAGACCCAGAAACTCCGAAAGTCATGAAGCTCACCAATCAAGCTGAGCTCAGGCAACACTTATTGAAGAGGCCTACTCGTCTGTCTGTCTGACCTTCACGCATGAAATGTAGCGCCCCTAAAAACGGACGTTAGTATGAAATAATGTACTGAGTATGTAAGGCAATATACTGAAAGCTGAAACTGAATTGATAATATAATAACTGCAAGTAGCTGGAAGTCAAAAATAATCTGAAGATATGCTTACCTACTGATACTGACTCAATTCTCTCAATATAGTAAGTAAAATAGTTGTCCGGTCCTATAAGGCTCAGTATACATATATATTTGCTCTGCCGTAGTAGGTTCGCTCATAAGCCCTCGGCCATACTAGGCACTGTATCTCGACCAACTGGGTTCGCTCATAAGTGCTCGGCCACAGTAGGCTCGGTATATATATAACTGCTCTACCATAGTAGGCTCACTCATAAGCACTCGCCCATACTAGTCTTTGTATCTCGACCAACTGGGCTCGCTCATAAGCGCTCGGCTACAGTAGTCTCGTATATAATTTACCATCTGATCAGAGGTTGCCCAATAGGGGCTTGCCTATCGATTATAGCTCGATGGTAATGAAAATACTTTTAATACTATATATATATATATATATATATATATATATATATATATATATATATATATATATAACTTCTCTGCTCTCTTGACTGGAATAATGAAATACTCAAATGAATATGAAGTCCCGATAAAGAGAATATTGTAACTTGCGAGACTAGCAAAATATATGTAAATTTCGGGATATGAATTTTTCCTTATGCTTCGTTATCAAACATGTGTAATGACAAGATCATGCCAAAATGAAGGAAGAACTTAGCCTTAACATACCTGAGGCAATTTTCTTGAGAAAGATTACACCGTACTCCCTAAAATTTGCAAAAAGCTCATGCTACATTGAGAAGGTGGAGTGCTTTGAAAGCTCATTTATCATACTTACATCACCTTCACTGGCTACAATGTAAATTATTGTTGTCCAATGATTTTCACTGCCTACTGAAATGCAAGCTTAAGGATTTCTTTCGCCCCAGTATATCATAAACTACTTCTTTCAATCCTAGATAGACAACACAGTGCAGTGAATTCCAACCCAAATTATCATGTTCCTCCCATAAAGATTTATTTCATTACAATACTGATCTCACAAAATATGGATATGTGTATGTCACATATGATACATGGGTATTCCATCTGCACTCTTGAGAACTTCATACAGATTAGTATGAAATAATTTAATAGGAAAAGCTCCTAGCTTGACATTAATATTCCAAGGATTCGTTGGCCTTGAGTATGGTAGGATAATTGGGATTGATTCATTTTTAACACAAGAATCTTGATTAGAGCTCTATAAAAACTTTAAAGAGTGCTACTCTCTCCACACGCACCTGAATAAGTCAAACTAGTAATTTTAAATACCAACTAATTAATGCCTAACTTGGCACAACTCAGCCACAAAAAGAAAACATTACTTACCACATCAAGCCACATAATTTAATGAAGGCATGAGTCACGGTGTAGGAATTGGGAGGCTTCCACATGGGGGTAGGGGTGGGGTGTTTTAAACTTTATCTACTTATTAAGTAATTAGGTAGTGTTTCGTTACCCGGTAATTAATCAATTATCCGTAAAATTAAGAATTATTTCCACTTACTTAAAATATTACTTACTTTTCACATACCTTATACACCTTACTATTATGGTCATGTGGTATCTTGTATGGTACTAGTCCACCGAGTATTATAGCTCGGACCGTTTTTGTTCCAAAATGTCAAACTTCGACGAAACTCATTTCCTGAGATTCGCTTACCCTTTCACCTTCACTAATTTATTTATTACTTGTTTGAAATAGCATAATACTTATAGTTCTAAAATAATCTCATTCCCGAGATTACGTTGATTAACTTATGACGAAATATCAACGTACAAAAATGCGGGACGTAACATCTTACTTCCGAGCTCTCATTAATTAATTTATTTATGGCGTATTTTCATGTACGAAAATATGGGGTCTAATAAAATAAGAGAGTCTTATTTCTGAAAACCTTCACAAGCACCATAATGCGATGGTGAGTTGAGAGAAAGAACAAACTGAGAGAGGCTTGATGGAGAAAACCCTTCGAGCAGTATAAGTCGAATAAGGATCGTGAATCAGATTGGATAATCGGAGCATTGAAGCCCAGTTTCACGGTTTAGGGGTATAACAAAAGTTGAACATCAGACTTGCTTGATAGATTAGGCTACAGGTACATGTCATGGTCATTAGAGTTGGTATCCACACCTGATAAGTTTCTACTTTGTAGTTTTGTTGTTAGGAATCATCTTTTTCCATTCTCCTTTACTCCATTCTTTTTTCTTACTTCCTTTTCCTAAGTCTGTTTGGTCAGAACAATTGAGAAATGACTTAAAAATTTGCCAACAACTTTCCAATTGTACAAAATGGGATCTGGCTAGCTCATCAAAGTAGCATAAGTCAGGAAAGAATAGCATGCGCACTGAGTTGGTAACAATCAACGTGCTTTGGGATTCATGTGAAATACAAAGGTTTGGTATATGTTAATTCATGAACAATGCAACAGATCAAGGATGTTGGGTGAACGGATCAAAGGTATTTTCTATGATAAGTTTGACAGAGAAAGTGGTTAACCAATGACAAGCAAGGTCTTCCAAACGGAAATCAAAGTTATCATGGCAAGTGAAGGAGCAATAGACCTCAAGGCCAAGGCCAGTGGTTTAAGTTAGAAAAGACCAACATGTGCACTGAGTGGATGACAATTGACGTCCTTTGGGATTCATGTGAAACATAAAGGTTCAATATATGTCAATGCATGAGCACAATGCAACAAATGAATGGTGTTGGGTTTGAACGGATCAGAGGTATTTTCAGTGATAAGGGTGAAAGAGAAAGTGGTCAGTCAATAAGCAGGCAAGGTTTTTCGAGTTGAAATCGCAGTTATCATGGGAAGTGAAGGAGCAATCGCCCTCAAAGTCAAGCCGCAAACCAACCACCATGTTTAAACTTACAAGTTTTATTTGATTGAAACAGGGGCAGGAAATTTTGTTTGTTCCGGAGAAACCCTCTGTGAGGAAAGCAGGTGCCAGATAGGCTCGGCAGTAAGTTTCTAGTACCCTCCTGGATAATGAAATTTAGTAAGTTCTGAGACCCTCGCAAGTGACAAGGTCTGACGAGAGTTTTACTTTTGGGAAGTATAATTTAGCATTTAAGTTTTTCACTTTTGAGATGAGACTTGGTTTGAAATTTTTCAAGATAAGGAAATTTAGCTTAGAACTTATTTTGATAACAAGAATTGGTTAACACTCACAGATGTTCCCAATATCAAACTGGGGCAGAAAAATGTCTTTTGTTTTGTCTGTTTTGTTGCAATCAGGAACCCACCTGGAGAACAAGGGAAGACGACACAAGTTCAATGGAAAGCGGGTCAAGCTCAACAATCAGGCGCCCACCTGGAGGAAAAAGGAAAATGGTTCAAGCTTCAAGGGAAAACAGTTTCAAGTAACAAGAGGAGATGGGTCAAGTCCAACAGTCAGGCACCCACCTGGAAAACAAAGGAAAATGATTCGAGTTTCAAGGAAAAGCAGGTCAAGTTCAGCAATCAGGTGCCCACCTGGAGAACAAGGGAAAGTCGTTCATGTTTCAGGGAAAGACAGGTCAAGTTCAGCAATCAGCTGCCCACCTGGAGAACAAGGGAAAACAGTTCAAGTTTCAGGGAAAGACATGTCAAGTTCAACAATCAGGCGCCCACCTGGAGAACAAGGGGATCCAGTTCAAGTTTCAAAGGAAAGCGGTTCAAGTTCAGCAATCATATGCCCACCTGAAGAACAAGGGTAAACAGCTCAAGTTTCAAAGGAAGATAGTTCAAGTTTAGTAATCAGGCGCCCACCTGGACAACAAGGGAAAGCAGCTCAAGTTTCAGGGAAAAGCGGTTCAAGTTTAGCAATCAGGCGCCCACCTGGAGAACAGGTAAAACAACTCAAGTTTCAAAGGAATACAGTTCAAGTTAAAGGTGTTTAACGGGCCGGGTTGAACCGTAACCGGATCGGCCCAGACCGGTTAAAACCGGAACCAGACCGGCCCGGTACATAGGGGGGTGGGTGGGGCTGGGTAGGAGGGGTAGAGGGGGTTGGTCCGTTTAAATTTTGGTAACGGTTAACCGGACCGGTCAAACCCGGTCCACGTGAACAGTACCGTGTACCGGTTAAACCGGCCCGGCCTGGCCCGGTACAATCTTTGTTTTTATTTTTTTTTAAATTTTTTTGAATTAAGTGGGGCCCACTAACCGTTGGCAACGGTAAGACCTGGAACGGATTCGTTGCCCAACGGGTTAATTGCATTAATAGCCTCTTTTTTATTTAAAATTTAACCTTTTTTCAATTTACAAAATTAACCTTCTCTAAAACTATAAATACACCCTCTATTCATTTCTTCACTCAACTCTCATTTCTCAATATCATTTTCTCTCATTCTCCAATTTTCAAGATTTCAAGATTTCAAGTCTCAATCTCAAATTCTCAATTCTCAATTCTCAATTCTCAAATCTCAATTCAATTTAAATCATGCCTCGTACTTCTAGAGTGCGCTCATATGTTTGGCAACACTTTGAGGTGGTAGAAGAAAATGAAGAAGGTCAGAAAGTAAAGTGCAAGAACTGTGGTCAAGTCTTAAATTTTCGTTCAGAGTCTGGCACAGGCAGTTTAAGGAGGCATATCAAGTATTGTCTTGAGCGTCCTCCGGAAATTCGTATTTAAGATTTTAAGACAATTTGTGTTATTTTAAAATTATTAGACGTATTTATGCTTAATGTTTTAGTTTGTTAGATTAATTTGAAGTATTGTTAATTTATTATGCATGAAAATTTAGTTTTACTATTTTTTGTTAATTTACTTTTTAAATGTAAACTTTAATTTTGAATATTGAAATAAATGTAGCAGTTGCAATTTATATTAATACTTTTGTATTAATATAACTTGTAATCTTTAAATTAATAAAAAGTATTAATATAACTTACAATAGTTATACAAAATACAAAAAAAAATACACTAAACCCGGCCCGGCCCGACCCCCTCAACCAGTAACCCGTACGGTTCAATTTTTACCCGGATGAACCCGAACCCGTTAAACACGTTAAGCCCCAACCCGTAACCGGCCCGGACCGTAACCCGTACCGGTCCAAAAAATAGCAACCCGGCCCGGCCCACCCATTTAACACCCTTAGTTCAAGTTCAGCAATCAGGCGCCCATTTGGAGAACAAAGGAAAGCAGCTTAAGTTTTAGGAAAGTAGTTCGAGTCTCATCAATCGGGCGCCCACCTGGAGAACAAGGGAAGGCAGTTCAAGTTTTGAAGGAAGACAGTTCAAGTTTTGGCAATCAGGCACCCACCTGGAAATCAAGGGAATTCACTTCAGAATGCAATTCAAGTCAGCAACAAAAAAGGCTCGCGGCAAGAATGCGGGTCAATAGGCCGAGATGACCAACAGAAGTAGTCTCAATCCAGAATAAAAAAAGAGGGGAAAAAGAAAAAAAAAAGTGAATCCAAAATATAGAAAAAGAGAAAGATGTGAACTGCTCAAGACGTGGTTGAAGTCACAAGCACCACATGTCCGACCTTGATCCGAAAAGCTGAAGAAGAGCGAGCTAGCACCTACAGCTAACAAGCGCCAAGGTTCAAATCTAGAGTCTGCATGAAGAGTCATTCAAGACTCAAGATCAAGATTCAGAAGACTTATAGATAAGAATCTTGTAACTCATAGTTGACAGGCTTAGCTAGTCTTGTTCATTTTTTGATTTTTGATGTAATAATAGGACCGCGGACTGAAACCTCGACGGAATGGCACCTCGACCGGCTCTCCACCTCGGTCTACTCCATCATCTCACTCACTTCTGAACTACACATGGCCTGATTCCTTTATAGCCAAGGATATGTAGGCAGCTCAGATACTAGGTCTCGGTCACATTCCCTTTTCTCTTAGTTTTAGTCTCTTCAAATAAGGGTCGGGTCAAAAAACCTGTCTAGTCGTTCTTTGTCTGAAAACACTTCGCGTTCCCAGTCAAAGAGGGGCAGCTGTAGACATGTAATTTTTGACTCTCCCCAAGATTTTACACATTTTTAGCGTAAATATTTAGTTTAGGCCTAATATAGCTATTTCAACTAATTTTGACTCTTTTACTTTATTTCGCAAAAAAAAAAAAAACTACAAAAATATTTTAGTTTGCGTATCTTTCATAAATTTAAATAAAAAATTACACAAAAATAGTACCTTATCTTTATTTTCATATAATCTTGAAAACACAAAAATAGTTTCATGTTTTAATATAGTTTAGTTCAATTAAATAAAACTATTTTTTTATTTTTATATTAAAAATTTTATATTTAGAAGGAAGAGTTAGTCTTGGGTTAGTTTGTCCCATTTTAATCTTGTAGTCCATTTTTTTGTCTTTGGCCCAATTTTAAGGCCCAATAATACCAAACCCATACCCCTTAACCTAAAAACCCTCTCTATATAACCAAAATTAGCCTAAAAATACCTAGACTCTAAGACCCTAGAAATATAATCAGCCATTTCTAAAGAGGGACAAAAGCTGCAGCGCCATTTTCCATCACACAAACGACCCCCCCCCCTTTTGAAGTTCATCTTCCTCGACAGACCCCACCCCAAAAATGACCCCTAATCTTCAGCAACATGGACGGAACAACATACAGACCTAGACGCTTAAGAAGCTGAGCGCCGTTTCTTTTTTATTGTAAAAAGACCAACAAAAAACATTGAGCTCCTTCTTCTTCCAAAGAACTTGGAGCTGCTGCTTCTTCTTCATTAAGTAAACCGAATACACCAAAACAGACCCCATCCTTTTCCATATCCTAACAGCAACAAACTCACCTAAATTCAAATTAAAAAACGGAAAAACAGAGAGAGGGTGAACGGGCAGAAACAAAGTGAGAAATTTTGATGACAATAGTCATCCACTTCAATTATCGCTGAAGAATCGAGATCTGTCGAATTCTAGATGCATCTCCGTTTTTCTTGAAAAAGCGTCATTTTTTGATGAGTCGAGGTTTTTGGTCTGCGATTCGAGTATAGGCTTGAGGTGTTGCCGCTTGATTCAATTAATAAAGGGAGATTTCATGTGATTGAAAATGGTTCTGGTACAGACTTGAGGTCCATTTTTCTCTTCAATATTTTACCTATTGATTTTGTCACATATTTGTTTGAATGGTAGATTCATTTGATTTCCATGATTATTTGCGATATATTTTGATCTTTGGGTGAAATTTGCTCGAGTTTTGTGGCCGGATTCGTTAATTACGTGAAAGTGGCAATACAAATGTTTTATTTTGCTGTGCGTGTGATTTAAAGTAGGACAACTAGCATTATTCTTGTGTTACTGATTCAACCAAAACGTGATTTAGCTTGTAATTAAATAAGAGATTCCATCATGAAAACTTGTTTTTGGATTGATTATTCAGTTGTTTTTAAAGTGTAAGGCAATGGGTTTGGAGTGAAATTTTAAAGTGATTCATTTTTGAGTTTGGACTTAATATTAAGAGGAAAAAACTTAATTGTCCAATATTTTAAAAGATTTTACAATGTCATAGCAGTAGCACTTGATTAACATTTCTAGCATTTACATGTTTACATTCATAATAAAACTTGTAAGAGTTATCCCACCTGTGTTCCTAAAATTTAGAAAATTTCTCTGTATTTAAAATGCTTAACTGATTTCACGCTCCACTCATAAATGACTTTTCCTTATCTTTTATCTCTATTTTAAAAAATGATTTTGTCATAGATGATAATTTAATGATGATTTTGTCATAGACGACCATTTTATCTTGTTATATTACACGTAGAAAAGCCTTTAGGCACGTGTTAAAAAATACAATTGTGATTGTGTATACGTTCGCGTGACATAATCGCGATTCTAAAACCAATTCAGAGTATGCGTTCGCGCAACTTCGGTCAAACTTTCTTAATAATAAAATTATTTTAATAGGCCACCAATTTAAATTTATTTTATATAGTCTGAGGTGTGCCATCCATAATTTAATCATTCATGGCCCTCATATTAATTTCATAACCCATTTATAAAAATGACAAATGCTCGTAGTTGCTTTATGTCCGTCTAATATACCATCATGATTGCGTACACATTCGCGTAACATAATTACGATTCTAAAAACAATACCAGAGTACGATTCACATAATTATGATTTAATGTGATTTTAGATGTGATTTAATAATGATTTTGTCATAGACGACCATTTTATCTTGTTATATTACACGTAGAAAAGCCTTTAGGCATGTGTTAAAAAATACAATTGTGATTGTGTATACGTTCGCGTGACATAATCGCGATTCTAAAACCAATTCAGAGTATGCGTTCGCGCAACTTCGGTCAAACTTTCTTAATAATAAAATTATTTTAATAGGCCACCAATTTAAATTTATTTTATATAGTCTGAGGTGTGCCATCCATAATTTAATCATTCATGGCCCTCATATTAATTTCATAACCCATTTATAAAAATGACAAATGCTCGTAGTTGCTTTATGTCCGTCTAATATACCATCATGATTGCGTACACATTCGCGTAACATAATTACGATTCTAAAAACAATACCAGAGTATGCATTCGTGCAACTTTGGCCAAACTTTTCTTAATAATAATAAAGCGTTGTTAATTGTGGACACGTACACGTGACATAATTTTTTGATGCGCCAAACAAATGGGTACACGTATGCGTGACTTGTTTTTAAGATAATTTTTCAATTAAAAAAGGCAAATGCACATAGGTTCTAAAAGTAAGTAATTAGACAATTGGATTCAACCAAGTATAATCAAAGCGACCGTGCTAAAATCACGGAACCCGGGAATATCTAACACCTTCTCCCGGGTTAATAGAATTCCTTACCCGGATTTCTATGTTCGCAGACCGTAAATTGAGTCAACTTCCTCGATTCGGGATTTTAACCGGTGACTTGGGACACCATAAATTATCCCAAATGGCGACTCTGATTTTAATTTAAATAATTTCGTTTCGACTATCACTTAAATTGAAAAAAACTCCCTTATATCCCTTCCGGGGTAGGAAAAAGGAGGTGTGACAATTGAGATGGCCCTGCTGGAACGGTCTGGGCCGGAACCTCATCATTGAACTCCACCTGAGGTTTCGACGTTGGTGCTACTGCTCGAGCTCTGGGATGAGCTCTGCCCCTACCTCGGCCTCTAGGGGGCTCGGGCTGCTGATTAGCTGATGAAGCGGTATGTGTTCTAGCCATCTGCGAAAGAACAGAGTAGAGAGTTCAATTAGCGTTGAGAGATCAAACTGCACGACAGTGATGAATAGAAGTGAAATTATTCCTAACTCTATAGCCTCTAGGGGATAAGCACAGATATCTCTGTACCTATCCCTAAAACTCTACCAAGGTTATCCATGAATTGTGAGACCTGAGCAACCTAGAGCTCTGATACCAACTTGTCACGACCCGAATTTCCCACCATCGGGACCGTGATGGCGCCTAACATTGTACTCTCTAGGCAAGCCAATATTTCAGAATGTCCTACCTTTTTTCTTTATTTCTCAAATATTTAGGACTTAAGAAAATAAACCAACGGAATAAATGCGAAAGAAAACAGTTTAAAAGCTTGACTTTATGCAATAACGAAAACCGAAGTAAAATCCACCCAGGACTGGTATCACAACTCACGAACTGTCTACGAATACTACAAATAATGGTCTGAATGAAATGTTTACATCTGTCTCGAAAGTAGATAAAACAGAAAATAAAATAGGATAGAAGGGGACGCCAGGGCCTGGAACGCCTGTAGAACTACCTTGGGTCTCCCGTACGCAGTGATAGCAACCAACCTCACGATCAGTCACTAGCTCCAAAATCTACATAGAAAGTGCAGAGTGTAGTATTAGTACAACCGACCCCATGTACTGGTAAGTGCCGAGCTTAACCTCGACGAAGTAGTGACGAGGCTACGGCGGGGCATACAACATATATAACCTGCAACAGTTTATGCTAAACAGAAAAGGAAATACAACATGTAATAAAGCAATAATTGGCATTAAGTAAATCCGGAACCCAACTGCTCTACTAGTATTCAGCTATAACCAATCCTTAAGGGTGTTTTAATATCACAATAATAAACCTCAACGGATATGGACACATAACAACAACTGATGTTGCACGCATCCCAATCCCATCATATAATCAACAACAGTATCAATATTCACCCTTATTCCTCCTTGTTGCGGCGTGCAACCTGATCCTACATATCCACCCTTATTACTCCTCAACACATATCACCCTTATTCCTCCTGTTGTAGCATGCAATCCGATCCTACCTATCCACCCTTATTACTCCTTGTTGCATTATGCAACCCGATCCCACCAGAGAATCACATTCTCTCTTATTCCTCCCATTGCAGCATGCAACCCGATCCCAATATATAAATCAACACCAATCACAAAAATAAAGACAAGTGTTTCACAGATTAATTAAAATCATCCATTGTACTTATACCTCAATTCACACAACGGAATATCACTACAATTATGAAAATTCACCAGTGTAAACTACTCAGCGAGACCAACCAAGGTGTACCATAAGGAACCAACAAACCAATATAAGCCAACAATGTAATAAAGCGAAACCATGAAACAATTAGATACTTCCATAAAGAGAGCAATAGTTAATATGAAGCAATTAGACATGGAAACATTTATGAGCAAGTAACAATTAAGGCATGGAAACAGTTATAAACAGGTAACAATTAAGACAAGAAATAGTATACTAGGAAACGAGGAAGGGAACAAACTAAAAATGGAAATTTTGGTGGCACATAGATACTCGTCACCACACCTATAATCCACACACATGAATTTTCACATAGCATATAAGTCGGGGATTCCTATTCCCTCAAGTCAAGGTTAAACCAAACACTTACCTCAAGCCAATGGGTAATTCAACACTCAATCACTTCTTTACCTCTCGATTCCACTACTAATTCACGCGTATCTAGTCATAATTAACTCGATAACATCAATAAGTGCTAAATAATTCAACTCAAATGCATAATTAAAGGTTCTCTACCATTTTCCCTAAAAAGTCAAAAATCGAACCCGGGCCAACTTGGTCAAAACTCGAAGTTCGGACCAAAACTCGATTACTCATTCACCTCCGATCCCGGATATGCAATTGGTTTTGGAATCCGACCTCAATTTGAGGTCCAAATCTCCAAAATTTGAAAATCCTAATTTCTACCCAAGAACACCCAATGTTTCATGAAAACCCTTAGATTTTGAGATGAAATCATGTAAAAAGATGAATTAGATTGAAGAAGAGGAATTAGAAATCACTTACCTATGATTTGGAGAGGTTTGGGTCTTTGAAAAACCACCTAGGGATGTTTAGGGTTCGAAATTTTTAAAAATGAAGTGAAAATCCCGTCTAAAAGATGTTTTGATCAGGTGTAGATGTCGCAATTATGACAGGAGCTTCGCAATTGAGAAGCTCGCAAATGCGAGACAGGCTTCGTAATTGCGAACCTGTTGCATGTCTGGTCCTCTCGCAATTGCGAGCATTTTATCGCAATTACGATGACTGGCCCTTCCCTGTTGACTTCGCAATTGCGAAGGGAGGTTCACAAATGCAAACAAGGAAGGCCTGGGCTTCTTCGCAATTGCGATAAAGCCCTCACAATTGTCAAGCCTGTTAGGCTCGCAATTGTGAAGCCTGACCTCACAATTGCGAGATCAGAGCCTGCAACAATATCAGATGCAACAACTAATTTTCTCTAAGTCCCAAAACACTTTGTGGCCTATCGAAAACTCACCCGAGCCCTTGGGCTCCAAACCAAACATGCACGCAAGTCTAAAAATATCATACAAACTTTCTCGTATGAACAAATCATCAAAATAACATCAACAACTACGAATTTAATCTCAAATTCATGAAATTCATAAGATAGTTCAAAATTACTATTTTCTCAACCAAGGGTCCGATTTATATCAAATAAACTCCGATTCTCACCAAATTTAACAGATACGACTTAAATATTATATTAAACCTGTACAGGGCTCCAAAACCAAAAAACAGGCCAAATACCATCAAGATCACACACCATTTCATTTCTAAAAGTCCTTATATTTTCCAGCAAATAATTTTCTTAAAAATTCTTTTCTTAGGCTAGGGACCTCGGAATTCGATTCCGAGCATACTCTTAAGTCCCATATTTTACTACTGACCCTCCGGAACCGTTGGAACACGGGTCCGGGTCCGTTTACCCAAAATGTTTACCGAGATCAACTAAAATCATCTTTTAAAGCCATAAATCATTATTTCTCAAATTTTTCATACAAAAGCTTTCCTGTATCGCACCCGAACTACGCATGCAAATCAAGAAGAGATAAAAGAAGGTTTTCAAGGCCTCAGAATACGAAAATGAGTTCTAAAACAAAAGATGACTTTTTGGGTCATCACAACAATAGAGTGAGAGTCAGTCTTACCTACCTTGCCAACAACAATGATCTCACCTTTTTTTCCCATTTCCGAAGGAGACATTACCTCATTTAAGATCAACAAGTGAAAGGAACTGGTTCTTTCTTCCTGTCATATGCTTTGAACAGACGCTATTCATGTACTATATTTGGCTGCTCCCTTTCACTTGGACCTACAAAAGGAAATCGGGGGTTAGTCTTAGGAACCCAAACTAGTTTGGGTCCCTTTATATAGGTAAAAGGGTAAATCAAATTCTTTTTAGCCTAACTTGGCAGCCTATTTTTCCCTTGAACAAATTCTTTGTTCTTCTGAATAGCCTTTTCTTTTGCAGTATATTCACTTTTATAGTGACCAGTTTTACCACAGTATGTGCAAATATTATTCTTAGGAAGTGTGAGGTACTTGCTTTTGGGATCCCACTTAGGTGCAGGGTTCCCAAAGCCAAGTCCTCTTTTGTTGCTACTATGGTATTCATGTATCCATGAAAGTGCATTGGAGAACCTATTCCATTTACAGGTTCTGTCTAGAACATGCTTGACCTTGCTTAGATCCTCTTATGTGCTCATCTCTTTTGTACAACTTATCTTTCATCTTCTGTAATGACCTGACCGGTCGTTTTGAGCTCTAGCACATCGTTCAGTGGTTTGAGGCCATAAGCAGCATCACTTTAGGTATTATGACTTGTGTGTATAGTCGGAATTTCATTTCGGGTAGTTCGGAGTTGATTTGGAAAGAGAATTCTCATTTCGGAAGCCCTAAGTTGAAAGAATTGACTAAGATTGGATTTCAGAGTCAACGACCTCGGAATCGGGATTTGAAGGTTCCAGTAGTTTCGTAAGATTATTTCGGACTTAGTCGTATGTCCTGATCGGGTTTTGGAAGACCCGGGAATATTTTGGCGCCTATTGTGGAAGTTAGCATTTTGGAAGAAATTTCATAAGTTTGGGTTGAAGTGCATTTCAGTATTATCGATGTCCGTTTGGAATTCCGAGTCTAGGAGTAGCTCCGTATGGTGATTCTGGAGTTGGGAGCGTGATCGAAAGTGAATTCGGAGGTCTGTAGCTCATTTGGAGTCATTTGGCTAAAGATAGAAATTCTAAGGTTTTTGAGAAATTTGACCAAGAGTTGACTTTTTGATATCGGGGTCGGATTCCGATTCCAGAAGTTGGAGTAGGTCTGTAATATCAAATATTACTTGTGTGCAAAATTTGAGGTCAATCGTATATGATTTGATAGGTTTCGGCATCAAATATATAAGTTTGAAATTCTAAAGTTCATAAAGCTTGGATTGGAGGTTGATGCATGGTTTTAGCATTATTTGTTATGATTTGAGGCCTCGAACAAGTCCATAATGTGTTTTGGGACTGGTAGGTATGATTGGTTGGGATCCCGGGGGCCTCGGGTGGATTCCGGGTGGTTAACGGATCGAGAATGGAATTTTTGAAAGGCTGAAGTTGCTGGTATAACCGCACCTGCGAGAGTTGGGTCGCAAGTGCGGAGCCGCAGAAGCGGCCAAAGGAGCCGAAGATGTGGTTTGGGCCAAAAGTAAAGGGGACCGCAGATGTGGTCGAGCAGCCGCAGAAGCGGTATCGCACCTGCGGCAGTTGAGTCGCACAAGCGGAAGGGAGTGCCTGGTGAGATATCCACGGAAGCGGTCCAGGGACCACAGGTGCGGAAGTGCTGGAGGCAGAATGGTTCTTTTAAAATCGGGATTTGGCCATTTTCTCTCATATTTTCTTGGCTTGGGTGATTCTTGGAGAGTTTCAAGAAGGTATTTTCATCATCAATGATAAGGTAAGCTAATACCACATATCTTGAGTTAAATATATAGATTATGTATGGATTTTAGCATGTAAATTTGTAGAACACTTGGGGTTTGAGGGAAAACCTAGAAAATTGATATTCTTGGAATTTGACCACGATTTTGGGTATGAAATTGAGAGTAAATTATATATTTGAGATCGTGAGGCTATGTGTAAACTTTATCTTCAAAAAAATTCGAAATCTGGGCATGTGGGCCCGAGGCAATTTTGTCAAATTTTCGACCTTGGTTAGGGATTGTTATAAATTGGATTGTAATGAGTGATTTAACACATATTAATGGATTCGCATAATTATTAGCTAGTTTTGGAGAATTGTGCATCGATTCGAGTCTTCGAAAGAGCGTGAAATGCCGGTTATCAATCTTCGGAGCGAGGTGAGTCTCCTTTCTGACCTTATAAGAGGGAATTGTCCCCATAGGTGAGTTAATTGGTTATGTGCTCCTATTTGTAGGGGATACGTACGCATGAGGGGTGACGAGAGTCCGTGCGTAGCTACTATTATGCTATTGTCCGGGTAGTCTAGGACCCAAAAGCATGCTGTACTTGGAAATATTTGTAACCCTATCGACGGTTTGAATTACTTAAATCACATCGTATTAGTAAGTGAATTTCTAAAAGATTGAGCTTCATTTTCTTAAATTGTAAAAAGAGAATTGGATTTTCCTTAGATAGTCATTCCCTAATGAAGTCTTGATTAATTGTTTGAATATATGATTCTAGGTGTACCTGCGTCGCATGTATGATTCACAAGCATGGTGTTTGTTTATTTTATGTTGGCCGCATTGCATGAATGATTCGTGAGTGGAGTAATAGATGTATCTATGGTCCGCGCCATTCGACACTCGGCAGTGCACATTTTACATTTATGTTGGATCGGGCCGTACGACCTCGACATGCTATGTACATGCTTGTATTGTTACTTGGGATTTACAAATGTTCTCATTTGCCTTTCCTAGCCGGAGATAAATTGATAAAGATAATGAAAAGTAAATTCTTTGGAAATTCATTATTATTTGGGAAGTTGTTTACCTGCTATCTGGCTTTATGAATTATAATTTTTGTTTTAATAAAATTTCATGATCTCCTCACATTTTTACTAGTAAGTGTCGAAGTCGACCTCTCGTCTCTACTTCTTCGAGATTAGACGAGATACTCATTGTGTACACGATGTTTTTGTACTCATACTATACTTGCCGTGCATTTTTGTTGCACAAGTTCATATGTGGCTAGTGGCTTAGTGGCATAGCAGCATGGTTAATATGAAGACTTAGATGAGTTGCATTTATCGAGACGTCCGTAGCCAGCAGAGTCTCCTTCAGAGTATTGTACTGTATTTTCATTTCTGTCCACTTATATTCCGGACAGTTACTGTATTTTATTTCATTCCCTAAAAATTGCTCATGTACTTGTGACACCGGGTTCTGGGATGATCACGAGATTTTTCAGTAGTTAAATTTTGTAAAGACACCCTCTTTTATCCAGTGGAGTTTATTATTTATTATTTATTTGTTTAAAGGATATGATTTCAAAATAATTTAAAATTAGAGATTGCTAGTGAATTGTAGTTGGCTTTCCTGACAGAGGTGTCCGGTGCCATCACGACCCTCAGTGGAATTTGGGTCGTGACATTTTCCCTACATTTTCTTATAAAGTGAGTTATGTGTGATTAGATGTCTTTTTACCTGTTCCTAATTTAAATTTCAGATTTTCAAATCTAAATTCTAGGATAGTTGTGTCAAGTTCATGAACTTGGTTCTTCAACACAACATTTTCACTTTCAGTTTCACTAGCCTTATGTTCCTGGTTTTTGCACTTAGCTTTTAAAGCTACACACTCTTTTGACAGTTGTTCCTTTTCAATGTTTACACCGTTAGATTCATCCATTAGCTCGATGAGCAACTTTGATAACCTTTTCTTATACAAAAAATTAATCTTGTCTTTGAGATAAATGATAAGTGGGGATTTTGACTACTTATTAGCGCCTTTTAGCTTTCATTTTAGTCCAAAAGAATTTAATTATGTTCCCAAAAACTGATGAAATATTCTTAATGAAGGAATATTGGAAAATGATCCCCCAAGATGAAATCCAACTCAAAAAGGAGCGATCTGAACTCGAAGAAAAAAACAGGCACATAAGCTCAACGTGCAGACCGTAGATTGTGAAGAAACTCAAAGCAGAGACATGTGCAAAGTGCGGTCTGCACAGCCGCAGAAACTGGGCAAGAGCAAAACTTCAGAGAATATGCATCTCAAGTTCAACAAAAGTGCGGACCACACAATTATTGTGTAGCCGCAGAAGAATAGCTACGCGGTCGTAATCACAATTGTGCGGTCCACAGAAGACCAATGTGCGACCGCACTCAGAAATGTGCGGACCGTAGAAAAACAGAAGTGCGGACCACACATGGAATTGTGCAGTCGCAGAACCTCCGAAGGGCATTTTTGTCCAAAAATTCCAAGTTTGTATAAATAGAAGAGGTTCACTTTTTTGGGTCAAGTTTTGACATCAACAGCCACAGTAGACGGTTTTCTTTACTCTCTTTAGTAGTTTGTGCTATTTTGAGCTTTTTGAATATAGATTTCATCATTTTAATTAACAATATGGGTTTAATTATCATTTCTTCTTCTATTTCATCTAACTTAAGCATGAGTAGCTAGATTTTTACTAGGGTTATGACCCAACCCTAGAGTGTAATCTTAATGGGTGTTTGATTTATTGTTTGTTTATGGTTGTGTTTTTATTATTTAGCCTTGTTCTTGCTTTTAATTTTAGAATCAGTGGTTGCAAATATTAGTCATGCCTATTTGACCAGGCCTCTACTTGAGAAAGAGAGACTTAGTCTAGGAAAACTTGGCTAACAAGAAATTAGGTAAATCAAGAGATTGATAGTCTCAATTAAAGGGTTGAACCTAGAGATAGTAAAACTCAACTTGCGCTTTGTATCAACCTTTTTGTTCAACACCCATTTGGACTTGAGAAAGCCAAATTGGGCAAAATCACTCTCTGATCGAGAGGTATTGAGTGGATACTCAAGTGCTGATAGCTATAATACACCCCGACCAATAAAACAAGATTTAAAGTTTACAACCCGTTAGGCAAACACCTAGTTGAAGGTCAAAGCCCTAGGCCTTTTATATCATTTGAAAAACAACAACAGAAACAATTTCTTAGTTTCAATTCTTAATTTTGCAATCTTAGATTAAAATAACACCAATTTGTGGAAGTGTAAATTGAGATAGTTCATACTCATACACTGCAATCTATACTCATATTCCCACGTATACCTCCCTATGGAATTTAACCCCAACTCTTTGTTGGGTATTACTATGCAATCTCGTTTCATAATCTTGAATTGAGGTGTGAACTTGGACGAGATCAATTTTTGGTGCCGTTGTCGGGGAGCTAAAAATGGATTTAGCTATATATTTGGTTTTGTGTGTGAATTCTCTTCTTTTCCTTCTGTGTTACTGATTTTTGTGAATCAATTGTAGGTGCAACAATGCCCATCAACAATAATCAACTTGGAAACATGCCTTTGGGGGGGAATGTGGTCGTGGAAGATGACCAAGTTGAAGAGGTTCCTCTTGAACCTCAAGCAAATAGAAGAGGCCGACCGCCTCAAGATAATGTTCCAGTCCCCCCCACCTCCACCAAGAGCAGCTCCACACCAGGTGTTGTCGAATGAAGGGTATGAAAGTGCCATAGTCCCGCCCTGCATTAGGGCGGACAACTTTCAAATCACGAATGTAATGCTCACATTGCTTGAACAACGAGGATTCTTCACCGGGGCTCCGAGTCAAAATGCATACACACACTTGAAGGGGTTTGTGGACACTTTTTGGGGGAGTAAACAGACAAACGTCTTCGAGGATGCTTTAAGGTTAAGGCTATTTCCTTTCTCTCTATAAGGGAAATCCCTTGATTGGTTAGAGAGATTGCCAAACCATTCCATCCATACATGGGATGAGTTGGCGGAGAAATTTATTTCCAAGTTCTTTTATCTCAAGCATATGGC
This sequence comes from Nicotiana sylvestris, assembly GCF_000393655.2. Classification (NCBI taxonomy): domain Eukaryota; kingdom Viridiplantae; phylum Streptophyta; class Magnoliopsida; order Solanales; family Solanaceae; genus Nicotiana; species Nicotiana sylvestris. The sequence continues at coordinate 136,643,787 of NC_091067.1, forward strand.
TACTCTTAAAGACGAGAATCTAGCATTCAAACAAGAGCGCAATGAGTTGTTGCTTGAAATGTGGGAGAGGTACCGAACAATCGTCAAAGAGTGCCCCAGTAATGACATGATGAAGGCTATGATTCAACAAACTTTCTATCAAGGGATCAATACTACCAATCAATGCGTGGTCAATTAACTTGCCAGTGGAAATTTCATGACAACGCCGTATGCAGAAGCTTGTAAGATTTTAGATGAAATGCTAGATACTTTATCGACATGGAAAAGTAGGTCAAATGTTCCTCAAGGTGACCCAAATGTGATTCACCTACATAAAGAATTTCATGATCATGGACAAGCCATTGCCAAGTTGGCCACCATAATGAATCAATTAGCCAAGGCTCAACTTCAACAAGTGCAAAGCCTTAAGCAAGTCAATGCCATGGAGGGTGTGAGTATGATGGTGAACAAAAGAAGGCCCAAGGGTCAACAAGTGCAAAACCGTGTGGAGAATTATGTGCAAGGAGATAGTGGGTTTGATCAATATGAATCTTACAATGAACAAGAGGAAGAAGTACAATATGTGAAAAACTTTCAAGGGCAAAGAAACAACTTTAAAGTTCCAAATCAACAACAATGGCGACCTCAAGGTAATCAAGGTAATTGGAGTGGTGGCAACAATCAAGGGAATTGGAATAATAACAACAATCAAGGAAGTTGGAGTGGTGGAAATAACCAAGGCAATTGAGTGGCAATAACCAAGGATATTGGGGAGGTAATAATCAAGGGGGGTGGAACAATAATCAAGGCAATCAAGGGCCGGGTTTTCAAAGGCCCCCAATGTATCAATAACCGAGCAACCCACCTTCTTATCCTTCCCATGGTCCAAGTTCTTCCAATAATGAGATGGGACAAATTAAGAATATGTTCTAACAAATGATGGAGAAGAATGCTGACTCCGATGCCCAACTAGCCTCACACAATACATCAATTTGCAACTTAGAAGTTCAAATGGGGCAAATCTCTCAAGCTCTAAACACTCATCCTAAGGGGGCACTACCAAGTGACACGATGGTGAACCCAAAGGGTGGGAACAACACGGGACATGCCATGGTCATTACTACAAGGAGTGAAAAGGTGGGGATGCACCCACCTCAAGTCAAAGGAAACTTGTGGATGATGAGCAAGTGGTACAAGAAGATGAGACCCCAAACAATATGGTGCAACCAAATGATGAAATGCGGATTGATATTGATGACAATGTGGAAGAGACTCAAGAGTAAGTGAACCCATCTAGGGACCACATTGTTGATATGCCGAAACCGGTAGTGCAAAAGGCTAAGGCACCAATTTCTAGGCCTCTTACTCCATACCCTCAAAGGCTTGCCAAGAAAAATGGCGAGAACCAATTCACAAAGTTCATTGACATGATGAAGAGTAAAAAGTTGAAGCTTTGAACAAATGCCCGGTTATCCAAAGTTTTATAAATGATTTAGTGACAAAGAAGCGGTTGATGAATAGAATTGTGAAACTATAAAAGTGACTCATCAAGCGAGTGCAATTGTGCATTCAATGGCTCCCAAATTGGAAGATCCCGGTACTTTCACAATCCCTTGAACCATTGGAAGTGTTGAGTTTGCTAAAGCTCTTTGTGATCTTGGGGAAAGTATCAATTTGATGCCCTATTCTATTTTCAAGACTTTGGGAATTGGAAAACCAAGATCCACATTTATGAGATTACGAATGGCCAATCATACCATGAGGAGTCCATTGGTAGTGATTAAGGATGTATTGGTTCGTGTTGATAAATTCATTCTTCCGGCGGATTTTGTCATTCTTGATTGTGAGATTGACTATGAGATACCGATTATTCTTGGGAGACCTTTCCTTTCTACGGGAAAGGCTCTAGTTGATGTTGAAGCCGGAGAAGTTACCTTCCGGGTTGATGATGAAAAAGTGGTTTTCTATGTGTAAGTCTATGAGGCAAACCAATAACAATGAGGTGCCCTCTTTGGTGGACTTGGTGACCGATGTGATTGTGATGAATGTTGATGATACATTAAAGGCTGTTTTGCTCAACTTTGATGATGAAGAGATGGAGGGCTTCGTGGAATGTGTGAACTCTTTGCAAGGAATGGGGTTTTACACTTATGAGCCCCACAAATTGTCCTTGGATCTTAAAAATAGAACAACTTCTCCAACAAGGCCTTCAATTGAGGAGCCTCCCATCTTGGAGTTGAAGTGTAATGACCCAGCTGGTCGTTTTGAGAATTTACGCCCCGATCCCTTATTAACTACTTCCCCCGGGTCTATTTCTGCTATTGTGATTTGCCGGGATAGTTAATCTTGAGTTTTGGAGAGTTTTGGGACACTTAATCCCTAAATGAAAGTTTAAGTCATAAAAATTGGACCATAGTTGGAGCAGTGTGAAAACGGGTCAAGAATGGAATTCCATCGATTTTGTTAGCTCTGTTGGGTGATTTCAGTCTTAGGGGCGTGTCCGGATTGAGAGCTCGGTAGAAGGCAAAATTTGGAGAGATTTTCGAAGAAAGTTTGTGGGTTATGATTCCGAACCCCTTTATTATATGGGAAAATGCATAAGTACCCCCCTAACCTATACCCGAATTTTCAACTACACATTTTTTCTTTGCGGGAATCCTATTACCCCTCTAAACTTATTTTAAATGTAATTATTTGCAACCTTAACGCTGACAACCAAACTCTTGGCAAGTGGTGAGCTACACGTGCCCCACATGTATTTTTAGTACTTTTTTTATTCTTTCTTCTTTTTCTTATCCTTTTTCTTATTTCTTATTATTCTCATTTTTTTTGGTTATTTCATTCTCTTTCTTTTTGTTTTGTTCATCGGCGGCATAAAATGGTGGTCGTCAGAATTTCACAAACGCCATTTTTTCCGGCGACAGATTTTTATCCCGATCTAAGTGTGTTTTGTTTTATATATATATAAATTTTTCTTGAAAGTATAATTTATGTGTGGGAGGAAGAGCAAAAGAAATAAAAATGAATATAAGCTGAGAAAACTTTTTCCAGTTAAAATTTCAATACATCGTATTTTTTCCGGCGCGGGAAGAATTTTCGATAATGAATTTTTTCCCCCAAATTTGAGTGTATTTTATTTTGCTTATGAATAGATCTTTTTGAGAGTTTAATTTGTGTATGAAAAGAAAAAAATAGAAGAAAAACGGTTAGACAGAGTCACCGGTGAATGAATATCCGTCAGAATTAGACAAGAAACGAAAAAAAAGTAAAAGAAAAATGACAAAGAAAAAGGAAAAGGAAAAGGAAAAGGAAAAGGAAAAAAAAAGTAAGAAGAAATGGTAAAAAAAAATCAGAAAATTGTTTTTTCTTGCTTCTCACTCTCCTTTGGGAGAGTGAAATACACACACTCTGCCACGTCAGCATTAAGAGTGCAAATAATTCCATTTAAAATAAGTTTAGGGGGGTAACAGGATTCCAGCAAAGAAAAAGTGTATAGTTGGAAATTCAGGTATAGGTCAGGGGGGTACTTATGAATTTTCCCTTTATTATATCCCATTAATCTAAACATGAATTCATCATCTAATTTCGGATTTGGGGAGAAAATTTGGGAAAATTTGAGAAAAGTTCTTAGGCTTAATTTTGGGATTTTGATCGAGATTTTGGTATTGAATTTGAGTGAATTTGGTATGGTTATACCCGTGAGTGATGGGTGTTCATAATTTGTGACTTTATATTTTCTTGCCTTAGCTTCGATTTCATTAGCTAAATTAGTTATTTGTAGTTTTATTACGTTTTTATATTGATTTAATTAGATTTGGGCCACTCGGAGTTGGATACTCGTGGCAAGAACGTGATTTCGGATTGATTTGAGCTTGGTTTGAGGTAAGTGACTTGCCTAACCTTGTGTAGGGGAACTCCCCTAAGGATTTTGGTACTGTTATTATATGAATGTTGTGTACGTAAGGTGACGAGTGCATACATGTTCTAATTGTTGGAAAACCCCATTTTCACCGAGTAAATGTCTATGCTTTCCTTTAATCGAGCAATACTAGTATGTGAAACCTCCTGTTTAGCTTAGGAAAGCATGCCTATGTGACTTAACTGTCTTATCTGCTTTAACTGCTTACTTGGATTCTATGTAGCATGTTTAGAGTAGAATTTCCTATTTTTTTATGAGAACTTGAATAGAACGGTAGATTTCTTTCTTGAGACTATTGCGTGTTTACTTTGGGACTACGGAATGGTATTCTGGGAGATCTTCTCCCCCTCCCCCCCCCTTGCCTGTTTACTTTGGGACTATGGATCGGTATTTCGGGAGATCCCCCTACACATTTATATTTGGGACTACGGGACGTTATCCTAGGAGATCCCCCTGCACATTTACGATTTGGACTACGGGACGGTATCCAGGGAGATCTTCTGTACATTTATATTGGGACTATGGGATGATATCCTGGGATATCCCCTGCTACTTTTATATGTGTACTGAGTTATATGTTTTCTTGTGATTTCATTTCATTGATTGTTGGTAATTATCTTTTCTGTCATATTTCATACTACTCGACCGAGGTTAGGCTTGACACTTACTAGGTACCGTTGTGGTGTACTCATCCCTTTCCTGCACATGTTTTTTGTGTGCAGATCCAGGTTCTACTTCTCAGCCATACTTCCAGTGAGGCAAGACGATCCAGAGAGTTCATGGTATATCTGCCACGTGTGCAGACCTAGAAATCCCTCTCTATTCCTCCTTTAGTTACAAACATTCCTGTATTTTCTTTGTTGTTAGACTTTTTGGAGATTAGATACACTATGTACTTTTGTAGCTTGTGATTTCATGAGATTTCGGGTTTTGGGAGTGTTATGTTCAGTTGAGAAAGTGTTATTATTGTAAATTCTCGAGCAACATTTTAAACTCCTTTATTATATTTTCTTGTTAATTGTTAGTTTCATATTTTTTATTTCATTTTTGATGTTTTGATAGGCTTACCTAGTCGTAGAGACTAGTTGTCGTCACGACAGTTCACGGAGGGAGAACTCGAGTCGTAATAAGTTGGTATCAGAGCTCTAGGTTCATAGGAATCATAAATCACAAACCGGTTTATTAGAGTCTCACGGATCGGTACGAAGACGTATGTACTTATCTTCGAGCGGCTATGTAACTGTTAGGAAAAAATTCCACTTTATTTGATTTCCTTGTCGTGCAAGATTTTTGATATCAAAATTCTAAACCTCTATCTTCTATTCTCTCACAGATGGTGAGGACACGTGCTACTGAAGATGACTAGGCACCCGCGCCCCCTACTAGAGCCGTCGGAGGTTGGGGCCGGAGTAGAGGCCGAGGATGCACACATGGTGCAGCCAGAGCACACATGCGAGCTGCTATAGAGGAGCCACCAGCAACTTTAGTCGGAGCCCAGGCACCGGATACGGCTACTGCTACTACTACTCTAGCTCTCCAGGAGACCCTTACACAGTTCATGAGCATGTACACCACTCTAGTTCAAGCATGGTTGATTCCCCTTGCTGCAACCATATCTCAGGCTGGGGGAGGAGCATAGACTTCCACTGTCTGTACCCCAGAGCAGCGGGTTCAGGTTGATCATATCCCAGAGGTTATACCGGTACCGTGTGTAGCCCCAGTTCAGCCCGAGGATAGGGCAACAACTTCAGAGGATGAGCAACAGAGGCTTGAGAGGTTCAAGAAGTACAAGCCTCCTATATTTAGTGGTCTAGTATCAGAGGATGCTCGGCACTATGGATATATCAGGATCGAGTGGGGTTTCTTTCACTGCCTTCCAGCTTCGAGGAGCAGCCTATCCGTGGTGGTGTAAGTTTGAGTTAACAGTCTGGCTGAGGCAGCTTCCTTTTGATGGACCTAGTTTTCGGATATGTTTTTGAAGGAGTATGTTCCTCAGAGTCTTAGGGATGCATGGCGCATAGAGTTTGAGCATTTGCGCCAGGGTACTATTATTGTTTTTGGAGTATGTTGTCTATTTCACTGACTTGGCTAGACATGAACCGACCTTGGTTTCTACAGTTTGTGAGAGAGTTCACCGGTTTATTGAGGGGCTCATTCCTAGCATCAGGTCTAGCATGGCCCGGGAGCTAGATATGGATATTGTTTATCAGTAGGTGGTGAGCATTACTAGGAGAGTAGAGGGCATGCTTGCTCGGGATAGAGAGGAGAGAAAGGCCAAGAGGTATCGAGAGTCAGGCCATTATTATGGTGCCTGTACCCCAACTGCATTTCATCATGGTAGGGGTTATATGATTTTCCCCGTTCATTTATCTCTTCCAATAGCCAGCGGTATTAAAGCTTCACCTAGACCTCAGGAGCCATATTACGCACCTCCAGTATCTAGTGCGCCTCCCACACGGGGTGCTTTCAGTGGTCAGTCCACCAGACATGGCCTGAGCCAGTCATAGCTGCCACGCCCTCCCAGAGCTTGTTTTGAGTGTGGCGACACATGCCATATGATGAGGGATTATCCTAGACTTAGGAGGGGTGCACCTCCATAGCCTTTTAGCCACAGCGTGCTCCGCAGAGTTCCCAAGCTATGATTACGCACCAGTTGCTACCTCACTTGCTCAGCCAGCTAGAGGTGGAGGTTGGGGAGGTAGAGGTCGCCCTAGAGGGGGAGGAAATGCCTGATACTATGCCTTTCCTGCCTGTACTAAGGCTGTCGCCTCCAATTCTGTCATCATAGGTATTGTTCTGGTCTATCATAGAGATGCATCGGGTCTATTTGATCCAGGCTCCATTTATTCTTATGTGTCCTCTTATTTTTCCTTGCATTTGGGTGTATCTCGGGATTCCTTGAGTTCCCCTGTTTATGTTTCTACTCATGTGGAGATTCTCTTATTTTAGAATGCGTTTATCGGTCGTGTTTGATTGCTCTTAGTGGTTTTGAGACCAGAGCCAATTTGTTATTGCTCAGCATGGTAGATTTCGATGTTATCTTAGGCATGGACTGGTTGTCGCCCTATTATGCTATTCTTGATTGTCATGCTAAGACCGTGGCACTAGCTATGCCAGGTGTACCGCGAGTAGACTGGAGGGGTACTTTAAATCACACTCCTAGTAGAAATATTTCATTTCTTAAAGCTTAACGAATTGTTGAGAAGGGGTGTGACACGTATCTAGCTTATGTGAGAGACGTCGGTATTGATAACCCTACAATTAATTCAGTCCCAATAGTACGGGATTTCTCTGATGCGTTTCCAGCTGATCTTCCTAGCATGTCGCCCGATATAGGTATTGGTTTTGGCATTGATTTGTTGCCGGGTACTCAGCCCATTTCTATTCCCCCTTATCGTATGGCCCCTCCTGAGTTGAAGGATCAGTTATAGGAATTGCTGGATAAGGGCTTTATTCAGCCCAGTGTGTCACCTTGGGGTGTTCATGTCTTGTTTGTGAAGAAAAAAGATGGTTCTATGCATATGTTCATTGATTATCGCTAATTGAACAAAGTTACAGTGAAGAATCGGTATCCTTTACCCCGTATTGATGATCTTTTTAACTAGTTACAGGGTGCTCGAGTGTTTTCTAAGATTGACTTGCGTTCATGTTATCATCAATTAAAGATTCGGGAGCCAAATATCCCGAAGACTGTTTTTAGGACTCGGTATGGTCATTACGAGTTTCTTGTTATGTCATTTGGGCTGACCAATGCCCCAGCAGCATTTATGCATTTGATGCACAGTGTTTTCTGACCATATCTTGACTTGTTCATATTTATCTTTATTTATTACATTTTGGTATACTCCCGGAGTTGGGAAGACCATGAGCAGCACCTGAGGACAGTGCTTCAGACTTTTAGAGAAAAGAAATTATATGCAAAGTTCTCAAAATGTGAGTTCTGGTTGGATTCCGTGGCATTCTTGGGTCATGTGATATCAAGTGAAGGAATCAAGGTGGATCCGAAGAAAGTGGAAGTAGTGTAGAGTTGGCCTTGACCATCTTCAGCTATAGAGATCCGTAGTTATCTTGGCTTGGCGGGTTATTTTTGTCGATTTATTGAGAGATTTTCATATATTGCAGCACCTATGACCTGGCTGACCCAGAAGGGTTCTCCATTTCGATGGACAGAAGAGTGTGAGGAGAGCTTTTAGAAGCTCAAGACAACATTGACTACAACCCCAGTCTTGATATTGCCTATAGGTTTGGGGTCTTATATTGTCTATTGTGATGCCTCGAGAATTGGCCTAGCAGTATTGATGTAGGATGGTAGAGTAATTGCCTACGCATCCAAACAGCTGAAGGTGCATGAGAAGAATTATCCTTTCCAAGATCTCGAGTTACTGCTATTGTGCACGCCTTGAAAATCTGGCGTCATTATTTGTATGGTGTTCCTTGTGAGATCTATACTAATCACCATAGTTTTCAGCACTTGTTCAAGCAGAAGGACCTTAATTTGCATCAAAGGAGGTGGTTAGAGCTGTTGAAGGACTATGATATCACTATTTTGTATCACCCGGGCAAGGCCAATGTAGTGGCTGATGCTTTGAGTCACCGAGTGGAGTGTTTGGGGAGTTTGGCTTATCTACCAGTAGCGGAGAGGCCTATTGCGATGAATTTTCAAGCCTTAGCCAGCCAGTTTGTGAGATTAGATATTTCGGACCATGGTTGGGTTCTAGCTTGTGTGATTTCTCGGTCTTCCTTGTTTGATCGTATTATAGAGCGTCAGTATGATGACCCTCATTTACTTGTCCTCAAGGACAAGGTTCTACATGGCAATGCCAGAAATGTGACCATTGGTAATGATAGGGTATTAAGGATGTAGGGTCAGATATGTGTACCCAATGTTGATGGGCTTTGGGAGTTAATTCTAGAGGAGGCCCACAGTTCACAGTATTCCATCCATCCGGATGCCAAGAAGATGTATCAGGATTTGAGGCAGCACTATTGGTGGAGGAGGATGAATAAAGATATAGTTGGGTTTGTAGCTCGATGCCTCAATTGTTAGTAGGTGAAGTATAAGCATCAAAGACCGGGTTGCTTGCTTCAGCAGATAGAGATTCCGGAGTGAAAGTGGGAACGAATCACCATGGACTTCGTAGTTGGACTCCCGCGGACTTTGAGGAAGTTCAATGCCATTTGGGTAATCGTGGATCTGCTGACCAAGTTCGCGCACTTCATTCCTGTGTGTACTACCTTTTCTTCGGAGTGGTTGGCGGAGATTCACATCTAGGAGATTGTTTGTCTGCATGGTATTCCAGTTTCCATCATTTTATATAGAGGTACTCAGTTCACATCATGGTTCTGAAGGGCCGTAGCATGAGTTGGCTACTCGGGTGGAGTTGAGCATAACATTTCACCCCCAAACAGACGTATAGTCCGAGCGCACTATTCATATTCTTGAGGATATGCTTTGTGTGTATGTAATGGAGTTTGGAGGTTATTAGGATCAGTTTTTTCCACTTGCGGAGTTTTCCTACAACAACAGTTATCATACCAGCATTCAGATGGAACCGTATAAGGCTCTGTATGTTAGGCGATGTAGATCTCTGGTGGGTTGGTTCGAGCCGGACGAGGATAGATTATTGGGCACAAACTTGGTTCAGGATGCCTTGGAGAAGGTCAGGGTGATTCAGGATAGACTCCGCACAGCCCAGTCCAGACAGAAGTGTTATGCGGACCGGAATGTTCGTGATGTTTCCTACATGGTTGGAGAGCGGGTTTTGCTTTGGGTTTTGCTTATGAAGGGCGTTATGAGATTTGGGAAGAAGGGAAAATTGAGCCTAAAGTTTATTGGCCCCTTTGAGGTATTGTGGCATGTTGGGAAAGTTGCTTATGAGCTTGCCTTACCTCCCAGCTTGGCAGGAGTTCATCCGGTATTTCATATTTCAATTCCCTGGAGGTATCACGGTGATCCGTCGCACGTGTTGGATTTTAGTTTAGTTGGATAAGGATTTATCTTGTGTTGAGGAGCCAACGGCTATATTGGATAGGTAAGTTCGAAAGTTGAGGTCAAAGATCATTACATCAGTGAAGGTTCTGTGGCGGGGTCAGTCGGTCGAGGAGGCTACTTGGGAGACCAAGGAGGATATGCGCAGCCATTACCCTCGTCCTTTCACCATTTTAGGTATGTCTCTATGCTCGTTCGAGGACGAATGAATGTTTTAAGAGGGGGAGGATGTAACGAGCCGGCAGGTCATTTTGAGAATTGATGCCCTGATCTCCTATTAACTGCTTCCTCGGAGTCTATTTCTGCTATTGTGATTTTCCGGGGTGGTTCATCTTGAGTTTCAGAGAGTTTTGGGACACTTAGTCCCTAAATAAGAGTTTAAGTCTTAGAAATTGGACCGTAGTCAGAGCAGTGTGAACACAGGTCCGTAATGGAGTTATGTCAATTCCAATAGCTCTGTTGGGTGATTTTAGGCTTAGGGGCGTGTCCGGATTGTGTTTTGGAGGTCTGTAGCTTATTTAGGCTTGAAATGCCGAAAGTTGAATTTTTGGAATTTTCATGCCGATAGTGAAATTTTGATATCTAGGTCGGAATCCAATTTTGGAAGTTGGAATAAGTCTGTAATATGGAATATGACTTGTGTGCAAAATTTGGGGTCAATCGGACGTGATTTGGTTGGTTTTGGTATCGGTTGTAGGATTTTGAAATTTCAAGCTCATTAAGTTTGGATTGGAGGGTGATTCGTGATTTTAGCATTTTTTTGGTGTGATTTTAGGGCTCGATTAAGTTCGTATGGTGCTTTAGCATTGGTTGGTATGTTTTGTTGAGGTTCTGGGGACGTCGGTTGTGTTTCGGATTCTCAACGGGTCATTTTAGGACTTAGAAGGATAGCAGATTTGTTGGTTTTTCTATTGCAGACAATTGTTCTTCGTGTTCGCGAAGGCTGGTCAGTGGAGGCATCGCAAACACGAGGATCTGAGCGCGTTCTCGAAGAGGAAAAAACGGAGTAGCTGGGACATTAGGAAGTTTCTCTACACATTTGCGAGTAAGGGGTCGCGTTCGCAAAGGTCTTGGCAGCTGAAGTTACGCATTCGCGAGAGGACCCTCGCGTTTACGAAAGAGGAATTTGGGCCAGTGGGATTTCGTTCATCGCGATCACAATGGTAGTCTCGCGTTCGCAAAGAAGAATGCATTTGGGCATAATTTAAAATCCAATATCAAGGGTTTGAGTTCATAACTTCAAAAATTGATTGAGAGCTTGGTATAAGGCGAAATTTGGAGAGATTTTCGGAGAAATTTCTGGGTAATGATTCCTAACTCTTTTTTGATTATATATCATTAATCTTAACATGAATTCATCATCTAATTTTGGATTTGGAGTGAAAAATTGGAGAAATTTGAGAAAAGTTCTTAGGCCAAATTTTGGGATTTTGATCGAGATTTTGGTATCGGACTTGAGTGAATTTGGTATGGTTAGACTTGTGAGTGAATGGGTGTTTATAATTTATGACTTTTACCCGATTTCGAGACGTGGGCCTGGAGAGGGGTTTTGAGCATTTTTCTATTTTCTTGACTTAGCTTCGATTTCATTAGCTAAATTAGTTGTTTGTAGTTGTATTTACGTTTTGATTTTTATTTGATTAGATTTTGGCCACTCGGAGTTGGATACTCGTAGCAAGAGCATGTTTTCAGATTGATTTGAGCTTAGTTTGAGGTAAGTGTCTTACCTAACTCTGTGTGGGAGAACTCCCCTTAGGATTTTGGTATTGTTGTTATATGAATGTTGTGTACATGAGGTGACGAGTGCGTACATGTGCTAATTGTTGAAAAAATCCCATTTTTATTGAGTAAATGTCTTTGCTTTCCTTTAATCGAGCAATACTAGTATGTGAAACCTCCTGTTTAGCTTAGGAAAGCATGCCTATGTGACTTAACTGTCTTATCTGCTTTAACTGCTTAATTGGATTCTCTGTAGCATGTTTAGAGTAGAATTTCCTGTTTCTTGATACGAACTTGGATAGAACGGTAGATTTCTTTCTTGAGACTGTTGTGTGTTTACTTTGGGACTACGGAATGATATTCCGGGAGATCCCCCTTGCATGTTTACATTTGGACTATGAATCGGTATTCCAGGAGATCCCCCTGCATATTTATATTTGGGACTCCGGGACGTAATCCTGGGAGATTCCCTGCATATTTACGATTTGGACTACGGGACAGTACCCCGAGAGATCCTCTATACATTTACATTGGGACTACGGGACGGTATCCCGAGAGATCCCCTGCTGCTTTTATCTATGTATTCAGTTATACCTTTTCCTATGATTTCATTTCATTGACTATTGGTAATTATCTTTTCTGTCATATTTCTTGCTGTTTATCTTTATATAGATATAACCAATTGGGCCCTGACCTGATCTCGTCACTACTCGATCAAGGTTAGTCTTGGCACTTACTAGGTACTGCTGTAGTGTACTCATGCTCTTTCACGCACATGTTTTTCGTGTGCAGATCCAGGTTCTACATCTCAGCCATACTTGCAGTGAGGCGAGGCGATCCAGAGACTTCGAGGTACATCTGTCGCGTCTGCAGACCTAGAAGACCCTCTCTATTCCTTCTTTAGTTATAAATATTCCTGTATTTTCTTCGTTGTTAAACTTTTTGGAGGTTAGATACACCATGTACTTCCGTAGCTTGTGATTTCATGAGATTACGGGTTTTGGGAGTGCTATGTTCAGTTGAGAGAGTGTTATTATATTACACTATCGAGCGACATTTATTATATTTTCCTGTTAATAGTTAGTTTTGCATTTTTTATTTCATTTCTGAGGATTAGTTAGGCTTACCTAGTCGTAGAGACTAGGTGCCGTCACGACAGTTCACGGAGGGAGAATTCAGGTCGTGACATGAAGCCATTGCCTCCATATCTTTGACATGAATTTCTTGGCTCTTATTCTACTTTACCGGTTATTCTTTCCTCTTGTTTGACTAATGTGCAGGTAGAATCCACATTGTTGGTGTTACAAAAGAGGAAGAAGACTATTGCATGGACATTGGCAGATATTCGGGGGATAAGCCACGCATTTTGCATGCACAAGATTAACTTGGAGGAAGGTGCCAAATCATCTATTGAACATTAGAGGAGACTCAATGAAGCCATGCAAGAGGTTGTCAAAAAGGAGATATCAAGTGGTTGGATGTCAAGGTTGTCTACCCCATTTCCGATAGTTCGTGGACTTCTCCGGTTCAATGTGTTCCAAAGAAAGGGGGCATGACGGTGGTCACCAATGATAATAATGAGTTTATTCCTACAAGAATAGTAATAGGGTGGAGAGTGTGTATGGACTATCGTAAGCTCAACAAAGTCACAAGGAAGGACCATTTTCTAGTTCCCTTCCTAGATTCTTCATTTGGTCTATTATGCAAGTAAGACAATGAACAGTGCCCAAGTCAGCTACACCATTATGGAGAAAGAGCTTCTTGCAGTGTTTGCTATTGAGAAGTTCCACTCATACTTGATGGGTACAAAAATGATTGTCCATACGGATCATGCGGCACTTCGTTATCTTATAAGAAATAAAGATTCCAAAGCCTGATTGATGAGATGGGTGCTTCTGTTGTAAGAGTTTGATATAGACATCCAAGATCGAAAAGGAAGTGAAAACCAAGTGGCGGATAACTTGTCTTGTTTGGAGGAGGAGGGGAGGCCGCATGATGGCCTTGAAATCAATGACTCCTTCCCCGATGAGTACCTCTTGGCTATTTCAATGAAAGAGGTGCCATGGTTCGCGGATATAGCAAATTTTCTTGTAAGTGGTATCATCCCATATGAGTTCTCTTCAAACCAAAGGAAGAAGCTCAAACAGGATTGTCAAGACTATTATTGGGATGAACAGTACCTTTTTGGATTTGTACGGATGGAGTGATTAGAAGATGTGTACCGGAGGAGGAAAAATGTGAAATTCTTAGGTCTTGTCATTCTTCGCCGTATGGTGGCCACCATGGTGGAGCAAGAATGGCGGCCAAAGTGCTAAGTTGCGATTTCTATTGGCCCACTCTTTACAAGGATGCAAGTGATCTAGTCAAGCCTTGTGATAAATGTCAAAGGGCCGGTGGAATTTCAAAAAAAAAATGAAATGCCCCTCACCACCATTTTGGAGATTGATATTTTCGATGTGTGGGGTATTGACTTCATAGGTCCTTTTGTGAGTTCTCATAGAAACACCTGCATCTTGGTCGTGGTTGATTATATGTCCAAATGGGTTGAGGTCATTGCTTTACCCAACAATGAAGCGAGAAGTGTGATGGTATTGTTGAAGAAGAATATTTTCACAAAGTTTGGTACTCCAAGGGCTATCATAAGCGATGGAGGGTCGCATTTTTGCAACAAATCTTTCGGCACCTTACTCACCAAGTATGGTGTCAGTAATAAAGTAACGACTCCCTATCATCCACAAGCAAATGGTCAAGTGGAAGTCTCCAACGGGGAGATAAAAAGTATTTTGTCTAAAATAGTGAATGTTAGCCGGACGGATTGGTCCAAAATATTTGATGATGCTTTATGAGCTTATAGTACATCTTATAAACTACCTATCGGAATGTCTCCATATCGGTTGGTGTTCGAAAAAGCTTGTCATATTCCGGTGGAACTTGAGCACAAAGCCATGTGTGCTTTAAAGAAGTTGAATCTTGAGTGGGCTGTCGCCGCCAACTTAAGGGTGGCAAACTTAATGAGTTGGATGAGTTCTGGTACCATGCATACACAAGTTCATCTTATACAAAGAGAAGATAAAATATCTTCATGACAAGTACATTTGGAACAAAGAGTTTAAAGAGGGTGATCTTGTGTTGTTGTTCAATTCACGATTACGGATGTTTCCTGGAAAGTTAAAGTCAAAATGGAGTGGCCCGATTGAGGTTGTGGGTGTGACACCCTTTGGTGCATTGGACTTGAAGAATAAAAATGATGAGGTTTTTAGAGTCAATGTTCACCAGGTGAAGCATTATCTAAGAAAAGTTGGTGATGGCCACATCGTGGCGGTAATTTATTTCAAGTGATGGTAATTTGCATCGTGTCGCAACGTTAAATCAAGCGTTTCTTGGGAGGCAACCCATGTTTCTTTTTCTCTTTTTCTTTTCTTTTTCTTTAGATAGGTTTTATTTTGTGCTAACTGGATTTGAAGTGTGTTTCAGGAATAAGTGTGATTTGTAAGAACTGTGCTCAAAAAAATTGGCTAAGTATGGAAAAAGTGCGGACCACACATGCATTGTGTGAACCGCATAATTTTGGATGCTACAGCAGAAGGCAAGTGCGACTGCACAAATCTTGCGTGGACCGTACAACTTGAGATGGGAAAATTCAAACTCTCTGAAGTTTGATCTATTAGAGAATTGGCCATTCTACGGCCGCATACCAAATTATGCGGTCCGTAGCCAAATTCTGCAGTCGCACCACAAAATGTGCGGACCGCAAATCAGCAAGGCTACTGAGCCTTCAGGTAATACAGTGCGAACCGCAGAAGGAATTCTGCGGCTGCACTCCTCCCTTGTTTCCCAAAGTCTGTCTGCTAGTATAAATAGTAGCCTTGGGATACTGTACAAGGTTTTCCCTCTCTGGGCACTCTAAACTCTAACACTTTGAAATCTTCTATTCGATCATCTGCCACACTCCACACATATCTATGATCATTTAGTTGCACTCCTTCATATCTGGTATGATCAATTTCTCATAGAATTTTTCAATTTTCCAAGTTAAATTTATAATTTTGTTCTTTCAAATTTATTATTTTTCCTAAGTTAAATTTATAATTTTTTTGTTTTAGGTTATTATAGACCATTTGTCAATTTAATATCCATGTGGGGTTTACATTGTGTTGGGTTTACTTCTACTTGCTTTTTGGGGAGTGGGTAGTTTGATTATCATGTTTAATTTCTATCACCGTGTCCAATTTGTGCATAAAATCGAAAACCTAAAGGACTCTGCCCGATTTCATTTTGAAATGTGCGGACGCACAAGGCATTGTGCGGTCCGCAGAAGTATAGTTTAGGGACATTCGTAAGGCAAAATTGTGCGGAGGTACTTAAAATTGTGTGAACCGCAGAAATTTCATTGCGGCTGCAGAAAAGTGTGTGCGACCGCAGATCAGACATATCTCTGTCTTCGCAGAAAGTTGCTACTTTGAGCTACTCATAGTATGTCCGCACTAACAATTGTGCATACCACACTTCAGATGTGTGGTCGCACTCAAAATTGTGCGGACCACAGTTTCATCTCTGCGGTCGCACTTTCATATTTTGCAGTTCACACAACCCAACCTGCAGCCGCACTTGCAACTATGCGGACCGCACTTCCCCGCCTTACAATATGTTTTGTTCTGTGACTTTCAGTTTATCTACACTTGAATTAAAACTGACTCCTACTGTTGTTTGTTGCAGAAAATGGTTGGATCACGTGGTCATGGTGATACATCAAAGAGGAGGGGTGAACCTTCCCGAGGCTAAGAAAAGAGTACCTTACCCCTCGTCCTTCAAAGAGATATATCCAAAAAAGCGATAACTGGCCGGGGTAGATCTATAGAGCTAGCCGAATCAAGATCTTATGTCCTGTTTAGGGAAGCATCGGAGGGAGACTCCGTGCAAGAGCAGCTTGTTGTTTAATCATAGCCACAGTAGCTTCATGCGAGATTTCAACTCCGAGACGAGCCTTCCACCTCTAAGAGCACTTCCGAGGGTTTGGAAGGTGACAGTAAGGCTTCAGAGCCCTAATCTACACCTTCCCCTAATGCACCAACTACTATAGTAGATGTGGATGATATCTTAGATGATGGTTGAGGGGGTGATACCAGAGTTACCAGTCTTGAGAGGTCGAAGAAGAAAGAAATTTGAGAAGATAGATTCGTCAATCTAGCTGCCTTCACTAGCTTCTAAGAGTAGTGGCCGGTGAGATCGCTCACTCTTAAGCGACAATTCCAATTGAAAGATCTTTACAAGTGTAATACGGCAGTTTTGAGACAGTTCTGAGAGCGAAAAGGGGTGGATATGGTTCACCCAGAGTGTAGTGGATGCTAAGGAATATCTGGTCCGTGAATTCTACACAAATGTGGCGCACATAAAGAAAGGGACCAAAGTGACAAAAGTGAGAAACCTGAAGGTGAGACTTGACCAGAACACCTTGAACATTTACTTGGGGTTTGAGGATGTTGAGTTGGTGTAGTACTTGGAAAAGCTGGCTATAGGAGATGTAGCTCGCCCATGGCTATATGAGATTCTAGCAGCCCTAGGGCCACTACCACCATGGATCACAAGAGGGGTTTCTATTCATAGGAACACCCCAAACTTCGAGGAAAAGGGATGGAAAACCTTCGTATGCAGCAGACTAGACTTGTGCCAGAATGAAACAAAACTTCCTATTCAGGGGGCAGTGCTAGTCGCCTCTATTATGGTTGGGTACCCAATCAATGTGTGTGTCGTGATGTCGGCCAAGATGTCTGTGGTTGCCAGGCAAGCTGATACCTTCTACCCATATCCCAACACTATCACTCAGTACCTTATGGATGCGGGGGTGGAGTCGAGGGATTTTGACATAAAGGTGAAGGTAAAGAAGTCTTTCTCTTGGTATTCTCTGATGGACCCGAGGAACTTAAAGTAAAAGGGTCAGCCGACTACTACTGTAGGCCAGTTTGATGAGCCTTCGGTGGTAGCTGCAAAGTCAGCAAATATGCCTTCCACTTCAGCAATGTCGTCTACCAGTGCAGCAGGTATGCCTCCACCTCTTTCTTCAGATCCTTCAGCATCAGTGCCTTCCACCTCGGCTTTGAAGTCGTTGCCCATGCCCACTCATCCACTATTTGTGCTGCGAGTCTCCCAAATACTAGCGAGCCTCAACAACTGGATGCAGATAGCCACTACAAAGTTGTATGACATATCCAGTACTATTGCAGCACAGTCATCCACTCCGGCACCCCAAATTCCTCCGACAGTGGAGGATACATTAAAGAAGATTTTGGAGAACCAGACCACCGTCATGAACACCTTGGTAGCACATAGAGCAGTGATTGAGAAGCTTGGGAAGCAGGTAAAGAAGATGAAGAAATCCCATGCGTCCAAGAAATCAGTTGACAGGTTGAGGAGAGATGTGCCCAGGATAGCAGCAGTTGGTTATCTTCTATTTGATATGCTGATGGAGACAGATCCAACAGCACCAGTAGATCCAGCAGCACCATCAGCTCTAGTGGCACCAGTTGGCCAGTCTGAGGAGCGAGACCTGGCTGCCGACACTGCTGAGGTAGTATGCCAAATGTTCACCCACCTAATTACCCTCATAGCTGAGGATGATGAGATCCAGTTAGAGGAGACTGAGGGCGGTGACGCTGCTACGGACACGGAGATGTCCAAGGCCACATAGGGAGTCCTCTTCACTCTTACCCTTCTTTATTCTTATTTTGTTAAGCATTGGGGACAAAGCTTATTTTTATTCGGGGGGGGGGGAGGTGGAGTTTATTTGTTATTTAGATGATTTCTAGACATTTGGTTTGTAATAACTGACAATATATTTTTTTCTTTATCATGTATATATTCTCCTCCTTTTCTCTCTTTTCCTCTCTCATTATGTATATTCATTATGCTTTCAGTAGTTTGCTTTGTAGCTTCTTTATTCTGTTTTCTTATTAGACAATGTTTAATTAGTAGCTTCTTGTTTAATCTAATAGCTTCCTTTTAATCTAGTAGCTTCTTTTTATGTTTGAGTGATAACTAGGGATTATGATGCATTTTACACTCCTTCTTGCTTAAGTTTTTATTATAAATTTGTACAAAATAGTCCCAAAGTCTCACTAGTTGTACTTGATTTTAGGATTGATCAACAAGGAGACAAGGTGTCAAAAACCAGCTCAAAAAGGAGTGAAACTTACACAAGTATCAAGACCAAGACCAAGCTCAGTCAAACAGGTCCAGTGCCTCCGCACACCATTTTGTACGGTCTGCAAAGATGAAGATCAGAGTGTATGCTTCTTAGCCAGCTAGGCAATGCGGCCGCAATTAATTTTGTGCGGACAGAATGTCATTGCGTCCGCACTCGATTTTGTGCGGTTCGTAGAGCTCAAGTTCAAAGAAGTGACATTTTGGAACAGCCTGGCCAATGCAGACCGCAATAGGAGCCACCGCGGCCGCGGTGCATTTTGTGCAGTATGCGGTGGCCAAATTCAGAGAGCAGAATAGTCAAGCCAAGAGCCTTAGTGCGGCCGCACTCGATTATGTGCGGTCCGCACTAGACCCGCCGGGGTATTTTTGTCCAGAATTTTCAGCCTAGTATAAATAGTTTCTTTTCCCATTTTTAGGTTATCAGATAGATTTTAGGACAGAGCTGCGCTCGTGAACTTCTCTCTTTTACCATTTTGAGTAATTTTAGCTTAGTTCAACATTAAATCTTCAAGTTTTATCTAGTAATTAATTATTATGGGCTTTTCTTCATCTATTTCTTTGTTTTCTTATATAATTATGAGTAGCTAGACCCATCATCTAGGGTTGTGGATCAAACCTAGTATGGGTAATTGATGGGTCTTGTGTTTTGATGCTTGATTGTCTATGGGTATTTGATATTTGGACTAATTTAGGGTTTTAATATTGAATTAGTTGTTGCAAACACTAGTTTATGCCTAGTAGACTTTGGCTCTTCTTGAGAAAGAGAGCCTATGTCCATGAAATTGGTCCAACAAGGGATTGGGGCGTATTCAAGATATTGATAGCCCCAATTAAAGGGTTAAACATAGAGATAGTAATACCCAACTTGAATTTCAATTGCATGCACAAATATTCATATCCAATTGGTCTTGAGAAAGTCAATTCAGGCAAAATCACTCGAACTACCGAGAGGTATAGAGTGAGTAGAATCGTGCAATGGTTATATATACTCCCCAAATGTGACAATCTAGCCTTGGACTCAAGAATCTGTCAATTAACCACCTAGGAAAAAGTTACTACCCTAGTGCCTTTTATCTATTTGATCAAGTCTCAATAGTTTAATCTTAGCTTTACTTAGCCTAATTTAGCATTGTAGGAGTATAAAATTAGAAGTAAAAAGAAAACAAACAATGTTTAGAAGTGAAATTAGGAACAATTACACAACTCCCATTTAGATAGAAAATAAACTCCAATATCTAGCTCCCTGTGGAAATCGATCCCGACCTTCTCGAGTAAAAGCTGTTTCGACCTCTCTTGATACTTCATAGTTGTACAGGGTTGGCCTCATTCATTTTTTAGCGTCGTTGCCGGGGAGATAACAGTTTTGGCTATTTATCTAAATAGTTTTGTGTATTGCTCTTCTTTCCTTCCATGTTACTAATTTTTGTGTGTCACAACTTCAGGTACAAAATGGCAGCAAACTTAAACAACGCACCTCTTGGAGATCTTCCACCAGGGGAGGAAATAGAAGACAATGTTGAAGATGAGGTCCCTATTGTGCCTCAAGGACAAAGGAGAGGCCTCCAGGCCAATGACAATATTCTAAACCCTCTCCCGCCACCTCCAAGAGTGGCTCCTCGAGTGTTTCCCAACCAAGGCTTTGCAAGTGCAATTATCCTACCCCGGATTCGGGCGGGAAATTTTCAAATTACCAATGTGATGCTGACATTACTGGAGCAATGTGGGTATTCACGGGCACTGCCAATCAAAATGATTACAAACATCTCAAAGGGTTCGTGGATACCTGTTGGGGGAGCAAGCAAACTAATGTGTCCGAGGATGCACTTCGGTTGAGACTCTTCCCATTCTCACTTAGAGGGAAGGCATTGGATTGGCTTGAACGACTTCCCAACCATTCCATCACTACTTGGGACGAGTTGGCGGACAAGTTCATTGCAAATATTTTCTCACCTGGGCATATGGCAGCATTGAGAGATGAGATCTTGGCTTTCAAGCAGGAGCCCACTGAACCATTGCTTGAGATTTGGGAGCGCTATAGAACAATGGTAAAGGAATGCCCTAACAATGATATGATTGAGGCGATGATCCAACAGACTTTGTACCGGGACATTAACATAACAAATCAATGCATAGTGAACCAACTTGCTTAGGGCAACTTCATGAAGCTAACTTATGATGAGGCTTGTGACATTCTTGACGAGATGGCTGACACTTCTTCTGCTTGGCAAAGTAGAGCCAATGTGCCCCAGGGTGACCCCACGGTCACTCATTTGCACAAAGAGTTACATGATCATGGGCAGGCTATAGCTGAGTTGACAACTATAATGAACTAACAATCAAAGGCACAGTTGCAACAAGTTCAAAATCCTCGCCAAGTGAATGCTATGGAGGGTATCAACATGCTATCAACAAAAGAAGAAAAAGGGGTCAACAGAACCAAAGGAATTCAGAGCTATTTGACAATGATTGTGGTGGCTTCCAAGATGATAGTTATGATGGGCAGAATGAAGAGGTGCAATACATAAACAATTATCAAGGCCAAAGGGGCAATTCTTCCAACCAACAACAATGGAGACCCCAAGGCAATTAGGGCAATCAACAACAACAAGGCAATGGTAATTGGGGGAACAACAACCAGAGTTCCAATAGGAACAACCATAGTTCCAACAGGGGCAATCAGAACAATCAGGGTAATTGGAATGGTAACAACAATCAAGGTGGGTGGACCAATGGCAATCAAGGAAATCAGGGGCAAGGCTTTCAAAGGCCCCCAATGTACCAACAACCGAATAATCCGCCCCCATTTCCATCCCAAGGTCCTATTTCTTCTAACCCTGATATGGGGAGAATTGAAATGATGTTCGAACAGATGATGAAGAAGAAGGCAGATTCTGATGCTCAATTGTCTTTCGATAATATTTCAATTAGAAATATGGAGGTGCAATTAAGCCAAATCTCCCAGTCCTTGAATACTCGCCCTAAGGGGGCTCTACCAAGTGATATGGTAGTGAACTCGGAGGATGGGAACAATCATGTCATGGCGGTAACCACAAGGAGTGGATGAGGCGGTGATGTGAATGCCTCCAAACAAAAGCAAACTTTGAGTGATGAAGTTGAGTTGCAAGAAGATGAAGTTCCTTTGGTGGTTGAAAATGTGATTGACGAGAATGTGAATGAAGAAGTGAGGATTAATATTCAAGATGCCGAGGTGAAAACTCAAAATGACGTGAACCCATCTAGGGAACATATAATAGACATGTCGGAGCCAGTTGTGCCTAAAGCTAAGGCTCCTTTCAAAGGCTTGTGAAGCAAAAAATGAGAATCAATTTAAAAAGTTCATAGATATAATGAAGAGCTTATCCATTAATGTGCCTTTGGTGGAGGCTCTTGAACAAATGCCGGGCTATGATAAATTCATGAAGGACTTGGGGACAAAGAAACGATCCATGGATTGTGAAACTATAAAGATGACCCACCAAGTTAGTGTAATAGTGCATTCAATGGTCCTGAAGCTTGAAGATACCTGTGCTTTCACCATTCCTTGCACCATTGGGAGTGCGGACTTTTCTAAGGCTCTATGTGATCTGGGAGCAAGTATCAACTTGATGCCCTACTCAGTTTTCAAGACTTTGGGTATTGGGCACCCGAGGCCGACTTCCATGAGATTGCAAATGGCGGATAGAACGATGAAGAGACCATTGGGTATTATTGATGATGTGCTTATCTGGGTGGACAAATTTATCTTGCCAGCTGATTTTATGATCTTGGATTGCGAGGTAGATTATGAAGTTCCAATCATTTTAGGGAGACCTTTACTTGCTACTGAGAAGGCCTTAGTTGATGTGGAAGCAGAGGAACTCACCTTCCGGTTGGGTGATGAAAAAGTGATCTTTCATGTGTGCAAGTCAATGAAGCAGCCCAACAGTTTCGAGGTGTGCTCTTTTGTGGACCTTGTCACAGCAGTGATAGTTGATGATACCAGTGCAATGATCAATGTGGAGGACCCTCTAGTGGCCATATTGTTGAATCTTGATGTCAATGAGGATGAGGGTCGAGTGGAGTGTGTGAATGCTTTACATGGGATGGGCTCTTACTCTTATGAGCCTAGAAAACTATCTTTGGACCTTGATAATAGGAAGACTCCACCAACAAAACCTTCAATTGAGGAGCCTCATGGGTTGGAGTTGAAGCTATTGCCTCCACACCGCAGGTATGAGTTCTTAGGCCATAGTTCTACTTTGCAAGTTATTCTTTCCTCTTGTCTTACTAACATGCAAGTTGATGCCATATTGGCGGTGCTTCAAAAGTGGAAAAAGGCAATTGGATGGACTTTAGCTGATATTCGAGGGATAAGCCCCGCATTTTGTATGCATAAAATTATTCTGGAAGATGATGCAATGCCCTCCGTGGAATATCAAAGGTGGTTGAACGAGGCAATGCAAGAAGTTGTGAAAAAGGAGGTGATCAAGTGGTTGGATACCGAGGTTGTGTATCCCATCTTTGATAGCTCTTAGACTTCACCGATGCAATGTGTACCGAAGAAGGGTGGCATGACCGTGGTTGCAAATTCATAAAATGAGTGATTCCTACCAGAACCATCATCGGTTGGAGGTTATGCATGGACTACTGCAAGTTGAATAAAGTGACCTACAAGGATCACTTTCCATTTCCTTTTCTTGATCAGATGTTAGACCGACTTGTTGGGTGTGCCTTCTACTGTTTCTTTGATAGGTATTCTGGGTACAACCAAATCTTGATTGCTTCGGAAGACCAAGAAAAGACCACATTCACTTGTCCATATGGCACCTTTGCCTTTTCTCGGATGCCTTTTGGGTTGTGTAATGCACTGGCTACATTTCAGTGGTGTATGATGGCCATTTTCACCAATATGGTAGAAGATATTCTAGAAGTGTTCATGGACGACTTCAGTGTTGTGGGTGATTCATTTAATGAGTGTTTGAAAAATCTTGATAGATTTTTGGCTCGTTGTTAAGAAACCAATCTTGTTCTTAATTGGGAGAAATGCCACTTCATGGTAGAAGAGGGCATAGTTCTTGGGAATAAAATTTCAAAGCATGGTATTGAGGTAGACAAAGCAAAAATTGATGCGATTTCAAGGCTCCCTCCCCCGACCTCTGTCAAGGGAGTTAGAAGTTTTCTTGGGCATGCGAGGTTCTATCGGAGATTTATCAAAGACTTTTCGAAGGTAATGAACTCCTTATGCAAGCTATTGGAAAAGGATGCCAAGTTTGTGTTCGATGAGAGATGTATGCAAGCCTTTGAACTTCTCAAGCATAAGTTGACCACCACTCCTATCATTACCGCACCTAATTGGAGCTTGCCCTTTGAGCTCATGTGTGATGTGAGCGATGTTGCAGTTGGGGCAGTTTTGGGTCAAAGAGTGAACAAAATATTTCATCCAGTGTACTATGCGAGCAAGACAATGAATGACGCTCAAGTGAACTACACGGTGACTGAGAAAGAACTTTTGGCTATTGTGTTTGCAATGGAGAAATTTTGGCCGTATCTTATGGGTGACAAAGTCATAGTCCATACCGATCATGCCGCACTCCGGTACTTGATGACGAAGAAGGATTCCAAAGCTAGACTGATGCGATGGGTCTTGTTACTTCAAGAGTTTGATTTGGAGATTGTGGATCGGAAGGGTAGTGAAAACCAAGTGGCAAACCACTTGTCCCGCTTAGAGGAGGAGCGGAGGCCTCGTGATGGCCTAGAGATCAATGACTCATTTCCCGACGAATAACTCCTGTCGGTGTCGGTGAATGGTATGCCATGGTTTGATGACGTTCTAATTTCCTTGTGACTGGTATAATCCCGTGTGAGTTCTCTTCTAACCAAAGGAAGAAGCTCAAATGGGATAGTTTGGATTTCTATTGGGATGAGCCGTACTTGTTCAAGATTTGCACGGATGGTGTTATCCGAAGGTGTGTCCCGGAGGAAGAGCAATTGAGTACCTTGGAGGCTTGTCATTTCTCTCCCTGTGGTGTCCATCATGGAGGGGCAAGGACGGCTTCCAAAGTTCTTAGTTGTGGGTTTCATTAGCCAACTTTGTACAAAGATGAGAGTGAAATTGTGAAGAGGTGTAATGAATGTCAAAGAGCGGGTGGAATTTCGAAGAAAGATGAGATACCTCTCAATACCATTCTTGAAGTTGATATTTTTGATGTATGGGGCATTGATTTTATGGGCCTATTTGTTAGCTCGTGTGGGAACACATACATTCTTGTAGCGGTGGACTATGTTTCAAAGTGGGTTGAAGCCATGGCTTTACCCAACAATGAGGCCCGAAGTGTTGTTGCATTTCTCAAGAAGAGCATTTTTACAAGGTTTGGCACTCCTCGTCCAATCATAAGTGATGGGGGGTCTCATTTTTGTAATAGAGATTTTGACACTTTGCTTGCAAAGTATGGTGTCAACCACAAAGTTTCTACTCCTTATCATCTTCAAGCGAGTGGCCAAGTTGAAGTCTCAAATAGGGAAATCAAGAGTATATTGTCAAAGACGGTCAATGCAAATAGGACCGATTGGTCAAAGAAGTTGGATGATGCTCTATGGGCTTATAGGACTGCTTACAAGACTCTGATTGGTATGTCTTCGTATTGGTTGGTGTTTGGGAAACTTTGCCATCTACTGGTTGAGTTAGAGCACAAGGCCATATGGTCTTTGAGGAAGTTAAATCTTGAATGGGAAGTGGCAGCAAATCTTCGTGTGGAGCAGCTTAATGAACTTGATGAATTCTGATTCCATGCCTATTGTAGTTCGTCCTTGTACAAGGACAAAATGAAGTACCTTCATGATAAATATGCTCGTGGCAAGGAGTTCAAAGTGGGTGATTTGGTTCGCTTGTTCAACTCTCGGTTACGTCTGTTTCCGGGAAAG
Source organism: Nicotiana sylvestris (assembly GCF_000393655.2). Classification (NCBI taxonomy): domain Eukaryota; kingdom Viridiplantae; phylum Streptophyta; class Magnoliopsida; order Solanales; family Solanaceae; genus Nicotiana; species Nicotiana sylvestris. Next base: position 136,669,493 of record NC_091067.1, read on the forward strand.
CTTAAGTCAAAATGGAGTGGACCTTTTGAAGTGGTGTTTGCGACCATGTTTGGTGCACTTGACTTGAAGAACAAAAATGGGAAAGTTTTCAGAGTGAATGGGCACAGGGTCAAGCATTACTTGGGAAAAATTGATAACAGCCACGTGGTGGCACTTTTTCATCTCAAATGATTTGATGGTAACCTGCGTCGTGCCGTGACGCTAAATCAGGCGCTTCTTAGGAGGCAATCCATATGTTTTTCTTCTTGTTTTTCTTCTTGTTTTTCTTTGGTTTTTCTTGTAGTGTAGGATTTATTTTTGGACTGACTGGTTGTGAGATGCTATAGGATTGTGTTGATGCAGTGCAGGAAAAGCTGGGAAGTGATCACTCTCTGAAGTTATCAATGCGGACGACACTCATTTTATGCGGCTGCAAAGACCTTTGTGCGGGGGCAAGAAATCAGTGCGGACCGCACTGGTGATTTGACAAAAGTTGGGGTTCTCTGAAATTTACCATCGCGGCCGCATTGCATTTTGTGCTGTCCGCGGTGGTCCACTGCGGCCGCATTACATTTTGTGCGGTCCACAGTGGTCAATTGGTCAGTAACCTATGGTTTTGAGCACCGCGGACCACGGTGCCATTTTGTGCGATCCGCGGTGGGTAGATAAGCTGGGCCCCCAGGACCTTTTTCTATAAATAGGACCTGAGGCCCTATATTCAAACTTTTCGACCCCTTTACTCTCAGAACATAAAAGTTACTGTTCCTCTCTTTAATCTGCACGAAATTAACTGCTCAAGTACATTACTCAGCATTTCATCTCATCTCTGGTAATGTTAAATTCTTCTTAGTTATTTAATTTATTTATTTTCTTTGAATTTTTATTTTTCTTAGTTCTTCTTCTTTCCTTGTCCGTATTTCTTTCAATTTTGTAGCTTAGGTTAGTCAATTTTTGTTTAATGTAGGACTAGGTAGTTAATACACTGAACCAACACTTAGGGACTCATCAATAGGTGTAAAATTGGACTAAAATTGATCAAAATATGAACCCTAGGTTGGTATTGCTGCTGGGCATTCAATGCGTACCGCGGTGGATTTTGTGCGGTCCGCGATTCCCCTGTGCAGTCCGCAATGGTATTTTGTGTGGACCGCAATGACAAAGTCCTGAAAGATAATCATTTGAGGACCGCAGCCGCATTGGATTTTGTGCGGTCTGATGTGCCTTAATACGGACCGCATTGCCATTTTGTCTGGTCCGCGGTGCATAGATTCAGAGAGTGGGTAGTCTGAACCCTACCTCTATGTGGACCGAAATGGTTTTTGTGCGGTCTGTAATGGCCTTTTTGCGGTCGCACTGCATTTTGTGCGGTCCGCACTCTGTAATAAAACTGTTTGCAACTTTCTTTTTCTGCAATTTTGAAATTCAGTGTTCTTATTGATATTAACAAAGCATGAATAACTGTTGTTTGCAGATAATGGTGAGATTAGGAGGAAAAGGTGGTAAACAAACAAGAAGAGGAGAGTCCTCCCGGGGTGGGAAGCAAGCAATGATAAAATTAACCCCACAAGCCCAACAAAACATAAAAAACACAAGGAAGATTATAAAAGCTGCAAACAGGGCCATTGACCAGTCGAGGAGTGAGTATGATCCCTCCCGGGAGGAATCTTCAGATTTCGTGCCAGAATTTGTTCCTAACTGGCCGGAGAGGAACCGATTGAGAGATACACCTCCAGCATCCCCCACTGGCCAAGCCGCAATTCATATATCTTCGGAGTCGTCTAAGGGCTCAGCTGAAGGCAGTGGGGATGAGTACTCCACCTCTCCTACAGCTTCATTATCCGGAGAGGGTACAGTAGCAGAAGAAGGAGAAGAAGTAGAAGGGGGTGAACCTTAAGTTGGTGGGGTAGAGCAAACTAGGAACCCGGAGGCATGGGAGGACCGGTTCGTCAGTAAGATTGCCTACCACAAATTCAGAGAGTGGTGGCCAGAAAAGAGGTTAATACTTGAGAGAAAAATTATAACCCAGGATCTTTTGCCTTACAATCCCAATATGCTGAGGTAATTCAGAGAAAGAGCTGGATAGGACTACTTCATAGGGCAGGTGGATGACGCCAATAAGCACTTGGTGAAAGAATTTTACACCAACGTGGCACACATCAAAAAGGGTACCACAGTCACCAAAGTACGGAATCTGAAAGTGAAGTTTGATGGCAAGACCATCAATGACTATTTGGGATTCACGGAGGAGGATGAGTCCTTGTACTTGGACAAAATGAAGTTGGGTGAAGAAGCTCGTTCGTGGTTGGCGGAGTACTTGGCAATCCCAGGTACCACCCCCGAGTGGTTGACTATGGGGGTGAAGATATTGAGGAGGATATTGAACTTCGAGGTGAAGGGGTGGGAGATATTTGTGTGCAACAGGCTAGATCATACCACCCATGACAACTCACTCCCAATTCACCGGGCGATCTTAGTGGCATCCATCATGGCGGGGTACCCGATCAATGTCAGGAATGTGATGTCTCGGGTCATTACACGGGTAGTGAATGAGGGTGATAGGTCTTACCCATCCCCAACTTCCTAACCATGTACCTGAAGGACCAAAATGTGGAGAAGCGCATATTTGACGTAAAAGTGAAGGCAAAGGCACCTTTCTCGTGGTATAGCCTACAGGGTGATGACAACCCTAAGAGCAAGCACTTCAAGGGAAAATCCACTACTTCAACTGGCCAGTCTGAAGAGCCAGTAGTGGTAGTGACTACTCCGCAGCCTCCCTCCACTTCAGCAAACATGGCCCCAGGCCCATCCACTTCAGCAGATCCAGAGATACCCTCCACCACTTCCTATCCATTGACTGCCCACCGTTTGAGTCAGGCCCTCGCCAGCATCAACAATTGGATGCAAATAGCTACTTCTAAGCTGCCTGTATTATCTACTATTATGGCAGCTCAGTCAAAACCTCCTCCTCCATAAGTCGCACAGTCCATTGAGGACACTTACATGGATCTTCTGGACAACCAGAAGAAGATCCTTGAGAACTAGAAATTGCTCACGAACGCTATTGACTCACACGGAAAGGCTCTCAAGGAGATTGATAGGGATTCAAAGAAGTTGAGGAAGACTCGGGCTTCCAAAGAGTCAGTGAAGGAGTTACCGGTCGAGGTTGAGAGATTGAAGGTGGATCATCTACCTTTAGATTTGCTATTGCATGACCCAGCACCAACAGCCCAGACCCAACCAGAGCAGGAGTCTCAGAGGCCTTCCAAGAGGAAGAGGGTGATCCCCCGGTCTGATGATGCAGTTATCCAGTTGGCAGACCCGTCGGAAACTTCCTCTAGTCAGCCTCAGGATGTAGCCTAGGAGCCAGTCCAGGTGCAAGACTAGGTCCCAGCAGAGCCACAGACCATAGGGAGCTAGTCACAGGCTCCCGAGCATACAAGGGACCCAGGGACCACAGAGGATCCCATGTAGACGGACGGCCCATAGGGAGTTTCTTTTTCCTCTTTCCTCTTTTTTTGTGTTTATTTTGCTTAGTTGGCATTGAGGACAGTGCCAACTTTTATTTGAGGGGCTACGCCCTATTTGGATTTGGATGATTATATATACATATATATATATATATATATATATATATATATATATATATATATATATATATATATATGACAGATTTTATGATTTCGTTCTTTCCTTTTTATCTTTGGTATGTATATAATTTCAGCATTTCATTACATTTTTCGTACTTTTACCTTGGGTCTGTATATAAAAGTTATGTTTCATTGTATATATTCATCTCCCCTATTGTATATTCGATTAAATCTCATCTTGTACATATTCATTCTACTTTCCGCATTTTTCCTTTTCTTAGCTTCTTATTTTATACTCATAGCTTCTTGTTTTGAGTTTTTGCAATAAGCCTTTGGTTTTCTTAATACCATGGTTCTTTCCAAAGGTGGAATTTGTGTGAACTGGGTGGATCTTCCCAATGATGGATGCCATGACAACCTTCTTAAGGGTTTGAGTCTGTTTTTTCTTTTGCTTTTAGTAGTTAGTTGGTAAGGGTGCCTCAAGCAATGCTTCACTTGGGCCTAGCACATTTGCCTTTGATCTTATGGTCAAAAACAAATCGTTGTGCATAGGATGGTGAAAGTAGTGACCTTGAGACTCTTGTGTTGGCCGATAAACATCAATTGGTTTTTCGGGACCATTGTGTGCTCAAACCTTATCTAAGGTTGTTGTGGGCCCCGAACTCTGTGTCTTTAGCGATCCCATAGATTATGTGGTAAGAAATGCATTGCAAGTCCAAGTCCTGAGCCAGTGGTCTAGAACTTGCCCTGAATATTTGTCTAGGCGAAATCCTAAGTGTAATTTGACTTGAGACATGATTATAGGCTCTCCTTGATCCAAATGATACCTTGAACACTTTCATGGCCTACCAATGATAAAATCCCTAGTCAACCCTTTTGAGCCTTAGACTTTTTTTTTTCTTCAAGAACCATGATACAGGGCCTTTATCCCTTCTAAAGATACCCTCTCTTAGCACCTGATCTTTCCTTAGCACATGGAAAAAGTATAAGTTTTGGGGGGAGAGACGAGGATTGCAACAAAGTGGTCAAAATGTACAAAATGAAGAAAAGGAAAGGCAATGAAAAAGAAAGAAAAGCAAAAAGATAAAAAGAATGTTCAATGTAGAAATGAATAAAGGGATTCAATAAAAGCAAAGAATAAAAGGTGTGGAAAGTTGAGAAAGGAGAAAAGGTTTGAAATGAACAAGAAAGAGTGATAGTGTGTCTCTCTAACCCTTTAGAAAGAAGTAAAATGCCTTAAAAAGTCAAGTGAATGCGTGCCAAAATGAAGCAAAAGAAGTGCTAAAGGGAAGAATGGAACCTACTTAGACCAAACATTTCCTACCCTGACCAATAATCTTCACTATGCCTCTACAAAAGCCCTATATGATCTTGAGTTGAATGAAACTTTCATTAGCGGTGACTTACATAAGGGGCAAGCATATGGTACTTAGAGCTGGACTTGTGAATTTTCCTTGAGAGAGATGAGTGTATTTCCATTAACTTCGTTTTGAGTGCCACTATCCTAAAGGTGAGGTTTGCTTAGGGAGAGTTGAGGATGTGTGAGTTTGGGTTTCACAACGACCAAAGTAATAGAAAGAGCTTTGTTGACGTGTTGAGTCAACTTTTGATGCTCTTGTGTCGCACTAAACCCATGGTGTTTAAAAGAGTGAATGATGTTAATGATTTATTTGAATTGAGGGCAATTGTTAGTCCCAATTGATGCTAGATGAGGTCACTTTAGGTCGGATGAATTTTCTTGGATTGACTCTCAAAGTGTGGGTCTTATTTTGTTTGCTTGAGGACAATCAAAAACTTAAGTTTGGGGGAGTTGATAATTAGGGATTATGATGCATTTTACACTCCTTCTTGCTTAAGTTTTGATTAGAAATGTGTACAAAATAGTCCCAAAGGCTCACTAGTTGTACTTGATTGCAGGATTGATCAACAAGGTGATAGGTGTCAAAAACCAACTCAAAAAGGAGTGAAACTTGCACAAGTATCAAGACCAAGACCAAGACCAATCTCAGTCAAACAGGGCTAGTGCGGCCGCACACCATTTTTGTGCGGTCCGCAAAGATGAAGATCAGAGAGTATGCTTCATAGCCAGCCAGCCAATGCGGTTGCAAAGGATTTTGTGCGGACCACATTGATGTCATTGCGGCCGCACTCAATTTCATACGGTCTGCAGAGCTCAAGTTCAGAGAGGTGACATTTTGGAGGAGCCTGGCCAATGCAGACCACTGTCCATTTTATGCGGACCGCAATAGGAGCCACCGCGATCACGGTGCATTTTGTGTGGTCCGCAGTGGCCAACTTCAGAGAGCAGAATAGTCAAGCCAAGAGCCTTAGTGCGGCCGCACTCGATTTTGTGCGGTCCGCACTAGACCCGCCGGGGTATTTTTGTCCAGAATTTTTAGCCTAATATAAATAGTTTCTTTTCCTATTTTTAGGTCATCAAATAGATTTTGGGACAGAGTTGCGCTCATGAACTTCTCTCTTTTACCATTTTGAGTAATTTTAGCTTAGTTCAACATTGAATCTTCAAGTTTTAACTAGTAATTAATTATTATGGGCTTTTCTTCATCTATTTCTTTGTTTTCTTATATAATTATGAGTAGCTAAACCCATCAGCTAGGGTTGTGGCTCAAACCTAGTATGGGTAATTTATGGGTATTGTGTTTTGATGCTTGATTGTCTATGGGTGTTTGATATTTGGACTAATTTAGGGTTTTAATGTTGAATTAGTTGTTGCAAATACTAGTTTATGCCTAGTAGACTTTGGCTCTACTTGAGAAAGAGAGCTTAAATCCATGAAATTGGTCCAATAAGGAATTGGGGCGTATTCAAGATATTGATAGCCCCAATTAAAGGGTTAAACCTAGAGATAGTAATACCTCACTTGAACCTCAATTGTTTGCACAAATTTGCATACCCAATTGGTCTTGAAAAAGTCAATTCGGGCAAAATCACTCGAATTACCAAGTGGTATAGAGTGAGTAGAATCACAATGGTTATATCATACTCCCCAAATGTGACAATTTAGCCTTGGACTCAAGAATCCGTCAATTAACCACCTAGGAGAAAGTCACTACCATATTGCCTTTTATCTATTTGATCAACTCTCAATAGTTTAATCTTAGCTTTACTTAGCCTAATTTAGCATTGTAGTAGTATAAAATTAGAAGTAAAACCAAAATAAACAATGTTTAGAAGTGCAATTAGGAACAATTGCACAACTCCCATTTAGATAGAAACTCAACTCCAATATCTAGCTCCATGTGGAAATTGATCTTGAAATTCTCGGGCAAAAGCTGTTTCGGCCTCTTTGCTACTTCATAGTAGTACAAGGTTGGACTCGATCACTGGACAATAAGCCTTTGGTTTTCTTAATGCCACGGTTTTTTCCATAGGTAGTTTTTGTGTGTACCGGGTGACTCTTCCCAACAATGGATGGCTTGACAACCTTCTTAAGGGATTGAGTCCATTTTAGGTGTTTAGGTAAGAATAGTAGTAATAATGAATAAAAAGACCTAATTGAGTCAGACTCGAAGAGTCAAACATGCTTCACTTGGTACCAACACACTTAACTACGTGCGTATGATTAAAAACAAGCTTTTTGGAAAGAAATAACTCTAGTAAGTGATTCTGACTCTTGTGTTGACTTAAGAAATCTTCGAGCGGTTTAGTCAAACCATAGTGATTTTCAATCTTGAATATGGTCATTGTAGGTCCTCCACTCTATCCTCTTTAACAATCCTGATGTGTGAGAGGTGAGATGTTTTTGTTGCAAGTCCAAGTACCTGTGCGAACGGCTTAGAACTTGCCTCGAATCTGCTTTGAGGCAAAATTTTAAGTTTGCTTGGCTTGAGAAGTGATTGTAGGCTCTACTTGACCCACTTGAAATTTTCCATGTCCTACCAGTGTTGATATCCCTAGTCAACCCATTTGAGCCTAAAAACCTTTCTCATTTGATAACTATGTTACAAGCCTTTACCCATTTTGTTGTGACCCTCTCTTGGAATCTGAGCTTTCCTTAACACTCTTGAGAAACAATTGGCTAAAAATATAAGTTTGGGGGAGAGACGAGGAGTTTTAAAGAGGTATCAAGGCACAAAAAGAGAAAAGAAATGAAGATAAGGAAAGGCAAGAAAAAGAAAGAAAGAACAAAAAGAAAAATTCTAAAAGAAAGTGAATAAGTTGAAGAGTTGAAGATGTTCAAAGAAAAGTAATGATGCAAAGAATGGAGAAATAAAAGAAGGAAAAAATAAATATCATGACCAAGAAAGAGTGATGTTAAGTCTCTTTATTTCACATAAGGAAAAGAAAATGCCTTAAAAAGTTGGCAAAACATGAGCCGATAAGAGAAAATAAAGTGTTTAATGAAAGATGAACCCATTCTATCGTAACATATCCTACCTTAGTCCAAAAGCCTTCATTGCACTCTGAAAAAGCCCTACGTGATTTCAAGCCGAGTGAGCTTACATTAGCGGTGATCTACATGAAGGCAAGGATATGGTACTTAGAACCGTTATTGCGACATTCTTTTGAGAGAGATGAGCGAACCTTTCACAAATCTTTGAATTGAGTGCTACATTCTTAAGTGAGATATGCTAACAGAGAGTAGAGGAGGAAGAAGAGTTTGGGACCCACAATGACTGACATGAAATAGTGATCTTCTCTTGATGCTCAAGTGTCACATTAGAACTATTTGTGCTTAACCGTTCAACCCGTTGCCTTGTTGATAATTCATAAGCGTTGTGGGCAATTGTTGGTCCCAATTGATGTGTGATTGATGCATCTTTGATTAGCTGGAATAGCTCTTAACTTGTGAAGGTGGGAATTACCTTAATTGCTTGAGGACAAGCAAAAGATTAAATTTGGGGGAATTTATAAGTGGGGATTTTGACTACTTATTAGCCTTTTAGCTTTTGTTTCAATCCAAAAGTGTTTAATTGTGTTCCCAAAAACTGATAAAATATGCTTAATTGCAAGAATATTGGAAAATGATCCCCCAAGATGAAATCCAACTCAAGAAGGAGTAATTTAAACTCAAGGACAAAAACAGGCATAAAAGCTCAAAGTGTGGACCGCAGATTATCATCTGCGGCCGCAGATTGTGAAGAAACTCATAGCAGAGACATGTGCAATGTGCAGCCGCAGAAATTGGGAAAGAGGAAAAGTTTAGAGAACCTACATCTCAAGTTCAATAGAAGTGCAGACCGCACAATTATTGTGCAGCCGCAGAAGAACAGTTATGCGGCCGGAGTCACATTTGTGTGGTCCACAGAAGAGTAATGTGTGGCCTCGCACATAGAAATGTGCAGACCACAGAAAGAGAGAAGTGCGGCCGCAAGTTCAGAATTATGCAGCCGCAAGTTTCCAATCCTGTCAGGCTGAAGCAAAGTGCGGACTGCACATGGAATTGTGCTGCCACAGAACCTCCGAAAGGGCATTTGTTTTCCAAAAATTCGAGCTCTGTATAAATAGAAGAGTTTCATTTTTTTAGGTCAAGTTTTGACATCAGCAACCATAGTAGACGGTTTTCTTTACTCTCTTTAGTAGTTTTTGCTATTTTGAGCTTTTTGAATATAGATTTCATCATTTTAATTATCATTTCTTCTTCTATTTCTTTTATCTTAAGCATGAGTAGCTAGATTTTTACTAGGGTTGTGACCCAACCCTAGATTGTAATCTTAATGGGTGTTTGATTTATTGTTTGTTTGTGGTTGTGTGTTTATTATTTAGCCTTGTTCTTGCTTTTAATTTTAGAATCAATGGTTGAAAATATTAGTTCATGCCTATTTGACCAGGCCTCTACTTGAGAAAGAGAGACTTAGTCTAGGAAAACTTGGCTAACAAGAAATTGGGTGAATCAAGAGATTGATAGTCTCAATTAAAGGGTTGTACCTAGAGATAGTAAAATCTGACTTAAGCTTTGTACCAACCGTTTTGTTCAATACCCATTTGGACTTGAGAAAGCCAAAGTGGGCAAAATCACTCTCTGACCAAGAGGTATTGAGTGGGTACTCAAGTGTTGATAGCTGTAATAAACCTCGACTAATAAAAAAAGCTTTAAAAGTTTACAATCCGTTAGGTAAATACCTAGGTGAAGGTCATAGCCCTATGCCTTTTATATCATTTGAAAAACAACAACAAAAATAATTTGTTTGTTTCAATTCTTAATCTTGAAATCTTAGATTAAAATAGACATAGAACAAACACCAATTTGTGAAAGTGTGAATTGAGATAGTTCATACTCATACACTACAATCTATACTCCTAAATCCTGCGTATGGCTCCATATGGAATTCGACCCCGACTCCTTGTTGGATATTACTATTGCAATCGACTGTTTCATAACCTTGAATTGATGTGTGAACTTGGACGAGATCAATGAGAAACACTTACCTCAAATTCTTCATCAGATTCTCCAATGGCCATAAGTGCTTGTTCATCATCATCGTCACCATCTGAGATTTCATCTGAGCTATATCCCTAAGCAGTGACCATAGCCTTTGTTGACCCTTTGCTGTTGCTTTTCTTGGGTTGAACATGTTCCTTCTTCCTGTTCCTGTTCCTTCGTTCAGCTCTTTCCTTCTTCCACTCATTTTCCCACAGAGGATAGTTCTTGATGTGATGATCAGTCTTTCCACACTTGAAGCAGCCATCATTGGTTTGTTTCTCAGGAGCTTTTAATTTGTTGTAGCTACCATTTCTTGAAGAACCCTTTCCTCTCCTTAGGTACTTCTTGAAGTCTTTGTGATCATGGCTATTTCATCATCTTCCAGATCAGAACCTTTAATGATTCTGAGAGCCAAACTCTTTTCCTTCTTAGGTACATCCATCTTCATGGTATATCTTCTAAGTTCATAGGTAGTAATATTTCCAATCAATTTATCTAGTGGGAGAGTGACAATATTCTTTAATTCTGGGATGGCATTGATTTTGCTCTCTGAAGTGATAGGCAAAACTCTAGTAAATATCTTTTCAATCCTTTCTTCTTCAGGAATAATACTTCCAAGAGATTCCAGCACATTTGTCAGTGTAGTGAACCTAGTGTACATTTATTAAATGGTATCTCCTTCTTTCATATAAAAACTCTCATATTGAGAGTACAATAGAGTTCCTCTGGATATCTTCACCTGAGGTGTTACTTCATGAGCCACTTGCAGTGTGTCCCATATTTGCTTAGCAGTGGTACAGCCTTGGATTCCGTTGTACTCATCTGGACCAAGTCCACAAACAAGCCATTTCTTGGATATAGCATTCTTCTCCCACTTTCTCAAGTCCTCAACAGTGCAGTCAACTCTTGTCTTTGCTACATCTACTCCCTCAGCATTTTTATTCAAGGTAGCCAATGGACCATCGGTGACAATGTCCCATAGCTTATAGTCTTCTCCTATAATGTGATCTCTCATCCTATTTTCCCACCCAGAGTAGTACTGGGCATTAAAGAATGATGGCCTAGCCGTGGATTGTCCTTCCTAGTTTCCAGGTGGTGCACTGATAGTAGCCTATATTATGTGATGTAGATGCTATTTATGCTCTAAACTAACCATACTTTATTGATGTTCTAAGTGCTAAATGATAACAAAATGCTCTAATTGAGTTTTTTATGCTTTGTAGGAGCTACTCCGAGTTAGGAGGGGTATATAGAGTGTTTTGGGGTCAAATATGTAGATACAAGACCAATCGAGAAGATCTCGGATGAAAACGAGCAAGAAAAGGCGAAAATAATTGGGCAACAGTCCATCGCGACTGCAGTAGGGTCGCGGCTGGAACGCGGTGAAGAAAGGCAAAAAACAGAAAGTCAAAAATGACCGCAGTCGGACCGTGGTCGATCTAGAAAAGGCCAAGAAAGTTTAAGGGCTAAAGTATAAAGCGTGAAAAACTTGTGCTAACCCTATATAAACTCAACAAACTCGCCTAAGTGAAGGTTAAGCTTGTTTTTAGACTCAATTTGGAGGCAAGAACAAGTGTGAGAAGATCAAGACACCATTAGAGTTTTTCATTCCTCTTCTTGTTATCATTATTTTGTGAATTATGAATTATTTAATGGTTTTCTCTTGTTTTACCATGAGTAACTAAACATTAATCTAGGGTTTTGATGGAACCTCTTGGAGGATGAATTTCTGATATGTTAATATAGATTTGCCTTAATAATTTCTCTATTTGTTCAACTATATTGTGATTGTTGTTGATTGAAGGGCCCTCAATTGGCTGTGCCTATTTAGTATGCATTACTCGGGAGAGAGTGTATATTTAGGTAGTTGTTGAACAATACCACTCCTAACATATATGAGGGATCAATACAAAGGGTTTAAAGGTAGGATTAGGGATAACGAAACTTGGGTGCGATCTAAGTGAGATGTAACTAAGGCCAGCTAGCATAATTCGGGAGAATATGTCTAGTATATTGTTGCAGTTACGCGGGATAGAGTTACAACAGTCATAGTGCTCATGATCGATAGGGAACACTTAGGCAAATTTGTAACAAACATAACGGAAAAGATTCCGACAAGAGGGGAAATCATAACCTTAGACCATTCTCATTCTTGCATACAATCAGTCTATAGCTAGTCTTAATTTACTGCATTTTTATTACATAATATTTAGTTAATAAACACCCAAATTGTCAATCAAATATCTCTGAAGATTGAATACGTAAACTCTGTGAGTCTAATAGCTATAATTGATAGGTTAATTCCCTGTAGGATTCGACTTCGGACTTGTTAACTGGAATATATTTGCAGCGACCACCTTGTCCTTTTTATAAGTCATAGTTGGGCATGATCAAATTTTGGCGTCGTTGCCGGGGAATTAATGATGTTATTGATTGCAGTTAAAAAGAAGTGCCGAAATTCTTAGTGTAGTCAATTTTCGTCAATTTACACTGATAATTGAAATTCTAACATTTGTAGTCATGGTTGTCATAGGTGCATTCCTAGAAACTCCTCCAGAACTAGAGAATTGTTCGAAGAATTATCAGATCCTGAGAAGGTGTTGAAGGCATTGAACCGTGCAAACAGGAAAGGCAAACAACAACAAAACTCAACCGAAAGAACTAAATCAGACATTGAAGACGATAATCTAAACAACAGGGACAATGTGAATGACCCAAACAACAGAAACAATGCAAATGACCCAAATGATCATGGTGGGGCACCTCTTGTGCCAGAAGCAGCACTATATGACTGGGCACAACCCACGACTGACAACTTAGCAACTGCTATTGTAGTCCCTCAGATACAAGCAGACTCATTCCAGACCACCAATAACATGTTACATCTATTGCAAAACAAGGGACTATTTTATGGGTCCTACATTGAAGATCCTCAGAACTTCCTCTTAATCTGTGCCACGCAGAGACAGCAGAATGTCACACCGGAAGCAATAAATTTGTTGTTGTTTCCATTCTCAGTGACATGAGCAGCCCAGGCTTGGATTAATTCACTCTCTATCAACTCCATCACTACTTGGGAGGAATTAGTCAAGCAATATTTGAGCAAATTTCACCCACCAAACAAAACTGCTCAACAAATTGATGAGATATTGAGCTTCAAACAGAGACCCACCGAGACACTGCATGAAATGTGGGAGAGATTCAAGGGTCTCCTGGTTACATGTCCACATCATGCTATTCTGGAGTAGATGTTGGGGTATATATTTTACATGGGTTTAGCAGATACTTTGAAGGCTAATGTTGATGCTTCAGCGGGTGGAGCATTTTTTAGCAAGACATTCAAAGAGAGCAAGATCCTGCTTGAGAAGATGGCACAAAACTCAGGGTGGACAACAAGGAACGCTCCATTCACTCCTGTGGTTCACTTAGTGGCTCTAGACCCAGCTAACTCCATAGCTAAAAATATGGCTACTTTGATGACACAAATGAGCATCCTCACCAAAAAGGTGGAAGAATCAGGCCAGAAGCAGCAGGTACACATAGTTGATGCAACTAATGGGGATCTATGGACATCATGCATTAATAAGCCATATATCTGCTCATGTAGTGCTGAAGGTGATAATCAACAATATTAGGAGAGCAAGAATTATGTGGCTAATTATGGGGGACCGAGACCAGGTGGTCAGAATTGGGGTCAGCAAAATCAACAATACAGACCAGCTCTGCAATAGTACAATAACAACAATAATCATGGGGCTATGTGACCACAGGGGGAAATGGTGCCTTACCAAAGGCAACAAGGGTACAACCAGCAAAATCAGCAACAGGCTTATCAATAACCTCCACAACAATAGATTATGAGACATGAAGATGGGTTTGCTAACTTAAAGGTATGATGCAACAAGTGATTGGGTCCACTGGAAAGCTAGCTGATAGAGTAGACTCACATGAGTCAGCAATCAAAAATATTGAGATCTAGTTAGGACATATTTCCATGGCCCTAAATAATCATCATCATGGGATGTTACATGCTACCACCCAAATCAATCCAAAAGAGCAGGGCCTGAAGCAGCTGATGGAAGTGAGTCTCCGAAATGGTAGGGACTTAGATCAGGAGCAAGAAATTTCTCATGAAAATAGGCCGATTGAGACACGGGTGCCAGTACCCATTGAGATAGAAGATTCAGCAGGTTTAACTGAGGTGACGGTACAGAATGCGCAAGAAAACACCAACAAGGAAGAGGTGGTTGAAAACGAGACTGAAGCTGCATCGGAACCAACAATAAAAGCAGTGCCTAAACTAGAGAAAAGCCAAATTATAGGGAAGAAGTGACCTCCAGCACCATTCCCATAGAGATTGGCTAAGTATCAAAAAGATGAACAGTACAAGAAATTCTTGGAGATGTTGAAGCAGATTCAGGTAAACATTCCATTGATTGATGCTTTAAAGGAAATGCCTGGGTATGCAAAGATGATGAAGGACTTGATTTCCCGTAAGTTTGACTTCCAAGACTTGGCCACGATTACACTGACACATACCTGCAGTGCTTTTGTGACGAGACCCATAGCTGAGAAGTTGCCTGAGCCAGGGAGTTTCACAATCCCTTGCACAATGGGCAACTTTGCATTTGCTAAGGCACTGTGTGATCTGGGTGCAAGCATAAACCTTATGCCCCTAGCTATCTACAAAAGGCTAGGCATTAGAAGAGCTAGACCCACGTCTATGCTACTACAGCTGGTTGACCGAACTGTGAAAAGGTCCTTCGGGATTCAAGATGATGTATTGGTGCAGGTTGGGAAGTTTGTGTTTCCAGCAAATTTTGTCATCCATGACTGTCGGATTGATGAGGAAATTCCCATAATTTTGGGAAGACCATTCTTGGACACTGGGAGAGCTCTAATTGATTATGAAACTAGAGAGCTCAAAATGATATTGAATGATGAAGAGATAACATTCAACGTGTAGAAATCTATGTGCAGACCCAGTGAATTTTCCAATTTCTCTCTAATAGATGTGGTGGATGTAGTGTTAGAAGAGGACGATGCAGTATTGAACCTTAAAGACCCTCTAGCAACTTGACTCTGAACTTAGACGAAGCTAATTGTGAAGACTTGGCAGAGTGGGTACTTGCTCTTGAAGGCCAAGATTTTTGGAAAAGGGAGTTGGAATATGAGCCTTTGCTCTTGGAGGAAAGAAAAACTCCTCCAGCTAAGCCATCAATAGAAGAGCCACCAAAGCTGGAACTGAAGCCATTGCCATCCCATCTTAGGTATGCATTCTTAGGACCTGACTCAACTCTACCTGTTATTATCTCATCCAGTTTGTTAGATGTGCAAGCAGAACAGCTTTTGCAGGTACTAACCAAGTGCAAGACTGCAATTGGGTGGACCATTGCAGACATTAAGGGGATCAGCCCGGCCTTCTGTATGCATAAGATTCTGCTAGAAAATAGGCATAAACCTTCTAGAGAACATCAATGAAGGCTAAACGCCAACATAAAAGAAGTGGTGAAAACGAAGTGATTAAATGGATAGATGCGGGAATCATATTCCCCATCTCTTACAGCAACTGTGTTAGCCCAGTGCAGTGTGTACCGAAAAAGGGAGAGATGACGGTACTGAAAAATGAGAAGAATGAGTTGATCTCTACACAAACAGTCACAGGATGGCGAAACTGTATGGACTACAGGAAGTTGAACTTGGCCACCAGGAAAGAGCACTTCCTACTGCCATTCATTGATCAGATGCTAGATAGATTGGCAAGGAGATCTCACTTTTGCTTCCTGGATGGGTACTCATGGTATTAATCAGATTTCCAATGCCCCGGAGGATAGAGAGAAAACATCGTTCACTTGCCCTTATGGAATCTATGCTTTTCGGAGAATGTCGTTTGGCCTATGCAATGCACCCGCCATATTCTAGAGGTGCATGATGTCCATCTTCACATATATGGTAGAGGAGATAATCTTCTCAGAGGTGGGGAATTACATTCGATGATTGCCTTGTGAACTTGAGGCGAGTTTTGAAAAGGTGTATAGAGACTAATCTGGTACTAAATTGGGAAAAGTGTCATTTCATGGTACAGGAAGGTATAGTCTTGGGGAACCTAGTGTCAAGTAAAGGTATTGAGGTGGATCGTACAAAAGTTGATGTCATAGAGACTAATCTGATACTAAATTGGGAAAAGTGCCATTTCATAGTATAGGAAGGTATAGTCTTGGGGAACCTAGTGTCAAGTAAAGGTATTGAGGTGGATCGTGCAAAAGTTTATGTGATACAAAAGCTTCCACCACTCACCTCAGTCAAAGCAATCAGAAGTTTTCTTGGGCATGCCGGTTTCTATAGGACATTTATAAAAGACTTTTCCAAAATTGCTAACCCCTTGTTTAAATTTCTTGAAAAAGATCACCCTTTTGTGTTTGCTGACGACTGCAGGGTAGCTTTTGAGGAATTAAAGAAGAGACTAGTGTCAACACCTATCATAGTTTCCCCAACTGGGAGCAACCGTTTGAGTTGATGTGTGATGCTAGTGACTACGCTGTGGGGGCAGTGCTTGGGTAACGAAAAGATAAAATCATGCATCCAATATACTACGCAAGTAGGACGTTGAGTAGAGCCCAGCTAAATTACACTGTGACCGAAAAGAAGATGATGGCAGTGGTGTTCGCATTTGACAAATTCAGGTCTTACATGATATGCTCAAAGGTAATTGTTTATACTGACCATGCTGCTCTCAAGTACTTAATTGAAAAAAAGGAGTCAAAACCGCGCCTGATTCGATGGGTGCTATTGCTGCAAAATTTGATTTGGAGATCCATGACCGAAAGGGAATGGAGAACCAAGTAGCTGACCATTTATCCAGACTGGAAGGAGCTTAAAAAAGGTTGAGCTAGAAGAGATTCTGGAAACTTTTCCAGATGAATAACTACTAACAATGAGTCTTGAGGAAGTGCTATGGTATGCAAATATTGCAAACTACCTGGCAAGTGGTATTGTTCCTTATGACCTTTCTTCTGTTCAAAAGAAAAACTTCTTTCGTGATTGTTGTATGTATTATTGGGATGAGCCTTATCTATTCAAGATTTGTATTGATATCGGAGATGTATCCCCGAGATAGACCAGTCTTCTATTTTGTAGGCTTGTCATCCGTCACCATATGGTGGGCACTTCGAGGGAGTGAGGACAGCTCCGAAAGTCTTGGAGTCAAGATTCTATTGGCCAACACTGTTCAAAGATGCGCATCTATGGATAAAGGGTTGTGATGAATGCCAACGAACGGGGACATGAGATACACATGAACCCAATTCAGGAAGTAGAAGTGTATGATGTAAGGGTGATCGAATTCATGGGACCATTCGTCAGCTCATATGGAAACAAGTACATACTAGTCGATTTGGATTATGTATCCAAATGGGTGGAATCTGCAGCACTCCCTACAAATGATGCAAAGGGGATAATTGGTTTTCTGAGGAAGAACATTTTCACCCGATTTGCCACCCCAAGGGCAATAATCAGTAATGGAGGCACTCACTTTTGCAATCGAGCCTTTACTAAGTTGTTGGAGAAGTATGATGTACGCTACAAGGTGGCCACCCCATATAATCCACAAACAAGTGGTCAAGTAGAAGTCTCAAATAGAGAAATAAAGAGTGTGCTAACAAACACTGTGAATGCAACTAGAATAGATTTGGCAAGGAAGTTAGGCGATGCACTGTGGGCATATCGAACCGCTTTCAAAACTCCAATTGGCATGTTGTCATACAAATTAGTGTTTGGGAAGGCATGTCATTTTCCTGTAGAGTTAGAACATAAATTTTGGTAGGCGTTGAGACAGTTGAATCTCGATAGTGAAGCAGCTGGAACAAGCAAAGTAACAGAATTGCATGAGCTGGATGAGTTCAGATATCACGCTTTTGAGAGCACAAGATTATACAAGGAGAGAATGAAGATGATACATGACAGGAATATTATTGAGCAGATTTTTAAACATGGAGATATGGTATTGCTATACAATTTGCGTCTGAGGTTGTTTCCAGGCAAATTGAAATCACGATGGTCAGGCCCTTTTCGTGTGGTTGAAGTTCACCCCATGGGAAAAGTAGAGATTGCTGCGAGTAATGCCTCTCGCAAATTTAGAGTCAATGGGCATAGACTGAAACATTGTGTGGGCATGGAGGAAGCAAAGAAAGTGTCAGTGACCTATTTAATCGAGCCTCCAAAGTTGAGCGTACCTTAATTGCGCTTATCTACATCGTGCCGCGACGTCAAATCAGGCGCTTCATGGGAGGCAACCTATTGACTTGCTGTATTTGTCATGCCGCGACATTAAATCAGGCACTGCGTGGGAGGCAACCCATATTTTCTTTTGTTTCTCTTTTTGTTTTGATGTTGTACTTGATGTGTATGATACTAACCCTTTTATTAGTGTACATGGCAAGATTGGTGCATATTGGGAGAAGTCGGGGTCAAGAACCAACTCCGGAAAGGTAAAAAAATTTGGAAACCCGTGATTCCGAGGGCACTGCATTTTAGACATATTCTATTTCTGGGCCACTGTGACCGCGGTGGGACCGCGGCCTGGGCGCGGTGAATCACGACTATTCTATTTTGTTTTTCTTTTTTCACTGCGACCGCGATCGGGATGCAGGCAGGGCACGGTGAATGGTGACTATTCTGCCCGCCCAGGTAAGTTCTAATTAATTTTGTTATTTTATTTTATTTTTTCTCTTTCTTCTTTTTCTCTTCTAAACCTAACCCCCCACTCCCCACCCAACTTCCCCCACTTCTCATTCTTACTCTAAATCCCTAACCCCATGCCCATTCTTCGTCTTCTTCCCATATCTCACAAACCCATTTCTCTCCCACACATACATGCACACACACACACTTCCGACTTCCTCCTCCCCAACCTTCATTACACTCCAACTCTACGGGAACCAGGTATGTCATGATTTCCTTCTCTTCTTCTCTCCTTCTCTTTTACAATTTTAATGTTTGAGTTGTTATAGTATCTATAGTTAAATTTTTGGTTTTCTTTTCTTCTTTTTAGTGGGTAATGTGTAGAATATAGTAGAGAAGGGCATGGTGTTGTTGTGTGAAGTTAATTGTGGTGGGGTGGAGTTGTGAAGTGATTGTGGTTGATTTAGGGGGAGAGTTTGTAGTTCCATGGGATAAGTGTGTTAAATCATAGTTCCATGCACACCAAGTGCTTGTGAAATTACCCCAATTGAGCTGTAATGGCTAATGTGATCATGGTGGTGGTGAAGTCTGAGTAACCACCAGGGGTTCACACAACTCAAACCCTCACTAATAGTAGCCCTTGTTTTGTCAGGTACAATGCATAAATCAAGTAAAAGACGTGCCACAGGTTCCTCCGTTAGTGGGCCAGGAGGTTCATCCAGAGCTCGAGCTCAGGCTAGTTCGAGCCAGTTTGACCGCACTCGATTTGTCTCCAAAGCGGCTCAAGATAGGTTTAATGCAAAGACATCCAAGAAGCTGGTGCCTGAAGTACACATTGACAGGCATGCCTTGCGAGTTGAATGCCCAAGTATCTATAAAGAATTGAGGAGGCGTCAGCTGGACATATTCTTTAATAAACTAGAAGAGGGCAATGTACTGATGGTAAGGGAATTTTATGTGAATTGCCTGGACCATATTGATAGGGTTTTCACGGTACGAAATACCCTGGTGGATACGTCTCTTGAGGCCATCCACCGAGTGCACAGGTTGTCGGTCTTCACTGGAGAGATGGATTATTACCAAGATTATCAATGCTCACCTGTCTGGTGGCAACCAATTGTTGAAACAATATGTGTAGCTTGCCGGGATCCAATATGGATATAGCCGAGAATGACCCTGAACTCTCAATCTCTCACTTAGGAAGCTAAGTGTTGGCTAATAATCATCAATAGTTGTTTGTTGCCATCCAGCAACACTGCAGATGTTAATGGGCCAAGAGCAGCGGCGATTTATTGTTTTGTAACCCACCACAATTTTGATGTGGCCCGGCTCATTCAGGATGAAATGTTCATTCGCTCCCCAAAAATACTCAAAGGCTTTTACTTTCCTTCCCTAGTCACCAAGATGTGTCCTGCTTCACGTGTTCCTGAAAATCTCATAGTAGATGGGAAGTTTCCATTAAAAGCCCCATTCAAGGCTAGAAAAATCATAGTTGGGAAAGAGCAGGCTGTGGCGGATGATGATGATGTCGATGATGATGATGAGGGAGCTATGCATGTTGCCGCCCCATCAGGGCAGACTGCTGATGAGGCGGGCCCACCACAAGCTTGACGAAGTACCCGGATGACTGCCTTGAAACAGGATATGGCTGGCCTACGCACTTCGGCCAATGACCTGAGTGCTAGAGTTGACACTTTGGCTACTCAAAATGCTAGGTTAGAGCAAAAGATCATGGGCTGGCTTCGGGCGCTAGGATGAGCGTCTCGCCTCGATCCTGGCACCGTCTCCGATTAGGACTGAGCACTAGTGAAGTCCCCTTACCTTACTCTGCTTTAATTTCCTTGACATGGGGACATGCCAAATCTTTAAGTGTGGGGTGCGGGAAGGTTGTTGTTGTTGTACAATTGTATAAATTTATTTGGTATTTCGGTTGCGGTTAATTAACTTCGACTTGGCCCGAAGACGGACACCTCTCGACAGGTCTCTTGAAGAACTTATGTCGGAAAAAAAAAGTTCTTTTGTTAGGTAGTGTATCAACTCCCCCTTGGTTTTTCTTTAAACCACAGTTCTTTTCCAAGTGTTTCCATTTGAACCGGGTGGAGTTAGTTTGTTTTACTTTTTTTTAGTTTAGGAATTTTTGGGCGAGGAAAGAATAGAAATAGGATCCCTTAACTCCATGGTACCTTGAGTAGAGATTGTTTTAGTATGACACTTAGGCTCATTAGTTGACTCTAACAATAAAGCCTTAAATTGTGTGTTCTTGTGTTGGCTTAAGCACCTTGAGCAGAGTGTCTGATGGTCCTAACTGAATTGAGTCATGTGCCATGTGTGAGTGAGGCTTTGTGTATTCTATGCTAACACTCAATGCCTAGAACTTGCCTTGTGTGTGTACGAAGCGAAATGGTAGTCTTAATTGGTCTGGAAAGTGATATAGGAGTTTCCTTATTGAACCTATCTATATATGTTTTCAACCACCTGATTGTATATATCCTAGTTA
The DNA here is from genome assembly GCF_000393655.2 of Nicotiana sylvestris. Taxonomy (NCBI): domain Eukaryota; kingdom Viridiplantae; phylum Streptophyta; class Magnoliopsida; order Solanales; family Solanaceae; genus Nicotiana; species Nicotiana sylvestris. The sequence goes on from NC_091067.1 coordinate 136,690,620, forward strand.
ACCCCTTTGAGTCTGTAATCCTATTTCTTTGGCAACCACAGTACAAGCCTTACCCAAGTTTTGAATTCTCTATTTTTTAACCCTATCACCTCTTAGAAGCACTTGAATAGTAATGAATATGGAAAAGTTAAAGTGTGGGTGGTTGGTTGGGCTTTTAAGTGGAACTAAGAAGAGAGTGATATAAAAAAATAAAAAATTTAAAAAAAGAGAGTGAGTGAACAATTTTTAAAAGAATAAGTCTCAAAATGGTGGTGGCTCTTAAAAGAGAAAGTGTGCTTAAATAAGTAAGGGGTTTAACTCAATGATGTAAAGGTGAAATGAAGGTTTTACAAAGGTATGGGCTTAAAAGAGAAAAATATATTGAATTGCTTAGGGATGTGTAGTTAATATACCCATATGTATCCTACCTGTCCTGCAGCCAACATTACAACCTAATGAAGTCCTACTTGATTCTATACCAAATGGGCTCGATTAGTCGAGTGTTACACTATGGGCAAGTCCATAGTGTGTTGTTTGTGGCATAAAAATTTATTTATGATGGTGAGTGAAATCTTACGTATTTGAACTCCTCGGTGTGTGAATTATAATGACCATGACACAAGTCTCTTTTGTGGTGAGTAGGCACGTGATTCATGAAGGAAAGGTAAGTCTGGACCTCTGACTGGGAGTATGAAAGCCGGTTAGGGACATTACGTGGCTAGAGAGAGAGTCCACTCTTGAGGTTAGGATGTTACGCTAAGGTAGTCTACCTATGTGAAGTATTCTTGGTATAAGGAGTAGGAAAGTGACCCAGTGATGATTAGGCCATAGAGTGTGGTTTTGTTGCTAGAGGACTAGCAACGGATTAAGTGTGAGGTATTGATAGTAGCCTATATTATGTGATGTAGATGCTATTTATGCTCTAAATTAACCATACTTTATTGATGTTCTAAGTGCTAAATGATAACAAAACGCTCGAATTGAGTTTTTATGCTTTGTAGGAGCTACTCCAAGTTATGATGAGGATATAGAGTGTTTTGGGGTCAAATATGTAGATACAAGACCAATCGAGAAGAGCCTTAGATGAAAACAAGCAAGAAAAGGCGACGAAAAACTAGGCAACAGTCCACCGCGACCGCGGTAGGGCCGCGGCTGGAACGCGGTGAAAGAAAGGCAAAAAATAAAAAGTCTAATGACCACAGTCGGACCGCGGTTGGCCCGCGACTGCGGTCGATCTGGAGAAGGCTAAGAAAGTTTAAGGGATAAAGTGTAAAGCGTGGGAAACTTATCCTAACCCTATATAAACTCAACAAACTCCCCCAAGTTAAGGTTAAGCTTGTTTTTAGACTCAATTGGAGGCAACAACAAGTGTGAGAAGATCAAGACTCCATTAGAGTTTTTCATTCTTCTTCTTGTTATCATTATTTTGTGAATTATGAATGCTTTTATGATTTTATCTTGTTTTACCATGAGTAGCTAAACATTTAATCTATGATTTTGATGGAACCTCTTGGAGGATGAATTTCTGATATGTTAATATAGATTTGACTTAATAATTTCTCTGTTTGTTCAACTATATTGTGATTGATGTTGATTGAAGGGCCCTTAATCGGTTGTGCCTATTTAGTATGCATTACTTGGGAGAAAGTGTATATTTAGGTAGTTTTGAACAATACCACTTCAAACGTATATGAGGGATCAATATGAAGGGTTTAAAGGTGGGATTAAGGATAACAAAATCTTGGGTGCGATCTAAGTGAGCTGTAACTAAGGCCAGCTAGCGTAATTCGGAAGAATATATTTAGTATATTGTTATAGTTACTCGGGAGAGAGTTACGACAATCATAGTGCTCATGATCGATGGGGAAGACTTAGGCAAATTTGTAACAAACATAATGGAAAAGATTCCGACAAGAGGGAAAATCATAACCTTAGACCATTCTCATTCTTGCTTACAATCAGTCTATAGCTAGTCTTAATTTAATGCATTTTTATTACATAATATTTAGTTAATAAACACCCAAATTGTCAATCAAATATCTCTGAAGATTGAATACGTGAACTATGTGAGTCCAATAGCTGTGATTGATAGGTTAATTCCCTGTGGGATTCGACTCCGGACTTGTTAACTGGAATATATTTGCAGTGACCGCCTTGTCCTTTTTATAAGGCATAGTTGGGCGCGATCATGCATTCATGTTTATCTTCTCCTAAGGTGTTAGCCTCTTCAAGGATAACCCTCTCTTATACCAATTGTTATTTTATACTTTAATACCACACAAGAGGGGAGTGATTTGTGTGGTGTCCAACTTTTGCGTGCACAGATTATAGAAGGACCTGGTTCTTCTATATGTTCCTTATACTACTATTGCAAAAATAATAAATCCGAAAAATAAAGAACACAAGTATTTTTAAGTGAAAAATACCCTGCTCAAAAGGTGAAAAAACCACGACCTACTACTTAGTAGGATTTTCCCAAACACTTCACAAAATCACTGAGCCAAAATAGCATTTACAAAAACTCTTTGTAAACCTAAGGATTACCTATAATTTCGTTGTGGCAACCAGGCTCTAACTGTTGTGACAACTTCAAGTTAAATGTAACTTGAATACTCAGAGTACCTAATACAATTGCTTCTAGATAAAGCTGAAAGGTACAATTTAAAAACATCTACTATAACGAAACTAGAATAAAAGACAGACACTTGGAACTAGTTCTTCTATCTGGTTCATGTAGCTTCAAGTTCGCACACTTGAATCACACAAGAATTGCTTGCAAAATGCCTTGCTATTTTTCTCTCAACTCACGTTTAACTTCAGCTTTTGTGCTGTCACGACCCGGATTTCCCACCATCGGGATCGTGATGGCGCCTAACTCTTAGAATGCTAGGCAAGCCAACAGATAAAGATCTAACACACTAATCACTATTCAAAATAGTAAATAACAATAATCTAAACCAAAACAAAGTAAGAAGTGCGGAACTTTATAATAGGCTAAACACTATTACATGACTACCCAAAATCCGGTGTAACAATCCACGAACTTCTAAGAGTCACTACAAATACTAGTTTAAAGGAAATACATATGTTCTCGAAATGAAGGAAAACAGGGAAATTAAGATAAATGGACGGGGACTCCAGGGTCTGCGAACGCCGGCAGATCAACCTTGGGTCTCCTGATGGACTGAAGGCAGCAACCCAACTCTGATCAACGAGGTCCGGTACCGAAATCTACATAGAAAAGTGCTTAGAGCAGTATCAGGACAACCGACTCCATGTATTGGTAAGTGCCGAGCCTAACCTCGGCGAAATAGTGATGAGGCTAGGACATAACAATAACATGAACCTATGCAGTTAAATCATATACGATAAAATAACTACAAATAGAAAATTTAACAGATAATAATGGGAAGGGAAAAACATGCTGAGGGGAAATATCAAGTCCTGAAAATAGTACAGTAAAGAAAAACAATAAATATCATGCTTTGCACCAACAGAAGCAATAATATGGTAAACATGTGCACGACATCACCCTTCGTGATTTTAATCTCGTCCTTACTATAAGAAACAATAGAAACGGCACGACATCACCCTTCGTGCATTAACTCTCTCATAACACCGCACGACATCACCCTTCGTGCATTAGCACTCCCAGAATATGGCACGGCATTATCCTTCGTGTATTAATACTCAGAGAATATGGCACGGCATCACCCTTCGTGCATTATCACTCACTCGCAAAATATTGCACGACATCACCCTTCGTGCTTCACACTCTTCTTCACCCAAACAACAGAACAATAACAACTCGGCAAGGGAATTATCAATAACCAGCCTCATATCAATATTTAACTTCACAATATAAATCTCAACTTGAGTCAATACTCAACCAATATCAAATTCCAGAAAAAACATGATAAGATTTGTTTAAATAACCAGTTTAAGCATGAACAATACGAATAAGGAATACAACAGTCACAAGTATAAGACTCACTCGCATGCTTTGACCCGACGACAACGTATAGGTACTTGTCACCTCACCTATATGCCGTACTCAACAACCAAACACAATAGCAAATAAGGCAACAACGCCTAATCCCCCAAGCTAAGGTTAGATATAACACTTACCTCAATTTCACGGCCGAGCTCAAGCCTTAAACACCGTTTTTGCCTTAGTTTCCACCTCCGCACCAGTCCGTATCTAGTCATAATTAACTTAGCAATATCAATTATTGATAAAGAAATTAATTTCCCCAATATCAATTACAAGTTTACCAACATTTCCCCCAAAAAGTCAAAAATCGACCCCGGGCCCGCTTGGTCAAAACTCGAGATTCGGACCAAAACCCATTCACCCATGAGCCCAAATATATAATTAGTTTCGGAATCCGGCCCCAAATTGAGGTTTAAATCCCAATTTATACAAAAATCCCTAATTATACCCAAGCTCCCAATTTTCACCATGAAAACCCTAGATTTTAGGTTGAAAGTTGATGAAATGTAATGGGTAATTGGAAGAAAGTAGTTTAGAACCATTTGCCAACATTTTGGTGAAGAACTTGTCTCTTGAAAATCACCTCTAAGCCTTCTTGTTTTTGAAAATATGAAATAATGATCAATTCCTGTTTTTGATTCTGCTTTTAAAACCATGGACATTTCTTTATCGCGTTCGCGAGAGACCTGTCGCATTCGCGATGCGCTGCGGCTAGAATGGCCATCGCGTTCATGAGGAGTTGTTCGTGTTCACGATGGTCTATCCCCCTAACCATTGTAAGCACGTGATTTTTGCTTCGCGGACAATCACTCCACAAAGAAATCAAAAATAATGGCAAATGGCCTCCCTGTACAATTTTTCGATTTTTGCGTGACACGTGTTGGCAGGCATTTATGGTTCTGTCCATTTTTCGTTTAAAAGGAAATTCAAAATATATACATGCATCTTTATTCTAGGTTGGGATTTAGCTTACTTAAATATTTTCATAGGCGTGTGATAATTGTGTTACAATATTGTCTGTTTTAATTTCATTTTTTATGTTATTTTTATTTTTAGTTCATTTAGTTTAAAACTAGAAAATAAAAGAAAGAGTGATGAAAATCGGTTTGGGCCAAAAATGAAACAAAATAGGCCCAAGTCCAGGACACAGGTCCAGTCCAAACATAAGCTGCCCGGGTACGTCCCAAACGACGCCGTATCAGCGTCCCTGTGGTGAGCCGTTGATTTGATTCGAATGAACGGTCCCGATCAGGCCACTCATTCAACCCCAAACGACGTCGTCTTAGGAAATTGATCTGAGCCATCCAACCCCTTGATCCAACGGATCCAGGCCTTCCCCTAGGCCCGTCAAATTTAACCCGATCCAATCCTTACCCGGTCTCAACCCACTATCAGCCCTTGAACGACGTCGTCTCTCTTCAAAGAGCAGATCCTGGCCCTTGATCTCGCATGATCCAACGGCCAGGATTTAAACTTCAAAATCATATATAAAAATCCAACTTGGTTACCCCGCCCCCTATCCAAAACACCCCCCGGGCTTCATTATCTCCCTGACCAACCCTAACACCCAAACCCTAGCCGCCACCCCACCCCTTTGCCTGAAAGCCGGCGGCAACGATGTCGTTGGCCGTGACTTTAACACCCCTGAACCACCATGACTGACCCTCTCCAAATCTACACTCAGGTTACCTCGAATCTTCCCCGAACGTCTCGAATCTTCATTCGAAGATCCGAGACCAAACCTAGATCTACACCAAACCACCCCATATTCACCCCGGTCACTCCCCTAACGTCCCTCAGGCCTTAACTAGCTTTGGTTCCGGTCAAATACAAGCATAACTTGGCAAATCCCAAATCTGAGTTCAAGAGCCCTAAAAAAACCAAACCTATTTTCGTTTGAGGTAAGTTCCCGATGTAATCACCATTCTTGTGTTTTGTTTAGGTGTTATGCATATGTTTATGGTTTTGTTTAGTTTGTTTTGATTATTCTCTGTCCGTCTTCAAAGACCCTTTTGTTTGGTCGATTTCTCTTCTTGAATGTTAGTTGAGTGTTATAAGATGTTTAGTCGCTTTGATTGATATTGTCGGTTAGCTAAGTCTCATAAACTGTATAATTGAATGTCCCGAGTTTTGAAATAAGTTGTTACCCTATTTAGTCTATGTTTGTTAGTCGTTTAATTGTTACGTATGATAGCTTGTATAGTCGACCTGAGTAACGTCGTCAACTAATTATATTTGTAAAGTTCCATTGTTGTCCGAACAAGGCTTGAAACACTCAGCTTGTTTTTGTTTTAAGTTTAGTTGATTAGCGACTAATTAGCATACGTTATAACTCGCGAAGTCGACTCGTCACATGTTTGACGTTAGTTTCACAGTATTAAATAACAAACGACCTAACTGGCTGATTTAGGTTAGTTTCACATCCAGTTACTGGCTGATTTTTCTGAAGGTTTGTTTGGACTGATTATAGTTTAGTTTGTTAGCTGTGGTAGGGGGGATTCGAACTGGAAAATCTGACTAAGTTGTTCAGGATTGAATAAAGTTGTCAAGTGTCAATTAAAATACTATTAATGGGGAACAAAACACAAGGGCATGGGAATTAAATGAATACTTAACTAAGCCCATAACCCTTGATTAGAGTAATGAGACAGAGCATGGGGGGGCTGATTAAGGATTCCAGGAAAATGACTTTAGGCATGGGAAGCTAAGGGGTATGGGCAGACTGTAATTGGCAGAATCCAGGCAGCTTAGCTGCACTGGGTTGTTGGTTTATAAATAAGTTGTCTCAGAACTTAAAGGGGACTGGACTTTTAGTCTTCAGAGAAAAAAGAAAACAGAAAGAAATTTTCAGAACACTTTAACTAAACACTGTCCAAAACCGCACAAGGAACTAAGTTGGTTAAGCTGTTCTGGCCAAGTCATTTATTCTAACTGGGGCAGTTACTGTTCCATTAAGAGAAGTCTGTGTGTCTTCTGCTGTGATTGTTACTACACTGAGCTTCTGTGTGTTGTGGATTGAGTTTTAGTCTCCCTGATTATCGGAACTGTGCTGGTTATTTGCTGAGCTTTGGTGGTTATTGAATTTCTGTTGCTATTGCATAAAACATTCTGGTTCTTTTCTCGGCTGGTTTCGTTTAATATCCTGTTTTCTGGGATCATTTGTTTGTTGCTCGACCAATGTGTGAACTTCATCCTTGTGGCTGGTTGTTTGTTGTCGGGTTGTTGCTGTTTAACTGCTGCTGCTGTGTTTGTTGTGTACTACTCAACTGATTCTTTCCTTCTTCTTTTGTCTTCCCAACCAGGTACACAATTAATACTACCAATGTAACTTGAAAGTTTGAGCATGAATGCAAAAGAGAAGATCTGCAGATGTTTTTTATACATGGACTGTTGTATTAAATGTCATGTAGTGTATAATAGTTTACATTTTTGTTTGGATACTGAAGGTAGCTTACACGCCTAGTAGATGTCAATGTAGGGTGATTGAATGCTAGTGGTATATGTATGCTGTTAGGTAAAAAATATTCCCGATGCAGTGGGTTGTATCCCAGACTTGGTTTAATTGTGTAACATATCGTTTAATACATGCCAAGCATGAAATTATCCATTACTAGCTAAGTTCATCTCCTTTCGATAAATTGCTTTGTTATAATTATTGATAAGCCACACCTTTAGAACAAAGAACATAAGTTTACGGTCTCAACCTCATGGAGGTCGAGCCCAGGTAGAAACGGACCAAGCAGGTCCGCATCAGATGAACAGTGGCCCAGGTCTGGCCCATCTCGCATGAGCTGGATTTGGGCCCATAATGTTCGATCAGCAGTCCGTGCGTGTAGCCACATTTTCCTATTCTGTAAAAGCATTTTGAATCCTGCTATAAATAACCTGCAAGCATGCAATTAACTAGGACTATCTCTGTTTTCAGTTAGTAAAGATAAACGCGACAAGAAACGTAGTTGCTATAGGATATCCTTTTAAAATAAGGACGAGATGAGCCTCGCCATGTAAAAACGCACAAGCTGCGGGGCCCTCGTTAAATGTATATATCGAAGCATCCAGTTTCCAAGGCAGGTCGTTTAGCAAATCTCACGACCCTCCCGAAATAATAACGCGATAGTCTCCTTTAAGCGCGCATCTAATAATCTTATCTCCTTAAGCTCGGGTGCACATTTATGTTACCCAAATCCAAGTCTCAACGAAATCAAAATGCGTCTCTAATCGCGGGTACATTGATTGTGACGTGGTCTGAGATGCATTTCCATGACGTTGTAAATCCTTTTAATAATGAATGAGACGAGCCTCGACAAACAAAAAATGTAGAAGCTACGGGGCCCTCTAAATGTATATATATTAAAAATACTTAGAATTCGGGACATGCCGTTTAGGAAATTTTACGGCCTTCCCCAAAATAACAATACGTTAGTTGCTTTAAGCACGTCTTAACAAGTTATTTTCCTTAATTCGGGTACACATTTATGTGACCCAAATCCAAATCTCAACCGAGTCGAGATATGTCAATAACCACGGGTGCATTGATGTAACGTGGTTCGAGATATATTTTCACGACGTTGCAATTCTCGTAAAAAATAATAATAAAAGCGGTCAAGAGTTTAAAAATTGCACATAGGTTTAACATGTATAAAATCAGATAATCAAGCCAAATATAACAGTTGAGCGACCGTGCTAGAACCACGGAATTCGGGAATGCCTAACACCTTCTCCCGGGTTAACAGAATTCCTTATCCGGATTTCTGGTACGCAGACTGTAATATGGAGTCATTCTTTTCCTTGATTCGGGATTAAAATTGGTGACTTGGGACACCCTAAATATCCCAAGTGGCGACTCTGAAATAAATAAATGAATCCCATTTCGATTGTCCTTTAATTGGAAAAACTCCCTTGCACCCTCCCGGGTGCGGAAAAAAGAGGTGTGACAGCTCTGGCGACTCTGCTGGGGATTAGGAGGACCCAGAACCACTGGTTCAGGGTTCAAGAATTCGAGCTTAAAATAACTGTTGTAGTTGGCTTTATTTATTATCTGATTTTTACATAATATATGCTTAATGTGCTAAATGATGCTTTTATCGCTTTAATATTATCTGAATTGTGTATATAAAACTACTACGAAACCCTTCTTCTTTCTGAGTCTTCTAATTTTATGGTGTACACGTGCGCGTGGCCCACCTTTCTGTTAGAAGTCATACCAAATAAGACAAAGTTGGGACAAGTAACTAGGCCGGGTAGACTTTCGTGCTCCCGGTACGTTGCCCCCACTTCGGCTCAAACTGTCCGTTTGGGTAAGCCAGGTTTAGAACAATATGCCTCAGGTTTTTACCTAGAATAACTCAGCCATGTACCGGATCCCTAGTAGGAACGTCTATTTGCATCATGTACATCTGACTTTGGAGACTCAACACAGGGGTTGGGTCTGTCTAGGACAGGTGAACCCAAAATAAGAAGACCATCCTGATGCATCCTACTTGCTACCTGTGCATTCATTTGCCTCGAACATGCTTGTTGACCAGCTTAAATGAAATCATGGTGAGAACCGAGGAATAAAATGGGTTGTTTTAAAAATTCCAAAAAAAAAATAGTTTTAAATCTTGAAATAAAGGTATTTAATAAATAAAAAACTGAAAATTATTTTTAGTGTATATTTTCAAAATGAGTCTTGACTTTATTAAATTAAATTTCAGATACAAAATGAGCACCACACAAAACCCCCCATCCACGAATACAGAAGAGTTTCTATTTCAGCTTCAAATGTGGTGGTATGAATTAGGCGAAGATGGTCAAAAATGGGTCGTCAAGCATTTGGGAAATCTCACGGATATTATGAAAGTTAAACCCCGTGATGATCTGATTGCGGCGTTAGTAACTTTTTGGGACCCTGTTCACAATGTCTTTCGTTTCTCTGACTTCGAGCTTACTCCTACATTAGAGGAGATAGCTGGATATGCTGGTTTTGACGGAAGTTTAAGAAATCAAAGCCTGATATTCACAAAGGCTCCCTCGGTACATCGATTCTTCGGTCTTCTGAACATCAGCAGTCAAATCAGGAAAAGCAAAGTCATCAATGGATGTTGTTCTTTCAACTTTTTGTATTCAAGGTTCGGAAAGTCAGATGGGTTCGAAATTCATGAGAAAGGCCTTACTAACAAGCAAAACAAAGACGCTTGGCAGATTCACCATCGCTTTGCTTTCATGGTGGCTTTTCTAGGAATCATGGTCTTCCCAAACAAAGAGCGAACAATCGATATTCGCACCGCGAAAGTTGTGCAAATCCTCACCACAAAAGAAAATCACACCCTTGTCCCCATCATTCTCTCAGACATTTATCGGGCTTTGACTTTATGTAAATCAGGAGCAAAAGTCTTCGAAGGATGCAAAATTTTGTTACAAATGTGGGTGATTGAACATCTCCAACAATAGCCCAAGATCATACAGTATGGGCCAAGCAATGATAATTGCATCGAGAGTTATGAGGAAAGAATAAAAAATCATCAGGCTCCGGAAGGGATAGAAGCATGGGTATCTCATCTAAGGGCTTTAACGGCAAATCAAATTTAATGGACTTTGGGATGGCTCCCGATGAGGGAAGTGATACACATGTCAACCTCAAATAGTTATCTGCGACTATTGGGATTGAGAAGCATCCAGCCGTATGCGCCACTAAGAGTCCTAAGACAACTAGGGAGATATCAAGTAGTTCCTGATGATGAAGATTTGAGTATGCAAGTAATAGAATTACACCCAGAAGTCACTATTCCTGAGGCTCTACTTCAGCAGATGTGGAATGGATGTCGATACTTGAAAAGTGATACTCAAGTCCCAGACACTACGAAGGGTGAGATAAATCCTGGATATGCAAGGTGGTTTGAGAAACGGTCTCGTGTGGATGATGTACCAGAACCTGAGCCAGGAAGGCCAACAAAAAGACCCCATATTCAAAACTTTAATGATAAAATCCAAGAGCGGTTGATCTGGGGAGAAAAGGAAAAAGGGTACAAAGCAACTATCCATGCCCTAAAGGAAAATCTAAGGAACCTCAGTCTGGAGAAAGATTTGCAAGCACAAGAAGCTGAAGGCGAGAAGAAGAGTCTAGCTTGTGAGAATGAAAATCTTCATGCTCGATTTCAGAGAATGAAAAAGGCTTCTGAAACGCCAATGAGTAATTGGAAGGATCAAAAAACCATCGCCAATCTTTTTGAAAGAATGCAAGATTATGATTCTGTTCTTGCTGCAAACGAAAGGGCGTTGAGCAAAGCAAAAGAAAGTATCCAACAATTAAACGAAGAAGCCAGATCTAATAAGGAACGCCAAGATAGGCAATCCGAGAAAGACAGGGCACAATTCAAGAAGGAAAAAGACCATTGGATACGATCAGAAGACCAACTTTGTGCACAACTAGAAGAGGCAAGAAGGTACAACAGAGAGCATCAACAAGCGGACGGTGACAGAGAAAGAGCGCAGGCGATATTAGAGCAGGCCAGACTCCGAGCTCTATTAGAGTCAGCCCTAGATCGTGAAGACCGTGTCAGAGATATAGCCACCACTCGCCAGCAGCAATTGCAGAATCAAGGCCAATGTCTCCAAGATTTTAGGGCACAGATCCACGACCTGGCGGTCTACACCTCTCAAAGTTATGTAAACTGACAAGGAATGGGTTATGAAAGGTTTACAGAGCATGCACCCACTTTTGCCCGTCATCTAGCGATGGAGTTGGAAAGGATGTATCGTACGCTGGGAGGTCATACAGGTCAAGCCCCACCTTGAGCAAATGATCTAATAATTTACAACACAAGTGGAAAGTGGGGCACGTTGTGAGATGTTAAGAATTGTATCTTTTTTTTTATTTAAGTGTGTATTTCAAGCCATTTTCTTACAAAGTTTTCAAATGTAATGTCTGTTCATCTTTTTATATAAATGTTAGCCTCATGGCAGAACTACGCCTGGTCTGATTCACGCGGGGACGTGATACGTAGGCAATCCCCATAAGATTCGACCGCTTTTAATAAAGAAAGAAAAGAAAATACAAAATAAAATAAAACACAGGGTTTCCCAAAGTACTTTAAAAAGGGGACAAATGAGCAAGCCGGGATGACGCATGTTGTTTGAAGCAAAGCATGTAGAAACGGTTAACTCCCTAGGAGCATTGCATCCTCTATGTGTTATGATCAAATCTGTTAAGCTCTAACGCTAACAAAGTTTGTTGTTGTCTGAATCCAGACAAGTTAGTTGTTAAAGAACTCTGACAACACACTCCTATCAAACCAGATCCAAAGGACCGGTAGCAACAAGCATGACTACTTTAGAGAATAGTAATGAGGAAGAAAGGCCGATAAGCCAATTGTTAAAAGAAGCGATGGAAAAGATTGAAAGGATGGGACTAGAGATGAATGCAATGCAGCTAGCCCTAGACAAAACACAAAAGAGCCCTGAGACACTGGGGCACATGCCGGAATACCCTCACTCCAGCCCTTCAACAAGCCTTCAGAATCCCGGTTATCATCAAGAAAGAAGCCCTCATGATTCCCAAGCTCCACCTCCCCATAAACCTCTCCCAACGCCAAATATTCCCACTTTTGTGGGACCCACATCAGCCCCATTGCAAAGAACGACCAGTGAGCCATTGTTTCAGGCTCACGATACGCAATACTATCCCCCTGAGCCTACATTCCATGCCCCCGAACCACATGCTTACAATCCACACTTGGAGGTACCGGCAGAGATTGAAAAGCCGGTTAAAGCCCCTGAACAGGATGAGGTATTGAGAAAGTTCAAAAGCCTGGAGCAGTCCTTCAGGAACCTGCACGGTTTGGGCAACCAGGTCAGCGTAGCATACAAAGATCTGTGCTCTTTCCCAAACGTCCAACTCCCGGCTGGATTCAAGATGCCTAAGTTTGATTTATATGAAGGGCATGGTGATACCATGGCACATTTGTGGGGATTCTGTAGCAAAATGAGAGGGGCAGGCGGCAAGGACGAGCTTCTGATAGCTTATTTCGGCCAAAGTCTGAGCGGATCTGCACTAGAATGGTATACCAGGCAGGATTCCAGCAGGTGGTACACGTGGGATGATCTGGCGCAGGCTTTTGCAGGTCATTTCCAGTACAATCTCGAGATAGTCCCTGACCGTCTCACATTATTGAGAACTGGGAAGAAACCCGGGGAAAGTTTTCGCGAGTTCGGGTTCCGCTGGAGAGAGCAAGCAGCTAGAGTCGATCCTCCCATGAGAGAGGGAGAGATGGTGGACTATTTCTTGCAGACACTGGATCCAACCTATTTTGGTCACTTGGTGACAACAGTTGGAAAATCTTTCAACGAGGTGGTCAAGATAGGGGTCATGATAGAAGAAGGTCTGAGGTCTGACAAAATCCTGAACTACTCGGCACTCAAGGCAATGACCCAGGCTATTCAGAATGGCACGGGAGGTGCGCTGAGAAGAAAGAAAGAAGAAGTTGCCACGATCGAGACAGGCAGTTGGTCCGGGTCTGGCAGGCCACATTACAGCCAACCTCGACCTCACAGGACAAATTACCCATACAACCCACCACATCACTACTATCCACCCCAAGAACCGCATTTCACCGTCCATCAAGCCCAGACATATGCCTAACCTCCGGTTCGCTCACAATGGCGTGCGCCGGCTCCCCACAACACATACCCATCTCCACATAATACCTACCCACAACCACAAAATACCTACCCTCCGCCCAGAGCGTACAGGAACCCTCCAGGGACAGGTTTTCGAGGGAGTCAAGCAGCTAAAAATGATAGGCTACAGAAACATAGAGCCTTTACTGAGCTGGGAGAGTCCTATACCGCAGTATTCCACAAATTGAGACGGTTGGGTTTGGTAAGTCCTGTCGAACCCCGAGATCAAAACCCCCCGCCTCAAAATGTGAACAGGACGATAAGCTGTGAATATTGCTCAGGGATGCTGGGACACGAAACTGAAAAATGTTGGAGGCTAAAGCAGGTGATACAAGACCTCATTGACACTAACAAAATTGAGGTCCAGACACTAGAGGCTCCTAACATCAATCAGAACCCACTGCCAGCACACCACGAGACGCATATGATCGAGTTGGTGTATGAGGGAGGAGAGTTGAGAAAGCCCTCGCAAACAGTGATGATGATCCAGGCCGCTCCGAAAGAAGGATCAACCAGTGGAGGGTTGGGGGTACAGTCACAGGGAGAAGGCGTCAAGCCAGTAGTAATATTGGGAAAGAGCTCGTCCGCCAAGACAAGCAAACCAGAGCCAAACCAGTTGGGGACTAAGCCCACACCCGCCGTTGTGCTGAAAGGGGTATACAGAGATCTGGTCACCATAAAGCCCGTAGTCCAACTGCCAATGATTGATAGCAAGGCTGTGCCTTGGAAATACGAGAAGGCAGTAGTGATGTACAAAGGAAAACAGGTGGAGGAAGTTAGTTGCGAAGCGCAAGGGTTGACTCGATCAGGTCGGTGTTTTGCTCCGGTGGAGTTAAGAAGAACCAACCCAACTGCAACCAAGAAACCTGTATCTGAAGAAGAGGCTGAGGAGTTCCTAAGAAAGATGAAGGTACAGGACTACTCCGTGGTCGAACAGCTGAGGAAAACACCAGCCCAGATCTCGCTGTTGTCATTACTGATCCATTCTGAGGAGCATCGTCAGGCCCTGGTGAAGATATTGAACGAAGCTCATGTGCCCCACGAGATTTCTGTAAACCACCTGGAAACCATTGCAAACAAGATTTTCGAGGTGAATAGGGTAACATTCTCAGACGATGATCTGCCGGTGGAAGGTACGGAGCATAATAAAGCTCTCTACCTAACGGTCAAATGTGAAAACTCGGTAGTTACTCGGGTATTGGTGGATAACGGTTCAAGTGCCAATATCTGCCCATTATCCACTTTGAACCAGTTAAAGATCGACCATGGAAAGATCCGCAAGAATAGCATCTGTGTCTGTGGATTTGATGGAAACGGAACAGCCACTGTAGGGGATGTTGTACATGAATTGACCATCGGTCCAGTCCTGTTCACCATGGAGTCCCAGGTGCTAGACGCCACAGTATCTTATAACTTTCTGTTAGGACGGCCGTGGATTCATGCAGCCAAAGCAGTGCCCTCCACCTTACATCAGATGGTGAAGTTCAAGTGGGAAAGACAAGAGGTCGTGCTACACGGCGAGGACACGGCGTGCACCATGGGTGGCGCCATTGTACCTTTTATAGAGACCGATAATGACAAAGGTCCCTAGGTCTACCAGATCTTCGATACAGTGTCGGCAAACAAAATTTCTGAAGGAGAAATCATCTCGCACCCTAGGGTCGCTGCCGCAACAGTCATAATGGTCTCGGAAATGCTGGGTAATGGATTCGTGCCGGGAAAGGGAATGGGAGTCGAGCTTCAGGGGATTGTCCAACCTGTCACCTTGCCTAAAAATCTGGAAACTTTCGGATTGGGATTCAAACCAACCGCAGCAGATAGGAAGCAAGTGCGAAAAATGAAGAAGAGGGTTTGGTTTCTGCCCAAACCGGTGCCACGTGTCTCAAGGTCTTTTGTCAGAGCAAGTGCCAAGGGGTCGCCAGTCCCGAAGATCCTAGGACCATTGATCGGTATGAATGAGGACTTGAATCAGAGTTTCGAGAGGCTATTCGCTGATGTCAATATGGTAGAAGCTGGAGAAGGTTCCAGTAGAACAGAGATACAGTTTGTGGGGCCTGAAGCCAAAACCAACAATTGGACAGTTACTCCTCTTCCTTTCCGAGGGGAGTCTTTGTAGTCGTCTTTGATTTTATGTTTTGTGTGTTTTGTTTTGTTCGGATTACTCCAGGGTGTAATCCAAATTTTACTTTTGTTTTGTAAAAGTGTGAACCCTTTTATCCCGCAAGTTTAATAAAGTTCTCTTCTTTTGTCCCATTTTAATTTTGTTTTGTTCTTTTTCTTTCTGAACAGTTCTCTTTTTACTGGTTCTAATGACATGGCATGCACAGCGGATCTTCGACCTAGTCTAATAAATCAATCTGAATCCGACTCAATGATGCAAGAGGTCGTTTGTGATGATGAATCTGAATGTGACGAAGGTGAAGCCTTCGAAGAGATAAACCGAGAACTGTGCCAATTTGAAGAGAAACCCAAGCCTAACCTAAATGACACTGAGGCTGTGAATCTAGGAGACGCTGATAACGTCCAAGAGACCAAAATTAGCATCCACATTGAGCCGAATGTCAGGGAAGAATTGATCAAAACCCTCATGGAATTCAAAGATGTTTTTGCATGGTCATATGACGATATGCCTGGATTAAGCACCAATTTAGTGGTTCACAAATTGCCCACTGACCCGGCATACCCTCCGGTCAAGCAAAAACTAAGGAAATTTAAAACAGAAATGAGTGTAAAAATCAAAGAAGAGGTGATTAAGCAGTTGCAGGCAAAGGTCATTCGGGTCACTCGATATCCCGAGTGGTTGGCCAATGTGGTACCAGTCCCAAAGAAGGATGGAAAAATCAGGGTGTGCGTCGACTACCGCAACCTCAACAAAGCAAGTCCCAAGGACAATTTTCCGTTACCCAACATTCATATCCTGATCGATAATTGCGCTGGGCGCGAGATCGGATCCTTTGTGGATTGCTATGCGGGTTATCATCAGATCCTAATGGACGAAGAGGATGCTGAGAAGACAGCGTTTATTACGCCATGGGGAACCTACTGCTATCGGGTAATGCCGTTCGGGTTAAAGAACGCCGGGGCAACGTACATGCGAGCAATGACTGCTGTGTTTCATGACATGATACACAAAGAAATAGAGGTGTACGTCGATGATGTGATCATCAAATCTTGGCGTCAGGAGGACCATGTAGCAGACCTAAGGAGATTTTTCCAAAGACTCCGGAGGTATGATATCAAGCTTAACCCGGCCAAATGCGCATTCGGGGTTCCATCAGGAAAGTTGCTAGGATTCATCGTCAGTCGACGGGGGATTGAGTTAGACCCATCCAAAATTGAATCCATCCGAGATTTGCCACCGCCAAGGAACAAAACAGAGGTAATGAGTTTGCTGGGTAGACTCAATTACATCAGCAGGTTCATCGCTCAACTCACAGCAACTTGTGAGCCCATATTTCGGCTACTGAGAAAGGATGCTGCAGAAGGTTGGACGACAGAGTGTCAAGAGGCTTTCGACCAAATCAAAGGGTATCTGTCTAATCCACCCGTGTTGGTCCCGCCTAAGCCCGGGAAACCCCTAATCCTTTACCTGACAGTCTTGGAAAATTCATTTGGTTGTGTACTGGGGCAACATGATGACACAGGAAGGAAGGAGCAGGCCATCTACTATCTTAGCAAGAAATTCACAGTGCATGAGGTCAAGTACACTCAACTCGAGAAAACATGCTGCGCCCTGACTTGGGTAGCTCAGAAGTTGAAGCACTACCTGTCCTCATATACTACTTATCTCATATCCCGCTTGGACCCATTGAAGTATATCTTTCAGAAACCTATACCCACAGGGAGGTTGGCAAAATGGCAAATTCTGCTCACAGAGTTCGATATCGTCTATGTGACGAGGACAGCCATGAAAGCCCAGGCACTGGCCGACCATTTGGCAGAGAATCCAGTTGATGGAAAATACGAGCCTTTAAGAACGTATTTTCCCGACGAAGAGGTAATGCATACAAATGAGCTGGAGTTACCCGAGGAACCGGGTTGGAAGCTTTTCTTCGATGGAGCTGCGAACGCAAAAGGGGTTGGAATACGAGCAGTACTCATTTCTGAAACAGGACGCCATCACCCTGTTACGGCTCAGCTACGCTTCTATTGCACCAACAATATGGCCGAGTATGAAGCTTGCATTTTGGGTCTACGATTGGCTGCGGACATGGATGTCCAAGACGTCTTGGTCTTGGGAGACTCGGACCTCTTGGTACATCAGATTCAGGGTGAATGGGAAACACGGGACTTGAAACTCATACCTTATCGACAATGCTTGCACGATCTGAGCAAGCAATTTCGATCGGTAAAATTCAAACATATCCCGAGAGTTCATAACGAGGTTACGGATGCATTGGCCACCTTAGCATCAATGTTGCACCACCCTGACAAAATGTATGTTGATCCTCTGCACATCCAGGTCCGTGATCAGCACGCTTATTGCAACGCCGTAGAAGAGGAACCAGATGGCGAGCCCTGGTTTCATGATATCAAGGAATACCTCAGAATGGGGATATATCCCGAACAGGCCACTGGAGACCAAAAAAGAGCCCTTCGGCGTTTGTCGAATGGTTTCTTCCTCAGCGGAGGAGTATTGTACAAAAGAACCCCGGATTTGGGATTGTTGAGATGCATAGATGCCAGTCAAGCAACGACGGTTATGGCAGAGGTACATGCTGGAGTTTGTGGGCCACACATGAGCGGATATGTATTGGCAAGAAAGATCCTTCGAACAGGGTGTTATTGGCTCACCATGGAACACGACTGTATCACTTTCGTGAGGAAATGCCATCAGTGCCAGATACATGGAGATCTGATTCATTCTCCGCCAACAGAGTTACATACGATGTCAGCACCCTGGCCGTTTGTTGCATGGGGCATGGATGTCATTGGACCTATCGAGCCAGCAGCATCCAACGGTCATAGGTTCATTCTAGTAACCATTGACTACTTCACCAAATGGGTTGAGGCTAAAACCTTCAAGTCGGTAACTAAAAAAGCAGTGGTGGATTTTGTGCACTCCCATATCATCTGCAGATTTGGGATCCCAAAAGTAATCATCACGGATAACGGTGCGAATCTTAACAGCAGCCTGATGAGAGAGGTATGCCAACAATTCAAGATTACACACCGCAATTCCACCCCATATCGTCCCAAGGCGAATGGAGCGGTCGAAGCAGCCAATAAAAACATCAAGAAGATACTGCGAAAGATGGTGGAAGGATCTAGACAATGGCACGAGAGGTTATCCTTTTCTCTGTTGGGTTATCGCACTACCGTCCGGACCTCCACAGGTGCAACTCCTTATTTGCTGGTGTACAGCACTGAGGCCGTAATACCAGCGGAGGTCGAAATTCCATCCCTCCGGATTGTCGCTGAAGCCGAGATTGATGATAATGAATGGGTCAAAGCTCGATTGGAACAGTTGCGCTTGATAGATAAGAAAAGATTGGCAGCAATGTGCCATGGTCAGCCGTATCAGAAGAGAATGGCGAGAACATACAATAAGAGGGTACGCCCCAGGAAGTTTGAAGTAGGGCAGCAGGTGTTAAAGAAGATCCTCCCGCATCAGGTCGAGGCAAAAGGCAAGTTCGCCCCAAATTGGAAAGGGCCTTATATTGTGACCAGAGTGTTGTCCAACGGTGCTTTGTGTTTGACAGATATCAAGGGGAGATGTGTCGACATGGCTATCAATTCTGATGCAGTCAAGAGATATTATGCGTAATTTCTTTAATTATGGCAATTATTGGTTCATTTGTTTGTACTTGGTGCTTATTGGATAATGAAATGACAGAGGCAGTTCTTTCTTCTATCCAAACACTTTTAACCCTTGTTTCCCCCTTTTGAGCCTTAAGTTATTCTTTCATCCCCTCTTTTGGAATCACTAATGGAAAAGATATGAAAGAAAAAAAAAAGAAAAAAAAATCCCTAAAGAAAAATGAAAAAAAGGAGAAAGAAAAGAAAAAGAAGATAAAAATCATAAGAAATACAAAAACGTAGGAACTAAGTTTGACCTGATTCCTCGAAGAGGATACGTAGGCGCATCATGGCTCGGTCATAGTGTGCATAGTGTACATAAATACGCATAATAAGGCACAGTGTACATAACGCACATAGCTCAACCTAGAGTAAAAATAAAATCCCCCAAGCAAGAAAACTGGGGCAGAGGTTATGTTTTAAAAATTCCAATAAAAGTTTGATTCCAAAAATTGTAGCAGATCACCCATCAATTTATTTCATTTTGATAGCCTTTCTTTAGCCCCACACCAAAACCAACATCGACGTCCAAAAGACCTCCCGATCAATATCCAAGAGGTGCCAAGTCAGGCAAATGAAGCCGAGAATAATACACTGATCCCCGGCAAAGAAGAGGATCATAAAACTGGAAATGAATTGATAGTCTAAAGGAATCTCCAGAAGAGAGGGTCATATTGACAACACCCCAACTCTCCGGTGAAGAAATAAAATGAGAGAGTCTTATCGGTGAACACCTTCACAGGCACCATAAGGCGACGAAAGATTGAAAGATATAAAATGAGAGAGTCTTATCGGTGAAAACCTTCACATTCACCATAAGGCGCCGGGAGCTGAGAGAAAAGAGAGAGTCTCATTAGTGAAAACCCCTCTAAGGGCACTATGAGGCGACAAGGCAGATCAACAAAAGGGATCCACGTTCACAAAGAAATGGACGCCCACTTATCCCCAGCAAGTAAGGTCATCTGGCAAGTTAATTGATATAAATAGACTGGGTCGGGAATCTATGGTGCACGTCATGATCACAAGGACCAGTCATGTTATCCAGATAAGTTCTTCTCTTTTCCTCAAGTATTGGTTCAGAAAGATTTTCCTCCTTTTCTATCTTTTTTATTTTTCTTTCTAAGAATTCGTTTTGAAAAAGATTTTTCAAAGTTTACTACCAGAGGCCTAAGGGGTACGAAAGAAAAATACGAAGAGGGTAGGCCAAGAGCTGAGGCAATAAGACAAAAGGCACGGGTGAAGGACTTGTGGACCAAATTCCGAAAAGGTTTCCCCGCAGAATGTTGATAAATCCCGGACCCGAATCCGAAGTGGTCAGACGCCACAAGAAAGGGAAATCACTCTGGTGCAAGATATCCCCGGCATGTCCTGATTAAAAGCAGACTCCCACAGCATATCCTGAAAAGAGAAAGCAGAAAGGGGGATAAAGGGAAAACCACCCCCAGCAAGCAGCGTCGTCCACCAATCAGTTGTTGGAACATAGAGCAAGGAAAAGAAAAGGGAAAAATCATCTCCCATCGGAAAGGTCACGTTGCCCCACCATGATTAAAACTAACTAAATCCTTTTGTCTGCTGCAGGAAAATAAAGGTTGATGATACCAGAAAGGCCACCAAAATCGGGGCAGAAAATTTTCTGCCGTGACCAAATATTTTTCGGAGGAACGAGAAAACAAAATCAAATGTGTTATAGTTTAAATAGGCGCTCACCTGTATAACGAGAGGAATAATTTTCATGTCTTAGTTTAAATAGGCGCCCACATGTATAACGAGAGGAATAATTTTCAGTCTTAGTTTAATAGGCGCCCACCTGTATAACGAGAGGAATAATTTTCATGTCATAGTTTAAATAGGCGCCCACCTATATAACGAGAGGAATAATTTTCATGTCTTAGTTTAAATAGGCGTCCACCTGTATAACGAGAGGAATAATTTTCAGTCTTAGTTTAAATAGGCGCCCACCTGTATAACGAGAGGAATAATTTTCATGTCTTAGTTTAAATAGGTGCCCACCTGTATAACGAGAGGAATAATTTTCATATCTTAGTTTAAATAGGCGCCCACCTATATAACGAGAGGAATAATTTTCATGTCTTAGTTTAAATAGGCGCCCACCTGTATAACGAGAGGAATAATTTTCATGTCTTAGTTTAAATAGGCGCCCACCTGTATAACGAGAGGAATACTTTTCATGTCTTAGTTTAAATAGGCGCCCACCTGTATAACGAGAGGAATAATTTTCATGTCTTAGTTTAAATAGGCGCCCACCTGTATAACGAGAGGAATAATTTTCATGTCTTAATTTAAATAGGCGCCCACCTGTATAACGAGAGGAATAATTTTCATGTCTTAGTTTAAATAGGCGCCCACCTGTATAACGAGAGGAATACTTTTCATGTTTTAAGTTTAATATTTCAGATTTTGAGAGCAGTAACCCCACCGGAAGGCCGAAGGTTACAGCAGGAATATCCAGCAGGAAACAAAAAAAATTCCCCGCATCGGGAAGCAGAAGGTTGCAAACTCAGCCGCACGAGTCAAAAGGGCGCGTTTTGAAAGAAACGGCTTGTGAACATTAGACCATGCCCAGCACGACAAATCTGATGAAGAAAGCTTTACCACCGAAGGAATCATTGAAAAGCTTAATGAAGAAGGCCATATCCCCAGCGGGCCAAGAAAAATGATGAAAACTGGTACTCGGAAGGGAAAAAGGCCAGTACCATCCCTCAAATTCACAAAATAAAAGCATCGGAGGAAAACGCAATGCCGGCAAGAAAGCAAGGCGACAAGATCAAGTTGAAGATAGAGGAGATCTTATGATCCACAGTCTAGCCTAGCTTTTGTTTTTCCTTTAGAACAATGTAACAAGGAGATCGGTAAGCGGTAACATCCTACAGCAGCATGTAAGCAGCACACAACAGCGGCAAACACTACAGTCACACGGTAGTCCCAGCTACCAAAATTTCTCGAACTACATTGACCTGATTCCTGTTCAGCCGAGGATATGTAGGAAACCCCTGAAGCAAAGGTTCGGTCAAATTTTTTTCAAAAAATGCTTCACACGGAGTACTCGGACGAGCAAAAATCGCCCGCTTTATCTTTGCGCGAAAACCCTTCGTGTCTTCGGGAAAAGAGGGGCAGCTGTAAGCACGTGATTTTTGCTTCGCGGACAATCACTCCAAAAAGAAATCAAAAATAATGGCAAATGGTCTCCCTGTACAATTTTTCGATTTTTGCGTGACACGTGTTGGCAGGCATTTATGGTTCTGTCAATTGTTCGTTTAAAAGGAAATTCAAAATATATACATGCATCTTTATTCTAGGTTGGGATTTAGCTTACTTAAATATTTTCATAGACGTGTGATAATTGTGTTACAATATTGTCTGTTTTAATTTCATTTTTTATTTATTTATTTTTATTTTTAGTTCATTTAGTTTAAAACTAGAAAATAAAAGAAAGAGTGATGAAAATCGGTTTGGGCCAAAAATGAAACAAAATAGGCCCAAGTCCAGGACGCAGGTCCAGTCCAAACATAAGCTGCTCGGGTACGTCCCAAACGACGTCGTATCAGCGTCCCTGTGCTGAGCCGTTGATTTGATTCGAATGCACGGTCCCGATCAGGCCACTCATTCAACCCCAAACGACGTCGTCTTAGGCAATTAATCTGAGCCGTCCAACCCCTAGATCCAACGGATCCAGGCCTTCCCCTAGGCCCGTCAAATTTAACCCGATCCAATCCTTACCCGGTCTCAACCCACTATCAGCCCTTGAACGACGTCGTCTCTCTTCAAAGAGCAGATCCTGGCCCTTGATCTCGCATGATCCAACGGCCAGGATCTAAACTTCAAAATCATATATAAACCCCCAACTTGGTTACCCCGCCCCCTATCCAAAACACCCCCCGGGCTTCATCATCTCCCTGACCAACCCTAACACCCAAACCCTAGACGCCACCCCACCCCTTTGCCTGAAAGCCGGTGGCAACGATGTCGTTGGCCGTGACTTTAACACCCCTGAACCACCATGACCCACCCTCTCCAAATCCACACTCAGGTTACCTCGAATCTTCCTCGAACGTCTCGAATCTTCATTCGAAGATCCGAGACCAAACCTAGATCTACACCAAACCACCCCATATTCACCCTGGTCACTCCCCTAACGTCCCTCAGGCCTTAACTAGCTTTGGTTCCAGTCAAATACAAGCATAACTTGGCAAATCCCAAATCTGAGTTCAAGAGCCCTAAAAAAACCAAACCTATTTTCGTTTAAGGTAAGTTCCCGATGTAATCACCCTTCTTGTGTTTTGTTTAGGTGTTATGCATATGTTTATGGTTTTGTTTAGTTTGTTTTGATTATTCTCTGTCCGTCTTCAAAGACCCTTTTGTTTGGTCGATTTCTCTTCTTGAATGTTTGTTGAGTGTTATAAGATGTTTAGTCGCTTTGATTGATATTGTCGGTTAGCTAAGTCTCATAAACTGTATAATTGAATGTCCCGAGTTTTGAAATAAGTTGTTACCCTTTTTAGTCTATGTTTGTTAGTCGTTTATTTGTTACGTATGATAGCTTGTATAGTCGACCTGAGTAACGTCGTCAACTAATTATGTTTGTAAAGTTCCATTGTTGTCCGAATAAGGCTTGAAACACTCAGCTTATTTTTGTTTTAAGTTTAGTTGATTAGCGACTAATTAGCATATGTTATAACTCGCGAAGTCGACTCGTCACATGTTTGACGTTAGTTTCACAGTATTAAATAACAAACGACCTAACTGGCTGATTTAGGTTAGTTTCACATCCAGTTACTGGCTGATTTTTGTGAAGGTTTGTTTGGACTGATTATAGTTTGGTTTGTTAGCTGTGGGAGGGGGGATTCGAACTGGAAAATCTGACTAAGTTGTTCAGGATTGAATAAAGCTGTCAAGTGTCAATTAAAATACTATTAATGGGGAACAAAACACAAGGGCATGGGAATTAAATGAATACTTAACTAAGCCCATAACCCTTGATTAGAGTAATGAGACAGAGCATGGGGGGGCTGATTAAGGATTCCAAGAAAATGCCTTTAGGAATGGGAAGCTAAGGGGTATGGGCAGACTATAATTGGCAGAATCCAGGCAGCTTAGCTGCACTGGGTTGTTGGTTTATAAATAAGCTGTCTCAGAACTTAAAGGGGGCTGGACTTTTAGTCTTCAGAGAAAAAAGAAAACAGAAAGAAATTTTCAGAACACTTTAACTAAACACTGTCCAAAACTGCACAAGGAACTAAGTTGGTTAAGTTGTTCTGGCCAAGTCATTTATTCTAACGGGGGCCGTTACTGTTCCATTAAGAGAAGTATGTGTGTCTTCTGCTGTGATTGTTACTACACTGAGCTTCTGTGTGTTGTGGATTGAGTTTTAGTCTCCCTGATTGTCGGAACTGTGCTGGTTATTTGCTGAGCTTTGGTGGTTATTGAATTTCTGTTGCTATTGCATAAAACATTCTGGTTCTTTTCTCGGCTGGTTTCGTTTAATATCCTGTTTTCTGGGATCATTTGTTTGTTGCTCGACCAACGTGTGAACTTCATCCTTGTGGCTGGTTGTTTGTTGTCGGGTTGTTGCTGTTTAACTGCTGCGACTGTGTTTGTTGTGTACTACTCAACTGATTCTTTCCTTCTTCTTTTGTCTTCCCAACCAGGTACACAATTAATACTACCAATGTAACTTGAAAGTTTGAGCATGAATGCAAAAGAGAAGATCTGCAGATGTTTTTTATACATGGACTGTTGTATTAAATGTCATGTAGTGTATAATAGTTTACATTTTTGTTTGGATACTGAAGGTAGCTTACACGCCTAGTAGATGTCAATGTAGGGTGATTGAATGCTAGTGGTATATGTATGCTGTTAGGTAAAAAATATTCCCGATGCAGTAGGTTGTATCCCAGACTTGGTTTAATTGTGTAACATATCGTTTAATACATGCCAAGCATGAAATTATCCATTACTAGCTAAGTTCATCTCCTTTCGATAAATTGCTTTGTTATAATTATTGATAAGCCACACCTTTAGAACAAAGAACATAAGTTTACGGTCTCAACCTCATGGAGGTCGAGCCCAGGTAGAAACGGACCAAGCAGGTCCGCATCAGATGAACAGTGGCCCAGGTCTGGCCCATCTCGCATGAGCTGGATTTGGGCCCATAATGTTCGATCAGCAGTCCGTGCGTGTAGCCACATTTTCCTATTCTGTAAAAGCATTTTGAATCCTGCTATAAATAACCTGCAAGCATGCAATTAACTAGGACTATCTCTGTTTTCAGTTAGTAAAGATAAACGCGACAAGAAACGTAGTTGCTATAGGATATCCTTTTAAAATAAGGACGAGATGAGCCTCGCCATGTAAAAACGCACAAGCTGCGGGGCCCTCGTTAAATGTATATATCGAAGCATCCAGTTTCCAAGGCAGGTCGTTTAGCAAATCTCACGACCCTCCCGGAATAATAACGCGATAGTCTCCTTTAAGCGCGCATCTAATAATCTTATCTTCTTAAGCTCGGGTGCACATTTATGTGACCCAAATCCAAGTCTCAACGAAATCGAAATGCGTCTCTAATCGCGGGTACATTGATTGTGACGTGGTCTGAGATGCATTTCCCTGACGTTGTAAATCCTTTTAATAATGAATGAGACGAGCCTCGACAAACAAAAAATGTAGAAGCTGCGGGGCCCTCTAAATGTATATATATTAAAAATACTTAGAATTCGGGACATGCCGTTTAGCAAATTTTACGGCCTTCCCCAAAATAACAATACGTTAGTTGCTTTAGGCGCGTCTTAATAATTTATTTTTCTTAATTCGGGTGCACATTTATGTGACCCAAATCCAAATCTCAACCGAGTCGAGATATGTCAATAACCACGGGTGCATTGATGTAACGTGGTTCGAGATATATTTTCACGACGTTGCAATTCTCGTAAAAAAAATAATAATAAATGCGGTCAAGAGTTTAAAAATTGAACATAGGTTTAACATGTATAAAATCAGATAATCAAGCCAAATATAATAGTTGAGCGACCGTGCTAGAACCACGGAATTCGGGAATGCCTAACACCTTCTCCCGAGTTAACAGAATTCCTTATCCGGATTTCTGGTACGCAAACTGTAATATGGAGTCATTCTTTTCCTTGATTCGGGATTAAAATTGGTGACTTGGGACACCCTAAATCTCCCAAGTGGCGACTCTGAAATAAATAAACGAATCCCGTTTCGATTGTCCTTTAATTGGAAAAACTCCCTTGCACCCTCCCGGGTGCGGAAAAAGGAGGTGTGACAATCATCGCGGTCGCGGGCCTAGGACCGCGTTCGCTAAGAACAACTCATGACATTCCCTGCCCAACTCCAATACACTACGTGTTCGCGTAAGGCCGGTCGTGTTCGCGAAGAGCTAATCCCCATATGCTCCGCATTCGCGACCGAAGCCTCGCGTTCGCGTAGAAGAAATCCCTCCCCAGCCCAGCTTGTACTTCGCGTTCGTGAGAGTTGCTTCGCGTTCGCGAGAGTTGCTTCGCGAACGCGAAGCACAAAATATCAGTATACCAGAAGCAGCAAACACATAAGATTTTCTAAGTCTAAAACATCCCGTAGCCTATCTGAAACTCACTCGAGCCTTCGGGGATCCAAACCAAACATGCACACAAGTCTTAAAACATCCTACAAACTTGCTCGCGTGATTAAATCGCAAAAATAACACCTAGAACTACGAATTTAGCATCAAATTGCATGAAATTTTTAAGAAAGTTCAAAAGTTCTATTTTCTCAACCAAAGGTCTGAATCACGTCAAATCAGTCTCATTTCTCACCAAATTTCACAGACATGACTTAAATACCATATTAAACCTATACCGGGATCCAAAACTAAAATACGGGTCCGATACCAACAAGATCAACTATTAACCATTTTCACAAACCATTATAATTTCAGTTTAACATTTTTTATCAAAAATTTATTTCTCGGGCTAGGGACCTCAGATTCGATTCCGGGCATACGCCCAAGTCTCATATTTTACTACGGACCCTTCGGGACCTTCAAAACACAGGTCCGGGTCCGTTTACTCATAATATTGACCAAAGTCAACTAAAATCACTTTTACAGGCAAAAATTATTATTTTCTCAAATTTTTCACATAAAGGCTTCAGAAAATGCGCCCAGATTGTGCACGCAAATCGAGAAAAGTAAGATGAGGTTTTGACGGCCTCGAAACCCCGAATTGGATTCTAAAATACGAGATGACCTTTTGGGTCATCACATATGCGTACCTGTAAAGTGAGAACATTTTGTAATTTATAGAGTTAGTAGAATAGGAAATAACTAGAATTCCAATATTATACTCTTCCTTGGTGGAAGAGTTCTAGTTAACTTCAACTTTTAACTCCTTCCTTATCTTGGATAGTGTTCTCTTTGAGTAGGAGTCATTCTCCTTATCAATTATGCAACCTTTTCGATCAGGAGATATCAGATATAACAAGTTAAGCTTATCTCCCTCACGTGCATTCCTTATGCTTGAATCTGCCCGAGTTTGTGAAAATTGTGGATAGACCTAATTCATGATTGAGTTCCTTTGTTAATCATCAAAATAAACTTTACTTGGGCCAACAATTTGAGATATACACAAGTATAAATTGGACAAAAGAGATAGGTCATAGGAGTATAAAGATTATTTACGTTATTAATTCAAAAGTCATATAAGAAGTATAAGCTGGAATATGCAAAATAAGATAATGAACAAGCTATAACCTATTTAAATTACAATATTTATATTTATATCTATATCTATACTAAATTAAAAGCACGATCGAAGCCCCTTAACAAAACATCATTCAATGTAATATAAATATAATATTAGTTGGAAAATTGTATAATAAAAATATCGCGATATGAAATAATACTGGATATGTTGTTATTGTTGTTATAGTCGGAAAATTTAAATGGGAGAGCATTCTCGCCCATGTTCTTCCATGAAGCATCTATTTTCTTATAGCTCTTATGTAGTAGTATCTCCATAAGAGCTATTTCGCTATTCATAAATAGTAGTTATTTTGTTATTCATAAAATTATTTATAAGCGTTTCTTTAAATTGAAAACTTGATTGATAATTTATATTCTTGCTTGGATATTTATTGACATTGTATCTCTTCCATCTTTATTTCATGAATCAAATCATTTATAATAAAATATTTATATAATTTTTAAAACACACACAACGCTTAAACTAATCTATCTATCTATCTATCTATCTATCTATATCTATTTATCAATATCTATACTATATTAAAAGCACGAAGGTCCTTAGCAAAATGTCGTTCGTCTTTTTTTCCCTTTAAAATTTAATTTCACATTAGGCAAAATAGTTATTTAATTATTCTAATATTTATTTAGACTTTAATCTATACACTATATTAAAAGCACGAAGGTCATTAGCGAAATGTCGTTCGCCTTTTTTGCCCTTTAAAATTTAATTTCTCATTAGGCAAAATAGTCATTTAATTATTCTAATATTTATTAAGACTTTAAAATCAACTTAAAATCTTGCATATTAAATAATTATCTTATTTGAACTACTAGGTAAGAAATTCTAATATTAAAAATCAAATATTAATTAAAGATTTACCTTATAGAGCTATAAGATAAATATAGTAATTAAGTAATATATAAAACGTAACATAGAAACTTCAGATAGCTTATATATACTTTTCTTATGGCGTTGAATCAAACGGTAAATAAGGAATAGAAAGAA
Source organism: Nicotiana sylvestris (assembly GCF_000393655.2). Lineage (NCBI taxonomy): Eukaryota > Viridiplantae > Streptophyta > Magnoliopsida > Solanales > Solanaceae > Nicotiana > Nicotiana sylvestris. Next base: position 136,719,813 of record NC_091067.1, read on the forward strand.
TCAAATCAAATTTGACATTAGTCTTGTTTATTATAGGTACTCTGTAATTTTTTTATTTTTTATTTTTTGGACTATCATTACCATGAATCCATGACAAAGAATAAGTTGATCAAATATTTTATGTAAATGACTTTCTGTGGATTAAGTACGTAATAAATAATAGGAACTGATATTGTGTGTATCTATCTATATCTATATCAATATCTATCTATATTATACTATATTAAAAGCACGAAGTCCCTATCGAAATATCGTTTGCCTTTTTTACCTTTTATAAGTGCATTATATATTGGATATACTTGTAATTGTAATCACTACTCTATTTTTATTTTTATTTTGTGGGCAAAAATAAATTGTCGTGTGCTTACTTTTAGGTTTAGGATTCTTTAGAATTTTTATTGTTTGGGATTCTTTTCTTACGGAATTTTGTTTCCTTTAGGTTTTGTTTCCTTTAGTTGTAGGAATCTTTTAGATTTCTTATTTATTACGATGTGCATTGTAAATGTAATTAATTTTTAAGACATAATTATTTTCTATCACTATTATTATATCAGATTCAAAAATTCATTCATATTAAATTGGTACAATTACACTCCTATTCATAATCAAGGAAATAAATAAAAACCTACTTAAAATAGAAAAGCACCTACATAAAAGAACGGTAACAATGAAAAGAATGTGTTTGGCTACAATTCTATTGTTTTCCCAACCGTGTTGCTCTAATGTTGTTAAAAGAACCATAACAATGAAAAAAATATTATATTGGTTTTATTCTTGGCTTGATATCATGTGATTTGAAGCTTCAGTTAATAAGTTCACTTCCATAGTCTTGTTTTACTGCTTTCTATGATTTATGATATATGTTGGTATTATCTGATATATCATTTTGGCGGATGTATCATTCTTAAATCTTATTTTTATTTTCGTGATGCCTCCCATGATGTTTTACGTGTAGTTTTTATTTTATGGCTTTGGAAAATTAATTTTATGTATTCCACTATTTTCGTAGACTATGCAAGCTGAGGCATGTGATGCATGGAAATACTAGCCATACCGTAAATTAGTGATAGATATATCAAGCCAAGGTCAGCCTTCGAGGTTCGAAAGAAATATTCTTATCCTACTCGTGAATTGTTGCAGTTTACTTTTAATTAAGAAAAACAACTTTAATTGGCGTTGCTTTAATATCAGGAATATGCGCCGATCTACTTAGGATGTGTAAATTTCTATATCCATCAATTGCCTCTAGAAAACTAGAGTCCTCCAAAAAAATATTGTACTATTTAGGAACACAATTTTAATTTATTTCTTTTTAAACTCCTGTTCAGTTAAATGCTATCACATAAATTGAGACATTGAATATATTACTGTAGGATATGCTAATTCCTTCTTTCATGTTGTAATTTTCAGGACTTTGAATTGACCCTGATTAACAAAGCTATGAGATATACTATCCATTCATATGTCTTTCGCTGTTGTTGTTTTGTATTTATTTTCAAATTTCCTATTTAACGTATGAACTTCTCTTAAGGTTTATCATGAATTTCAACAGTCTTTTATGCTTAATTTGATTTTAATCATTAGAGGAAGACCACCAAATATTTTTACATGTTGATTTATTCATCTATGCAATATAACAACAATTGGGATGCATGACACATTTTTTAATAGTCATATCTTGGTCTCGGAAAGAACATCAGGTAACAAAAGAGAAAATATTCATATTAGAATATCTTTTATAAACTCATTAGTTCCTTACTTATCATATGGCCTTTTACTTAATTAAAGAATCTTATTTTAGTTTCCTTGTATTAACGAAGAATTTCATTATTTTCTTGTACGATAATATTAAAAAAGTAGCAAACCTTTCTTTTTGGAGTTTTTAAGTTTTATTCTAAATTTTCATGTTCACAATAAAAATAAGAAATATTCCAAAATACACATTTTCTTACTTTTTTTAAACCTTTAAATCTTTTTTTGATAAATTTTAAATTTATGAAGCCCGAAACGAGATGTTGATAGATATTATTTAATACAAATATTACACCAAAACTTTTCACCAATAAAGGTTTGATATAATGAAAAGAATGGGTTTGAATATCTCTCAAACTAATTTCGCCAATATTTTATAAGTCGCCCATTTTTTTGTGAAAAGTCTGCTGCAATTGCACAATAGTTCAAATTTTGATAAATCACATTTTGTTTTCATATGTGTGTCACCAGTTACCATAGTAAAGCTCATATGAATTTTGCATCATGTTTTAGTGTTTTTTTCAGTTCAATTGGTATATACATAGCTTATTTTGTTGGTCGCATCTAAAGAATTATTAAAGTGCATGTATACTATTATAAAGTATGAAACCTTAAACGAAATGTTTATTAGCTATTTGTCACGACTCGGATTTTTTTACCTCGGGAGTTGTGATGGAGCCTACTCGTAGAAGCTAGGCAAGCCAGGAAAATTTAGAAATCTTTAACTGCTTTATTTTAATCCCTTTTAACATCTTACATTAACAGGTGATAAATATTTAAATGATAGTGGAAGATGAAATTAAACAGAAGACCTCGATACGAAAAGCCAACATATGTCTCTACCCAGAAATCGGTGTCACAACATTTACGAACCGTCTATGACTACTACATACAAATGTCTGAAGGAAAGAAACACAGTTTGTCTCGGATACAAGTGATAACAGAACATGATAATAGATAGAAAAGATGTCGGGTCTGCGTACGCCTGCAGGACTACCTCGGAATCTCTGTGGACTGAAGGCTGGCTCCCAAGCTACTGATCCAATGCTGCTCGGGTATCTGCACAGAGTGCAGAGTGTAGCATCAGCACAACCGACCCCATATGCTGGTAAGTGTCTGGCCTAACCCCGGCGAGGTAGTGACGAGGCTAGGACCAGACTCCAGATAAACCTGTGCAGTTATATAATATATGGCGGAAAATAAACAGAAATAAGAAGTTTAAAATGGGAGGGGGTACATGCTTCGGGGAAACATATCAAGACCAACAGAAACTTAATAAAATATGAAAGGACAGCTCAATATCTACAACAATACAATAACAATACTGTTGCGGCGCGCAACTCGATCCCTTATCATTTAACATTGTTGCGGTGTGCAACTCGATCCACATATATATATATATATATATATATATATATATATATATATATATATATATATATATATATATATATATATATATATATATATTTTTTTTTTTTTTTTTTTTTTTTTTTTTTTGCGGCGTGCAATCCGATCCAATATAATATCTGTTGCGGCGTGCAACCCGATCCAATATAATATCTGTTGCGGCGTGCAACCCAATCCAATATAATATCTGTTGCGGCGTGCAATCCTATCTAATATAATATTTGTTGCGGAGTGCAACCCGTTCCAACTATACAGTCAAGAATAATCATAATCAACCGTCCCGGCAAGGGATCAACAATAGACTACACTATCCCGGCAAGGGAAATCAACAGTACAAGTATATACGTACCGAAAAGAGAGAATCAGCTATAACCAATCTTAACTCAACTCCTACTCGTCTCAATTACCACAATTTCTCAATCATAAGTAGATTCCACGATAAATAAACTAAGTATTTGCTCAATATCAAGGATTTACTCACTATTTCAACCATAGTAACATTCAAGAATACAACAAGTATCAATTTAAGACGCACGGTCATTCTTGACACCAACGTATAGATACTCGTCACCATGCCTATATGTCGTACTCAACAAGAAGCAAATAGAAAATAGGACTAAACTCCTATTTCCTCAAGCTAAGGTTAGACCGAACACTTACCTCGATATCTCGAACACAACTCAAGTTTCAATTATAGCTTTACCCCTTGATTCAACCGCCAATTCGCTCGTATCTAGCCACAAGTTAATTAATTTCATCAATAAATGCTAAATGGATCAATTTGAATGCATGAAAATGAGTTTTCCAAAGTACTACACAAAAAAGTCAAAATCTCCCCCGGGCCCACGTGGTCAAAACCCGAGGTTCCAACCAAAACCCGACCATCCATCCCCCCATGAACTCAAATATTTAATTTATTTTGAAATCGGACCTCAAATCGAGGTCCAAATCCCCAATTTGAGAAACCTAGATTCTACCCAAAACACTCAATTTCCCCATTAAAATCATTGATTTGAAGTTGAAATCATGTTAAAAGATATTAATGATTGAAGAAAACTAGTTAAAAATGACTTACAATTGATTTGGAGAAGAAAGGTTGTTTGAAAAATCGCCTCTTATGTTTTTGGGGTTTTGAAAAATGAAAAATGACTGAAAATCCCGTCTATTTATACCCCTCTCAGACCCCCTGTGCAACCGCACAAAATGGACTGCGGCCGCACAGGCCTTCCTGAGGTTACTGCGGTCCAAAGCCCTGTGCGGACCACACAAAGTCGACCGCGGCCGCACAGCAGCGCCCTGTGCGGACCGCACAAAGTCGATTGTGGCCACACAGCTCTACCGCGCACCACACAAGGTCGACCGCGGACCCCACTGGTGAGTTCAGAGACCTGCAACTTCTGGTTTTAAGCCTAAAACATCCTGAAACCTACCCGAAACTCACCCGAGTCCTCGAAACTCCAAACTAAGTGTGCATACTAACTCAAAACATCATATGGACCTACTCGTGCGATCACATCATCAAAATAACATGTAAAATCATGAATTAAACCTCAAAACTTAACATTTTCAAGAACTCTCAAAGTTCATAACTCCTCAACCGGAAGTCCAATTCACGTCAAATAAACGCCGTTTTTCACCAAATTTCACGGAAATGTCTTAAATCATATATAAGATCTATACCGGGTGCCGGAACCAAAATACGGGCCCGATTCCATCATGTTCTAAGTAAATTTCATTTCAATTTTCCTTAAACAGTTTCAGAAATAATTTCTTTTAAAAATTCATTTCTCAAGCTTGGGACCTCGGAATTCGATTCTGGGCATACGCCCAAGTCCCATATCTTCCTACGGACCCTCCGAGACTTTCAAATTACGGGTCCGGGTCCATTGAACGAAGTCAAATTAACTCATTTTATAATCAAATTTTATCATTTTTCATAGAATTTCATATTTAAGCTTTTCGGCTACGCGCCCGGACTGCGCACGCAAATTGAAGTAACTCTAAATGAGGTTTTCAAGGCCTCAGAACACAGAATTTAATTTAAAGCAAGTTATGACCTTTTGGGTCCTCACATTCTCCACCTCTAAAACAACCGTTCATCCTCGAACGGACAGAAGAAGGAAGTACCTGAGTCGGGGAAAAGATGGGGATAATGGCTCCGCATATCGGACTCGGACTCCCAGGTCGATGCCTTAGGAAGTTGACCTCTCCATTGAACACGAACAGAAGGAAAACTCTTCGACCTCAACTGACGAACCTGCCGGTCTAGAATGGCTACCGGCTCTTCCTCATAAGACAAGTCCTTGTCCAACTGGACAGTGCTAAAATCTAACATGTGGGATGGATCGCCGTGATACTTCCGAAGCATGGACACATGAAACACTGGATGCACGGCTGATAAGCTCGGCGGCAATGCAAGTCTATAAGACACCTCTCCCACTCGATCAAGAATCTCAAACTGACCAATGAACCTAAGGCTAAGTTTGCCCTTCTTCCAAAATCTCATCACACCCTTCATAGGCGACACTCGGAGCAATACCCGCTCACCGACCATAAAAGCCATATCTCGAACCTTGCGGTCTGCATAACTCTTTTAACAACTCCAACTACCTCCTCGGCCTCAAATTCAACTCCTTTTATTTGAACAAATACTGAAGACTCTTGTGATCTGTGAACACCTCACATGCCACGCCATGCAGATAATGCCTCCAAATCATCAACGCATGAACAATGACTGCCAACTCCAAATCATGAACCGGATAGTTCTTCTCATGAATATTCAACTGCCGCGAAGCATAGGCAATGACCTTGCCATCCTGCATCAAAACTGCACCAAGTCCAATGCGAGATGCATTACAATAGACTGTATAAGGCCATGAACCTATGGGCAAAACCAACACTGGTGTCGTAGTCAGAGTTATCTTGAGCTTCTAAAAGCTCGCCTCACACTCATCCGACCATCTGAACGGGGCACCCCTCTGGGTCAACCTGGTCATTGGGGCTGCAATGGATGAAAACCCCTCCACGAACCGACGATAGTAGCCTGCCAACCCCAAGAAACTCTTAATCTCTATAGTTGATGCTGTTCTAGGCCAGTTCTTGACTGCCTCAATCTTTTTCGGATCCACCTGAATCCCCTCTACTAATACAACATGACCTAGGAATGCAACTGAACTCAGCCAGAACTCACACTTCGAGAACTTAGCATATAGCTGACTATCCCTCAGAGTCTGAAGAACCACTCTGAGATGTTGCTCGTGCTCCTCCTGACTACGAGAATATATCAAAATATCATCAATGAAGACTATCATGAACGAATCCAAATAAGGCTTGAACACTCGGTTCATCAAATCCATGAAATCTACTAGGGCATTTGTCAACCTGAATGACATAACCAGGAATTCATAATTCCCGTACCGAGTGCGAAAAGTTATCTTAGGGACATCGGATGCCCTAATCCTCAACTGATGGTAGCCAGATCTCAAGTCAATCTTTGAAAATACCTTGGAACCCTGAAGCTGATCAAACAAATCATCAATCCTCGGCAATGGATACTTATTCTTGATCGTAACCTTGTTCAACTGCCGGTAATCAATACACATCCTCATCGATTCGTCCTTTTTCTTGACAAACAATATCGGCGCACCCTATGGCGAAACGCTGGGTATAATGAAACCCTTCTCAAGCAAGTCTTACAACTGTTCCTTCAACTCTTTCAACTCAGGCGAGGCCATACGTTACGGCAGGATAGAAATGGGTTGAGTTCCCGGAGCCAAATCAATGCAAAAATCAATATCCCTGTCGGGTGGCATACCTGGAAAGTCTGAAGGGAATACCTCAGGAAACTCATGAATAACGGGCACAGAATCAATAAAGGGAACCTCAGCACTAGAATCACGAACATATGCCAAATAGGTCAAACACCCCTTCTCGACCATGCGACGAGCCTTCACATAAGAGATAACACTACGGGTGGAATGACTAGGAGTCCCTCTCCACTCTAAACAAGGCATACCCGGTAAAGCTAAGATCACAGTCTTGGCATGACAGTCCAAGATAGCGTGGTAGGGTGATAATTAGTCCATCCCCAATATAACATCGAAATTGACCATGTCTAAAAGCAACAAATCTACACGAGTCTCAAGACCCCCAATCACCACAATACAAGAACGATGGACTCGATCATCTACAATAGAATCACCCACCGGTGTAGACACATAAACGGGAACACTCAATGAATCACTAGGCATAACCAGATACGGTGCAAAATAAGATGACACATACGAGTAGGTGGACCCTGGATCAAATAACACTGAAGCATCTCTATCACAAACCAGAATAGTACCTGTGATAACCGCATCTGAAGCATCAACCTCGGGCCTGGCTGGAAGACCATAACATCAGGGCTGGGCTCCATCTCTGGGACGGCCTGCAGCTAGCTGGCCTCCTCCTCTAGTGGCCTGAGCTCCACCTCTAAATCCTCTACCTCCACCTCTAGCACCTCTACCCCCACCTCTAGCTGGCTGGGCGGGCTATGGAACACCTGGTGCCTGAACCATAGCCCGAGGACCCTGTTGTTGCGACTGAGTACCCACCAATCTCGGACAACCCCTCCTAATATGACCATACTCACCATATTCATAGCATCCACCTGAGTGATGTGGCTGAGGAAACTGAGACTGACCTTGGCGACCCAAATGACCACCCCAAAAACTCTGGAGCGGCGGTGCACTAAAGGACTGCTGATTAGAATACTGCATCTGCGGACCACGGCTACCTGAAGCACCGTGAGAAACCTGAAGAGCTGACTGAAAGTGCCTAGGAGGATGGCTTCTACCATATGAATTTCTGCCTCCAGACGAGGCACCACTGAATCTACCTGAATGACGGGGCCTCTTATCCGACCCATGACCACCTCCTTGCGATAGGACCATCTCTACTCTACGGGCCACATTGGCCGCCTCCTGAAACGTGATCTCACTCCCAGCCTTCCTAGTCATCTGAAGGCGAATCGGCTGAATAAGACCATCAATAAACCTCCTCACGCTCTGTCTCTCGGTAGGAAGTATGACAAGAGCATGGCGAGCTAAGTCGATGAACCTGGTCTCATATTAGGTAACCGTTATGGAACCTTCCTAGAGACGCTCAAACTGCCTCATGTAAGCCTCTCTCTGAGTAATGGGGAGAAACTTCTCCAGAAACAACATTGTAAACTGCTCCCAAGTTAAAGATGGCGATCCGGCTGGCCTAGCCAATCAATAATTTCTCCACCAAGTCTTGGCGGATCCAGACAAGCGAAATGTAGCAAAATCGACCCCATTGGTCTCAACAATACCCATGTTCCTAAGAACCTCGTGGCAGCTGTCTAGATAATCCTGGGGATCCTCAGTAGATGCACCGCTGAAAGTAGAAATAAAGAGCTTGGTGAACCTATCAAGCCTCCACAAAGCATCGGCAGACATAGCTGCTCCATCACCGGTTTGAGCTACTACACCCAGCTGAACTGCTCCAACTGGTTGAACCGCTGGAGTCTGAATCTAATGAGCTACCTGCTCCGGAGTGCGGGTAGCAGGAGTCTGGGCCCCTCCTCCAGCCTGAGAGACAGCTGGTTCTACAGGAAGCAAACCCGCTCGGATGACACTCTCCATAAGGCCCACTAATCGGACAAGAGCATCTTGAAGGACTGGGGTAGCAATAAACCCCTCTGGGACCTAAGCTGAGCCTACCAGAGTTGTTGGGGTCGGAACCTCATCATCAAAGTCAAACTAAGGCTCCGCTACTAGGGCTGCTGCTCGGGGCTGAGCTCTACCCCTACCTCGGCCTTTGGCACGACCTCGGCCTTGCCCTCTACCCCTCGTGGTAGCTGCTGCTAGGAGCTCGGGCTGCTGAGCGGTAGATGAGGAAGCACGTGTTTTCGCCATCTGTAGAAGAACAGAGTAGAAATTCAATTAGCATTGAGAAACAAAACTGCACGACATGAAAGAACAAATGTGAAGTTTTTCCTAACTCTGTAGCCTGTGGGGATAAATACAGATGTCTCCGTACCGATCTCTTAGACTCTACTGAGCTTGTCCGTGAATTGTGAGACCTATGTAACCTAGAGCTCTAATACCAACTTGTCACGACCCGGATTTTTCCACCCTTGGGAGTCATGATGGCGCCTACTCGTAGAAGCTAGGCAAGCCAGGAAAATTAAAAATCTTTAATTGCTTTATTTTAAGCCCTTTTAAAAACTTACATTAACAGGTGATAAACATTTAAATGATAATGGAAGATGAAATTAAAAGGAAAACTTAGATGAATATCATACCAAAATCAATATGAAAAGCCAACATATGTCTCTATCCAGAAACCGTCTATGACTAATACGAAAAGCCAACATATGTCACAATATTCACGGACCGTCTATGACTACTACATACAAATGTCTGAAGGAAAGAAACACAATCTGTCTCGGATACGAGTGATAACAGAACATGATAATAGATAGAAGAGACGTCGGGCATGCAGACGCCTGCAGGACTACCTCGGAATCTCTATGGACTGAAGGTTGGCTCCCAAGCTACTGATCCAATGCTGCTCAGGTATCTGCACAGAGTGTAGAGTGTAGCATCAGCACAACCGACCCAATGTTCTAGTAAGTGTCTGACCTAACCCCGCCGAGGTAGTGACGAGGCTAGGACCAGACTCCAAATAAACATGTGCAGTTATATAATATATGGCGGAAAATAAACAGGGATAAGCAGTTTAAAATGGGAGAGGGTACATGCTTCGGGGAAACATATCAAGACCAACAGAAACTTAATAAAATATGAAAGGACAGCTCAATATCTACAACAATACAATAATAATATTGTTGCAACGCGCAACCCGATCCCTTATCATTTAACATTGTTGCGGCGTGCAACCCGATCCACATATATATATAGTTGTTGCGGCGTGCAACCCGATCCAATATAATATCTGTTTCGACGTGCAACCCAATCCAATATAATATCTGTTGCGGCGTGCAACCCGATCCAATATAATATCTGTTCCGGCGTGCAACCCGATCCAATATAATATCGGTTGCAGCGTGCAACCCGATCCAATATAATATCTGTTGCGGCGTGCAATCCGATCCAATATAATATCTGTTGCGGCGTGTAACCCGATCCAATATAATATTTGTTGCGGCGTGCAACCCGTTCCAACTATATAGTCAAGAATAATCATAATCAACCGTTCCGGAAAGGGATCAACAATAGACTACACTATCCCGGCAAGGGAACTCAGTAGTACAAGTATATACGTCCCGAAAAGGGAGAATCAGCTATAACCAATCTTAACTCAATTCCTACTCATCTCAATTACCACTATTTCTTAATCATAAATAGATTCCACGATAAAAAACTAAGTTTTTGCTCAATATCAAGGATTTACTCACTATTTCAACCATAGTAACATTCAAGAATACAACAAGTATCAATTTAAGACGCACGGTCATTCTTGACACCAACGTATAGATACTCGTCACTGTGCCTATACGTCGTACTCAACAAGAAGCAATTAGCAAATAGGACTCAACTCCTAATCCCTCAAGCTAAGGTTAGACCGAACACTTACCTCGATGCCTCGAACACAACTCAAGTTTCAATTATAGCTTTACCCCTTGATTCCACCGCCAATTCGCTCGTATCTAGCCACAAGTTACTTAATTACATCAATAAACGCCAAATGGATCAATTTGAATGCATGAAAATGCGTTTTCCAAGTTTTACCCAAAAAAATCAAAATCGCCCCAGGCCCACGAGGTCAAAACCCGAGGTTCGAACCAAAACCCGATCACCCATCCCCCCCACTAACTCAAATATTTAATTTGTTTTGAAATCGGATCTCAAATCAAGGTCCAAATCCCAATTTGATAAACCTAGATTCTACCCAAAACACTCAATTTCCCCCATGAAAATCATTGATTTGAAGTTGATATCATGTTAAAAGATGTTAATGATTGAAGAAAAACTAGTTAAAAATGACATACAATTGATTTGGAGAAGAAAGGTTGTTTGAAAAATCGCCTCTTATGTTTTTGGGGTTTTGAAAAATGACTGAAAATCCCGTCTATTTATACCCCTCTCAGACCTCCGGTGCGGACCGCACAAAATGGACTGCGGCCGCATAGGCCTTCCTGTGGTTACTGCGGTCCAGTGCCCTATGCGGACCGCACAAAGTCGACTGCGGCCGCACAGCCTCCACCGCGCACCGCACAAGGTCGACCGCGGACCGCACTGGTAGGTTCAGAGACCTGCAACTTCTGGTTTTAAGTCTAAAACATCCTGAAACCTACCCGAAACTCACTCGAGCCCTCGGAACTCCAAACCAAGTGTGCATACTAACTCAAAAATATCATATGGACCTACTCGTGCGATAACATCATCAAAATAACATGCAAAATCATGAATTAAACCTCAAAACTTAACATTTTCATCAAGAACTCTCAAAGTCCATAACTCCTCAACCGGAAGTCCAATTCACGTCAAATAAACTCCGTTTTTCACCAAATTTCACGAAAACGTCTTAAATCATATATAAGACTTGTACCGGATGTCGGAACCAAAATAAGGGCCCGATACCATCATGTTCTAAGCAAATTTCATTTCAATTTTCCTTAAACAGTTTCAGAAAATAATTTCTTTTAAAAATTCATTTCTCGGGCTTGGGACCTCAGAATTTGATTCCGGGCATACGCCCAAGTCCCATATTTTCTTACGGACCCTCCAGGACCGTCAAATCATGGGTCCGGGTTCGTTTACCCAAAACGGTGACCGAAGTAATATTAACTCATTTTATAACCAAATTTTATCATTTTTCACATAATTTCATATTTAAGCTTTCCGGCTACGCGCCGGGACTGTGCACACAAATCGAGGTGACTCTAAATGAGGTTTTCAAGGCCTCAAAACACAGAATTTAATTTAAAGCAAGTGATGACCTTTTGGGTCCTCACACTATTAATATTCGATAAAGATAAAATTTTAAATATATACTTAAACTTTGATTTAACTTCATATTTTGGAATTAGAAGGTTTTTTTGGGAATAAAAATTGAAGTTAATTTTAAATTTACCAATATTAATGTAGTTAAAAGAGCACATCTATTAAAATTACAAAATATTCCTCCATGACATTAGTTATATAAGTTTGATATAACTTAAAGGAACTATATCTCATTTTTCCTATTTTTGTTAATGTTAGATACCGTATAAATTTATTGTTTTGACATATAACTTTTTAATAATTTACACAAAATGACACGTGCAACGCATAAGTATCAATTTTAAAAGATGTTGTGTGTGACACGTGCAACGCATAAGAATCAATTTTAAAAGATGTTGTGTGTACCCCATATATATATATATATATATTAAAAGCACAAGCCCTTAGCGAAATGTCGTTCGTCTTTTTACCCTAAAAAATTAGTTTTACATTGGATAAAATTGTTATTTAAATTGCTTTCCTAGCCAATTTTTTTACTAAATCAAAACTTATTTGAATTAGGTAAGAAGTTCTTAACATTTTCTAAATTTTATGATCTTTTCAATTAATAAAAGAATAATGGCATTATATCAGTTCATGGTAAACTTCTTCATATGCACAAAGTACACGATAGCTTTGACTACTTTTTCTTTTTTTGCTTAAATACAATTAATCATTTAAATTATATTAGAATACATTTATTAGTGGTAAATATTTATACAATTATGAGAAGTAAATACATCAATAGAAATATACATTCCATGTTAGATATAATGATAACTGCCATTAATATTTTATGTGTTGGATATTTCAATTGATTTTCTAAATTTTCAATGAACTAATATCTTAATTGTGTATAAATTTAGTATCTTAATAAAAAAAAGTGGAGAAATTTTCTTAGGAAAAATGACACTGTATAGCCACTCTTAAAATAATAACCGAAAAATGTATATTTTTTGTATTTATATATACATTATGTATGTTATATACAAAAATTATACAAATACACTTTTTCTGCTACCGAATGTAAATAGTTTTTGGCATGGGCTAAACGTGATAATACCTCTTTTTATATAAATATTGCATTTATCTCAATATCAATTATTATTACACATAATTCATTCTTATTCTAAATTGTACATACTTTTTATTAATAGACGTACTAAAACTACTTGGTGCAAATTACCTTAACTCTATATTAGCCACACACACTCAAAAACGAAAAAGGATAAAAAAAGAAAAAGAGGGGGGGGGGGGGGGGACAAAGCCAAAACATTAAAAAAAAAAAAAAAAAAAAAGGAATCCCAAGAAAGAGAGAGAGTTAATGGGCCGAAGCCCAAGGAAGACTTGGCAGTGTCAAAACAAAAGGGTATGTATTTTATTGTGAGGGGAGAAGGGCAACATCCAGCAGCAAACAACACAGAGAAGGGGGAATTTACGAAATCTTTGAAAATAAAGCTTTTTTTTTTTTGGTTAAAACATTGTCTCCATTGATCATTTATGTGCAAAAAGTTACAATTTGAGTTTGGCATCCCAAACTTTATACATGATCATTGAGGTGAGATTTTTGGTATTAATTCTAATCAAAATTGGAGTTAACTATACAAAAACTATAGCGGGTCATATATGACATGCCTTGGTTTGACTATTTTGATCCTAAAGGATGGTAGATCCCATCTATCCATGTTGGAGTCCTTTGACTTGATTAGGGAGTCTTCAAAAGAGTTGAAGACATGGATTATATCGCTACTGTGGCTAAGACTTGCTAGTTTATCTGCAGGTTTGTTTGCTTCTTTGAAACAATGGTTGATAACATATCCATGCTCTTCAACTATATCCTGAATCTCTGTGATGATACTCTCTATCTTCCAGGGGACTTTCCACTCTCTTCTAATGCATTTTGTAAGGAGCATTGAATCTGTTTCTCCGAAGGATAGTCCATAGCCATTTGCTGCAAACCACTTGATTCCAAAGAGCATTGTTCCTGCTTCTGCGAAGTTGCTAGTCCCTGGTCCTAGGGAATAGAGTAGGCAAAAATAACTATTACTTGATTATTCTTGACTAGGCCTCCACCTTCACACATTCCTTGAATACAGCTCCCATCAGTATTATTAAGTTTAACTGTTTGGGGTGGGGGTTTGATCCACTTGATAATTTTGGATATCTTTTGTTCAATCACTGCTTCACATGCCACACATATTGATTGTCAATCACAAGAGTAAACAAAATATTAGTTTTGGTTCTGTAAAATGATGGCCTAATGTTCTCAAATTTCTTGATTTCCATAACTCCCAACAAATTATAAGAGGAAGAATTCTAGTAATGAGTTTTGCAATGCAATTGCGAACCTTGAAGTTCCACCAATTGAGAAGGAGCATTTTAAGGTTCATGTTGTTATAGTTAAGAAAACGAAGAAGAATTAGAAGGTTCTACTTAAATAATTCCTCCACCAAATGTCTTCCTCGACTCCAAAGGTCAGAGCTTTCTTTCTTTAATTTTGCACGAGATTGTTTTCTTGTTTTGGTACTGAACCAAGAAATATCATGGGCGTGATTATATTTGGTATAACGTGGCGTTGAGAGTAAGATGACTATATATCAATGGGTATATTATAGATTTGTGAACTCGTTTATTCCTCTCGCTCCCCAACTGGTAGATTATAGAATTGGAAAATTGTTATAATGATACTTTTTAAAATTAATATATAGATTGGTTTTATAACAACATATATAGTTTATGAAGCTAGCGTGGCTTCAGTTTTCCGACGGCATAGCCCTTGATAGGAAGATGTGAAGATCGAGCATGAGCATTTTTGTACTTCATACCGGGTGCGAGGCTAGTCTGATAGGGTTTGTTTTAGATTGCTAGTTGTTAATGTTGTGTTCACACTTTTCTTCCGTTTTTTCTTAGCATTAGGCCTTATATACGGGTTATTTTTATTGTGTTTCATCTATTGTCTGATTCATATGATATTGTTATTATTTTTATGGTTTCTGTTGATGGTATTGATATATTGTTTCTCCTCGTATTTTTCGTCGTCTTGAAACAACTTCTCTACTCCGTCGGTAGATGTTTAAAAATATTGCATGTCAGCATACACAACTTTTTAAAAATGGTGTCAACGTTGAAAGAAGTTAATGAGCCAATCACTATAACATTTTATTAAGAAAATGAAATTCACATTATATTAATAGAAACAATTTAAGTATATTAGTATAAGTTCTTTGGATAAATCTTTTATTTTTTTTAAAAAAAAGATCATGATAGACTTATAAGAAATAATATTACATAATAAGCTGTAATAAAGAAATTATTACTATAATTCTTGTCACACCTCCTTTTTGCGCGCCTACCCCGAAGGATAAATGCGTGAGGGAGTTTTTCCAATTTAAGTGACAATATTCGAAATGGGATTATTTATTTAATTCAGAGTCGCCACTTGGGAAAGGTTTGGCTTTTGGTGTCCCAAGTCACCGGTTTATCTTGAGTCCCAAATCGAGGAAAATATTCGACTTTCCAAATGAAGTCTGCGAACCAGAAATTCTAAGTAAGGAATTCTGTTGACCCGAGGGAATGTCTAAGGCACCCCACGGATCCCGTGGTTCTAGCACGGTCGCTTAAATTGTTATAATGTCTAAATATCTGATTTTTATACATGTTATAACTTGTGTGCTTTTATTAGGTTTAAACCGCTTTTATTATTATTTATTTTTTATGGAATTGCAACGTCGTGAAAATACATTTCGAACCACGTCACAATTAATGCGCCCGTGATTGTTAATACATTCCGACTCCGTTGAGATTTGGATTTGGGTCACATAAATGCGCACCCGAATTTAAGAATGTAATTTAATTAAATCGTGCCTAAAGAGTCTAACGCGTTATTATATTTGGGGAAGAAAGTGAAATTCACTAAACAGTCCATCCCAAATTCTAAGTATTTTATTATGACCAATTATTGAGGGCCCCACAATTTGCATTTTTATTTGGCGAGGCTCGTCTCATTTTTATTTTTTTAGGATAAACCTAACAGTGACTATATTTTTTCTATTATGTTCGTCTCAAAAAATGAAAGAAGAAAATATACGCTAATTAAATTACATGCTTGGCCAGCTCCGGCCTCTTATTAATTATTAGATTACAAAAGATGTTAACGAAAAATTGCACTCGAATTTGTAAGGCGAGGAATTATTTCGTGCCTTATTCCATGAGCGAACATGCTTTTTTTTTTGGGATTGATAAAATGCTAAACTCACGCTAAACGTTCTCCAAGTTGAACTTAAACTAACACATTTTTTAATGAGATTAATGGAATTAACTACTAGAGGATGTTATTAACGGGATTCAAACATTGTCCTATAAACTGCCTAATGGAATCCGATTTTGATAGAGTTAAACTCAAATGATTAAAAGCTATATCGCATTTGGCAAGGTTAGAAGCAGTCGGCCTTATATGTGTAAAATATGACTAGAGATGAAGTCTAGTTATCGATATACTAACTACTTGTGCATTCCACAAATTACATAACCATATCATATATACAACTAAACAACTATAGATCACAGTATTAAACAAACTAAGTTTCAGTTAAGTACAATCTACCTAATGTATTTTTTTTTCTATTGAGTTATAACCCAAAAAAAACTACACAATCCACTTAACACTTTATAAAACTACAAGTACAACACCAAATGATTAGAATTCTTCGCATCTTTCATTTTATGCTCAATTTTACTGTTACATCAGTGTGAAATTCAAGTGTGTACCTGGATATTGGACACAAGAAGGAAAGAAGGAGTGATCAGTGCAGCAGCAGTGATAAAACAGCAAACAGCAACAGCAGCAGTAACAAACAAACAATATACCCCAGTGGACAGAACCAGAATTAACTCAATGAAACAGTACTCAAATATCAAAACAAAACAGACTTCGGAGGCTCAGTTGAGACCAGGCAGAAAATAAGTGGATCCGCAATAACAGTGGAACAAAAGTTTCTGATCTTCGGACACTCAGGGAAAGAAACCCAAGTTTCGAATAGAACAAAGCAGTTAATGCTGATTTCAAACAGAAAAAGTGAAGAAAAGTAGAATTTTCAGCTTCTTCTTTGTTCTCAACTCTCCTTTGGTTCTAAAACCCTTTTTTCTTTCCAGTCCACCCTCGGCCCCCTGCAGTCTACTCTCCTTTTGTCTTTCAGTCTACCCTCTCTTTTATATCTATTAGAAGAGAAGAACCCCCTTGCAAAGACAGGCCGCCCATGGCTTAAAATAAACCCCCCTGGCTGTCATCTCCACTTAGGATCCTCTAGGCATGGGGTTTTTTCTTCTATTTTAATCTTCTGAAATTCAAAATGTAGTGAATATCCTACTGTACAGCAGGTTCCACTACCATTCTCATGTGCATTTTCACCTTTTTATCATCAAGCCCATGTTGTTACTGATTTCCAGCTACTAAAGGTACTTAACATATTATCACCCCCACTATTGATCAATTAATTTTATTAGTTTAATTAATATTTTAGTACCCTACTGTCAGCCCACTAACACTTAAACATTTCAGAACTTCTAAACTCCAGAATACCCCTGAAACTCCTGTGATTTATTGTATTACCCTTAAGCTTAGAAGTATGAGGTTATAGCCTATATAGACTTACTCCTAAGACTGGTTTCAGGTTAACTTACAGTTCTACAGCTATAACCAATTCATTCATTTATTGATTCAAACTCAGTCAAACAGGGGAGTTAATCCGATGGCATGAGTAGGTCATATTGGGAACCAATCCTGACCAAGTCAAAGCCAAAGGATCAAGCAGGCAAACTGAGAATGCAAACAAAGATCAAAACCATACTAAAACCAGCATATTGATACGGGTTTTCTTAACATAGAGAAAAGGAATCATGCTAGAAATTCTACTGGAATGGGCAGACTCATGTTTCTTCTAGTTTTCAAGTGAGTTTAGTTGACTACACTTACTTAATTGACCATATGAGCTACAACAGATAGCTAACAAACAATTAAATATATCAAGCAGGTCATCAGATGGCTTTCAGTGACTTAGATGCGACAAGGGATTTTAACACGAACTTAACTATCCTATGATTCTAAACAGGTTGGACACATAATTCACTGTGAGTACAAGTAACAAACAATCAGAAAAAAAAATGATTACATAAAAGGTCTTATGAAGACGGACAGAATTGAAAGAAGATAACAGAAAAAATCAAACAAACTAATTAAATCATGCAAGCAAATATAAGTAGAACACAAACAAGAACAGAAGGAAAAGAAACTTATCTCGGACGATTAAGAACAGAACAAACCAGGCTCGAACTGGACTTGACCTCTTTTGTGGTTGAACGGACTTTAATCGAAGTGTTCTCAACTGAGAACACCTCGATTAAGGTCTATTAGACCTCAACCCTTCGTTTAATTGGACAAACCCCTAGGTTTTAGATTTCTAGGGTTCTTTGGGGCTCAGATTAGGGGTTCGGACCTTACTGGTTAGATTCGAACCAAACCAGGCTTGGTTTGGTCACGAGGGAGGTCAAGGGAGTAACTGATGTGCATTTGGGGTGGATCGGCATAGGATGAGGTTTGGCTCAAATCTTCAAATGAAGATTCAAGACGATGGGGGAAGATTTGAAACCAACGGTTTGCAGATCCGTGTCCAGGGGGTCGTGGTGCACTAGGGGTGTTAATCTGGTGGTCACCGGTATCGTTGCCGCCGGGTTTATGGTGAGGGGGTTGAGAGGCGACGCTAGGGTTCTGAGGGGTGTTTGGGTTTAGTCTCTGAAAGAGACGAGGATGAGGGAGGGGGGTCTGGCTTAGGGGCGTGGGGGTAAGAGAGGAAGGTTTATATACGGGACGAGGAATTGAATTTCGGCCGTTGGATCATTGATGATCAACGACCTTGATCTTTTCACTTAAAGGGACGGTGTCGTTTGGTTTAGTGTTGGGAATGGGTCAATCCGAGTACCAGTGGTCGGGTATCTGGGGAAAGCCTGGAGCTGTTGGATTGGATAGGATGAACGGCTCCGATTGGTCATGCCTAAACAGCATCGTTTGGATTAATAAGAGACCTGAACTGGACCGTTGGATCTGTTTGACCAACGGTCCAGATGGAAGGTGCCAAAACGGCGTCGTTTCTTGTATCTGGGGGGACGGATTGGATCAATGTGTTTGGACCTGATTTCTTTGGGTTTTAAAAATGAGCCCAGGTCCGACTCTTTTCTCAATTTTTGCACTCTTTTCTTTTTCCTTCTTTAATTTCTAATTAAAAATCGGAATTTACAAAAATCCTAAAAATAAATTATAAAATTAAAATTATATCACACAGACATTAATTGATTTTTTTAGTAATAATTAACACACAATATCATATATTAATTAAACAAAATCAACCTTTAAACGATAAAAATGACAAAATTACCAAAGATAATTATTTTTGTATTTTTATTCATTTAAAACCAAATACGATTTAATTAATTCCTAATAGTAGAATGAGATCCTTAATTTATACGCAACATATTTTTTGTATTTTTAATTAATAAAAATAAACAATCAAAGACAAAGACTACAAATAGCTATCAAAAAATAAATGCCACGCAAATTCTCAAAATTATACACAAAGACAATTTGTTTCATTTTTCGATTGCTTTTGGAGTAATTGTCGTGGAAGCAAAAATCACGTGCTCCCAGCTGCCCCTCTTTGTCCGAAAACACGAAGAGTTTTCGTGCAAAGATAAAGTGAGCGGATATGTGCGATTTTTGCCCGTTGGAATACTCCGTGTGAAGCACATTTTTTGAAAGATTTGACCGAATCTTTGCTTCAAAGATTTCCTACATATCCTGGGCTAAACAGGAATCAGGTCAATGTAGTTCGGGAAGTTTTGGTAGCTGGGACTACCATGGGATTGCAATGCTCGTTGTTACTGCTGTTGCTGCTGCCGCTACTGCTTTACCGACCTCCTTATTACAACCAAAGAAAATTGAAACTGAACTAGCTACCTATGCCTGTCAACCACTAGTTACAAGATTCCTATCTATATTTCTTTTGCAACATGATCTTGAGTCTTAGCTGATTCTGTTTGTAGACTTCGATCCGAATCTTGATGATCGTAAGTTGGAGGTGCTTGTTTATTTCTGCAACATTGAGTGAAGCGGGATTGGCGGAGCTCGTGACTTCAATCATATTTTGAGCGATCCGCACTTTGTTTACTCCAATATTTGGGAACATCTTCTCTTTGTTGTTTTCTTCCTTTCTTTATTTTGGATTTGAGACTCACTCCGTAGGTCATCTCGATCCATGTGCCTCGAGGTCAGGCCTTCTCAAACAACAAACAAACAAACGAAATTTTTCTTCCCCAGTTTCACTAGGAAATTTCGTGAGTTAATTGCCATAAAAATCTACAGAATTGATGAGGGGATTGGAAACATCAACTCTAAAAGGCGCAATTCAGGGATTGGAGCTCTAATGTCGGCTAAAAGAAAAATCGCTCGACTCAGGGATTGGAGCACTAATGTCGGCTAAAGGAAAATTGCTCAACTCAGGGATTGGAGCCCTAATGTCGGCTAAAAGAAAAATCGCTCAACTTAGGGATTGGAGCCCTAATGTCGGCTAAAGAAAAATTGCTCAACTCAGGGATTGGAGCCCTAATGTCGGCCAAAGGAAAATTGCTCAACTCAGGGATTGGAGCCCTAATGTCGGCAAAAGGAAAATTGCTCAATCAGGGATTGGAGCTCTAATGTCGGCTAAAAGAAAAATCGCTCAACTCAGGGATTGGAGCCCTAATGTCGGCTAAAAGAAAAATCGCTCAACTCAGGGATTGGAGCCCTAATGTCGGCTAAAAGAAAATTGCTCAACTCGGGGATTGGAGCCCTAATGTCGGCTAAACGAAAATCGCTCAACTCAGGGATTGGAGCCCTAATGTCGACTAAAAGAAAAAACGCTTAACTCAGGGATTGGAGCCCTAATGTCAGCGAAACGAAAATCGCTCAACTCAGGGATTGGAGCCCTAATCTCGGCTAAAAGAAAATCGCTCAACTCATGGATTGGAGCCCTAATGTCGGCTAAAAGAAAAATCGCTCAACTCAGGGATTGGAGCCCTAATGTCGGCTAAAACAATCGCTCAACTCAGGGATTGGAACCCTAATGTCGGCTAAAAGAAAATTGTTCAACTCAGGGATTGGAGCTCTAATGTCGGCTAAAAGAAAATCGCTCAACTCAGGGATTGGAGCCCTAATGTCGGCTAAAGGAAAATCGTTCAACTCAGGGATTGGAGCCCTAATGTCGTCTAAAAGAAAAATCGCTCAACTCAGGGATTGGAGCCCTAATGTTGGCTAAAAGAAAATCGCTCAACTCAGGGATTGGAGCCCTAATCTCGGCTAAAAGAAAATCGCTCAACTCAGGGATTGGAGCCCTAATCTCGGCTAAAAGAAAATCGCTCAACTCAGGGATTGGAGCCCTAATGTCGGCTAAAATAAAATCGCTCAACTCAGGGATCGGAGCCCTAATGTCGGCTAATAGAAAACTTGCTCAACTCAGGGATCGGAGCCCTAATGTCGGCTAAAAGAAAACTTGCTCAACTCAGGGATTGGAGCCCTAATGTCGGCTAAGATAAAATCGCTCAACTCAGGGATTGGAGCCCTAATGTCGGCTAAAAGAAAATCGCTCAACTCAGGGATTGGAGCCCTAATGTCGGCTAAAAGAAAATCGCTCAACTCAGGGATTGGAGCCCTAATGTCGGCTAAAAGAAAATCGCTCAACTCAGGGATTGGAGCCCTAATGTCGGCTAAAAGAAAATCGCTCAACTCAGGGATTGGAGCCCTAATGTCGGCTAAAAGAAAATCGCTCAACTCAGGGATTGGAGCCCTAATGTCGGCTAAAAGAAAATCGCTCAACTCAGGGATTGGAGCCCTAATGTCGGCTAAAAGAAAATCGCTCAACTCAGGGATTGGAGCCCTAATGTCGGCTAAAAGAAAATCGCTCAACTCAGGGATTGGAGCCCTAATGTCGGCTAAAAGAAAATCGCTCAACTCAGGGATTGGAGCCCTAATGTCGGCTAAAAGAAAATCGCTCAACTCAGGGATTGGAGCCCTAATGTCGGCTAAAAGAAAATCGCTCAACTCAGGGATTGGAGCCCTAATGTCGGCTAAAAGAAAATCGCTCAACTCAGGGATTGGAGCCCTAATGTCGGCTAAAAGAAAATCGCTCAACTCAGGGATTGGAGCCCTAATGTCGGCTAAAAGAAAATCGCTCAACTCAGGGATTGGAGCCCTAATGTCGGCTAAAAGAAAATCGCTCAACTCAGGGATTGGAGCCCTAATGTCGGCTAAAAGAAAATCGCTCAACTCAGGGATTGGAGCCCTAATGTCGGCTAAAAGAAAATCGCTCAACTCAGGGATTGGAGCCCTAATGTCGGCTAAAAGAAAATCGCTCAACTCAGGGATTGGAGCCCTAATGTCGGCTAAAAGAAAATCGCTCAACTCAGGGATTGGAGCCCTAATGTCGGCTAAAAGAAAATCGCTCAACTCAGGGATTGGAGCCCTAATGTCGGCTAAAAGAAAATCGCTCAACTCAGGGATTGGAGCCCTAATGTCGGCTAAAAGAAAATCGCTCAACTCAGGGATTGGAGCCCTAATGTCGGCTAAAAGAAAATCGCTCAACTCAGGGATTGGAGCCCTAATGTCGGCTAAAAGAAAATCGCTCAACTCAGGGATTGGAGCCCTAATGTCGGCTAAAAGAAAATCGCTCAACTCAGGGATTGGAGCCCTAATGTCGGCTAAAAGAAAATCGCTCAACTCAGGGATTGGAGCCCTAATGTCGGCTAGACTCGTTGGGGATATATTTTTTCATTTTTTTTTGAAGGCAATCAACATCATGATCAGTCGGGATTGGACTGACGCACCACTGAGGCAGGGTATTTTCTTCATTTCTTGCTAAACGGAGCTCTATGAAACCGGTCATGCCACCTTTTCTTTCCAACACATTTTGGAATTTAGGGTTAAAACAAAAGGGATTCAAGGAAAGGTAAACAAAAAACGGAGAAACGAATTTGAAAGAGAAGCATCCCTTTCGGGGAAAAGAAAGACTTATCTGAGGCACATGCTGACTTTAAATTGACATGACATGCTTTTTGGACTGGATGCCCGACCCTCATGAACTTTCATTTCCTCATGAACCAAAAAAATGGATCTATGTTTCCAAACGAGGGAACCTTGCCAGAACTTTCTGAGGTGAAATCATCTTTTCGGTCGACAGCGCCCTTTGCGGGTTTTCGCTAGTCGACCTCTATCATTTCTCTTCTCACCGTCGCCCGATAGTACTTTTTGCGGTTTTCACTAAACGGACTCTCTCATTCTTGGTTTCTCTACTCTCGTCGCCTCATGGTGCCCGAAGGTTTTCACCGACATGACTCTCTCATTTAATTTCTCTCAATTTTAGAATGCATCGGCTTCCAATTATGATATTTCTTGGTTTTCCCCGCCTTTGGCAATTGATCCGAAGGACTTGCACTTGGTTTTTGGTGAAAAGAATTGTGGATGAAATTACAACTTCGGAACCATTTGGTGTGCCCGTGGTTGAACCATTATAACATCTGCCCCAGTTTTGGCTTCAGGGAAAATTGGATTTCTGTTTTGGTGTGACTGAACCCCAGAGAGAGGTTGTCTACGTATCCTTTCGGAATCAAGTCAGACGTAGTTCAGGAAAATCATTTGTTTTTTTTTCCAGAGCATCAGGGAATATTTGATCTTCAAACCTAACTGCAGTGGCTCATCGCGTGGGACTTAACCTTTCCAACTTTATTTTGCCTTTGTAGGCCTTTCTTTTCTATCTTCTTTCTTCCAACTTCAATTTTAGAGCATTTGGGAGTACCTTGGTTTCTTCAACTTCGCTGAGGCGATTAGCCATGTGAAACTCAACCCTTTCAACTTCAATTGCCTTTATAGGCGCTTTAATTTGATTTTCTCCTTCCAAGAGTTTTGATTTCTGAGCATCGGCCGCCATGGCCAGTCGAGGTCGACTTGATGCACCTGCTGAGGCTGGGTGCCTTTTGCACATTAGCGTATATCAAACGAAAGCCCTGTAAATCAGTCTTGCCATCCTTTCTTTGTCTTGGTTTTGGAACAGTGTTAGACCAAAAGGGATTCAAAGAGAAACAAATAATTGAATGTAGAATGAGTTTAAAACTAGAAGTGTCCCTTTCAGGGAAAGGTGAGAAGGACTTATCTGGAGTACATGCGGACTTCAATGAACATGACATGCCTTTTGGACTAGATGTTTGATCTGTGTAAACCATCCGACTCTCAAAATTCATCACAACTTTGCCTTGAATACCGAGGAACCTTGCCAGGACTCTGTTGATGCCGATGGCTGTGAGGATCTTATTTTCGATCATGGGCGCCCTTTGTGGGTTTTCGCAAGCTGGCATTTTTCATTTCATTTCTTATCATCTCCTTATAGTGCCCGTGTGGGTTTTCACTAACAAAACTCTCATTTTGATTTTCTCTGCTTACCGTCGCCTTACGGTGCCCGTGTGGGTTTTCACCAATAAGACTCTCTCATTTTATTTCTCTTATTTTGTTGTATCAGATCCAAATAACTCCATCCTCCCATTTTGAACCGCTTTGCCGATTGATCAGAAGGACTTGAACAAGGTTTGGGGTGAAAAGAATTTGGATTGAACTACAACTTTGGAACCTTTTGGGCGGGATCATTGCCGAACCACTATAACTTTTGCCCCAGTTTCACTTTTGGGGGACTTTGGATTTTTGTTTTGGTGTGACTGAACCCTAGAGAGAGGCTTCCTACGTATCCTTTCGGAATCAAGTCAGACGTAGTTCAAGCCAACTTTGTTTTTGGTTTTCTTTTGTTTTTTCTGTTTTTTTTTCTTTTGTTTTTCGTTTTGTTTTGTTTTTCTTTTTCCTTTCCTTTTTTTCCTTCTATTTCATTTTCATTTTTCCAATTCTTTCATCTTCTTCTTCTTCTTTTTTTCAATGACACTTTTAGGTTCCAATGAGGGTAGTCAAAGAATGGTAACCGGCTCAAAGGGTTTGCAAAGGGTTGATAGTGTTTGGGTAGCGAGAATAAAAGCCTTCTTCATCCCAACCGGAGAATATTAATGCTATATGGAGGATCAAATAGAGTACCTTTGACTGCATTTGCATTGACAGTTGTTTTAGGGACATTTCCTTTGACGTATCCCAAGTACAACGCACTCTTTTGGCAGTACTCTTGTTACAATGTATGGACCTTTCCAATCTAGAACCAATTTTCCTTCAGATGTTCCAACTCTTTGTCTTATTTCCTTAAACTTTATCTTCATTGCGATCTAATCATTGATTCATTATTTCGAGGTTTGACAGCTTTCAGGATCTGGTCATGAAGTCCGCAAGCATGTCGTGTTTTTGAAATCTGCATTTAACAGAACTAAAAAGAGAATAAGAAAGAAAATGACAAGATTGGAAAAAAAGAAACATTCCTAGACAATGAAATAATAATTTCATTTGATTTTTGATTTTTTTGTTTGATTGTTTTGATTTTGATTTTTTTGTTTTAATTTTTGAAGATAGAAGGGCTTACATCAGAAAGTAAGACAATAAAGTAAAACATCCGGATCATACCCTGAGATAATCCGGGCGCAGAAAAGATAGCAAGACTGGCTACCGTGACTCCCGTCTAATGGGGAACTTTCATGCTTGGCGATCATTTTCTGGCTTTTCTCCTGCCTCAGCAACGGCTGCAATGGCCTTCAATGCCGGATCAAATTCCTCAGCTTCACAAATCATTCCGACTATTGGCCCGATATTGTAGGCAGGCCACAGATTGTTCATCACATCAGGAGCTTCTTCATCCCGAAAAATGATTCTTTCAGCTTCAATCGAATCTTCAACTGCTCTTTTGAGGGTCCAATAGTCCTTTGTATTGTGCCTTACTGCTCCAGAGTGGTATTCACATATAGTGTCAGCTCAGTGCAGTGGGGACTCGGGGTTCAACCGAATTTGGTCCACTTGCTGCAATAGATCTAGCCTAATCAGCTTTTGGAACAAGCTTGAATATGATTCATCAATAGGGGTGAACTGATTCTTTCTGAAAGGCTCTCTTGGGCGAGGATTGTACCGGGGAACATCTGATTGAGGATTGTATGGAGCTTGGTAAGGATGGACATTTCTGGGAAGTGGAGCTCAGTTTTGTGGATAATATTGTGGTCGCGTGTAAGGTTGCGCATTCATTAACGCATACCAACAAAACCAATCACCTGAACAGAACCTGGCTAATTTACTCACACACACAACCTTGTTAGTTTTGAGGCATTTAACATATAGGAAATCGCACGTTGAGATGCAATGCACCTAAACAGTTAAAAGCTTCTACCATGTGTTTGCACGGGTTGCATGTTTCATCCCGGCCTTAAACTAGCCCTCTTCACTATGTATCTCTTTTCTTTTATCCCTGCCTCTCTTTAACCACTCTTGATCTTGTTTTTGCCTCTCTTTTTTTGTTTTTGGCACTTTTTTTTTTTTAATTTTTCTCTCTTTTTTTTCATTTTTTACTCAATTATTTTATGGCTATGATCGAATCCGATGGGGATTGCCTACGTATCATGACCCCGCATGAATCAGATCTTGCGTAGTTCGGGAGGTCGTGAATGGAGTAAGTAAACTAACTCTTTTTTTTCTTTTTTTGGAATTTTTTTTAACAAAAAATGCTTTAAAAGAATAAAGGTTTTTTTTCGGATTTTTGTTTCTTTTTTGGATTTTTCTAAAAAATGCTTTAAAAGAAGAAAATGATATTTTTTTTTGGATTTTTGAATTTGACTCAATTTTATTTTTTGAAAGAAAGACTTCTAAAAATTCCTTTTCTTTTGATTGGAACTTTGAGAATTTTAGAAGTAAAAAAGAAAATATTTTTGTTTGAATTTTCATTTGTTCTCTCTTTTTCTAAATAAGAAAGAAAATATTTTCTTTGGATTTTGGTTGTCGCCTCTTAATTTTCGAAAGAGACACTTTTAAGAAAATATTTTGGATTTTTGAGTTTTTTATTTATTTACAAAAGCACTTCTAAAGAAAAGCAAAAATATTTTTGGACTCATATTTTCATAATTTTTATGGATATTTACAAAATAAAGACAGCTAAAGAGCAATTTTTTTGGATTTTTGTTTCTTACTTTTTTTTTGGATTTTTTTTTGAAAAATACTTCAGAATGAAGGAAACCCGTATTTTAGATTTTGATTTTTATTGATTTTTTCTTTTTTTTTTTGTATGAAAGATATTAGAAAGAAGGAAACCATTTTTTTTGAGTTTAAAAACTACTTCTTTTTTTAAAAAAAAAATTTAAGGAAATATTTTCAAAGAAGGGACTGGAAGAAAAATATTTTGGATTTTTTTTTTGAAAATTGGGGTTAAAAAAAACTTTTCTAGGGAGGAAGTAAAGGAAAATATTTTTTGATTTTTTTAAAATTATGAGCCGAAACCGATGAGGTTTGCCTACGTATCTCACATCCGGTGAGAATCAGACCCGCGTAGTTCGGTCGATAAAACTAACTATTTTCGGAAAAAGACTTTTTTTTACAAACACCATTTTTGGAAATACTCTTTGTGTACTTCGACAAACTATTTAAAAAATGAAACTTTTCTCTTTTTTTTTTTACTTCTTTTTTTATTTTCTTGACCAATAAACAACCATTTTTTTTTAACAAATTCCCTTTTTTCATTTTTTCTAAAAATTTGGCGGAGTTTTGACACTATTTTGACATTGGTTATTTTTCTAAAACAGATAATCAACTCTCCGTACTCTATTTCTCTCCCTTTTTTTTAATTTTCCAAATACTCCAAAGCCGGTCAGCATGTAAGTCCGAAATAAATAAATGCACATAAACACAAGTAGGATGCATCAGGATGGTCTTTTCATTTTGGTACATCTGTCCTAGACAGACCCAACCCCTGTGTTGGGCCTCCAAAATCAAATGCACATGATGCAAACAAACGTTCCTACTAGGGATCCGGCATGAAGCTGAGTTATTCTAGGTTCATAACCTGGGTATTTGTTCTAGACTGTGTACCCGAGCGGACAACTCGAGTCGAGGAGGGGGCTACGTACCGAGGACCCGCGAGATCGTCTGGCTTTGTAACTTGTCCGACCTCTTTCTTATTTCAGGATATGACACTAACAGAATAGGGAGTCTCGACCAGCAAGCACATCCCCGATGATGAGAGAGGAGTGTTTGGGCACAGTTTATATACAGTTCAGATAATATCAAAGCGGTAAGAGCAACATTTAGCACATTAGGCTCAACAGGTAAAAATCAGATAATAGATAAAGCCAAATATAACAATTCATCTAAGCTCGAATACTTGAACCCTGAACCAGAGATTCTGGGTTTTTAGTCCCCAGCAGAGTCGCCAGAGCTGTCACACCTCTTTTTTGCGCGCCTACCCCGAAGGATAAATGCATGAGGGAGTTTTTCCAATTTAAGTGACAATATTCGAAATGGGATTATTTATTTAATTCAGAGTCGCCACTTGGGAAAGGTTTGGCTTTTGGTGTCCCAAGTCACCGGTTTATCTTGAGTCCCAAATCGAGGAAAATATTCGACTTTCCAAATGAAGTCTGCGAACCAGAAATTCTAAGTAAGGAATTCTGTTGACCCGAGGGAAGGTGTTAGGCACTCACGGATCCCGTGGTTCTAGCACGGTCACTTAAATTGTTATAATGGCTAAATATCTGATTTTTATACATGTTATAACTTGTGTGCTTTTATTAGGTTTAAACCGCTTTTATTATTATTTATTTTTTTATGGAATTGCAACGTCGTGAAAATGCATTTCGAACCACGTCACAATCAATGCGCCCGTGATTGTTAATACATTCCGACTCCGTTGAGATTTGGATTTGGGTCACATAAATGCGCACCCGAATTTAAGAATGTAATTTAATTAAATCGCGCCTAAAGAGTCTAACGTGTTATTATCTTTGGGGAAGGCAGTGAAATTCACTAAACAGTCCATCCCAAATTTTAAGTATTTTATTATGACCAATTATTGAGGGCCCCGCAATTTGCATTTTTATTTGGCGAGGCTCGTCTCATTTTTATTTTTTTAGGATAAACCTAACAGTGACTACATTTTTTCTATCATGTTCGTCTCTAAAAATGAAAGAAGAAAATATACGCTAATTAAATTACATGCTTGGCGAGCTCCGGCTTCTTATTAATTATTAGATTACAAAAGATGTTAACGGAAAATTGCACTTGAATTTGTAAGGTGGGGAATTATTTTGTGCCTTATTCCATGAGCGAACATGCTTTTTTTAAAAAAAAAATGTATACGAGATTGATAAAATACTAAACTCACGCTAAACGTTCTCCAAGTTGAACTTAAACTAACACATTTTTTAATGAGATTAATGGAATTAACTACTAGAGGATGTTATTAACGGGATTCAAACATTGTCCTATAAACTGCCTAATGGAATCCGATTTTGATAGAGTTAAACTCAAATGATTAAAAGCTATATCGCATTTGGCAAGGTTAGAAGCAGTCGGCCTTATATGTGTAAAATATGACTAGAGATGAAGTCTAGTTATCGATATACTAACTACTTGTGCATTCCACAAATTACATAACCATATCATATATACAACTAAACAACTATAGATCACAGTATTAAACAAACTAAGTTTCAGTTAAGTACAATCTACCTAATGTATTTTTTTTTCTATTGAGTTATAACCCAAAAAAAACTACACAATCCACTTAACACTTTATAAAACTACAAGTACAACACCAAATGATTAGAATTCTTCGCATCTTTCATTTTATGCTCAATTTTACTGTTACATCAGTGTGAAATTCAAGTGTGTACCTGGATATTGGACACAAGAAGGAAAGAAGGAGTGATCAGTGCAGCAGCAGTGATAAAACAGCAAACAGCAACAGCAGCAGTAACAAACAAACAATATACCCCAGTGGACAGAACCAGAATTAACTCAATGAAACAGTACTCAAATATCAAAACAAAACAGACTTCGGAGGCTCAGTTGAGACCAGGCAGAAAATAAGTGGATCCGCAATAACAGTGGAACAAAAGTTTCTGATCTTCGGACACTCAGGGAAAGAAACCCAAGTTTCGAATAGAACAAAGCAGTTAATGCTGATTTCAAACAGAAAAAGTGAAGAAAAGTAGAATTTTCAGCTTCTTCTTTGTTCTCAACTCTCCTTTGGTTCTAAAACCCTTTTTTCTTTCCAGTCCACCCTCGGCCCCCTGCAGTCTACTCTCCTTTTGTCTTTCAGTCTACCCTCTCTTTTATATCTATTAGAAGAGAAGAACCCCCTTGCAAAGACAGGCCGCCCATGGCTTAAAATAAACCCCCCTGGCTGTCATCTCCACTTAGGATCCTCTAGGCATGGGGTTTTTTCTTCTATTTTAATCTTCTGAAATTCAAAATGTAGTGAATATCCTACTGTACAGCAGGTTCCACTACCATTCTCATGTGCATTTTCACCTTTTTATCATCAAGCCCATGTTGTTACTGATTTCCAGCTACTAAAGGTACTTAACATATTATCACCCCCACTATTGATCAATTAATTTTATTAGTTTAATTAATATTTTAGTACCCTACTGTCAGCCCACTAACACTTAAACATTTCAGAACTTCTAAACTCCAGAATACCCCTGAAACTCCTGTGATTTATTGTATTACCCTTAAGCTTAGAAGTATGAGGTTATAGCCTATATAGACTTACTCCTAAGACTGGTTTCAGGTTAACTTACAGTTCTACAGCTATAACCAATTCATTCATTTATTGATTCAAACTCAGTCAAACAGGGGAGTTAATCCGATGGCATGAGTAGGTCATATTGGGAACCAATCCTGACCAAGTCAAAGCCAAAGGATCAAGCAGGCAAACTGAGAATGCAAACAAAGATCAAAACCATACTAAAACCAGCATATTGATACGGGTTTTCTTAACATAGAGAAAAGGAATCATGCTAGAAATTCTACTGGAATGGGCAGACTCATGTTTCTTCTAGTTTTCAAGTGAGTTTAGTTGACTACACTTACTTAATTGACCATATGAGCTACAACAGATAGCTAACAAACAATTAAATATATCAAGCAGGTCATCAGATGGCTTTCAGTGACTTAGATGCGACAAGGGATTTTAACACGAACTTAACTATCCTATGATTCTAAACAGGTTGGACACATAATTCACTGTGAGTACAAGTAACAAACAATCAGAAAAAAAAATGATTACATAAAAGGTCTTATGAAGACGGACAGAATTGAAAGAAGATAACAGAAAAAATCAAACAAACTAATTAAATCATGCAAGCAAATATAAGTAGAACACAAACAAGAACAGAAGGAAAAGAAACTTATCTCGGACGATTAAGAACAGAACAAACCAGGCTCGAACTGGACTTGACCTCTTTTGTGGTTGAACGGACTTTAATCGAAGTGTTCTCAACTGAGAACACCTCGATTAAGGTCTATTAGACCTCAACCCTTCGTTTAATTGGACAAACCCCTAGGTTTTAGATTTCTAGGGTTCTTTGGGGCTCAGATTAGGGGTTCGGACCTTACTGGTTAGATTCGAACCAAACCAGGCTTGGTTTGGTCACGAGGGAGGTCAAGGGAGTAACTGATGTGCATTTGGGGTGGATCGGCATAGGATGAGGTTTGGCTCAAATCTTCAAATGAAGATTCAAGACGATGGGGGAAGATTTGAAACCAACGGTTTGCAGATCCGTGTCCAGGGGGTCGTGGTGCACTAGGGGTGTTAATCTGGTGGTCACCGGTATCGTTGCCGCCGGGTTTATGGTGAGGGGGTTGAGAGGCGACGCTAGGGTTCTGAGGGGTGTTTGGGTTTAGTCTCTGAAAGAGACGAGGATGAGGGAGGGGGGTCTGGCTTAGGGGCGTGGGGGTAAGAGAGGAAGGTTTATATACGGGACGAGGAATTGAATTTCGGCCGTTGGATCATTGATGATCAACGACCTTGATCTTTTCACTTAAAGGGACGGTGTCGTTTGGTTTAGTGTTGGGAATGGGTCAATCCGAGTACCAGTGGTCGGGTATCTGGGGAAAGCCTGGAGCTGTTGGATTGGATAGGATGAACGGCTCCGATTGGTCATGCCTAAACAGCATCGTTTGGATTAATAAGAGACCTGAACTGGACCGTTGGATCTGTTTGACCAACGGTCCAGATGGAAGGTGCCAAAACGGCGTCGTTTCTTGTATCTGGGGGGACGGATTGGATCAATGTGTTTGGACCTGATTTCTTTGGGTTTTAAAAATGAGCCCAGGTCCGACTCTTTTCTCAATTTTTGCACTCTTTTCTTTTTCCTTCTTTAATTTCTAATTAAAAATCGGAATTTACAAAAATCCTAAAAATAAATTATAAAATTAAAATTATATCACACAGACATTAATTGATTTTTTTAGTAATAATTAACACACAATATCATATATTAATTAAACAAAATCAACCTTTAAACGATAAAAATGACAAAATTACCAAAGATAATTATTTTTGTATTTTTATTCATTTAAAACCAAATACGATTTAATTAATTCCTAATAGTAGAATGAGATCCTTAATTTATACGCAACATATTTTTTGTATTTTTAATTAATAAAAATAAACAATCAAAGACAAAGACTACAAATAGCTATCAAAAAATAAATGCCACGCAAATTCTCAAAATTATACACAAAGACAATTTGTTTCATTTTTCGATTGCTTTTGGAGTAATTGTCGTGGAAGCAAAAATCACGTGCTCCCAGCTGCCCCTCTTTGTCCGAAAACACGAAGAGTTTTCGTGCAAAGTTAAAGTGAGCGGATATGTGCGATTTTTGCCCGTTGGAATACTCCGTGTGAAGCACATTTTTTGAAAGATTTGACCGAATCTTTGCTTCAAAGATTTCCTACATATCCTGGGCTAAACAGGAATCAGGTCAATGTAGTTCGGGAAGTTTTGGTAGCTGGGACTACCATGGGATTGCAATGCTCGTTGTTACTGCTGTTGCTGCTGCCGCTACTGCTTTACCGACCTCCTTATTACAACCAAAGAAAATTGAAACTGAACTAGCTACCTATGCCTGTCAACCACTAGTTACAAGATTCCTATCTATATTTCTTTTGCAACATGATCTTGAGTCTTAGCTGATTCTGTTTGTAGACTTCGATCCGAATCTTGATGATCGTAAGTTGGAGGTGCTTGTTTATTTCTGCAACATTGAGTGAAGCGGGATTGGCGGAGCTCGTGACTTCAATCATATTTTGAGCGATCCGCACTTTGTTTACTCCAATATTTGGGAACATCTTCTCTTTGTTGTTTTCTTCCTTTCTTTATTTTGGATTTGAGACTCACTCCGTAGGTCATCTCGATCCATGTGCCTCGAGGTCAGGCCTTCTCAAACAACAAACAAACAAACGAAATTTTTCTTCCCCAGTTTCACTAGGAAATTTCGTGAGTTAATTGCCATAAAAATCTACAGAATTGATGAGGGGATTGGAAACATCAACTCTAAAAGGCGCAATTCAGGGATTGGAGCTCTAATGTCGGCTAAAAGAAAAATCGCTCGACTCAGGGATTGGAGCACTAATGTCGGCTAAAGGAAAATTGCTCAACTCAGGGATTGGAGCCCTAATGTCGGCTAAAAGAAAAATCGCTCAACTTAGGGATTGGAGCCCTAATGTCGGCTAAAGAAAAATTGCTCAACTCAGGGATTGGAGCCCTAATGTCGGCCAAAGGAAAATTGCTCAACTCAGGGATTGGAGCCCTAATGTCGGCAAAAGGAAAATTGCTCAATCAGGGATTGGAGCTCTAATGTCGGCTAAAAGAAAAATCGCTCAACTCAGGGATTGGAGCCCTAATGTCGGCTAAAAGAAAAATCGCTCAACTCAGGGATTGGAGCCCTAATGTCGGCTAAAAGAAAATTGCTCAACTCGGGGATTGGAGCCCTAATGTCGGCTAAACGAAAATCGCTCAACTCAGGGATTGGAGCCCTAATGTCGACTAAAAGAAAAAACGCTTAACTCAGGGATTGGAGCCCTAATGTCAGCGAAACGAAAATCGCTCAACTCAGGGATTGGAGCCCTAATCTCGGCTAAAAGAAAATCGCTCAACTCATGGATTGGAGCCCTAATGTCGGCTAAAAGAAAAATCGCTCAACTCAGGGATTGGAGCCCTAATGTCGGCTAAAACAATCGCTCAACTCAGGGATTGGAACCCTAATGTCGGCTAAAAGAAAATTGTTCAACTCAGGGATTGGAGCTCTAATGTCGGCTAAAAGAAAATCGCTCAACTCAGGGATTGGAGCCCTAATGTCGGCTAAAGGAAAATCGTTCAACTCAGGGATTGGAGCCCTAATGTCGTCTAAAAGAAAAATCGCTCAACTCAGGGATTGGAGCCCTAATGTTGGCTAAAAGAAAATCGCTCAACTCAGGGATTGGAGCCCTAATCTCGGCTAAAAGAAAATCGCTCAACTCAGGGATTGGAGCCCTAATCTCGGCTAAAAGAAAATCGCTCAACTCAGGGATTGGAGCCCTAATGTCGGCTAAAATAAAATCGCTCAACTCAGGGATCGGAGCCCTAATGTCGGCTAATAGAAAACTTGCTCAACTCAGGGATCGGAGCCCTAATGTCGGCTAAAAGAAAACTTGCTCAACTCAGGGATTGGAGCCCTAATGTCGGCTAAGATAAAATCGCTCAACTCAGGGATTGGAGCCCTAATGTCGGCTAAAAGAAAATCGCTCAACTCAGGGATTGGAGCCCTAATGTCGGCTAAAAGAAAATCGCTCAACTCAGGGATTGGAGCCCTAATGTCGGCTAAAAGAAAATCGCTCAACTCAGGGATTGGAGCCCTAATGTCGGCTAAAAGAAAATCGCTCAACTCAGGGATTGGAGCCCTAATGTCGGCTAAAAGAAAATCGCTCAACTCAGGGATTGGAGCCCTAATGTCGGCTAAAAGAAAATCGCTCAACTCAGGGATTGGAGCCCTAATGTCGGCTAAAAGAAAATCGCTCAACTCAGGGATTGGAGCCCTAATGTCGGCTAAAAGAAAATCGCTCAACTCAGGGATTGGAGCCCTAATGTCGGCTAAAAGAAAATCGCTCAACTCAGGGATTGGAGCCCTAATGTCGGCTAAAAGAAAATCGCTCAACTCAGGGATTGGAGCCCTAATGTCGGCTAAAAGAAAATCGCTCAACTCAGGGATTGGAGCCCTAATGTCGGCTAAAAGAAAATCGCTCAACTCAGGGATTGGAGCCCTAATGTCGGCTAAAAGAAAATCGCTCAACTCAGGGATTGGAGCCCTAATGTCGGCTAAAAGAAAATCGCTCAACTCAGGGATTGGAGCCCTAATGTCGGCTAAAAGAAAATCGCTCAACTCAGGGATTGGAGCCCTAATGTCGGCTAAAAGAAAATCGCTCAACTCAGGGATTGGAGCCCTAATGTCGGCTAAAAGAAAATCGCTCAACTCAGGGATTGGAGCCCTAATGTCGGCTAAAAGAAAATCGCTCAACTCAGGGATTGGAGCCCTAATGTCGGCTAAAAGAAAATCGCTCAACTCAGGGATTGGAGCCCTAATGTCGGCTAAAAGAAAATCGCTCAACTCAGGGATTGGAGCCCTAATGTCGGCTAAAAGAAAATCGCTCAACTCAGGGATTGGAGCCCTAATGTCGGCTAAAAGAAAATCGCTCAACTCAGGGATTGGAGCCCTAATGTCGGCTAAAAGAAAATCGCTCAACTCAGGGATTGGAGCCCTAATGTCGGCTAAAAGAAAATCGCTCAACTCAGGGATTGGAGCCCTAATGTCGGCTAAAAGAAAATCGCTCAACTCAGGGATTGGAGCCCTAATGTCGGCTAAAAGAAAATCGCTCAACTCAGGGATTGGAGCCCTAATGTCGGCTAGACTCGTTGGGGATATATTTTTTCATTTTTTTTTGAAGGCAATCAACATCATGATCAGTCGGGATTGGACTGACGCACCACTGAGGCAGGGTATTTTCTTCATTTCTTGCTAAACGGAGCTCTATGAAACCGGTCATGCCACCTTTTCTTTCCAACACATTTTGGAATTTAGGGTTAAAACAAAAGGGATTCAAGGAAAGGTAAACAAAAAACGGAGAAACGAATTTGAAAGAGAAGCATCCCTTTTGGGGAAAAGAAAGACTTATCTGAGGCACATGCTGACTTTAAATTGACATGACATGCTTTTTGGACTGGATGCCCGACCCTCATGAACTTTCATTTCCTCATGAACCAAAAAAATGGATCTATGTTTCCAAACGAGGGAACCTTGCCAGAACTTTCTGAGGTGAAATCATCTTTTCGGTCGACAGCGCCCTTTGCGGGTTTTCGCTAGTCGACCTCTATCATTTCTCTTCTCACCGTCGCCCGATAGTACTTTTTGCGGTTTTCACTAAACGGACTCTCTCATTCTTGGTTTCTCTACTCTCGTCGCCTCATGGTGCCCGAAGGTTTTCACCGACATGACTCTCTCATTTAATTTCTCTCAATTTTAGAATGCATCGGCTTCCAATTATGATATTTCTTGGTTTTCCCCGCCTTTGGCAATTGATCCGAAGGACTTGCACTTGGTTTTTGGTGAAAAGAATTGTGGATGAAATTACAACTTCGGAACCATTTGGTGTGCCCGTGGTTGAACCATTATAACATCTGCCCCAGTTTTGGCTTCAGGGAAAATTGGATTTCTGTTTTGGTGTGACTGAACCCCAGAGAGAGGTTGTCTACGTATCCTTTCGGAATCAAGTCAGACGTAGTTCAGGAAAATCATTTGTTTTTTTTTCCAGAGCATCAGGGAATATTTGATCTTCAAACCTAACTGCAGTGGCTCATCGCGTGGGACTTAACCTTTCCAACTTTATTTTGCCTTTGTAGGCCTTTCTTTTCTATCTTCTTTCTTCCAACTTCAATTTTAGAGCATTTGGGAGTACCTTGGTTTCTTCAACTTCGCTGAGGCGATTAGCCATGTGAAACTCAACCCTTTCAACTTCAATTGCCTTTATAGGCGCTTTAATTTGATTTTCTCCTTCCAAGAGTTTTGATTTCTGAGCATCGGCCGCCATGGCCAGTCGAGGTCGACTTGATGCACCTGCTGAGGCTGGGTGCCTTTTGCACATTAGCGTATATCAAACGAAAGCCCTGTAAATCAGTCTTGCCATCCTTTCTTTGTCTTGGTTTTGGAACAGTGTTAGACCAAAAGGGATTCAAAGAGAAACAAATAATTGAATGTAGAATGAGTTTAAAACTAGAAGTGTCCCTTTCAGGGAAAGGTGAGAAGGACTTATCTGGAGTACATGCGGACTTCAATGAACATGACATGCCTTTTGGACTAGATGTTTGATCTGTGTAAACCATCCGACTCTCAAAATTCATCACAACTTTGCCTTGAATACCGAGGAACCTTGCCAGGACTCTGTTGATGCCGATGGCTGTGAGGATCTTATTTTCGATCATGGGCGCCCTTTGTGGGTTTTCGCAAGCTGGCATTTTTCATTTCATTTCTTATCATCTCCTTATAGTGCCCGTGTGGGTTTTCACTAACAAAACTCTCATTTTGATTTTCTCTGCTTACCGTCGCCTTACGGTGCCCGTGTGGGTTTTCACCAATAAGACTCTCTCATTTTATTTCTCTTATTTTGTTGTATCAGATCCAAATAACTCCATCCTCCCATTTTGAACCGCTTTGCCGATTGATCAGAAGGACTTGAACAAGGTTTGGGGTGAAAAGAATTTGGATTGAACTACAACTTTGGAACCTTTTGGGCGGGATCATTGCCGAACCACTATAACTTTTGCCCCAGTTTCACTTTTGGGGGACTTTGGATTTTTGTTTTGGTGTGACTGAACCCTAGAGAGAGGCTTCCTACGTATCCTTTCGGAATCAAGTCAGACGTAGTTCAAGCCAACTTTGTTTTTGGTTTTCTTTTGTTTTTTCTGTTTTTTTTTCTTTTGTTTTTCGTTTTGTTTTGTTTTTCTTTTTCCTTTCCTTTTTTTCCTTCTATTTCATTTTCATTTTTCCAATTCTTTCATCTTCTTCTTCTTCTTTTTTTCAATGACACTTTTAGGTTCCAATGAGGGTAGTCAAAGAATGGTAACCGGCTCAAAGGGTTTGCAAAGGGTTGATAGTGTTTGGGTAGCGAGAATAAAAGCCTTCTTCATCCCAACCGGAGAATATTAATGCTATATGGAGGATCAAATAGAGTACCTTTGACTGCATTTGCATTGACAGTTGTTTTAGGGACATTTCCTTTGACGTATCCCAAGTACAACGCACTCTTTTGGCAGTACTCTTGTTACAATGTATGGACCTTTCCAATCTAGAACCAATTTTCCTTCAGATGTTCCAACTCTTTGTCTTATTTCCTTAAACTTTATCTTCATTGCGATCTAATCATTGATTCATTATTTCGAGGTTTGACAGCTTTCAGGATCTGGTCATGAAGTCCGCAAGCATGTCGTGTTTTTGAAATCTGCATTTAACAGAACTAAAAAGAGAATAAGAAAGAAAATGACAAGATTGGAAAAAAAGAAACATTCCTAGACAATGAAATAATAATTTCATTTGATTTTTGATTTTTTTGTTTGATTGTTTTGATTTTGATTTTTTTGTTTTAATTTTTGAAGATAGAAGGGCTTACATCAGAAAGTAAGACAATAAAGTAAAACATCCGGATCATACCCTGAGATAATCCGGGCGCAGAAAAGATAGCAAGACTGGCTACCGTGACTCCCGTCTAATGGGGAACTTTCATGCTTGGCGATCATTTTCTGGCTTTTCTCCTGCCTCAGCAACGGCTGCAATGGCCTTCAATGCCGGATCAAATTCCTCAGCTTCACAAATCATTCCGACTATTGGCCCGATATTGTAGGCAGGCCACAGATTGTTCATCACATCAGGAGCTTCTTCATCCCGAAAAATGATTCTTTCAGCTTCAATCGAATCTTCAACTGCTCTTTTGAGGGTCCAATAGTCCTTTGTATTGTGCCTTACTGCTCCAGAGTGGTATTCACATATAGTGTCAGCTCAGTGCAGTGGGGACTCGGGGTTCAACCGAATTTGGTCCACTTGCTGCAATAGATCTAGCCTAATCAGCTTTTGGAACAAGCTTGAATATGATTCATCAATAGGGGTGAACTGATTCTTTCTGAAAGGCTCTCTTGGGCGAGGATTGTACCGGGGAACATCTGATTGAGGATTGTATGGAGCTTGGTAAGGATGGACATTTCTGGGAAGTGGAGCTCAGTTTTGTGGATAATATTGTGGTCGCGTGTAAGGTTGCGCATTCATTAACGCATACCAACAAAACCAATCACCTGAACAGAACCTGGCTAATTTACTCACACACACAACCTTGTTAGTTTTGAGGCATTTAACATATAGGAAATCGCACGTTGAGATGCAATGCACCTAAACAGTTAAAAGCTTCTACCATGTGTTTGCACGGGTTGCATGTTTCATCCCGGCCTTAAACTAGCCCTCTTCACTATGTATCTCTTTTCTTTTATCCCTGCCTCTCTTTAACCACTCTTGATCTTGTTTTTGCCTCTCTTTTTTTGTTTTTGGCACTTTTTTTTTTTTAATTTTTCTCTCTTTTTTTTCATTTTTTACTCAATTATTTTATGGCTATGATCGAATCCGATGGGGATTGCCTACGTATCATGACCCCGCATGAATCAGATCTTGCGTAGTTCGGGAGGTCGTGAATGGAGTAAGTAAACTAACTCTTTTTTTTCTTTTTTTGGAATTTTTTTTAACAAAAAATGCTTTAAAAGAATAAAGGTTTTTTTTCGGATTTTTGTTTCTTTTTTGGATTTTTCTAAAAAATGCTTTAAAAGAAGAAAATGATATTTTTTTTTGGATTTTTGAATTTGACTCAATTTTATTTTTTGAAAGAAAGACTTCTAAAAATTCCTTTTCTTTTGATTGGAACTTTGAGAATTTTAGAAGTAAAAAAGAAAATATTTTTGTTTGAATTTTCATTTGTTCTCTCTTTTTCTAAATAAGAAAGAAAATATTTTCTTTGGATTTTGGTTGTCGCCTCTTAATTTTCGAAAGAGACACTTTTAAGAAAATATTTTGGATTTTTGAGTTTTTTATTTATTTACAAAAGCACTTCTAAAGAAAAGCAAAAATATTTTTGGACTCATATTTTCATAATTTTTATGGATATTTACAAAATAAAGACAGCTAAAGAGCAATTTTTTTGGATTTTTGTTTCTTACTTTTTTTTTGGATTTTTTTTTGAAAAATACTTCAGAATGAAGGAAACCCGTATTTTAGATTTTGATTTTTATTGATTTTTTCTTTTTTTTTTTGTATGAAAGATATTAGAAAGAAGGAAACCATTTTTTTTGAGTTTAAAAACTACTTCTTTTTTTAAAAAAAAAATTTAAGGAAATATTTTCAAAGAAGGGACTGGAAGAAAAATATTTTGGATTTTTTTTTTGAAAATTGGGGTTAAAAAAAACTTTTCTAGGGAGGAAGTAAAGGAAAATATTTTTTGATTTTTTTAAAATTATGAGCCGAAACCGATGAGGTTTGCCTACGTATCTCACATCCGGTGAGAATCAGACCCGCGTAGTTCGGTCGATAAAACTAACTATTTTCGGAAAAAGACTTTTTTTTTTACAAACACCATTTTTGGAAATACTCTTTGTGTACTTCGACAAACTATTTAAAAAATGAAACTTTTCTCTCTTTTTTTTTACTTCTTTTTTTATTTTCTTGACCAATAAACAACCATTTTTTTTTAACAAATTCCCTTTTTTCATTTTTTCTAAAAATTTGGCGGAGTTTTGACACTATTTTGACATTGGTTATTTTTCTAAAACAGATAATCAACTCTCCGTACTCTATTTCTCTCCCTTTTTTTTAATTTTCCAAATACTCCAAAGCCGGTCAGCATGTAAGTCCGAAATAAATAAATGCACATAAACACAAGTAGGATGCATCAGGATGGTCTTTTCATTTTGGTACATCTGTCCTAGACAGACCCAACCCCTGTGTTGGGCCTCCAAAATCAAATGCACATGATGCAAACAAACGTTCCTACTAGGGATCCGGCATGAAGCTGAGTTATTCTAGGTTCATAACCTGGGTATTTGTTCTAGACTGTGTACCCGAGCGGACAACTCGAGTCGAGGAGGGGGCTACGTACCGAGGACCCGCGAGATCGTCTGGCTTTGTAACTTGTCCGACCTCTTTCTTATTTCAGGATATGACACTAACAGAATAGGGAGTCTCGACCAGCAAGCACATCCCCGATGATGAGAGAGGAGTGTTTGGGCACAGTTTATATACAGTTCAGATAATATCAAAGCGGTAAGAGCAACATTTAGCACATTAGGCTCAACAGGTAAAAATCAGATAATAGATAAAGCCAAATATAACAATTCATCTAAGCTCGAATACTTGAACCCTGAACCAGAGATTCTGGGTTTTTAGTCCCCAGCAGAGTCGCCAGAGCTGTCACACCTCTTTTTTGCGCGCCTACCCCGAAGGATAAATGCATGAGGGAGTTTTTCCAATTTAAGTGACAATATTCGAAATGGGATTATTTATTTAATTCAGAGTCGCCACTTGGGAAAGGTTTGGCTTTTGGTGTCCCAAGTCACCGGTTTATCTTGAGTCCCAAATCGAGGAAAATATTCGACTTTCCAAATGAAGTCTGCGAACCAGAAATTCTAAGTAAGGAATTCTGTTGACCCGAGGGAAGGTGTTAGGCACTCACGGATCCCGTGGTTCTAGCACGGTCACTTAAATTGTTATAATGGCTAAATATCTGATTTTTATACATGTTATAACTTGTGTGCTTTTATTAGGTTTAAACCGCTTTTATTATTATTTATTTTTTTATGGAATTGCAACGTCGTGAAAATGCATTTCGAACCACGTCACAATCAATGCGCCCGTGATTGTTAATACATTCCGACTCCGTTGAGATTTGGATTTGGGTCACATAAATGCGCACCCGAATTTAAGAATGTAATTTAATTAAATCGCGCCTAAAGAGTCTAACGTGTTATTATCTTTGGGGAAGGCAGTGAAATTCACTAAACAGTCCATCCCAAATTTTAAGTATTTTATTATGACCAATTATTGAGGGCCCCGCAATTTGCATTTTTATTTGGCGAGGCTCGTCTCATTTTTATTTTTTTAGGATAAACCTAACAGTGACTACATTTTTTCTATCATGTTCGTCTCTAAAAATGAAAGAAGAAAATATACGCTAATTAAATTACATGCTTGGCGAGCTCCGGCTTCTTATTAATTATTAGATTACAAAAGATGTTAACGGAAAATTGCACTTGAATTTGTAAGGTGGGGAATTATTTTGTGCCTTATTCCATGAGCGAACATGCTTTTTTTAAAAAAAAAATGTATACGAGATTGATAAAATACTAAACTCACGCTAAACGTTCTCCAAGTTGAACTTAAACTAACACATTTTTTAATGAGATTAATGGAATTAACTACTAGAGGATGTTATTAACGGGATTCAAACATTGTCCTATAAACTGCCTAATGGAATCCGATTTTGATAGAGTTAAACTCAAATGATTAAAAGCTATATTGCATTTGGCAAGGTTAGAAGCAGTCGGCCTTATATGTGTAAAATATGACTAGAGATGAAGTCTAGTTATCGATATACTAACTACTTGTGCATTCCACAAATTACATAACCATATCATATATACAACTAAACAACTATAGATCACAGTATTAAACAAACTAAGTTTCAGTTAAGTACAATCTACCTAATGTATTTTTTTTTCTATTGAGTTATAACCCAAAAAAAACTACACAATCCACTTAACACTTTATAAAACTACAAGTACAACACCAAATGATTAGAATCCTTCGCATCTTTCATTTCATGCTCAATTTTACTGTTACACCAGTGTGAAATTCAAGTGTGTACCTGGATATTTGACACAAGAAGGAAAAGAGGAGTGATCAGTGCAGCAGCGGTGATAAAACAACAAACATCAATAGCAGCAGTAACAAACAAACAGAATATACCCGAGTGGACAGAACCAGAATTAACTCAATGAAACAATACTCAAATATCCAAACAAAACAGACTTCGGAGGCTCAGTTGAGACCGGGCAGAAAATAAGTGGATCCGCAATAACAGTGGAACAAAAGTTTCTGATCTTCAGACACTCAGGGAAAGAAACCCAAGTTTCGAATAGAACAAAGCAGTTAATGCTGATTTTAAACAGAAAAAGTGAAGAAAAGTAGAATTTTCAGCTTCTTCTTTGTTCTCAACTATCTTTTGGTTCTAAAACCCCTTTTTCTTTCTAGTCCACCCTCGGCCCCCTGCAGTCTACTCTCCTTTTGTCTTTCAGTCTACCCTCTCTTTTATATCTATTAGAAGAGAAGAACCCCCTTGCAAAGACAGGCTGCTCATGGCTTAAAATAGACCCCCATGGCTGTCTCCACTTAGGATCCTCTAGGCATGGGGGTTTTTCTTCTATTTTAATCTTCTGAAATTCAAAATGTAGTGAATATCCTACTGTACAGCAGGTTCCACTACCATTCTCATGTGCATTTTCAGCTTTTTATCATCAATCCCATGTTGTTACTGATTTTCCAGCTACTAAAGGTACTTAACATATTATCGCTCCCACTATTGATCAATTAATTTTATTAGTTTAATTAATATTTTAGTACTCTACTTTCAGCCCACTAACACTTAAACATTTCAGAACTTC
Organism: Nicotiana sylvestris; assembly: GCF_000393655.2. Taxonomy (NCBI): domain Eukaryota; kingdom Viridiplantae; phylum Streptophyta; class Magnoliopsida; order Solanales; family Solanaceae; genus Nicotiana; species Nicotiana sylvestris. The sequence continues at coordinate 136,763,744 of NC_091067.1, forward strand.
TAAACTCCAGAATACCCCTGAAACTCCTGTGATTTATTGTATTACCCTTAAGCTTAGAAGTATGAGGTTATAGCCTATATAGACTTACTCCTAAGACTGGTTTCAGGTTAACTTACAGTTCTACAGCTATAACCAATTCATTCATTTATTGATTCAAACTCAGTCAAACAGGGGAGTTAATTCGATGGCATGAGTAGGTCATATTGGGAACCAATCCTGACCAAGTCAAAGCCAAAGGATCAAGCAGGCAAACTGAGAATGCAAACAAAGATCAAAACCATACTAAAACCAGCATATTGATACGGGTTTTCTTAACATAGAGAAAAGGAATCATGCTAGAAATTCTACTGGAATGGGCAGACTCATGTTTCTTCTAGTTTTCAAGTGAGTTTAGTTGACGACACTTACTTAATTGACCATATAAGCTACAACAGATAGCTAACAAACAATAAAATATATCAAGCAGGTCATCAGATGGCTTTCAGTGACTTAGATGTGACAGGGGGATTTTAACACGAACTTAACTATCCTATGATTCTAAACAGGTTGGACACATAATTCACTGTGAGTACAAGTAATAAACAATCAGAAAAAAAATGATTACATAAAAGGTCTTATGAAGACGGACATAATTGAAAGAAGATAACAGAAAAAATCAAACAAACTAACTAAATCATGCAAGCAAATATAAGTAGAACACAAACAAGAACAGAAGGAAAAGAAACTTATCTCGGACGATTAAGAACAGAACAAACCAGGCTCGAACTTGACTTGACCTCTTTTGAGGTTGAACGGACTTTAATCGAAGTGTTCTCAACTGAGAACACCTTGATTAAGGTCTATTAGACCTCAACCCTTCGTTTAATTGGACAAACCCCCAGGTTTTGGATTTCTAGGGTTCTTTGGGGCTCAGATTAGGGGTTCGAACCTTACTGGTTAGATTCGAACCAAACCAGGCTTGGTTTGGTCACGAGGGAGGTCAGGGGAGTAACTGATGTGCATTTGGGGTGGATCGGCATAGGCTGAGGTTTGGCTCAAATCTTCAAATGAAGATTCAAGACGATGGGGGAAGATTTGAAACCAACGGTTTGCAGATCCGTGTCCAGGGGGTCGTGGTGCACTAGGGGTGTTAATCTGGTGGTCACCGGCATCGTTGCCGCCGGGTTTATGGTGAGGGGGTGGAGAGGCGGCGCTAGGGTTTTGAGGGGTATTTGGGTTCAGTCTTTGAAAGAGACAAGGATGAGGGAGGGGGGTCTGGCTTAGGGGCGTGGGGGTAAGAGAGGAAGGCTTATATACGGGACGGGGAATTAAATTTCGGCCGTTGGATCATTGATGATCAACGGCCTTGATCTATTCACTTAAAGGGAAGGCGTCGTTTGGTTTAGTGTTGGGAATGGGTCAATCCGGGTACCAATGGGTCGGGTATCTGGGGAAAGCCTGGAGTCGTTGGATTGGATGGGATGAACGACTCTGATTAGTCATGCCTAAACGGCGTCGTTTGGATTAATGAGAGACCTGAACTGGACCGTTGGATCTGTTTGACCAACGGTCCAGATGGAAGGTGCCAAAACGGCGTCGTTTCTTGTATCTGGGGGGACGGATTGGATCAATGTGTTTGGGCCTGATTTCTTTGGGTTTTAAAAATGAGCCCAGGTCCGAATCTTTTCTCAATTTTTGCACTCTTTTCTTTTTCCTTCTTTAATTTCTAATTAAAAATCCGAATTTACAAAAATCCTAAAAATAAATTATAAAATTAAAATTATATCACACAGACATTAATTGATTTTTTTTAGTAATAATTACCACACAATATCATATATTAATTAAACAAAATCAACCTTTAAACGATAAAAATGACAAAATTACCAAAGATAATATTTTTTTGTGATTTTTATTCATTTAAAACCAAATACTATTTAGTTAATTCCTAATAGTAGAATGAGATCCTAAATTTATACGCAACATATTTTTTGTTTTTTTAATTAATAAAAATAAACAATCAAAGACAAAGACTACAAATAGCTATCAAAAAAAAATGTCACGCAAATTCTCAAAATTATACACAAAGACAATTTGTTTCATTTTTCGATTTCTTTTGGAGTAATTGTCGTGGAAGCAAAAATCACGTGCTCACAATTCTGATGAAAGAACCTTTGACGAATAGATTTACCTCATCCTTAGCTCGTAGATCAGATCTGTACATGCCATTATTCTCTTGACAAATGAAAGCAATCTACTAAAAAGCTACTTGACAATCATAGGATAACATTTTAAACTATTTGTGATAAATTTTTTGAATAAAACATGGATATTTTTATGAAAAATAAAATTTTAAAATTTAAATTAAAAGTTAAGCTATTCGGTTGAATTATATTTTATCAAAACTATTTCTAATACACATTAAGTCCTTTAAGTGGAGTCCTCTTAATTCTTTAATTACATACGGTTGTAGAAAACAATTTTCTTCTATAATTTAAATTATGTTAGATACTTGAAATAAAAATAATTTTTTCCCTTTTCTAATTTAAATAAACCAGATATGAGAATTTTCAAAATTTAATACATATCAATAACAACTTCTGATGTGTTTTGATCACGATAAAGTATTTTTCTATCAATAATATATTATATATTTGACTCTAATGTATAAGAAATTCAAATTTCAAGAAAAGACTCTTTTTCGTTCTCGACATTAAGATTTATCCTAAGATAAGTATCTTTTTAAATTCTTATCAATATTGTAACTTTTACCGCTTTAAATTAGCTTATGTACGATTGAATAAACAAAAATAGATATTTGTATACAAATAAACATTTGATCAAGCTGATATACTGCAAAATATGGCTGCAAAAGTTAACTTTTAAGAGAAATATCAATTACTAAAATAGGTTATAACTTCGAAGGTTCAAGTTGTGAGATTATGGCACATTTCATATCGCGAGAAATCAAAAAAACATGTTAATTTACTTGCAATATTTTAGATGTTTCATCAAGAATCTCCAACTGATCACTTTTTTCTATGATTTTTGAGAAAAAATCATTTACCGCTTAAAACTGATTATTTGAAATTGATTATTCGTTCTATGGAATTTGTCCAACTAATTATTTATCATAAACTAGATTTTTCTCAAAAAATCATAGTACAAAATAAACAGTTGGAGATTCTGGACGAATACAAAATGAAAGAATAGCATGTATATTACATGTACCTTTTCATCCTGAATAAGTAATGCAAGCGAGAAAGAATTGTTTGGATTCTCGCGATATGAAATGTGTCATAATCTCACAATTCGAACCTTCAAGTTCCAACCCCTTTTTGTACTCGATATTTCGCTTAAAATATTAACTTTTGCAACCATATTTTGTACTAGAGTCTGTTTGATCAAATATTTATTTGTAACAATACGTAAGGTATTCATACCTATTTATTCAGTTATACATAAGCCATATTTAGTTATATCTTCACATAGAGGTGAAAACTTTTGCTATCATATTATCATGCTTATAGTTATAGCAAAATATATTTGTGCAAAAATTGCACTGAGAAAGTGGTACTTCAAGATCAAAAATTGTATATGCTTCAAGCAACTTAAATCCTTCATGGATTGTCATATAAGTTAAGCCATATAATAGACTTTAGATGCATATCAAGTTTTCATGTCATGCTAGACATATAAGATATCAAAAACTGATTGCACATATTATTGACTTTATACTTTCAAGTATTTGAACTGCAGGTCCAAAACTACTTGTCTTTCATATGAAACCAAATTCTACTTGAATTGTGTCTCTTCTATTTGGCCATTATTTTTGTGTCTATATTCGAAAGACTTAAGATCCTCATCTATACTTAGCGCTATCATAGATGTTGTCGACGAACATTTTAAATCAGTTTCAACCTCCTTTTTTCATAAAGACATAACATAGAGATCTCTTCATTAATATATTCAGGTACCTGAATCTCTCATGAGATTTTATGAAGTGTTATGTCATGTGATCTTCTAGATCACTTGCATCTTTTATTATGATCATTTTGATCATTTGCTCATCTTCTTTATCAAAAAGTTTATTTGAAACTGATTTGTCTATATGCTTTAAGCGTACCATGGACTTTGTCCTCTAGGACTTAATAGGCGCATTTGCAATGAGAATATAGTTACTTTATTTGATCAGCAAATGTGTCTGGCATGCTTGCGGTATATTGCAAATGAATTATCCTTTCATATTATTTTATTCGAGGATCTAGATGTACACATGATAATTCATTCCACGTAACTTTTTCTCAACTGCTTATCATATCTCCCTCTCATGTTAGAAAAACTAACTTGTTTCCTCAACTTTGAGAACTCACCTTTGTGCATTATGGTGTTAATCAAAATATATCTCACATATCAATAATAATAAGATGGAATTATTTGGTTCATGACCTTGAACCACTTGTATGGAGAGAAAATAATATACTTTGGTATATAACATATATCAAATTGATATAGATAACTTTGTTCTCATAAACAATAATTTAACTATTAAGTGGAGGCACTCAATAAATCATCTTGCTAAACCAACTTATCAAGATGAACTATCTTGAATAGAAAATATGGAAATTATGCTCTAAAATCTAAACTAAATTATTGAGCAAGTTACTTCGCAAAATACCATGTTGCAGATTATTAATAATCGCACATGTAACCATCTCATAGATGCATCTTATGTGGTATACATAGCAGGTGAATGGGCCCATAATCACCTTTGATATTTCCAGCATTCATGCGATTCAATCCCAATTTTAGTTGGTCTATTGATTAATGAGAACGAACAATATAAGAAAATTAGTAAAGAACTTTCTAGTTCTTTAATATTTACTCATGCGAATTTTATATTATTTTTGCACATCATACTTAAATTGATATGGCTAAACCAATTATGCCAACCGAATAAATTATCAATATTGATAAATTTCAGATCTACACCATGACGTGTACAATTATCAATAAACTCCAAGTTTATTATGATATGGGTTTTTTATATCAATAAACTTCTACTTTATTGTGGCATCTTTTTATTTGTGTAGTACAAATTGGAGAATAAAGCGGGTAACTTTCACATACATATTACCCTACAAGTTGTAGTAATAAAAGATATTAAATCCTTCCTTTATTTATAGTCTCAATATAATCAACTGCTTTCGCGTATACTTTGAAAACTGAATAAGTTTCTTTGAGACTTACTACAACACAATATCTTATTGGTAATCAATTGTATTTTTCCAAAATAGTATAACTGGCTCTTGCAGAGTTCTTAATTAATTTTGTAGTACCACATATTCATCAACATCCATATGATGAATATCTCTTTTAAAGAGAAAGTTACACCATTGTGATCATGCTCAGAATTCTGTACAAGATCTGTTTCTTGCATTACTGTTGCCTTTTAATAATCACTTCGCCAAAATATTTTGGCGTACAATAGGTATGTGACCAATGACCAGTCATGCCATAATAATGACATTATTTTCTTATTTCCTCTCAAACCTCATTCTAGAGGTGAGCGTGGTATATTCACTACCACTAGCATGTTCATATTCTTCTAAGAATGAATATGTATTCATAAATCACATGTTATCACATTCACATCATGAATGAACCATAATCATCTATATGTGCTTTACAAAATCTCATGTCAAATCGATGATAAATATTACTTTCACAAAGTGAAAGATTATTTTGAAAATCTTTATTGTTCTCATTACCACAATGATGACGATTATAATTTCGTATATTGCTACGTCCACATCCATTGATACATTCATAGTAATAATTATGTCTTCTTTCAGATTTATTACATATTTCTATCACATCTCTTAAGGGAATGAGAATGAAGCAAATTCAATGGTACGGGTTTCCAATTCTTTGCCCACAATCATACGTGAATCTGATTATGGCAAGGCAAATTCTACCACTTTGGGTGGTTATAATTTCATACAAACTCTACTAGAGTTATAATCAAACTTTATTGTCTTTGCTTGTATATAAAATCAAATTATAGAATTCAAGAATTTAAAAGAGAAAAATAAAGTAAAATACTTACCTTAAATCCAGAATTTAATTATGAAGAAAGTTCATGGAACAATTGGCAATCATTATGCTCAATCCCAAAGCTTCTACTCAATTGGCCAGAGTCTCGTGTTGATAACGTGTTATAAAATAATAAAAGAAGAATATTGCAAAGAAAGAGAGAGAGAATTCTTATTGTTTTGGAGATGAATTACAATGGAATAGAACCCTTTATTTATAGGGAAAGAGTGACTTAGCCACCAAGTAATAATCCCAGAATCTCTCTAAATATAGGTATTCACCGTAAATAAAATTATATTTATAACAAAAAGATACTTGTCTTCTTGGTAAATCTAAAAATAGAGAACGAAAAGGAGTCTTTTCGTAAAAGTGAATTTCTCGTTATTCTTTATGGATCTTTCAAAATAGAGTCATATTAGTGTCAAATATGTGATATATTATACTCCCTCGTGGTCCAAACACATCATAAGTTGTTAATAATAGATTTTTACAATCATTTGCATCAACTACGTATCTAGCTTATTTGAATTAGAGAAGAATAAAGCTATTTTAATTTTTTATTTCAAGTACATAACAAAAATTAAATTTTAGAAGGATAATTTTGTAATAAAAAATTCACGTATTTAACAGAGTAATTAGGAGGACTCCACTTATCAAGGGACTAAACCTGTATCAAAAGTAGTTTTAGCTCAATCGTAATTTTATTTTCATTCAAATATCCATATTTTAAATAAAAATCTTTTAATACATGATTAATAGTTTTGTCCTATGATTTGCAAGTGGCCTTTTAGTAGCTTGCTACTTGGCTCAGTGACATTGGAGAGAGAGACCGTGCGGTATAGATTGCTTTCATTTGTCAAAAGAATAATGGTATGTAGAAATATGAACTACGAGATAAAGGACAAGGTACATTTGCTAGTAAAAGATACATCAATGATAATTTATTTCAGTTTATTATGTACTAGTATTACTTCTAATAAGGCTATCATGAACCTTTTTTTAAAAAATAAATATTTTATCAAGAAAAAGTATACTAAGGACCCGTTTGGTCATAGATTTACCAAAATAAATTTGAATTTTATTTGGCAAACACATGTTTGGCCATAGATTTTGGCTACATTTTGACAAAATCTCAAATCTCAAATCCCAAAGCTGATTTTGGGCCAAAATATCACTATAATATTTTTTAAAAATTGCCCCAAACTTTTGTATTTTATAAAAGAACCCACCATTTATTATTTTGTAACAATATTGCTTCATCTGCTCGGTCATCTGATAGTATAACATGTAGTTCATTATAAAAATGATAATTTTGTACCAAATTTATTTATGTTCAAGACTATGGTTTGCGATAATATAATGAATATCTATAGATAATGGTATTGTTAGGTATTTGTGATAATATTTAGAACTTGTAGGTATAAGTCATATTTCATGTTTTTACAAAATAAATTTAGGAAATATATTTTGAAAACCGATGTCCAAACACATGTTCATCTTCAAATCAAACTTCATCCAAATTAGATTTTTCAAAACAAATTTAAAAATTTATTGGCCAAACGCTAGCTAATGTACTTGAATTAGTTTTCATTCATCTTATTCAAATTTCACTTTCTTAATAACATGTTATAGTGATATATTCATTCACTTCTTTAAATGGTAATACCGCTTTCTAAAAATTCTGTGTATGCCCTTAGCATTCCTTTATCCTTGACAAAAAGTTTCAGATTTGAGCTTTGTTTGTGACAATTCCAACTTGCGTACTTATTGTTTGTGAAACTTTTCCATTTTGCCTGCTTAAAAACATTGCAGGACTTGACCTTAACACAAAAATTATTAGATCCTTAAATTTGAATTTCCATATAGCAAAGGGTCCAAAGTATTTCTTACCCTTTAGTTAAGTGAACACATGTTCGTTCACTTGTATTTGAGAATCATAATTCAAGAGCCTTGTCATAATATATGGTTAAGCCCCCTATACTTACTACTACATAAATGACAATCTACAACTATTTTCCCCATACCTTTATGGTGCCTTTCACTACTCAATATATCAACAAAATTCAGAACATTTATCTTGTGATGTTGTCATTACGTGGCTTAAACTTAAACTTGCTAGACAGCTGTCATAATAAACCATTCAATCTACAAAGTCATGAATCATCTGACCTCCAAACTGCTGTCTGAGTCGATGTTCGTGTAGTTGTTGCAACTGTTGCTGTTGTAGTGCAGCCTCAGCATTTTGCCTTAGACCCAATGTCAACGACACAGCTCCTATACCTCCGATTTCAAGTCCATTTCTCTGGTAAGGTACAAACCCCATTAACGAACCATCCATGCTAGCAGGAATATGACACTCTAACCTTGACCGCTTTTCTTGATTCTTCCACAATATATCTTCGTCTAATCGTTCTGAGGGGCCGATCCCTGAGCAGTCATCTTGCTTCTCTGACATGCCACTCATGTTGAGCACATTGAAATGTTGGCCACAATTTGAAATGCTAATACTATTTCTATTCAATCCATCATTTACATGGTTTGGTCGTTCTGTCACAAGCTTCCCATCTGATCTTCTGACACTAGAGCCGGTTTGATCTCCCAATCCTTTAGTCTCCAGCGTATGAATTTCTTCAACCATGGGTTTCCACACACGAACACGTGCATTAATGAACCAATTAGAAACCTGTATTAAACATATCACGCTTTAAGTTTGTGTAATGTCATGAATGTATTTAGAATATAAAAGTTAGAATTTCTTTCTATAAACTGCAAACCTTAAGGATGGTCGTAGACCTACCTGGTTTCTAGTTAAACCAGTTTGAGTGGCCAACATGTGTTTATCACTATCTGTAGGATACCTACAAGTAAACAAAAAAGTTATTTCATAACATTATCACATGGAGTCAGAACGACAGTGGATTTTTAACAGAGCATTTGAGAATAGAGATTTACGGGTGAAGGAAGTGGTCGAAAAGCCAAGCTCTAAGAATAGCCACAGCACGCTCGGGTAAGCCTCGTTGGGGCCTCCAGACATGTTGCTGGGATTCAAAAAAGGCCACCCCGGCTCCGCCAGCTTTCTGCTTATGTAAACTCTGGTCAACGAATTTCATCTTCGATGAAGTTCCATCACCTTTGCTCATGCCAGATGCTGGGGATGGCAAGTCTTCACCTAATGCTTGCCTTATATTCTTTAGGTGATCCGAGATGGCATTCCTTAATGATCTAAAATGTTGCGAGATCGATTTGAGAGCTAAGGAAATGTAAGGGGTCGCTGCACTGAGCCCAGCCACAGTTTCAAAGGATGAGACCACCATTTGCATTTGCTGATGATATTGTTTGTATCTTCTACAAATCTGTCACAAGTATATTTAAGTCAATATAGTTCTCATCTATATTAAATATGCACCAAATATAAAGAAGCGATATGGTGCAAAATGTTCCATTTGTTGCTTCTATTTTTGAACTTTACAATAACTAAAATTTCAAATACAAGTTTGAGCCGAAGGTCTTTGGAAATAGCCTCTCTACCTCCACAGGATAGGGGTAATGTCACGTACACACTATCCTCTCAGACCCCACTTGTAGGATTATATTGGGTATGCTGTTAAATTTAATCCCAATAATTTGACACTGAAGTTCGGTTAATCTGTGGTAGAACGTCAAATCAATTGGTAGAACAAGTAATTTTTTAAAAGATGTCGGCAACAGACGTACTTGGTTAGGACATTGCTTTACAACTATGAGAACATCAAAGTATGGTCTTTAAATGATGAGATTCCACTTTAAAAAAGTCACTAAACAAAACATCATTGATTGAAAATCATTTTATTCTAAGCAATGCTCTTAGTTGAGTAAATAAATGTTCATGCTGATGGAGAACGTAGATGTTAAAGGCACCAAATCATAGATCGACCGGCAAAGAAAAAAAGACGGTAGGTTCAAAAAGTTAAACTATGTCCTACAACAAAAGCAACCAACAGTCTCTTTGCCATGTACCTTTAACAAGCTGCATATTTGCAAGAAACAGCAACGAAAGCTGAGAGCCATTACAAGTGTAAATATTAGCAGTGAAACCACTGGAAATCACCAATCTAAGAAGATAATCTTAAGCAAGGGAGACCCAATATTGTGATACTTTGAGTAAAAACATGTATGATGTGAACAAACAAAACCTGCATTTTGATTATATCTTCTTCTTTTAAATAAATCCTGGTCCTTCTAAAAGAACAAACTTCTTTTAGTTTTATGGAGCTAGTGTACAATATATCATATTAAGAACAATGTCACAGAACTTTGATCCAAGTTTCAAATTCCAACAGGTGAATGCACTTGATCAAACTGGCAACTCCGTATGAACCTTTCTCAATGATTAACAGGAAGCGTCATTAACAAATGGAGCTTACAATTTTAATACTATTGCTTCCCGTTTACTCGACATAGCAAGTGTAATTTTATTACAGCCAGCTAATCGTTTTATAAAAGTAGGATACAAATAAGTCAATGTAGCTAACACTAATTTTATACTGAAGGGAACTCCTCTATAACAAGTGCTACGATCGATATTCAGCAATGCTTCTAGTTCAGAATTAGGGCTCTTGATTTATTCCAAATATTAGATATACTATACCATGTCCTATTTTTTACACAAGAAAAGTGACATAGTGAGATACCATTGTTAGCTACAACGATTAGCTAAACTTATGTCTCTATCAAATGAAACTGAAATTAGAATAGCGAGCCAACAAGAAAGTAGATAATCATTCAAACGTCCTTCAAAAAATCCGCATAAGATTGAAGATAAATGAAAAGAAATTCCTAACGCTGCCAGGCGGGGCAGTCTAGATATTAGAGCACAACGCGTGATGTATGGGTTGGGCGCAAGTCAGCACGTCTCTAAGATTTAATTATAGAAGGATAGAACGGCAAGCCCATTATCTGGGGAGCTTCAAACCATATGCCACTACGCCGTCGGGCTTTGTCGGTTGTTAAAAAAAAAAGATAATCTACCTAGTAAAAACACTCTGCAAGACATAACGGTGGGGATGCATGCAAGAAAAGGATTCACAGATAGAAGAAAAATAAGAACTCATGAGAAATTCTAGATACACTACATATTGCAAAATTATAAAACCTTATGAAAATTACATTATACAGCAGATTAAACAATTTTTTGATTGGAAAATATATGTTATGCAAGAAAACTAAAACATCAATTGATTGAAAATAAATTAAGCTAGATAAAAGGAAATATTGCACAAACCTCATCCTGCATATATATTAGCTTCGCCTTCTTTTGCAAATAATCAGGCCGCCCATTGGATTCAGCTGATGAGCCACCCGAATCTCCGACAACGGCTCCTGATGAAGACTCAGCAGCATTACCATCACAAGAAACCCTAACACCACCCTCACGAACTTTCTTCGAGTAAATGCAACTTTTAACGGTGTTTGAACCGGCTGCAAGATTGCATAGTTCGTCCATCAACTGTTGTGCCGGCCTTAGAAACTTTGAGCTTTTCAGTATAGTTGCATAACCAGTGAAAGGACCAAGTGGCACTGCACTCCGATGTGCAATTGCAAAATTTTCAGATAATGAACTTCTTTTTTCCATCTGTACCATATTTGTTTTTGATGTTGGAACCGGTGAGAGCGAGAGAGCTAACGCCTGAGCGTTAGAATTATCAGGAGCAGTACTATTAGTGCTCACATTTGTACCCAATTCACAACTAATCCATTGATGACATCTCTCAACCGGCCTACTTACTAAGTCAGAAGAGTTTCTCACGTGTAACGGGCGAGAATGATCAACATAATTTGGAAGCAAAAGAAGTTCATTCCCGCTCTCCGTCCACGCACCACATCCAGGCATTTCTACACCTCGGGTTCCAACGGTGGCAGAAGTGACAACTTGTTGAAGAGTATCATGGTAAAGTACTGCGGTGGAACTATATTGCATATTAGAGGATGAATTAGTCACGGGAGACTGCTGTATTTCTTGATAATCGAAAAAATTGGGCTTCACATCCATGGTAGAAACATTATTCAAATTCAACGATCCCGATAAACCTTGATCCCCTACAAACATTGGAGTACGTAAATTGCTTTCAGTAACAACTCCAGATCCACTTGAATAATTTCCAACATTATTCCAATTACAATTACCGGTCTGCTGCAAATCAATGCTTTTCCAATTGCTACAATTTTGTGTAACATCATGACTAATTCTATGATCAAGCCGATCACTTGCAGCTCGCAACTCTAGATTATGCATCATCATAGAATCCTTATTTGACACTACAACAGGTTCCGTGCTTGTACCGAAATTAAACATTTCAGTCGACATTACAGATGGATCATACGAAATATTTCCATATTGATATGGTTGAATTCCTTGCTCCGAATTAAACCTCAACCTTTCTCTCCTGCTTTGTTGTGCTACATGAAATTCAGACGTTTGGTCGCTCATCTCAAACTAGAAAATTAAAACCCAATCACTTGAACAATTTCAAGTGTTTTGTTATGATCCACTTTTAATCTTTATCATTCAATGCCTGCATGGTCCAGAAACTGGAAAATTTAGTATTCAACGAGAATAAAAGGCGTAAATGAATTAGAAACAAATATCATCATGTTATAATGTTAGAGTAGTATAGTACACCATGAAATAGCACAGGAAGTCCAAGCTGGTAGGTAAAATAGATACATAGGAAGCAGATGGGAAACAATAAATGAGAAATTAATAGAGTCCCAGAGACACAAAAGATAGGTGAAGAATAATAAGATACAACAACAACAAACCGGGTATAGTTATTCAAGTGGGGTCTGGGACCGTAGAAACTATGACCCCACCCCTCCCGTGAAGATAGAAAAACTGTTTTCCGTAGACCATCGGCCCGAGAATAAATGTCAAAAGACCACTGTAACACACGGGGACGAAGAATGGAAGGAGACACAAATTACAGTCCAAAAATTTAGTACTGTTAACGTTTTACCACAGACTCTGAAACGCTAGGCAGTAATGTCTCCTAGAATTAGCCTTATTGGACAAGCAACAACATTTTACCACGCTATCTCTTTACAACAGTTACCACAAATTGAAAATAAAAACTGTGTGGAAGGAAAGATTTACCACAAGTAAACTTACACCAAAGAAGTTGCTAATAAGAAAGAGAAAACATACTGTAAAGCGTAAAGAAAGAAAAACAAATAAGTTGCTAACAAGTAAAAACAGACCCTAATTCAAACCCCAATATGAAAACTTTATATTTTTTTATTTCACTTCATTTCCCGCAGTTATAAAAAAAACAGTTGCGAATAAACAAAAGGAACAGAAAATGGCAGTGAGAAAATTTCATGAATGTCTCTTCTGAGCTATAACTAAGCTTAAATAGTCTTTTTAAAGACAGAAGAAATACACAGTTAAGACTTTAGAAAAGAATTACTCTACTGCTTTCAATGCTATACTGAATTCTTGTCAAAAGAGAAGGAAAAGAAAAAGATGAGTGATTTAGCTACAGAACAAAACCAACCTAGAAAAATTGAGAACGAAAAGAAAAACAGTGTCGATCACAGTAGTAAAAGCTTAAAGCAAGAAGTTAATTACCAGTAAATAAAAATATGATCAGTAAGAACTCGGTAAATCTTGATATAGAGAGAAACCCATTAAGGAGAAGAACATGCCGGCCAGATTCCGATGAGTTTTCCGGCGCTGGAGAGAGCTATCTGTAGAGTAGAATTCAGGAGAGGGAAGAAGTAGTAAGTAGTACAATGATTGCCACAGTTGGGATGGGGTTGGAGTAGGGGGTGGTGGGTGTGTTGAAGTGATAATTGCCAAGAAATTTTAGCTTTAACGTGTAAGAGAGAGAGAGTAGTACTTGCCTACTTGGTTAGCATTTAAAGGGTTTTTGGCGGACAAGGGATGGGATTTTAACGTCTCTTCGTCGTTAGATTTGACGGCGAATATTGTCACAGTCAATGAATCTCAATGAAATGAAATGGATTGATTTGAATTGAACAAGAGCCTTTTGGACAAAATATTATTTAACCATAGTTTGAAAGGAGAAAAAAATTTCTTTTAAAAGAAATAAAGTTTGTGAGTTTTTATTTATTTCTGTTCGACTGACGTTTATTCTATTTGGTTAATATCCAGCGACAAACTCTTATATTCCTTTTATTATGATATTTTTGGGGAAGGTCTTGGATAACAAGACTATTTTTCTTATGTTACTTTGTGGGGTTTGGACATAAGAATTGTAAAAATTTTAAAAAAAAAAGTAAAAATGGTATTTGAAAATTAGATGTGTGTTTGGACTTAAATTTAATTTTGGGTTGTTTTTAAAGTTTTGTAAATGATTTGCGTGAAAATTTTAAAAAATAACTTTTTGGAGTTTTTGAAATTTTTTAAAAATTCCAAAATTTATCTTCAAATGAAAATTGAAATTTATGGCCAAACAACGATTTCGAAAAAAATGAAAATTTTTCAAAAAATGAAAAAATTGTTATGTCCAAACGGACTCTTTATACGAGAGAGTATTTTTCGCAATTTCGACGAGGCTTGCCCTTTAAACTTAGGCTAAACATGCATAATACCTTAATTTCTCATTTGATGATATCAAAACTCCCTAGGAGTAACTTGTAGTTTAATAAAGGATTGTGGTAGAGTGATAAGTAATCCGTCTTTCTTAACCAAAAGTTTCAGGTTCGAATCCTAAAATATGGAGTCGCCTTTGTTACTAAATGTTTTACCCCAATGTGAGACTTTCCGGTTCAAATGCTGATTTAATTGAGGCCCAATGTGAATACCGGAAATTGAATGTGAAACTAAAGAAAAAATAAAAAAATTATAGTTTAACCATAAAGTTAAAATACGTTAAAATTGAATTATGACTTCCCGTGCTTTTACTGCCATGTAAGCCGTGACCTCCTTGAAAAATATAAACTATGTCACAAGTTCGAGTCGTGACTTTAAATTTTGGCATAGACTAGGTGTCTTGAAAAACATAAGAAATCTTTAAAACCATAAATAGACTGTTAAAGAATATTTCCTGAACTAACGAATATTAATTATTCAAATCTTTCTAAATGTTAATTTGAAGAAAAAAAAATCGTGAGAAACTTGGACAATTATATCAGTACTTTAACATACTTGCGCAACTCGCGCGAGCGCCATATGTTACACGGGAAGATTATTTTGTGAACTTGAGAATTATATCAGTACTTTAACATACTTTATTTTGGACAATTATATCAGTTACTTTAACATACTTGGGAACTTGAGGTGTGTGAGAAAAGAGCGAAGCTATGTGCAGAATTGGGGTCGACTCTACTTCTCATTCGAGGACGAATGATCCTAAGTGGGGGAGAATGTAACACCCCAGAAAATTTTTGAAGTACTTAAGCTATTAAGAAAGTTGATGTGCAGCTAATTATATTATTTTGTGTGCAAAGACGGACTATTAATATGATGGATATCAATTGGATATGATAATAAGTGTACGAAGTATATTATAAGTGATTTGGAGTCTAGAAGCCTAAGTCTAAGCCAAGTTGAAAAATTTCAAGATGGAAATTCTAAATGAGCACGCACAAGATCACACTATGGACGAGCATATCTACATATATATATATATATATATATATATATATATATATATATATAAAAGGTGTTATGAGATGCACAACCTATCAAATTAAAGGTCTTTGAGTCTAGTTTCTAATGTTTCAAACCGTTTATCATTTGGACATTTGCACAAAATATTATGATTGATTTACTGAAGGCGGGTAATATTGTGTTCTGGGGCAGAGGCAAATTGTTGTTATCAAATGCGATTTATAAGTCGTATTCGACACCTGCGACTTACCTGGACAGATTACAAAATGCGAGTTTCAGCCATTTTTAACACATTTGGAGCTATGGGGCTCGGATTGAAGCGATTTTTGAGGCGATTTTCACCATATGAATTGGGGTAAGTGATTCTAACTCGATTTTGGTTAAAATACATGACTCTATTGTTATTTTTATCATGAAATTAGTGAATTGGGTTGAAAATGGTAGAAATTCTCTATACCTTAGATTTAAGATTCGGAAGTCGATTTGTTGTTGGAATTTAGTTATTTTGGTATGGTTGGACTCGCGGTTGAATGGGCGTTCATATTTTGTAACTTTCGTAGGATTCTGAGACATGGGCCCCACAGGCATTTTTTGATCTAATTTCGGATTTATTGGAAAATTTGGTATTTTCATATGGGATTGATTCCAATAATTTGTGTTGATTGTATTGAATTATTTTTGGCTAGATTCGAACCATTCGGAGTTGGATAATCGAGGAAAAATATCTATTATTGGATTGAGATAGCGTGATTTGAGGTAAGTATCTTGCTTAATCTTGTGTGAGGGAATTTCCCCTTAGGCATTGAGTCTTATGTGGAAATTGTGTGATTGAAAACCATATACGCGAGGTGACGAGTACGTACTTGGTTTATATGTGCAAATTATATCGGTTAAAATTTGTAGACAACCTTATGTATTAAATTGAAAAATTGTTGGGACTTATTAAATCTCTTATTTGTCATGTCTCATTCCTTATTTGTCTAGATTATTTTTATATGATAATTTGGTGCAATTGCTACTTGACTTTTATGTGAACTCTGTGTTTGTTTGAGTTGCTATTTTTATGAAAATAATTTTCATTATTGATTTTATCTACATACAATTTAAATGAGAAATTTAGTTAATAAGATGAATAAATCTATTTATTTCATGAAGTTGTGAATTAAAAAAAAGTGTTAGTCCCTTGATGAATTTCTTTTCAGTTCATGTTGTTGAAATTGATATTGAGTTATAAACGCGGTAATCATATTGAGGCGAAGTGTTAAATTGTGAAATATTATTTTGTTGAATTTTCATTCCCAGATATTTTGTTAGAATTTTTGTGCGCATTATGACCGAGTCGTGGGCTTCTTATTGTAGAAAAATAATGTATTGTTGATTTATGTGGCAAGTTGTAATATTTGGGCACCTGATGTGCAATTTGTGATATGTTGTAATATTTGAGCACTTGACGTGAAATTTGTGATATGTTGTAAGATTTGAGCACTGGATGTGAAATTTGTGATATGTTGTAATATTTGAGCACTTGATGTGCAATTTGTGATATGTTTTGATATGTGATCACTTTAGGTGCAAGTTATATTATGTTGCGATAATTGGGCACTTGAGGTGCAAGTTGTATTATGCTGTGGTATTTGGGCACTTGAGGAGCGATTTGTGAAATATTGTGATATTGATACGCATGCGGTGATATAATGTCAGGGTGTTGAAACGCAAGCGGTGAGATAAGGGTGGCTTGAAACGCGTGGCTAGTAGGGGAACTACTAGAAGTCATGCGGTATGATAAGAGTGGCTAAAACGCGGGATGCTATTTTGGGGTAAAATATTTTCTTTAAAATTATATGTGAAGGCTTCCGCGGTGATATAAGGAAATGAGATATTGTGAGTTTATTTATGATTTAGGACTACGAGGCGGTACCTCGGGAGTGCCCCATTGATATTTTTTTATTTATGTTCTTGTCTTTGGTGATTTTATTTCATTAATATGTAATTCTTGTTTTCTTCCGTGATGTACTAGTTGACTTTATGATTATGTGTTTTGCGCTCCTTATTGCATTGTGTTGGCTTGACTTTTTAGTACGATATTTTGAAGATTTATATTTTTGATTTTACTGATTTTTGATGATTGAGTTGTTTCAATAAAAGAAATTACCATTATATTTTAATTTAATAATTTTTACATCCAAATTAGTATTTTATCTTATGCTTTAATTTAAGTACAATATCATTTTCTTCACTCAAACTATTTCTAAAATAAATTGATCGTGCATATTTTTATATGTATTGATATTTTTGGCACGTGAGTTGTCCGTACAGTTATGAAAGAAATATGGGCACGAGGTGCCGTGGAAATATGAAAGTGGGTCGAGACCCGTATTGTATGATTATGAAGTGAGGTGTCACATGGTGACATTTATTTGAAGGAATTATATTTCAAAAATATTATTTGAAAGAATTTTTGTTGAAAGCTATTTATTTAAGAGAGTATATTCGAAATATATATTTATTTGGCAGGATTATATCCTAAGGATTTTATTGAAGTACTTGCATTTGAAAGACATATATCTGAGGGACTTGATTGATTTGTTTTATTTGTGTTCTTTATTCGTTTGAGCAATATTATTGGTGTTCTTGTTGCCTTGTTGTTTATATCATTGATTGATTCTCGTTGCCATCGTTGTTATTTGTTTCTATTATTATTATTATTATTATTATTATTATTATTATTATTATTATTATTATTATATACTGCTACACTGTTCAGGTTTATTGATTAGTGAGTGTCTTGACTGTACCTCGTCACTACTCCACCGAGGTTAGTCTTGATACTTACTGGGTACCGCTGTGGTGTACTCATACTATACTTCTATACATTATTTTTTGTACAGAGCCAGGTATTGGAGATATAGGACTCAGACAGAGTTAGAGTATGATCGCAAAGATTCAAGGTAGGGTTGTTTGGTCGTCGCAGTCCCTTGGAGTCTTTCCCTCTTATCGTACTATTAATTATTATTCGAGCAGTAATGTATATTTAATTTCCTTCAGATCATTTCATGTATTAAGTTAGAGTTCGTGACTCAGTAGTACCAGTTTTGGGAGGTTGTATCTTTATTTCCGTTGTTGGTTTCGATTATCCAAAAAAAATGGCTTGAATTGTTATTATAAATGGCTTACTTAGTCATAGAGACTAAGTGCCATCACGACACTTATCGTGGGATTTTGGGTCATGAAAAATTGGTATCATAGCTCTAGGTTCATAGGTTCTACGAGTCACGAACGAGTTTAGTAGAGTGTTGCGGATCGGTACAGAGATGTTTGTACTTATCTTCGAGAGGCTACCAAGCTATTAGAAAAATTTCCACTTCTTTCATTCCTAATCGTGCGGTATTTATTCAGCTTGAAGCATATATCTTATGTTCTTTTGCATTCACTCGTGTATGAAATTACGCACTCGATATCAACTATACGCCAACGGTTCGTGATACTACAGAGGGGTTATAAGGCAACTAGAAATGCTCAACATTGTCTCAACATGTGGTCCCGACTGAAGATGCGGGTGTATTGAAAGATCACTCGTGAATTGTGTGGGGGTAGAACAGACCTTGGCATCTTGTTGATTTGTACGAGCTGTAAAGGTTAATATTGTGGATCATCGGACGTTGTGACCTATGACTTCGCGCCAAGTAAGGGAGTCCACTATCAATGGACGGATTGTGGGGTCACATGTTATATTAGTCTTGGCCTGAAATGTATATTTGTGGTACTATAAGGTTCCCCAAAATTTGCACATGTTTAAGGCGTGAGATTTTTGCAAGGGATAAATTTGGGACTTACGATGTGTTTGCGTCCTTAATAATCATATACTTCAGTACTAAAGGAGTTAGATAAACCAATTTAAATTTATAGAAGGTCTACTCAGCGTGGACGTCTCGGTTGCGGATTATGGGGTGCTTTAGAGGAAGTACGTTAGTTGATGAGCTTATAGACTATGTGGTTCGTTCCAAGATTTGTCTGTATGGAGCTTTACTTATCGTTGTGTATAAATAGGGGGAAGAGTTAACCCAAGCAAGAATCGAAGAGTATGTAAAGAAATGGATCAACTAACAATATTAAGTCAGTATAGTAAAAGAAGAAATTGGCCTTGGGAGAGATAATTCTCCATCGGTGTTTGTGGAAAGCATATGGAGAGGGCAGACCAACCAATGCAACACCACCTATTTGGGCTCAGTCTTCAGAAATACTTTGAAAGAGTTTGTTCCCCACACTCTCCGTAATGTGTGGCGCGCAGAGTTTGAACGGTTCTGTAAGGACACCACGACAATATCAGAATATGCCATCAGGTTCAGTGCATTAGCACGTCATATCCCTACATTCATTCCTACAGCAAGAGAACGAGTCCATGGATTCATTAAAGGACTCTATTATGATCATAAAATTTTGTATGACTCGGGAACTACAGGCTGATACTTCAATTTGACTAGTGGTAAAATAAATTGCTAAGATGCTAGAATGTGTTCGGGGTGAGGAAAAAAAAAGGAAACTAAGGAGACCAAAAGGTCTCGAGGTTCTGTATAATTCACCAAATTCTTCTTTGCAGTTATAACTCATTATGGAGGAGGCTTGGGTGGTCGGCCAGCCCAGACCACATTTTAGAATACTCATTGTGCTCCAATTAATGAGGGCACTCATGTGGGACAATCGTCTTTTAATGCACCGCTGGCGCGGGATTTCCTACAATAGTTATTCAGTTATCCGGCACAGACTCAGTATGAGCAGCCGAACCGCAAGTGGGTTGTTTTGAGTGTGGTGATACTAGGCACATCATGAGAAACTATCCGAGACTTGGGAGAAACATATTGCATCAGAACCCATAGGCCACGTACTCCATTACAATTACTACTCTACCTACACTATCAGTTAGGGGTGGAGGACAAGCGGGTAGAGGGCACCTAAGAGGTGGGGGCCCAACCCATTGATATATTTGCTATGGTATGACAGAGGTCGCTACATCAGATAGTGTCATTACAAATACGATCTCGAGTTATTACAAAGTAACAATTTCATTAACTTGATTCGGTTCTGAGTAGCGAGGCAAATCCTCCTAATATTCTCTACTCATGACTGAGTTTCTTAATCCTAAAATCTACTTATATGAATACTCTTGTTGGGAGATGTTATGGAGATAGTTATGTCCATCATTATGTGTTGGTCACTAAGAATAGTGTTGAGCCTAAAAGTGACTTTTGTTAATCATTTCGGCGAGTTTGATGTAATTTTCAAATAATTGATTTCAATTGTGAATTATATTCCCTACCGGTATGAGGGTTCATTATATGTTGTGATTTTATTTAACGGAAATTATTTCAAAGAAGAAAGAAAAGAAATGAAAAGAATTCAATTGGAATAATGTGCAAAATACTTATGATTCAGAGTTGAGGACGAGGTTCTCACAATTTTTAGAGGATGTGAAATATTTAAAATGGGCTATATGCTGCTATTGAAGTTATATGAGGACGAGATCCTTGTGATGAAAATTTATTTGTTTAAATTATCCTTTTTGTGAAATTATAATTTGTACTATAGTATTAACAGGGAGTCATGCCTGTTAGGCTTATTTGATAATTCTTTTATGTGTTATTGTGCATATTTTTGCTAAATTCGTGTTGTAATTATTTAGTTTCAGCCTATGAGGTGAGTGCCAAGTGGCATAAAATGTGAGTCGCTAATTTAGGTAAATAATTATGAGGTCTTCATGCCTCGTGCCTCGTTGTTAGTAAAGTGGAGGTTCGAAACGAGATTTTGTTTCAGCAAGTTAATTGGTGATGTTGTAATCAATTATAAATAATTATTAAGACTAGAGATGTAGTTATGGACATATATATGATGTGTTTTATGTTCAAATATCATTGTGATGATGCAATTATGATAATAGTGAGATTAGTGTTATTGATTTGGGTTGTGGATATGTTGTTAGGAGTTATTTTGGTATTACTCTGACAGGTGGATAGACCCAATTACAAGAGAGACTCTGCCGAAATTTCTAAAAATATTGAGAGTTAGTCAAAATTTTGGGAACTTGAGGTGTGTGAGAAAAGAGTGAAGCTATGTGCAGAATTGGGGTCGACTCTACTTCTCATTCGAGGACAAATGATCCTAAGTGGGGGAGAATGTGACACCCCAGAAATTTTTTGAAGTACTTAAGCTATTAAGAAAGTTGATATGCGCTAATTATATTATTTTTTGTGCAAAGACGGACTATTAATATGATGGATATCAATTGGATATGATAATAAGTGTACGAAGTATATTATAAGTGATTTGAGATCTAGAAGCCCAAGTCTAAGCCAAGTTGGAAAATTTTAAGATTGACTAAAATTTTAAATGAGCACGTACAAGATCACACTTTGGACGAACATATATATATATATATATATATATATATATAAAAGGTGTTATGTGATGAACAACCTATCAAATTAAAGGACTTTGAGTCTAGTTTCTAACGCTTTAAACCGTTCATCATTTGGACATTTGTACAAAACGTTATGATTGATTTACTGAAGGCGGGTAATGCTGTGTTCTGGGGCAGAGGCAAATCGCTGTTACCAAATGCGATTTATAAGTCGTATTCGACACCTGCGACTTACCTGGACAGATTACAAAACGCGAGTTTCAGCCATTTTTAACACATTTGGAGCTATGGAGCTCGGATTGAAGCGATTTTTGAGACGATTTTCACCATATGGATTGGGGTAAGTGATTCTAACTCGATTTTGGTTAAAATACATGACTCTATTGTTATTTTTATCATGAAATTAGTGAATTGGGTTGAAAATGGTAGAAATTCTCTATACCTTAGATTTAAGATTTGGAGGTCGATTTGTTGTTGGAATTTAGTTATTTTGGTATGGTTGGACTCGCGGTTGAATACGCGTTCATATTTTGTAACTTTTGTTGGATTCCGAGACGTGGGACCCACAAGCAATTTTTGATCTAATTTCAGATTTTATTGGAAAATTTGGTATTTTCATATGGGATTGATTCCAATAATTTGTGTTGATTGTATTGAATTATTTTTGGCTAGATTCGAACCATTTGGAGTAGGATAATCCAGGAAAAATGTCTATTATTGGATTGAGATAGCGTGATTTGAGGTAAGTATCTTGTCTAACCTTGTATGTGGGAATTTCCCTTAGGCATTGAGTCTTATATGGAAATTGTGTGATTGAAAACCATGTACGCGAGGTGACGAGTACGTACTTGGTTTATATGTGCAAATTATCTCAGTTAAATGTCACGACCCAATCCCCGAACCCGGTCGTGATGGCGCCTCTCGTGAAGACAAGGCCAGCCAGACCAAAACGAAATACCTCTTTTAAACAGATAATCTTCATAAACAGTAATAACATATATTATAATGCTCATAAATTGCGGAATTTAATGATAATAATAGCAGGAACCATCCCGACACAGCCCAAACCGGGGTATCACAAGTCATGAGCTACTATAGAATCTGCTATAGGTCTACAAGTACGGAATCCAATACAACAATCTGAAGAAAACATAAATGATAGAGGATAAGAGAGACAAGGGGCTGCGGACGTCAACAGCTACCTCGTAACTCCAAATCACTGCCTAGCCTGGAAGAAATCAGCGCTCAGGTGAAGACTCTGCTATACCTGAATCTGCACACATGGTACAGGGAGTAATGTGAGTACTCCGACTCAGTGAGTAATAATTACAAATAATGGCTGAAAGTATGAAAATACGTAAAGGCACAAAGCAAATCCATATCAAGCAGTAAAATCACTTAAAGCAGTAAATCAGTGAAGAAATCAAATGATATTCCCTTTTAAAACAAGTAAAACAGGTAATTAAGAAGTAGAAATCCGCCCTCGGGCACAGTATCAACCGCTCAGCATAGTATCAGCCCCTCGGGCTCACTCTCAATATAGTATCAGCCCCTCGGGCTACCTCACAATCACTCAGCATAATGGTGAGCCATTGTTACCTGACCAAATTGCATCATACAGTGTCATTGTTACCACTATTTCAAATCACATAGGTACTCACGCTTACTGTGGGTGTGCAGAATCTGGAGGGGCCCCTTACGGCCCAAGCGTTATATCAAGTCACCTCGTGGCATCATCACTCAGCATATCCTC
Organism: Nicotiana sylvestris; assembly: GCF_000393655.2. NCBI lineage: Eukaryota > Viridiplantae > Streptophyta > Magnoliopsida > Solanales > Solanaceae > Nicotiana > Nicotiana sylvestris. Next base: position 136,787,594 of record NC_091067.1, read on the forward strand.
ACATCACTTAAGCCACTGCATGGCATAAATAGTTTCTCAGGCCCTCGGCCTCATATCACGCAGCATATCCTCACATATGGCCCTCGGCCTTACTCAGTTCAGAAATCATCATAAGCCCATTGGGCATTAGTAAAACAGTAGTTCTCAGCCCAAAACATGATGTAGAAATATCATTTAAGTTTCAAATCTAAGTAAGAGTGGTTGAGTTTGTAAAACGGTAGATATCAACAGGACTGAGTTCAAATAATAAGTCAAGCAGTGAGGAAACAATGATAAAAATCCCCGAAGGGTTCAAATAGTTGGCACGAAGCCCAAATATGGCAATCAGCCCAAATCATGATGGTAACAAATGAATTCCAGTCAAATATTCGGTAAAATCATCAATCAGGATGGACCAAGTCACAATCCCCAGTAGTGAAAGACCACACGCTCATCATCCAGCGCGTATTTTGCCTCAATATAGCACTACGATGTGCAATCCAGGGTTTCAAACCCTCAGGACATTATTTACAACCATTGCTCACCTCGAACTGGCTACTTCTCTAGTTCGTAACGCCTTTGCCCCTCGAATTGGCCTCCACGCGCGTCGAATCCACCCAAAATCAGAACGAATTTGTCACAATATGCTAAGGGAACAAAGCCCAAGCGAAAACATTCGAAAAATATCACAAAACTCGAAATTAGCAAAACCCGAGCCCCGGGCCCCCATCTCGGAATCGGGTAAAATATACATTTTCAGAATCCTCATACCCTTACGAGTCCAACCATACCAAAATTATCCAATTTCGATACCATTTGGTCCTTCAAATCATCATTTTGCATTTTTGAAAGGTTTCACAATTTTCTTCCTAAATTCCATCTCAAATCACGAATTAAATGATGATTTCAGTGATAGATTCATGTATTCTAGCCAAATCTGAGTTAAAATCACTTACCCTGATGAATTTCTTGAAAAACCTTCGAAAAATCACCAAAATCCGAGCTCTCTAGGTCAAAATATTAAATAAAACCGAAAACCTCATATTTATAGGTACCCCTCAGGTATCAGCTAGTGCGGGCCGCACCAAAACGCACGCGGTCCGTGCAAGCCAGTGCAACCGCGTGCCGCACAAAGGCAACGTGCGGCCGCACAGGCCCCTCTCTCCAGTGAAAGGCTTTAGTATTTTGGCCATAACGTTTACTACAGATGTCCAAATTGCAATATCTTAACCTTTCTGGAAACTAGACATGAAGGGATACAATTTTCGTTTTTGAATCACCTCTAAATTCCTTGTAGATTAAAAGATATGAGCTTCCGAAGTAGGACCAGCGGAATGTTCTTCACCGCGGCCGCACACCACTTTGTGCGGTCCGCATGACACCTACCGCGGCCGCGCCCGAATTTGTGCGGTCCGCACGGAACTCACCGCGAGTGCACTCATTTTTGTGCGGACCGCATGGTTGAGTTATGGGGCTTGCAACCCCTGTAGGCCTGTTACAGCTATGATTTTTGCACTAAAACATCCCGGAACTCTCGGAACTTCAAACCAATTGTACCAACACATCTCATGACATCGTTCAAACTTGCTCAAAACTTCAGAATGCTCACAACAACATCAAATCACCAATTTAATATAGGATTCAGGCCTAAGAACTCCAAGAACTCTTAAATTATGCTTTCGATCAAAAGGTCTATCAAATCTCGTCCGAATGACCTGAAATTTTGCACACACATCCAAAATGACACAATGAAGCTAATGCAACTCTCGGAATTCCATTCCGATCCCTATATCAAAATCTCGCCTATCAACCGGAATTTGCCAAAATATCAATTTCGCCAATTCAAGCCTAAGTCTTCTCTACAACTCCAAAACCCATTCTGATCGCGCTCCTAAGTCACAAATCACCTCCCGAAGCTAACCGAACCCTCGGAACTCACTTCCGAGCCTCCTAACACATAAGTCAATATCCGGTTGACTTTTCCAGCTTAAGCCTTCTTAAAAGAGACTAAGTGTCTCATTTCTTACCAAATCCTCTCCGAACTCGAACTAATAAACTCGATCACATAAAACATGGATAACGACATGTAAAGAAGCTGAAATGGGGGAAATGGAGCGGTAACTCATGAGATGACTGGCCGGGTCGTCACATTAAAATTCGTAGATAACCTTATGTATTGAATTGGAAAATTGTTGGGACTTATTAAATCTCTTATTTGTCATGTCTCATTCCTTATTTGTCTAGATTATTTTTATATGATAATTTGGTGCGATTGCTACTTGACTTTTATGTGAACTATATGTTTGTTTGAGTTGCTATTTTTATTAAATTGAATTCTATGCTCTGAGGACTTAAAAACCTCTTTTAGCATCACCTCAATTTGCGTGTGCAATCCGGACGCATAGCTGGAAAACTTATATGTGAAAATCTGTGAAAAATGATAAATTTTGACTATAAAATGAGTTAATTTGACTTCGGTCAATATTTTGGGTAAACGGACCCGGACCCGTGATTTGACGGTCCTAGAGGGTCCGTAGAAAAATATGGGACTTGGGAGTATGCCCGGAATCGAATTCCGAGGTCCCAAGCCCGAGAAATGAATTTTTTAAAGAAAATTATTTCCTGAAATTATTTAAAGGAATTTGAAATGAATTTTGGTTACAACATGTTGGTATCGGGCCCATATTTTGGTGCCGGCGCCCGATACTGGTCTTATATGTAATTTTGATGCTTTAAGAAGTTTTGAAATATTTCATTGATTTTGAGGTTTAATTCATTGTTATTGAGGTTATTTTGGCGATTTGATCGCACGGATAAGTTCGTATGATGTTATTGAGTTAGTACGTCGAGGGCTCGGTGTGTTCCGAATGTGTTTCGTAAGGTTTTTGGAAGTCAAAAAGTTGTAGGTTTTTGTTGTTTAGTGCCCAGGGATTTTACTCTTCGCGTTCGCATGGTCCCCCTCGCGAACACGTAAGGCAAATTTCCCAGGTGCCAAATTTCTTCTTCGTGAATGCGAAGCTTGAGACGCGAACGCGAGGCTGAGGGGAGGAATACCCTTCGCGAACACGTCCATGCACTCGCGCGCGTAAGGGTAAGGCCTGGGGAGGGGTCACCATTTTGTGCATCATGAACGCGACCACTAGACCGCGAACGCATAGGCTTGAGGAGCCAAAGCTCCGCGAACGCGAAGGTCTGTCAGACCTAACTCATTGCGAATGCGATGAGCTTATCGCGAACGCGATGACCAATTTCGCCCAGTTATTTTGAAAGTCTAGAAACAGTAGCCATTGCGGGATTTCTTCCAAAACTCATAACGGCTTCATCTAAACTCCAAATTGGGCGATTTTGGAAGGGGATTTCACCACCAATTAATAGGTATGTAATCTTAGACTTATTTTCTTCAATTTCTATTAACACCCATTGGAATTCTAGGCTTAAATCATATTCTTAAGGGTAGAAAATTAGGGATTTGGGTAGAGTTAGGGCTTTTTAATTATTTGTGATTTGGACCTCGTTTTGGGATTGAATTTTGGAACTAATTCTATATTCGGGCTCGTGGGTGAATGTGTGATCGGGTTTTGATCTGAACCTCGTGTTTTGACCAAGTGGGCCCGAGGTCAATTTTTGACTTTTTGGGAAGAATGATTAGAAAGCTATAATTAAGCATTGAAATTGGATTGTTTAGCATTTATTAATGTTATTAAGTCGATTATGTCAAAATACAATTGATTTGGAGTCGAATTCGAAAGGTAAAGCGGTGTTTGAGGCTTGAGTTGGCCGTGGAAGTTCGAGGTAAGTGTTTGGTCTAACATTAGCTTGAGGGATTAAGAGTTGTGTCTATTTGCTATGTGTTAATTGTGGAGTACAACGTATAGGCATGGTGATGAGTATCTATACGTCGGTGTCAAGCATGTCCGTGGGTCTTGTATTATAAATTGTTATGACTCCGTCGTGGTTTATTGTGCCTCACATGTTATTATCATCATTGTTCCCTTGCCGAGATGTTTGTCTGATATTATTATTCCCTTCCCGGGATATTGTTGAGATATTATTGTTCCTTTGCCGGGATTCCTTGCGATTATTGTTGGCTTGTAAATAGGAGCAGGTGGTAAGCCTACCACAAGATATAATGAAATAGGAGCGGGTGGTACGCCTACCACAAGATAAAATGAAAAGGGAGCGGGTGATACGCCTACCACAAGATACATGAAAAAGAAGCGGGTGGTACGCCTACCACAAGATACATGAAATGGGAGCGAGTGGCACACATGCCACGAGATACAAGAAATGGGATGGGGTTGCACGCCTACAACAAGATGTGAAATAAAGTGAAATCTGCCTTTGCTTTCCTTATTCTTGCTAATGATTATATTTTGATCCCTTTATAATCCTCTTGATATTCTGTTTTATCTGCTAGTCCCCAAAGCATGTTTCCCCTCCCATCTTTACTTGTTTATTTCTGTATTTCTTTCCCGCTGTATATATTTGAACTGCATAGGTTTATCTGGAGTCTGGTCCTAGCCTCGTCACTACCTCATCGGGGTTAGGCTAAGCACTTACCAGCACATGGGGTCGGTTGTGCTGATGCTACACTCTGCACTCTGTGCAGATACTGGAGCAGAATTGGGATAGTAGCACTTGGGGAGCTAGCCTTTAGTCCATCCAGAGATCCCGAGGTAGTCCTGCAGGCGTCCGCGGGGCCGACATTCTCTTCTATCCATTTATATGTTCTGTTTTCACTTGCTTCCGAGACAGATTGTATTTCCTTTTTCAGTCATTTGTTTGTAGTACTCACAGACAGTCCGTGAACATTGTGACACCAGATTCCAGGTAGAGGAGTATATTGGCATTGTAGTACTGATTTTGATCATTTTTAGCTGTTTAAGTCTTCCGCTTATTCTATTATCGTTAGTCTTTAAATTGTTGATTACTTGTTAACCCAAGTTGATAAAAGGATTAAAATAAAAGAGTTAGAATTTCTATATTTCATGGCTTGCCTAGCTTCTACGAGTAGGCGCCATCACGACTACCGAGGGTGGAAAATCCGGGTTGTGACAAGTTGGTATTAGAGCTCTAAGTTACATAGGTCTCACAATTCATGGACAAGCTTAGTAGTCTGAGGGATCAGTACGGAGACGTCTGTATTTATCCCCCAGAGGCTACAAAGTTAGGAAAACTTCACATTTGTTCTTTCTTGTCGGGCGACTTTGTTTCTCAATGCTAATTAAATTTTTACTCTGTTCTTTCGCAGATGGCGAGAACACGCGCTTCCTCATTCACCCCTCAGCAGCCCGAGCCCCCAGCAGCAGCTCCCACGAGAGGCAGAGGGCAAGGCCGTGCTAGAGGCCGAGGTAGGGGCAGAGCTCAGCCCTGAGCAGCAGCACCAGTGGTGGAGCCTCAAGTTGACTTTGATGATGAGGTTCCGGCCCCAGCAGTTTCGCTGGGCCCAACTCAGGTCCCAGAGGGGTTTATTGCCACCCCAGTTCTTCAAGATGCTCTAGTCCATCTAGTAGGCCTTATGGAGAGTGTCACCTGGGCAGGCTTGCTTCCTGTAGCACCAGCCATGTCTCAGGCTGAGGAGGAGCCCAGACTCCTGCTACTCGCACTTCGGAGCAGGTAGCACCCCAGATTCAGACTCTAGCAGTTCAGCCAGTTGGAGCAGTTTAGCTGGATATGGTAGCTCAGACCGGTGATGGAGCAGCTATGTCTGCCGATACTTTGTAGAGGCTGGATAGGTTCACTAAGCTCTTTACTACCACTTTCAACGGTGCATCTACCGAGGATCCCCAGGATTATCTAGACAGCTGCCATGAGGTTCTCAGGAACATGGGGATAGTTGAGACTAATGAGGTCGATTTTGCTACATTTCGCTTGTCTGGATCCGCCAAGACTTGGTGGAGAGATTATTTCTTGGCTAGACCAGCCGGATCGCCAGCCTTGACTTGGGAGCATTTACACAGCTATTTCTGGAGAAATTTCTCCCCATTACTCAGAGAGAGGCCTATCGGAGGTAGTTTGGGCGTCTCCAGCAGGGTTCTATGACTGTTACCCAGTATGAGACCAGATTCATCGACTTGGCTCGTCCCACCGAGAGAGAGAGAGAGAGGGTGAGGAGGTTCATTGACGGTCTTATTCAGCCGATTCGTCTTCAGATGGCTAGGGAGACTGGGAGTGAGATTACTTTCCAGTAGGCGGCCAATGTGGCCAGGAGAGTTGAGATGATTCTTTCACAAGGAGGTGCTCATGGGTCGGACAAGAGGCCCCGTCATTTCGGCAAATTCAGTGGTACCTCATCTGGAGGTAGGGATTCGTATGGTAGAGGCCATCCTCCTAGGCCTTTTCAGTCGGCACTTTAGCTTTCTCATGGTGCTTCAGGTGGTCGTGGTCCTCAGATGCAGTATTCTGATCAGCAGTTCTACAGTGCACCACCAGCTCCTATCAGTGCACCACCACTTCAGAGTTTCCAAGGTCACACTACAAGAAAATGGGGCTTTAGCGAGGGGAAATCTGATCGTTAAAAGTCCAATTCCGGTCGTTATAAGTTATTAGTGACCGAAAAAAAATCTAGTCGTCACCGGTCGTTAAAGGTCCCGACGTTAAAAGTTAACGATCGGTTTACAATCCGGTCGTTAAAGGATCTTTAGGGACGGCATAACTGTTGGTCGTTAAGTATGTGATTTAGCGACATGATTTTTCCTTCGCTAATTTGTTATCCGGTCGTTAAATGTCTTTAACGACAACAATGTATTAAGTCAATTCAAGTGCTTTTAGCGACCGATATTCCCTTCGTTAATTGTATAATTACTTTTAACAACAAAAATTCTCTTCGTTAATAGTCATTTATCTATTTGAGAAACATGTCTTGAAAGAGTTTTAATGACCACATTTTTCTTTGCTAATATGAAAATGTAATAAATATAATAAAAATTTAAATTACGTGAATAGTAATAATTATTTATATGCTTTCATACACGCTCAACAACACCGGAAAATAAACCAAATACTTGATATCTTGTTAATACAAAGAACTAAATTATCATATTTGAAAGCAGATCAAATAAAATCACATAAAGGATGTACTAGTAGTTTACAATAGGTCAAATGGGAACAAATTAAGATAGATCATCTTCCTCGAGCTCCTTAGCCTTCAATGTTTCCTTCACTCTTCGAAGAAGTGTTGTCCTCCAAGCATCCTGTGGAGTGAAGATATTTAAGTAGATTGTAGAAAATCGGTGTAAAATTATAACATAGTAATATGTGCTCAAGTCAATTAAGCATCCAAGTATAAATCCATGAAGCAGTGATAACAAAACGAATTAAAGAAGATACATCAATATGCTAACTGGCAAACTGTACAATTTCTCTTTCCCCGCTAGCCTGCTTCCCTATGATCTAGCTTTCCTTTTTGTTAAGGGGACAATCTATTTTCAATCCAGCAAAGGAATCCACAGCTGTGTAGCTCACACTAAAGCTAAAAGCTATACCTAAAGTTAGAGAAAACTTCCAAACAAGAGTTAAAAATCATATCATCAAAAAGGTTTTCCAAGAAAAAGCACTTAACTCCAATTTCCTGTGATTTTGTAATTATAATATCTTCATGTGATCAACTTTCAAAAGGCTCAATAAATGTCTTGCCAAATTGTACTTGAATGCCTATAAAAAGGCCAGCCCCTCCTCATTTCAGTCATATAATTCTAAACCAAGAAACCATCTGCCATATATATTCTTCTCAAGAAAACATGAAGATTTTCACATTTGTTTTCATTGCCATTCTCCTCATACAGGTAGTTTTCAGATTGGTATAATTAACATATGCACTTTTGTTTAGTTGTGATGCTATGAATAGAGTTTTAAGCAGCTCTACTTCATATTGTCTTAACAGCTTTACTGGTTGCACATGAATCTTCGACGTCTTCTTTCACGTTTCACAACTTAAAAAACCAAAGAGGAGAAAAATGAGAGTTCGAATAAATGAATTCCAGAAAATCATTTAAGAGGTCATTGCCAATAGCATTTGCATCAATAAGACACCAAAGTAGAATCCAAGAGACAAATTGTGTCGAGAAATGGCATAGTTAAAATGCAATAGGATTTATAAAACGCAATTGACAGACCTTGGTTGTAAGAATATTTAACGAAATGATTCACTGTTTCAATAAACCTGAGATAAAACAATCAACAACACAAACAACTACCACAATTTGGTACTTATCTAGTTATTATCACTTGTAATTGGAAAGAGAACTTGTAGATTAATACCCAGTTCCGGTTTCTTTAAAAAAGATGCAACATCAATAAAATAGTAGATATATTACTTATAAGCTAGCAGATTGCTTCCAGGAATTGACCAAAACTTAAACGTTATTGTGGCACAATCTGCTGCACAATCTACTAAACCTAATGAACTATTGGAACACTGTACAGATGAGTGATGATCAACAGAAAATTCCTGTCAAATCCAAACTTCTTAGAGACATCGCTGCTGCTACAGCCTTGGCGACGATCTATAAGGATGTGAGATCAACTTTACAAAATCACACAAACTTCCTAGAGACATCCCTCTTTCTTACACAATATTCTTGCCTTAAATAGAGATCTTTGGAGTTGCAATAAATAGTACTCCTTCTGTTTCAATTTATGTGAACATATTTTCTTTTTAGTCCGTGCCAAAAAGAATGAGCCCTTTCCCTATTTGGAACTAATTTACCTTTATGTAATGATTTATAGCCACACAAAATATATGTGCCTCATTTTACACCACAAGTTCAAAAGTCTTCTATCTTTTCTTAAACTCCGTGCCCAGCCAAATGGGTTCACATAAATTGAAACGGAGGGAGTAGTATTGTACAACAGATTAGGTGAAAATTAAGAAATCCTATACAACAACAACAAACCCAGTGTAATCCCACAAGTGGGGTCTGGGGAGGGTAATGTGTACACAGACCTTACCCCAACCTTGTGAAGGTAGAAAGGCTGTTTCCGATAGACCCTCAGCTCAGGATTTCTAAACATTTGAATTCTAACAAATAAATCTACTTATTTTCTAAAGCATGTCTGTGTTCCTAGAAAAGGAACAACAAGCAGAAGTACTAGAAGAGCTAAACATCATTGTTTCAGAAGTAAGTCATTGTAACTAAAAAATATAGCCACTCTAATCAAAATTATACAAAGTAGAGTAATAGTCTGTTTATGCAAGTTCAACAAACAACACGCATAAAAGAGGATGGTTGCAATAGGTTGACGGCCAGCATAAAGTTATTCAATTTATGATGAATCTTCACGATACAAAATGCCCCAACTTACTTGAGATCGAGGCATAGTTGTTTGTGTATGAAAGTTCAGCTGGCTCTCACTTAAACCATTAGAATGAATGACTATTCAGGTGAAAGGAGGACATAAATAATGGCAGGCAGAAGGACTTGCATATGAAACTGCTTATAGATATAGCAAATTTCGTGGTTTTTCTACAAGTATTGGGGTTTTAGGAGGCACAAGAATGAGAAAAATAAAGTAATGCTACTCATACCAATTCTTGGCGAAGTCTGTTGCTGTGATGTAGAAAAGCAGCTTTCTCCTCCATCAATCTATAAATAACTGATTTCGCCTGAAAAGATACATCCAGATTAATCATGTTGATAGGGAACTGTAAGGTAAGGAAGCTGGCCAAGATCTCCTTTCAAACATGCTTAAAACAAACAAATTAACCGCAACAAGCATAAAACGTTTAAAGGATCTAAGTGTAGCTGCAAATGCGTACGCAGAAAAAGCCATTAGCAAACAGTTTAGGGGATAAGAACATATCAAACTTCTCTTTAGATTTCTACTAAATACTAATATAATATAACTAGCGAGTATCTTATGTGAATTAGGATGACAAGACAACTGTGCTCGGACTAAGAGAATGAGGAGAGGAATGGAGAACTAATCATGAAGAGAATGATGTTCCCTTAATTTGATCAACTAGATATCAAGATAAAGCCTGCAGTAAAACTCAATACTAGAAGAAAGAAACTTGATATATTTCATAATAAATTAAAGATTCTAATATAGGGTGAAATTTCAGGATAACAAACTTTTTACCTAGTTAAGGGTAATCTCTGATCAGAAACCCAAATATTTCTAGCGTATGTCTATGCCAAATGATTAATAATCACTCATAGAAAGATCGTCAGAACAAACTTGAATAACAAATACTAAACCAGCAGTTTGTAGCTCAATGTCATCCAAATTGAAATTAGAAGTTTAGCTCCAACAGTATTTTCAGGAGAACTTTTCTGGGATGCTACTGGTCCCGATAATAAAGATTGTAAGTTTGTTGGTAACATGTCATAGATACTACAATGAACTCGAGTTATTTTCAGTATATGTCACTACATCCTAACGTATTTACACCACTTCTCTAGATAACATATGTTATGATATCATTAGGTCATTCAAAAACATCTCAAAGACACAAGAAACCGTGGTAGATTATGTCATCTTTAGACACCTCCAACGACATGAATGCGCCTGCTAAGGGAATGATGATTCACAAATAGTCAAATAGTACAAATCAGTGACAATGAATATTTCTCATAAGCACTAGATATCAGCAAATAATAAAATGCATAAATGCACACAGGTATAGAATATATAGAAAATTTGACATTCCACAAAACAATGGTATACAAATATATTATTAAATATCATTAGGACATAAGTAAACAAAGACACACACAAATGTTATTGACTTTAATGGGATGTAAATGTATGCTACAATATGGAATTATAATAGAAATTTCACCTCTGAAGATTTGTCATGAGTTTCAAGGAATGTTCTTGTGAGCTCAGAACCATTTTGACTATACACATTTCCAAATTAAAGTAGGTTAAACAATGTTTACGCAATTAGTTAAACTGAATTATTTCAAGTTTTGTTAAGTTACATCATCCTCACTGCTCCTCTTGGATTCATTTTCAGCGTGAGAGACATATAAGCCAATAGTTCACTATCCTCAGTATACTGATGGTTAAACAAGTATACAAATCAGCATAACAACTAAGTGCACATAGGCTAAAATAGATAGATCAAGTACTAGCTCTGCTAATAAATATATACTCAATCAGATTACAATTAAGCTTCCAAAAGTGATCAAGCTAATATTGTTGCACTTGAAATGGTTACCATCAGTTGTTAAACCTACTGCTGCACTTGAAGTTAAAAAAATAGCAAGTTTGAAACCTAGTGTTGTGCATATTCAGGGGCAAAGTGTTGAAGGTGTGAAAGATTTGGATAATGCAACTGATGCAGGTGTTCAGGCAAAGGAAATAGCTGGGCAGTCACAACATATTACAGATGATCAAGCACAAGATAGAGTACAAGTAGGAAAGTTCCAGCACAATCTACTGCACAATCTACTAAACCTAATGACAACCCTATAGTTATACAACAACTAAAAATTATCAACTTCGATTTTAGGAGGACCGATATTTCGACAGTTATACTTGGCACTCAGTGAAACTGATAGTATGAAATTGACATTGAGAATAAACTGTTAGAGAAGATGATTTAATCGTGATACGAGATATAGCAGTTGCTCATTCAAAATAGATATTTCTCAACAGATGCCTTTTCTAGAAAAATTATTACTCAATTCACATAGAAAAGGGTAAAGTTTTGAACCTTACCATGACGAGAAGAACCTCAAAGATTAGCAGTTATTATCAATGGAGGTGACGAGCAGCTTCAATTTATTCGCTAATTCGCTTTGCTAACTCCGTTCAAACCGAGGTTTACTAACTGTTAGAGAAATTTAGGGCTTATTAGGTTTATATGATTGAACTATTTAATTCGAAGTTTGGGGCTTTTTCCCTTTTTTTTGGGGGGGGGGGGCGATGGGGGTGGGAGATTTAGCAGAATCTGGGTTGGGAAAAAAATAGGAAAAGTTAGCGCCACTTTTTTTCACCTTTTCATTACTTAATAATTATTTAACGACCGGTTGTGTTATATTATAACGACCGAATATCATCTCCTCATTAATATTGAGCAAGAAATTAGTTTTAATGAAAATTTGGTTGCTATAAATATACTTATAACGACCGGTTTATGTCCCTTCGTTAAGAAATGGTCGTTAAAAATCAAATTTCTTGTAGTGTCATCAGCCCAACAGTCAAGGGCTTGTTTTACTTATGGCAACACGAGGCACATTGTTAGGTATTGCCCTCGAGCTTTGAGCAGTTCTCTGCATCAAGGTTCCCGTGCTATGGTTCTAGCACCAGGTGTTCCACAGGCCGCCCAACCAGCTAGAGGTGGGGGTAGAGGTGCTAGAGGTGGAGCTCAAACTGCTAGAGGTAGAGGCCAGCCAGCAGCAGACCATTCCAGAGATGTAGTTCAGGGTGGTGGGGCCCAGCCCCGATGTTATGCTCTCCCAGCCAGGCGCGAGGCTGAGGCTTCAAATGTAGTTATTACAGGTACAGTTCTGGTTTGTGATAGAGATGCTTCAGTGTTATTTGATCCAGGGTCTACATACTCGTATGTGTCATCCTATTTTACACCGTATCTGGTTATGCCTAGTGATTCCTTGGGTGATTCTGTTTATGTGTCTACACCGATGGGTAATTTTATTGTGGTAGATCAAGTCCATCGTTCAAGTATAGTTGTGATTAGGGTCTTGATACTTGTGTAGATTTGTTGCTTCTGGACATGGTTGATTTCGATGTTATATTGGGGATGGACTGGTTATCACCTTACCACGCTATCTTAGACTATCATGCCAAGACTGTGACCTTAGCTTTACCGGGTTTGCCTTGTTTAGAGTGGAGAGGGACTTCTGGTCATTCTACCCGTAGTATTATTTCTTATGTGAAGGCTCGGCGTATGGTTGAGAAGGGGTTTTGGGCCTATTTGGCATATGTTCGTGATTCTAGTGCTGAGGTTCCTTCTATTGATTCTGTGCCCGTTATTCGTGAGTTTCCTGAGGTATTCCCTTCAGACCTGTCGGGTATGCCGCCCGACAGGAATATTGATTTTTGCATCGATTTGGCTCCGGGCACTCAGCCCATTTCTATCTCGTTGTATCGTATGGCCCCGCCAGAGTTGAAAGAGTTGAAGGAGCAGTTGCAGGACTTGCTTGAGAAGGATTTCATTAGGCCGAGTGTTTCGCCTTGGGGTGCGCTAGTGTTGTTTGTTAAGAAGAAGGACGGATCGATGAGAATATGTATTGATTATCGGCAATTGAACAAGGTTACAATCAAGAATAAGTACCCACTGCCTAGGATTGATGATTTGTTTGATCAGCTTCAGAGTGCCAAGGTATTTTCGAAGATTGACTTGAGATCTGGCTACCATCAGTTGAGGATTAGGGCATCCGATGTCCCTAAGACAGCTTTCTACACTCGGTACGGGTATTATGAGTTCTTGGTGATGTCATTCGGGTTGACAAATGCCCCAGCAACTTTTATGGATTTGATGAACCGAATGTTCAGGACTTATTTGGATTCGTTCGTGATAGTCTTCATTAATAATATTTTGATATATTCCCGCAGCCGGGGGGAGCACGAGCAACATCTTAGAGTGGTTTTTTAGACCCTGAGGGATAGTTAGTTATATGCTAAATTCTCGAAGTGCGAGTTCTGGTTGAAATCAGTTGCATTTATGGGTCATGTTGTATCAGTAGAGGGCATTCAGGTTGATCTGAAGAAGATTGAGGCAGTCAAGAACTTTCCTAGACCAGCATCAACTACAGAGATTCGGAGTTTCTTGGGATTGTCAGGCCACTATCATCGGTTCATGGAGGGGTTTTCATCTATCGCAGCCTCGATGACCAGGTTGACCCAGAAGGGTGCCCAGTTCAGATGGTCAGACGAGTGTGAGGTGATCTTTTAGAAACTCAAGACAGCTCTTACTATGGCACCGGAGTTGGTTTTGCCTACAGGTTCAGGGCCTTATATAGTTTATTGTGATGCATCTCGTATTGGACTTGGTTAGTCTTCATACAGGGTAGCAAGGTCAATTCATATGCCTCGCGGCAGTTGAAAATTCATGAGAAGAACTATCTGGTTCATGACTTGGAGTTGGCAGCCATTGTTCATGCGTTGAAGATTTTGAGGCATTATCTGTATGGCGTGGCATGTGAGGTGTTCACAGATCACAAGAGTCTTCAGTATCTGTTCAAGCAAAAGGAGTTGAATTTGAGGCAGAGGAGTTGGCTGGAGTTGTTGAAAGATTATGATATCACTATCTTATATCATCCGGGAAAGGCTAATGTGGTGGCCGATACTTTGAGTAGGAAGTCAGCCAGTATGGCAGTCTTGCTTATATTCCGGTCGGTGAGAGACCGCTTGCTTTGGATGTTCAGGCTTTGGCCAATCAGTTCATGAGGTTGGATGTTTCTGAGCCCAACCATGTGTTAGCTTTCACAGTCGCTCGTTCTTCATTATTGAAACGTATTCGAGATCGGCAGTATGATGATCCCCATTTGTGTGTCCTTAGAGACACAATGCAGCGCGGAGGTGCCAAGCAGGTTACCTTAGATGATGATGGAGTTTTGAGATTGCAGGGTCGATTTTGTGTGCCTAATGTGGATGGTCTCCGAGAGTTAATTTTAGAGGAGTCCCATAACTCCCGGTACTCTATTCATCCGAGCACCATGAAGATGTATCAGGATTTGCGGCAGCATTATTGGTGGCGGAGAATGAAGAAGGATATCGTTGCATATGTGGCTCGGTGTTTGAATTGATAGCAGGTTAAGTATGAGCATCAGAGGCCTAGTAGTTTGTTTTAGAGGATTGAGCTTCTCGGGTGGAAGTGGGAGCGGGTCACTATGGATTTCATTGTTGGACTCCCACAGACTCGGAGGAAGTTCGATGCAGTGTGGGTCATTGTTGATAGGCTGACCAAGTCAGCCCATTTCATTCATGTGGTAGTCTCCTATTCATCCGAGAGGTTAGTTGAGATCTACATTCGGGAGATTGTTCATCTTTATGGTGTGCCCGTTTCTATCATTTCGGACCGAGGTATGCAGTTTACCTTACGTTTCTGGAGAGCAGTTCAGCGAGAGTTGGGCATGCGGGTTAAGTTGAGCACAGCATTTCATCCCAGACGGACGGGCAGTCCGAGCGGACTATTCAGATTTTGGAAGATATGCTCCGAGCTTGTGTCACTGACTTTGGAGGTTTGTGGGATCCGTTTTTGCCTTTAGCAGAGTTTTCCTACAACAACAGTTACAAGTCGAGTATCTAGATGGCTCCTTTTGAGGCTTTATATGGTAGGCGGTGTCGGTCTCTGGTTGGATGGTTTGAGTCGGGAGAGGCTCGGTTGTTGGGTATGGATCTGGTTCAGGAGGCCTTGGACAAGGTCAGGATTATTCAGGATAGGCTTCGTACAGCTCAGTCCAGGCAAAAGAGTTATGCCAACCGCAAGGTTCGAGATTTGGCTTTCATGGTCGGTGAGGGGGTATTGCTTCGTGTGTCGCCTATGAAGGGCGTGATGAGATTTAGGAAAAAGGGCAAGCTTAGCCCTAGGTTCATTGGACCGTTTGAGATTCTTGATTGAGTGGTAGAGGTGGCCTATAGACTTGCATTGCAGCCAAGCTTATCAGCCGTGCATCTAGTGTTTCATGTATCCATGCTTCGGAAGTATCACAGCGATCCATCTCACATGTTAGATTTCAGCACTGTCTAGTTGGACAAGGACTTGTATTATGAGGAGGAGCCGGTAGCTATCCTAGACCGGCAGGTTCATCAGTTGAGATCGAAGAGTTTTCCTTCTGTTCGTGTTCAGTGAAGAGGTCAGTCTATTGAGGCATCGACCTGGGAGTCCTAGTCTGAAATACGGAGCCGTTATCCCCATCTTTTCCCTGACTCAGGTACTTCCTTCTTATGTCCGTTCGAGGACGAACGGTTGTTTTAGAGGTGGAGAATGTGATGACCTTTTTTTAAATTGAATTCTGCACTCCGAAACCTTAAAACCCTCTTTTAGCATTACCTCGATTTGCGTGCGCAATTCGGGCGCATAGCCGGAAAGCTTATATGTGAAAATATGTGAAAAATGATAAATTTTGACTATAAAATGAGTTAATTTGACTTTGGTCAATGTTTTGGGTAAACAGACCTGGACCCGTGATTTGACGGTCCCGGAGGGTCTGTAGGAAAATACGGCACTTGGGCGTATGCCCGAAATCGAATTTTGAGGTCCCAAGCCCGAGAAATGAATTTTTTAAAGAAAATTGTTTCCTGAAATTATTTAAATGAATTTGAAATGAATTTTGATTAGAATATATTGGTATTGGGCCTGTATTTTGGTGCCGGCACCCGGTACAGGTCTTATATGTAATTTAAGATAACTCTGTGAAGTTTGGTAAGAAACAGAATCCGTTTGACGTGATTAGGACCGTAAATGCAACGCTTGATGCTTTAAGAAGTTTTGAAATATTTCATTTATTTTGAGGTTTAATTCATTGTTATTGAGGTTATTTTGGCGATTTGATCGCATGGATAATTTCGTATGATATTATTGAGTTAGTACGTATGTTTGGTTTTGAGCCCCGAGGGCTCGGGTGTATTTTGGAACTCAAAAAGTTGCAGATTTTTGTTGTTCTGTGCCCAGGGATTTTAGTCTTCGCGTTCGCGTGGTCCCTCTTGCGAACGCGTAAGGAAAATTTCCCAGGTGCCAGATTTCTTCTTTGCGAACGCGAGGCTGAGGGGAGAATACCCTTCGCGAACGCGTAAGTTTAAGGCCTGGGGAGGGGTCACCATTTTGTGCATCGCGAACGCGACCACTGGCTGGCGAACGCGTAGGCTTGAGGAGCCAAAGCTCCGCGAATGCGAGCCATCTTCTGCGAACGTGAAGGTCTGTCAGACCTAACTCATCGCAAACGCGATGAGCAATTTCGCCCAGTTATTTTAAAAGTCCAGAAACAATAGTCGTTGCGGGATTTCTTCCAAAACTCATAACTTCTTCATCTAAACTCCAAATTGGGCGATTTTTGAAAAGTGATTTCACCACCAATTCATAGGTATGTATTCTTAGACTCATTTTCTTCAATTTCCATTAACACCCATTAGAATTCTAGGCTTAAATCATATTCTTAAGGGTATAAAATTAAGGATTTGGGTAGAGTTAGGGCTTTTTAATTATTTATGATTTGGACCTTGTTTTGGGGTTGAATTTTGGAACTAATTATATATTCGAGCTCGTGGGTGAATGGGTGATCGGGTTTTGGTCTGAACCTCATATTTTGACCTAGTGGGCCTGGGGTCAATTTTTGACTTTTTGGGAAGAATGATTAGAAAGCTATAATTAAGCATTGGAACTGGATTGTTTAGCGGTTATTGATGTTATTAAGTCGATTATGTCTAGATACAATTTATTTGGAGGCAAATTCGAAAGGAAAAGCGGTGTTTGAGGCTTGAGTTGGCCGTAGAAGTTCGAGGTAAGTGTTTGGTCTAACCTTAGCTTGAATGATTAGGAGTTGTGTCTATTTGCTACGTGTTAATTGTGGAGTACGACGTATAGTTATGGTGACGAGTATCTATACGTCGGTGTCAAGCATGCCCGTGGGTCTTGTATTATAAATTGTTATAACTCTATCGTGGTTTATTGTGCCTCACATGTTATTATCATCATTGTTCCCTTGCCGGGATGTTTGTCTGAAATTATTGTTCCCTTACCGGGATATTGTTGAGATATTATTGTTCCCTTCCCGGGATATTGTTGAGATATTATTGTTCCCTTGTTGGGATAGTGTTGAGACATCATTGTTCCATTGCCAAAATGTTTGTTTGATATTATTGTTCCCTTGCCGGAATTCCTTGTGATTATTGTTGGCTTGTAAATTGGAGCGGATGGTACGCCTACCACAAGATATAATGAAATGGGAGCGGGTGGTATGCCTACCACAAGATATAACGAAATGCGAGCGGATGGTACGCCTACCACAAAATATAATGAAATGGGAGCGGGTGGTACGCCTACCACAAGGTATAATGAAATGGGAGCGGTTGGTACGCCTACTACAAGATAAAATGAAAAGGGAGCGGGTGGTACGCCTACCACAAGATACATGAAAAGGGAGCAGGTGGTACGCCTACCACGAGATACATGAAATGGGAGCGAGTGGCATGCCTGCCACGAGATACAGGAAATGGGATCGGGTTGCACGTCTGCAACAAGATGTGAAAATAAAGTGAAATTTGCCTTTTCTTACCTTATTCTTGCCAGTGGTTGGATTTTGATCCCTTTATAATCCTCTTGATATTCTGCTTTACCTGCTATTCCCCAAAGCATGTTCCTCCTCCCGTCTTTACTTGTTTATTTCTGTATTTCTTTCCTGCTGTATATATTTGAACTGTACAGGTTTATCCGGAGTCTGGTCCTAGCCTCGTCACTACGTCGTCGGGGTTAGGCCAGGCACTTACCAGCACATGGGGTCGGTTGTGCTGATGCTACACTCTGCACTCTGTGCAGATACCGGAGCAGCATTAGGACAGTAGCACTTAGGGAGCCAGCCTTCAGTCCATCTAGAGATCCCGAGGTAGTCCTGCAGGCATCCGCGGGCCCGACGTTCTCTTCTATCTATTTATATGTTCTGTTTTCACATGCTTCCGAAACAGATTGTATTTCCTTTTTCAGATATTTGTATGTAATACTCATAGATAGTCCGTGAACATTGTGACACCAGATTCCGGGTAGAGGAGTATAATTTGGCATTGTAGTACTGATTTTGATCATTTTTAGCTGTTTAAGTCTTCCGCTTATTCTGTTATTGTTAATCTTTAAATTGTTGATTACTTGTTAACTCAAGTTGATAAAAGGATTAAAATGAAAAAGTTAGAATTTCTATATTTCATGGCTTCCCTAACTTCTACGAGTAGGCGCCATCACGACTTCCAAGGGTGGAAAATTCGGGTCATGACAGAAATAATTTTCATTATTGATTTTATCTACATACAATTTAAATGAGAAATTTAGTGAATAAGATGAATAAATCTATTTATTTCATGACGTTGTGAATTAAAAAAAAGTGTTGTCCGTTGATGAATTTCTTTTCAGTTCATGTTGTTGAAACTGAGATTGAGTTATAAAGGTTGTAAATCATATTGAGGTGAAGTGTTAAATTGTGAAATATTATTTTGTTTAGTTTTCATTCCCAGATATTTTGTTAGAATTTTTTTGCGCATTATGACCGAGTCGTGTGCTTCTTATTGTGGAAAAATAATGTATTGTTGATTTATGTGGCAAGTTGTAATATTTGGGCACCTGATGTGCAATTTGTGATTGTTGTAATATTTGAGCACGTGACGTGAAAATTGTGATATGTTGTAAGATTTGAGCACTGGATGTGAAATTTGTGATATATTGTAATATTTAAGCACTGGATGTGCAATTTTGATATGTTTTGATATGTGATCACTTGATGTGTAAGTTGTATTATGCTGCGATAATTGGGCACTTGAGGTGCAAGTTGTATTATGCTGTGATATTTGGGCACTTGAGGTGCGATTTGTGAAATATTATGATATTGATACACACGTGGTGATATAAGGCCAGAGTGTTGAAACGCATGCGGTGAGATAAAGGTGGCTTGAAAAGCGTGGCTAGTTGGGGAACTACTAGAAGTCATGCGGTGTGATAAGGGTGGCTAAAACGCGGGATGCTATTTCGGGGAAAAATATTTTCTTTAAAATTATATGTGAAGGCTCCCGCGGTGATATAAGAAAATGAGATATTGTTAGTTTATTTATGATTTGGGACTATGAGGCGGTACCTCGGGAGTGCCCTATTGATATTTCTTTATTTATGTTCTTGTCTTTGGTGATTTTATCGCATTAATATGTAAATTCTTGTCTTCTTCCATGATGTACTAGTTGACTTTATGATTATGTATTTTGCGCTCCTTATTGCATTGTGTTGGCTTGACTTTTTAGTACGAGACTTTGAAGATTTATATTTTTGGTTTTACTGATTTTTGATAATTGAGTTGTTTTAATAAAAGAAATTACCATTATATTTTAATTTTTAATAATTATTACATCCAAATCAGTATTTTATCTGATGCTTTAATTTAAGTATAATGTCATTTTCGTCGCTCAAACTATTTCTAAAATAAAATAATCGTGCAGATTTTTATATTTTGATATTTTTGGCACGTGAGTTGTCCGTGCAGTTATGAAAGAAATATGGGCACGAGATGCTGTGGAAATATGAAAGTGGGCCGAGACCCGTATTGTATGATTATGAAGTGAGGTGCCACATGCTGACATTTATTTGAAGGAATTATATTCCAAAAATATTATTTGAAAGAATTTTTGTTGAAATCTATTTATTTACGAGAGTATATTCGAAATATATATTTATTTGGCAGGATTATATCCTAAGGATTTTATTGAAGTACTTGAATTTGAAAGACATATATCTGAGGGACTTGATTGATTTGTTTTATTTGTGTTCCTTATTCGTTTGAGCAATATTATTGGTGATCTTGTTGCCTTGTTTATATTATTGATTGATTCTCGTTGCCATCGTTGTTATTTTTTTCTATTATTATTATTATTATTATTATTATTATTATTATTATTATTATTATATACTGCTACACTGCACAGGTTTATTGATTAGTAAGTGTCTTGACTGTACCTCGTCACTATTCCACCGAGGTTAGTCTTGATACTTACTGGGTACTGCTGTGGTGTACTCATACTACACTTATGTACATTTTTTTTTTGTACAGAGCCAGGTATTGAAGATATAGGACTTGGACAGAGTTAGAGTATGATCGCAAGGATTCAAGGTAGGGCTGTTTGGTTGTCGCAGTCCCTTGGAGTCTTTCCCTCTTATCGTACTGTTTATTATTATTCGAGCAGTAATGTATATTTAATTGCCTTCAGATCATTTCATGTATTAAGTTAGAGTTCGTGACTCAGTATTACCAGTCTTGGGAGTTTGTATCTTTATTTCCGTTGTTGGTTTCAATTATCCAAAAAAAAATGGCTTGAATTATTATTATAAACGGCTTACTTAGTGTTAGAGACTAAGTGTCATCACGACACTTATGGTGGGATTTTGGGTCGTGACATAATTATTGTCAAAGGACTGTAAAAATTACTTATAAAATAGTTACTCCATCTTTTAACTAGCTGAAATAATTTGTGGGCATATTTGAACAACTAAGTGGGTCCATCTAAGTCCTCCTTTTGCAATCTTATTGAAAAGAGATTTTTTTATTCATATACACTATTGGAAACTTTATTACCCTAAATGTTCATATTTAGTAAATTATCATATCTACACAAGTTTTGTTTACAAAATATGTACATTCCACCTTAAAAGGCTCTCAATCCATTATTAGTGCCTTCAATTAAGGGATTTAGTACCCCACACACGCAATTATAAGACATTGAACATGTTAACATTAAACGACTACCAAGAAGACATTGAGCATATTAATATTAAAACGATTATCTCCATTGTTAACCACGACCAATCATTTTTTTAAGGGGAAAATCAGCTAATAATTCATTAAAACTTTTCAAGATGTTAGCTTCTTTGTTTCTTAATAGTTCTTATTCAGCCATCTATCTCTTCATGTTAGTGCTGGCCGAACCTCGGGTACACTGGAAGCTTAGAAGAATTCCATAGTAAATGGTGGCGCCTTCCTAACATTTAGATGTATTGGGTTTGGGTGCTATAACAGAGAAATTCGAGGAGAAAATTCTCCATTATAAGGGACAAAGGCAAGTGCTATTGGGTGTTGCATACGTTCACTCAAATAATAAGCCAATTGATTATCTTCTTTTGCGTTTCGTCTTTCACCTATTTCACTGTGTCTACAAGTATTTTGCAGAAGAACTAAGAGAGGGGAGGGGAAGATATATTTTTGCCCATAAGGAAATTTGTATAATAGAAGTTTTTCCTAAGGAAAAAATGTTTTTGTGCAAGTGTTTAACGATATTCAGTTAAGTACAACTGTAATAACGTACAACTTAAATGCAAATTTTATACAAAACTTATATAATATGTCTTTTGTATATTATGTATTTGATTTATACATAGTAAAAAGAAATTTCATACAACTAAATTATATATTATACAATTTATCTATAATTTTCGCACATTATTTCTACCCAATTAAATATAACTGCAATAATTACGTTTCGAGGCCTTAAAAACCTCCCTTAGCACTACCTCGATTTGTGTGTGCAGTCCGGGCGCGTAGCTGAAATGTGAAAATCTGTGAAAAATGATAAGTTTTGACTGTAAAATGAATAAATTTGACTTCGGTCAACGTTTTGGGTAAACGGACCCGGACCCATGATTTAACTGTCCCGGAAGGTCCGTAGGAAAATATGGGACTTGGGCGTATGTTTGGAAATGAATTCCGAGGTCCCAAGCCTTAGAAATCAATTTTTGAAAGAAATTGTTTTACTGAATTATCTAAGGAATAAAGAAAAGAATTAATATTTGAAACCATTGTTATCGGGCCGGTATTTTAGTTTCGGAGCCCGGCACCAACTTGTTATAGTATTTGAAAGATAAATGTGAAATTTGGTGCAAAACGGAGTTTATTTGACGTGAGTTGCACTTCCGGTTGGAG
Source organism: Nicotiana sylvestris (assembly GCF_000393655.2). NCBI lineage: Eukaryota > Viridiplantae > Streptophyta > Magnoliopsida > Solanales > Solanaceae > Nicotiana > Nicotiana sylvestris. Next base: position 136,810,144 of record NC_091067.1, read on the forward strand.
AGTTATGAACGATGAGAGTTTTTGATGAATATGTTGAGTTTCGAGGTTTAATTAATGATTTTACATGTTATTTTGATGATGTGATCGCACGAGTAGGTCCATACGATGTTTTTGAGGATTTTGTGTATATTTGGTTTGGAACCCCGAGGGCTCAGGTGAGTTTCGGGTAGGTTCCGGGATGCCTTAGGCCTAAAAACACAGTTGTTGCAGGTTCAGAGAAATTTGCAGATCTCTGAACCCGCCAGTGCGGTCCACACGAAAATGTGTGCGACTGCGGAAGAGGGCCAGTGCGGTCCGCGGTCGGCTTTGTGCGGTGCGCGGTGAAGGCCTGTGCGGCCGCAGTCCATTTCGTGCGGTCTGCACAGGGCACTGGACCGCAATACCCTCAGGAAGGCCTGTGCGGCCGCAGTCCATTTTGTGTGGCCCGCACAGGGGGTCTGAGAGGGGTATAAATAGACGGGATTTTCAGTCTTTGTGCATTTTTTAAAACCCAAAAAAAAATATAAGAGGCGATTTTTAAAACAATCTTTCTTCTCCAAATCAATTGTAAGTTGTTTTTAACTAGTTTTCTTCAATCATTAACATCTTTTAACATGATTTCAACTTCAAATTAATGATTTTCATGGGAAAAATTGGGTGTTTTGGGTAGAACCTAGGTTTTTAAAAAATTAGGGATTTGGACCTCGATTTGAGGTCCGATTTCAAAACAAATTACATATTTGAGCTTGTGGGGGAATGAGTAATCGGGTTTTGGTTAGAACCTCGGATTTTGACCACATGGGCCCGGGGTCAATTTTGACTTTTTGGGTAAAAACTTTGGAAAACTCATTTTCATGCATTCAAATTGATTCATTTAGCGTTTATTGATGTAATTAAGTAACTTGTGGCTAGATACGAGCGAATTGGCAAAGGAATTAAGGGGTAAAGACTATAATTGAAACTTGAGTTTTGTTCGAGGCATCGAGGTAAGTGTTTGGTCTAACCTTAGCTTGAGGGATTAAGAGTTGCGTCTTATTTGTTACATGTTAATTGTGGAGTGCGACATATAGTCATGGTGACGGGTATCTATACATTAGTGTCAAGCATACCCGTGAGTCATGTATTATAGTTGTTATGACTCCGTTATGATTTATTGCGCTTCATATGTTATTATCATCATTGTTCCCTTGCCGGGATGTTTGTTTGATATTAATGATCCCTTGTCGGGATGTTTGTTTTGATAGTATTGTTCCTTTGCCGGGATGTTTGTTTGATATTAATGATCCATTGCCGGGATATTGTTGAAATGTCATTGTTTCCTTGCTGGGAAGTTGTTATATTGCTTTTGTTCCCTTGCCGGGATTCCTTGTGATTATTATTGGCTTGAAATGGGAGCGAGTGGTACACCTACCACAAGATAAAATGAAATGGGAGCGGGTGGTACGCCTACCACAAGATAAAATGAAATGGGAGCGGGTGGTACGCCTATCACAAGATAAAATGAAGTGGGAGCGGTTGGTACTCCTACCACAAGATAAAATGAAATGGGAGCGGGTGGTACGCCTACCACAAGCTAAAATAAAACGGGAGCGGATGGTACGCCTACCACAAGATATGATAAAATGGGAGCGGGTGGTACGCCTACCACAATATATGATGAAACGGGAGTGGGTGGTACGCCTACCACAATATATGATGAAACGGGAGCGGGTGGTACGCCTACCACAAGATATAATGAAATGGGAGCCGTTGGTACGCCTACCACGAGATAAAATGAAATGGGAGCGGGTGGCACGCCAGCCACGAGATACAGGAATCGAGATCGGGTTGCGCGCTTGCAAAAATATGTTAAAAGAAAGTGAAATCTGCCTTTGTTTTTCCTCATTCTTGTTAGGGGTAGATTTTGATTCCTTTATAATTCTTTTGATATTCTGTTTTACCAGTTATTCCCCGAAGCATGTTTCCCCCTCCTATATTTATTTGTTTATTTCTGTATTTCTTTTTGGCTGTATATATATATATATATATATATATATATATAATTTCACAGGTTTATCTGGAGTCTGGTCCTAGCCTCGTCACTATCTCGTCGGGGTTAGGCCAGGCATTTACCAGCACATGGGGTTGGTTGTGCTGATGTTACACTCTATATTTATGTGCAGATACTAGAGCAGCACTGGGTCAGCAGCAGTAGCTTGGGAACCAGCCTTCAGTCCACTGAGATTCCGAGGTAGTTCTGTAGGCGTTCACAGGCCCGGCGTCTCTTCTATCAGTTATTTTGTTCTGTTATCATTGTATCCGAGACAGACATTGTTCCTTCTTTCAAACGTTTGTATGTAGGAATCATAGATAGTCCGTGAAAGTTGTGACACCAGTTTCTGGGTAGAGGCATATGTAAATTTCTGTATTATTTTGGTTTATTTTGTTTAAGTCTTCCGCTTAATCTCATATTCCGCTATTATTTAAATGTTTATCATCTGTTAAAGCAAGTTGTTAAAAAGGATTAAAACAAAGAAGTAAAGAATTTTCTAAATTTCGTGGCTTGCCTAGCTTCTACGAGTAGGCGCCATCACGACTCACGAGGGTGGAAAATCCGGGTCGTGACAAGTTGGTATCAGAGCTCTAGGTTACATAGGTCTCATAATTCATGGACAAGCTCAGTAGAGTCTGAGGGATCGGTACAGAGACATTTGTATTTATCCCCCAGAGGCTACAGGGTTAGGAAAAACTTCACATTCATTCCTTCTTGTCGTGCGGTTTGTTTCTCAATGCTAATTGAATTTCTACTTTGTTCTTTCGCAGATGGCGAGAACACGCGCTTCCTCATCCACCGCTCAATAGCCTGAGCCCTCAGCAATAGCTTCCACGAGGGGCATAGGGCGAGGCCGAGACCGTTCTAGAGGGCGAGGCCGAGGCCGTTCTAGAGGGCGAGGTCGAGGCCGTTCTAGAGTCCGAGGTAGTGACGGAGCTTAGCCCCGAGCAGCAACACTAGTGACGGAGCCTCAGGTTGATTTTGATGAGGAGGTTCCGTCCCCAGTAGTTCCGGTGGGCCCAGCTCAGGTCCTAGAGGGGTTATTGCTACCCTAGTTCTTCAGGATGCTCTGGTCCGATTAGCGGGCCTCATAGATAGTGTCACCCGGGCAGGCTTGCTTCCTGTAGCACCATCCATCTCTCAGGCTGGAAGAGGGGCCCAGACTCCTACTACTCGCACTATGGAGTAGGTAGCTCCCCAGATTCAGACTCCAGTGGTTCAGTCAGTTGGAGTGGTTCAACTAAGTGTGGTAGCTCAGACCAGCGATGGAACGGCTATGTCTGCCGATGCTTTGTGGAGGTTGAATAGGTTCACTAAGATCTTCACTTCTACTTTCAGCGGGGCATCTGCTGAGGATCCCCAGGATTTCCTAGACAACTACCATGAGGTTCTCAAGAACATGGGTATTGTTGAGACCAATGGGGTCGATTTTGCTACGTTTCGCTTGTCTGGATCCGCCAAGACTTGGTGGAGGGATTATTGCTTAGCTAGACCAGCCAGATCGCCAGCCTTGACTTGGGAGCAGTTCACACAGCTATTTCTAGAGAGGTTTCTCCCCATTACTCAGAGAGAGGCCTATCGGAGGCAGTTTGAGCGCCTCCAGTAGTGTTCCATGACTGTTAACCAGTATGAGACTAGGTTCATCGACTTAGCTCGCCATGCTCTTGTCATACTTCCTACCGAGAGAGAGAGGGTGAGGAGCTTTATTGATGGTCTTATTCAGCGGATTTGTCTTCAGATGGCTAGGGAGACTAGGAGTGAGATATCTTTCTAGGAGGTGGCCAATGTGGCCAGGAGAGTGGAGATGGTTCTATCACAGGGAGGTGGTCATGGGTCGGATAAGAGGCCCAATTATTTGGGAAGATTCAGTGGTACCTCGTCTGAAGGTGGAGATTCATATGGTAGAGGCGATCCCCCTAGGCCTTTCCAGTCAGCACTCCAGGTTTCTCACGGTGCGTCAAGTAGCTGTGGTCCTCAGATGCAGTATTCTGATCAGTAGTCCTATAGTGCGCCACCAGCACCTATCAGTGCACCACCGCTTCAGAGTTTCTAGGGTCGTCAGCCCCAGCAGCTGAGGGCTTATTTTACTTGTGGCGACACGAGGCACATTGCTAGGTATTGCCCTCAAGCTTCGAGCAGTTTTCCGCATCAGGATTCCCATGCTATGGTTCAGGCACCAGGTGTCCCACAGGCCTCCCAGCCAGCTAGAGGTGGGGGTGGATATGCTAAAGGTGGAGGTAGAGCTGCTAGAGGTGGAGGCCAGCCAGCTGCAGGCCGTCCCAGAGATATAGTTCAGGGTAGTGGGGTCCAGCCCCAATGTTATGATCTCCTAGCTAGGCCCGAGGCCGAGACTTCAGATGCAGTTATTATAGGTACTGTTCTGGTTTGTGATAGAGATGCTTTAGTGTTGTTTGATCCAGGGTCTACATACTCGTATGTGTCATCTTATTTTGCACCGTATTCGATCATGCCTAGTGATTCATTGAGTGTCCCTATTTATGTGTCTACACTAGTGGGTGATTCTATTGTGGTCGATCGAGTCCATCATTCTTGTGTTGTGGTGATTGAGGGTCTTGAGACTTGTGTAGATTTGTTGCTTTTAGACATGGTCGATTTCGATGTTATATTAGGGATTGACTGGTTATCACCTTACCACACTATCTTGGACTGTCATGCCAAGACTGTGACCTTAGATTTACAGAGTATGCCTCGTTTAGAGTGTAGAAGGACTCCTGATCATTCTACCTGTAGTGTTATCTCTTATGTGAAGGCTCGGTGTATGGTCGAGAAGGGGTGTTTGGCCTATTTGGCATATCTTCGTGATTCTAGTGCCGAGGTTCCTTCTATTGATTCTGTGCTCGTTGTTCGTGAGTTTTCTGAGGTTTTCCCTTCAGACACGCCGGGTATGCCACCCGACAGGGATATTGATTTCTGCATTGATTTGGCTCCGGGCACTCAGCCCATTTCTATCCCGCCATATCGTATGGCCCCGCCTGATTAAAAGAGCTGACGGAGCAATTGCAAGACTTGCTTGATAAGGGTTTCATTAGGCCGAGTGTTTCGCCTTGGGGTGTGCCGGTGTTGTTTGTTAAGAAGAAGGACGGATCAATGAGAATGTATATTGATTACCGGCCTTTGAACAAGGTTACAATCAAGAATAGGTATCCATTGTCGAGGATTGATGATTTGTTTGATCAGCTTCAGGGTGCCAAGGTATTTTCGAAGATTGAGCTACCATCGGTTGAGGATTAGGGCATTCGATGTCCCTAAGACAGCTTTCCGCACTCGGTATGGGCATTATGAGTTCTTGGTTATGTCATTCGAGTTGACAAATGCCCCAGTATCTTTCATGGATTTGATTAACCGATTGTTCAGGACTTATTTGGATTCGTTCGTGATAGTCTTCATTGATGATATTTTGATATATTCCCACAGCTGGGAGGAGCACGAGCAGCATCTTAGAGTGGTTCTTCAGACCTTGAGGGATAGTTAACTATATGCTAAGTTCTCGAAGTGTGAGTTCTGGTTGAGTTCAGTTGCATTTTTGGGTCATGTTGTATCAGCGGAGGGTATTTAGGTTGATCCGAAGAAGATTAAGGCAGTCAAGAACTGGCCTAGACTAGCATTAGCTACAGAGATTCAGAGTTTCTTGGGATTTGGCAGGCTACTATCGCCGGTTCGTGGAGGGGTTTTCATCTATCGCAACCCCGATGACTAGGTTGACCCAGAAGGGTGCCCAGTTCAGATGGTCGAACAAGTGTGAGGCGGGCTTTCAGAAGCTCACGACAGCTCTGACTACGGCACCAGTGTTGGTTTTGCCCGCAGGTTCAGGGCCTTATACAGTTTATTGTGATGCATCTCGTGTTGGGCTTGGTGCAGTGTTGATGCAGGATGGCAAGGTCATTGCTTATACTTCGCGACAGTTGAATATTCATGAGAAGAACTATCCGGTTCATGATTTGGAGTTGGCAGCCATTGTTCACGCATTGAAGATTTGGAGGCATTATCTGTATGGCGTGGCATGTGAGGTGTTCACGGATCACAAGAATCTTCAGTATTTGTTCAAGCAAAAGGAGTTAAACTTGAGGTAGAGGAGGTGGTAGGAGTTGTTGAAGGATTATGATATCACTATCTTATAACACCCGAGAAAGGCCAATGTGGTGGCCGATGCCTTGAGTAGGAAATCAGCCAGTATAGGCAGTCTTGCTTATATTCCGGTCGGTGAGAGACTGCTTGCTTTGGATGTTCAGGCTTTGGCCATTCAGTTCGGAAGGTTGGATGTTTTTTAGCCCAGTTGGGTGTTAGCTTGCACGGTTGCTCGTTCTTCTTTATTGGAGCGTATCCATGATCGGCAGTATGATGATCCCCATTTGTGTGTCCTTAGAGACACGGTGTAACACGGCGGTGCCAAGCAGGTTACCTTAGGTGATGATAGAGTTTTTAGATTGCAGGGTCGAGTTTGTGTGCCTAATGTAGATGGGATTCGAGAGTTGATTTTAGAGGAGGCCCATAGCTCCCGGTACTCTATTCATCCGGGCGCCGCGAAGATGTATCAGGATTTGCGGCAGCATTATTGGTGGCGTAGAATGAAGAAGGATATTGTTACATATGTGGCTCGGTGTTTGAATTGTCAGCAAGTTAAGTACGAGCATCAGAGGCCTGGTGATTTATTTCAGAGGATTGAGCTTCCCAAGTGGAAGTGGGAGCGGATCACTGTGAACTTTGTTGTTGGACTCCTACAGACTCGAAGGAAGTTCGACGCAGTATAGGTCATTGTTGATCGACTGACCAAGTCAGCGCATTTCATTCCTGTGGCAGTATCCTATTCATCCGAGAGGTTAGTTGAGATCTATAACCGGGAGATTGTTCGTTTTCATGGCGTGCCTATGTCTATTATTTCGGACCGAGGTACGCAGTTTACCTCGCGTTTCTGGAGAGCAGTTCAGCGAGAGTTGGGCACGCAGATTGAGTTGAGCATAACATTTCATCCTCAGACGGATGGGCTGTCCGAGCGGACAATTCAGATTTTGGAGGATATGTTCTGAGCTTGTGTCATTGACTTTGGAGGCTCGTGGGACCAGTTTTTGCCTTTAGAAGAGTTTGCCTACAACAACAGCTACCAGTCGAGTATCCAGATGGCTCCTTATGAGGCTTTATATGGTAGGCGGTGTCGGTCTCCGGTTGGATGGTTTGAGCCGGGGGAGGCTCGGTTGTTGGGTACGGATCTGGTTCAGGAGGCCTTGGACAAGGTCAGGATTATTCAGGATAGGCTTCGTACAGCTCAGTCCAGGCAAAAGAGCTATGCAGGCCGCAAGGTTCGAGATGTGGCTTTTATGGTCGGTGAGCGGGTATTTCTCCGAGTGTCGCCTATGAAGGACGTGATGAGAATTGGGAAGAAGGTCAAGCTTAGCCCTAAGTTCATTGGCCCGTTTGAGATTCTTGATCAAGTGGAAGAGGTGGCTTATAGACTTGCGTTGCCGCTGAGCTTATCAGTCGTGCATCCAGTGTTTCATGTGTCCATGCTTCGGAAGTATCACGGCGATTCATCCCACGTGTTAGATTTCAGTACTGTCCAGTTGGACGAGGACTTATCTTATGAGGAGGAGCCGATGGCTATTCTAGACCGACAAGTTCGTCAGCTGAGATTGAAGAGTTTTCCTTCTAATCATGTTCAGTGGAGAGGTCAGCCTCCTAAGGCATCGACCTGGGAGTCCGAGTCCGATATGCAGTCCGGGCGCATAGCCGGAAAGCTTAAATGTAAAAATCTATGAAAAATGATAAGTTTTGACTGTAAAATGAATAAATTTGATTTCGGTCAACGTTTTAGGTAAATGGACCCGGACTTGTGATTTGACGGTCCCAGAGGCTCCGTAGGAAAATATGGGACTTGGGCGTATGCTCGGAAATGAATTCCGAGGTCCCAAGCCTTAGAAATCAATTTTTGAAAGAAATTATTTTACTGAATTATCTAAGGAATAAAGAAAAGAATTAATGTTTGAAACCATTGTTATCGGGCCCGTATTTTGGTTCCGAAGCCCGGTACCAACTTGTTATAGTATTTGAAAGATAACTGTGAAATTTGGTGAAAAACGGAGTTTATTTGAGGTGAGTTGGACTTCCGGTGGAGAGTTATGAACGATGAGAGTTCTTGATGAATATGTTAAGTTTCGAGGTTGAATTCATGATTTTACATGTTATTTTGATAATGTGATCGCGCGAGTAGGTCCATACGATGTTTTTGAGGATTTTGTGTATATTTGGTTTGGAGCCCCGAGGGCTCGGGTGAGTTTCGAGTAGGTTCTGGGATGCCTTAGGCCTAAAAACATAGTTGTTGCAGGTTCAGAGAAATTTGCAGATCTCTGAACTCGCCAGTGCGGTCCGCACGAAAATGTGTGTGACCGCGGAAGGGGGCCAGTGCGGTTCGCGGTGAAGGCCTGTGAGGCCGCAGTCCATTTTGTATGGACCGCACAGGGCAATGGACCACAGTACCCTCAGGAAGGCCTGTGCGGTCGCAGTCCATTTTGTATGGCCCGCACTGGGGGTCTGAGAGGGGTATAAATAGACGAGATTTTCAGTTATTGTGCATTTTTCAAAACCCAAAAAAAAACATAAGAGGCGATTTTTCAAACAATCTTTCTTCTCCAAATCAACTGTAAGTCATTTTAAACTAGTTTTCTTCAATCATTAACATCTTTTAACATGATTTCAACTTCAAATCAATGATTTTCATGGGGGAAATTGAGTGTTTTGGGTAGAACCTAGGTTTTTCAAAAATTAGGGATTTGGACCTCGATTTGAGGTCCAATTTCAAAACAAATTACATATTTCAGCTCGTGGGGGAATGGGTAATCGGGTTTTGGTTCGAACCTCGGGTTTTGACCACGTGGGTCCGGGTGCAATTTTGACTTTTTGGGTAAAAACTTTTGAAAACTTATTTTCATGCATTCAAATTGATTAATTTAGCATTTATTGATGTAATTAAGTAACTTGTGGCTAGATACGAGTGAATTGGCGGAGGAATCAAGGGGTAAAGCTATAATTGAAACTTGAGTTGTATTCGAGGCATTGAGGTAAGTGTTTGGTCTAACCTTAGCTTGAGGGACTATGAGTTGTGTCTTATTTGCTACATGTTAATTGTGGAGTACGACATATAAGCATGGTGACGAGTATCTATACGTTGGTGTCAAGCATGCCCGTGAGTCTTGTATTATAGTTGTTATGACTCCGTTGTGATTTATTGCGCTTCATATGTTATTATCACCATTGTTCCCTTGCCAGGATGTTTGTTTGATATTAATGATCCCTTGCCGGGATGTTTGTTTTGATAGTATTGTTCCCTTGCCGGGATGTTATTGAAATATCATTGTTTCCTTGTCGGAAAATTGTTATATTGCTTTTGTTCCCTTGTTGGGATTCCTTGTGATTATTATTGGCTTGAAATGGGAGCGGGTGGTACGCCTACCACAAGATAAAATAAAATGAGAGCGGGTGGTACGCCCACCAAAAGATAAAATGAAATGGGAGCGGGTGGTACGCCTACCACAAGATAAAATGAAATAGGAGCGGATGGTACGCCTACCATAAGATAAAATGAAATGGGAGCGGATGGTACGCCTGCCACAAGATAAAATAAAACGGGAGCAGGTGGTACGCCTACCACAAGATATAATGAAATGGGAGCGGGTGGTACGCCTAACACGAGATAAATGAAATAGGAACGGGTGGCACACCTGCCACGAGATAAAGGAATCGGGATCGAGTTGCACGCCTGCAACAAGATGTGAAAAGAAAGTGAAACCTGTCTTTGTTTTTCCTCATTCTTGTTAGGGGTTGATTTTGATTCCTTTATAATTCTCTTGATTTTCTATTTTACCTGTTATTCCCCGAAGAATGTTTCCCCCTCCTATCTTTATTTCTTTATTTGTGTATTTCTTATATATATATATAATTGCTCAGGTTTATCTGCAGTCTGGTCCTAGCCTTGTCACTACCTCGTCAGGGTTAGGCCAGACACTTACCAGCACATGGGGTCGGTTGTGCTGATGCTACACTCTGCACTTATGTGCAGATACCGGATTAGCACTGGGTCAGAAGCAGTAGCATGGGAGCCCGCCTTCAGTCCACCGAGATTCCGAGGTAGTCCTGCAGGCGTTCGCAGGCCTGGCGTCTCTTCTATCAGTTATTTTGTTCTGTTATCATTGTATCCGAGACAGACAGTGTTCCTTCTTTCAAACGTTTGTATGTAGTAATCATAGATAGTCCGTGAAAGTTGTGACACCAGTTTCTAGGTAGAGGCATATGTTGATTTTCGTATTATTTTGGTTTATTTTGTTTAATTCTTCCGTTTAATCTCATATTCCGCTATTATTTAACTGTTTATCACATGTTAATGCAAGTTGTTAAAAACGATTAAAACGAAGAAGTAAAGAATTTTCTAAATTTCGTGGCTTGCCTATCTTCTACGAGTAGGCGCCATCACGACTCCCGAGGGTGAGAAATCCGGATCGTGACAAGTCATAACATACAACTTAAATACAAATTTTATACAATATGTCTTTTGTATATTTTGTATCTAATTTATACATAGTAAAAACAAATTTCATACAACTAATTATATATTATACAACTTATCTATAATTTGTCTACAATTTTCATACATTATTTCTACTTAGTTATATACAACTACAATATCATACAACTTAAATATAATTTTTGTACAATGTTGTTCAACTTTCATACAATAGTTAAATAAATAAAAGAAAAATATATAAACAACAAAATATAATTTTCTACAATTTTACTACAATTTCTGCAGTTTAATGTATGTCATGTCTTCTTCTTCTTCTTCTTCTTCTTCTTCTTCTTCTTCTTCTTCTTCTTCTTCTTCTTCTTCTTCTTCTTCTTCTTCTTCTTCTTCTTCTTCTTCGAATTTCAATCTGAAAGTCAACCAAAACCAAGTCTAATCTTCACTAAAATCCCTCAAAATTTAGATATAAATTCCAAATCATATTCCCAATTATTTGCAACAACACTCAATCCAAACAAATAATGATTTTTGAAAATCCAAATTCGAATTCAAAGCTTCAAAGTTTTTTAATGGTTGTCAATGGTAGAATTGCTGCTCTATTTTTCTTTGCTTTACATTACTGAAAGTTGGGATTGAGATATAGAGCGAGCGACGTAGAGAGAATTCTTAATTCTTACAGCAACATCCAATCCAAACAAACAATATTTTTTGAAAACCCAAATTCGAATTCAAAGTTTCAAAACTTTTTAATGGTTGTCAATGGTGGAATTGCTGCTCTCTTGTGCAAGATACGTGGGGAGGGGGTGGGATGTGGACAAAGAAACGTGGGGGAGTGGAATATATGTTAGAATAATTTTAGGACATTAATTATTATCATTAATTCCCTTAAATTGTACATAAATGATAATTGGGTATATAAAATATAATTATAGTAAAACTTGAGTAGGGAGGATAATATAATTTTATATAGTGTATAGGAATGTAAAAATTCCTATTGAAAAACACAAAGGTCCTCACTCCTTTGAGCATACTCTTATTTTTGGAAATTTTTTGGGGTATTTTCGTTTGGATTTTTTTCTTATTATATTCTTTTTGTGTTTAAGGACATTCTTATACAACATTTTTCAAATAAATTCTTTGGGAATCGAACAAACATATTTTAATACGATAAATACTCAAATATGCTATTGAACATCATGGGACACTGAACAAATTTGTCCGTCATTAATATTTTGGCACCAAAATGCCTCTATCGTTCAACACTTGCTTCAAATAAAGCCCTTATTTTAAACAGCACCATATGAAGTATATAGGGGTGTTTATAAAAAAATAAACCAAACCAGAACTGTCACACCGATTAAAAAATTGATAATTTTTTAGTTTGATTTTGAATTATAAAAACCAACTAAACTTGGTTTGGTTTTAAGTTTAAACAAAAAATAACCAAAAATATCGAACCAGAGGAACTATAAAAATACATATTTAAAACTTGTTATTATCACACACACATATATCTTATGTGAAGTAAAAGGTTGTTACATGTTCATCATTTGTTAACCCCCTATTTATTTAAAAGAAATATTATTTAAATAAATTACCTCCTATAGATATGTTATATGATTTATAGCAAAATTTTTAATTTTGGTATCTCCTACACTTAAGCCATTTTACACGCTATATTTTATTTTCCTCTCTCCATTCTCATATTTTCTCTCTCATAGACACCTGTTTTCCATACAACTTCTCAATACAAGTTCACCCTCTCTATCTAAATTAATACAATATATTTTCATTCCAAATCCCCTGTAATCGTGCTAAAAATCAGAATCCACCTCACTGTCACAATCCTAATCCCCGAACCCGGTCGTGATGGCGCCTTTCGTGAAGACAAGGCCAGCCAGTCCAACACAGTACACTTTTTTAAGCAGTTAATTACCATAAAACAGTTTAAAGCATGATTTAATAGCAATAATTCGCGGAAATATAGATAACAATAGAAGAAATCATCCGACACAGCCCAAACCGGGGTGTCACAAGTCATGAGCAACTAATGATCCTGATACGAGTCTAATAGGTACGATATCTGGTACAATAGTTTGAAAGACTTAGAATTAATAAGATAGAGGGAGGCACGGGGCTGCGGACGCTAACAACTACCTCGTAGTCTCCGAAACACCGCCTGGACTGGAAGGATCAGCACTCAGGAGCAGGATCTGCTATGCCTGAATCTGCACACATGGGTGCAGGGAGTAAAGTGAGTACTCCAACTCAGTGAGTAACAAATATAAATAATGGCTGAAAGCAAGAAAGCACGTGAAAACACAAAGCAATCTATACCGAAGCAGTAAAATCACTTAAAACAGTAAATCAGTGAAATATAAAGTAAACTTCCTTTTTCCAACCAGTAAAAACAAGTAATTTGGCAGGTAATTAACAAATAGAAATCCGCCCCTCGGGCACAATGTCAATCACTCAGAACAGTATCAGCCCTTAGGCTCACTCTCAGTACAATATCAGCCCTTCGGGCTCACTCTCAGTACAATATCAGCCCCTCGCGTTCACTCTCAGTACAATATCAGCCCCTCGTGCTCACTCTCATATCATGATGGGTACCCGCGCTCACTATGGGTGTGCAGATTCCGGAGGGGCCCCTTACGGCCAAGCGCTATATCAAGCCACATCGTGGCATCATCTCTCAGCACTCGGCCTCATATCACTCATGCCACCTCGTGGCATATAAAGTATCTCAGGCCCTTGACCTCATATCACTCAGTGTATCCTCACATCTGGCCATTGGCCGCACTCAGTCAGAAAATCATCACAAGCCCCTCGGGCATTAGTAAAACAGTAGTTCTCAGCCCAAAAAATCATTTAGAAATATCATTTAAGTTTTCAAATCTGAGTAAAAGTGGCTGAGTTTGTAAATAGTAGATATCAACAGGACTGAGTTCAAATAATAAGTCAAAACAGTGAGGAGAACAGTGATAAAAATCCCCGAAGGGTTTATATAGTTTGCACGAAGCCCAAATATGGCAATCAGCCCAAATCATGATGATGACAAATAAGTTTCAGTCAAATACGTGGTAAAATCATCAATCGGGATGGACCAAGTCACAATCCCCAATATTACACGACCCCACGCTCATCATCAAGCGTGTGTCTCACCTCAATATAGCACTACGATGTGCAATCCGGAGTTTCAAACCCTCAGGGCATCATTTACAATCATTACTCACCTCGAACCGGCTAACTCTCTAGCTCGCGATGCCTTTTCCCCTCGAATTGGCCTCCATGCGCGTCGAATCTATCCAAAATCAGAACGAATACGTCACAATATGCTAAGGGAACAAAGCCCAAGCGAAAAAAATTGAATTACCACAAAATTTCAGAAATTGGTCAAACCTGACCCCTGGGGCCACATCTCGGAATTTGACAAAATTCACAAAACTAGAATCCTTATACTCTCACGAGTCTATCCATACAAAAATTATCCAATTTCGATAACATTTGGTCCTTCAAATCATCATTTTATATTTTGAAAGATTTCACAATTTTCTTCCCAAATTCCATCCCAAATCACGAATTAAATGATAAATTCAATGATAGATTCATGTACTCTAGCCAAATCTGAGTTAGAATCACTTACTCCGATGAATTTCTTGAAAAACCTTCGAAAAATCGCCAAAATCCGAGCTCTCTAGGTCAAAATATCAAATAAAACCCAAAACCTTGTATTTATAGAGTACTCCATAGATTTCCACCTCCACGGGCCGAACAAAATCGACCGCGGTTCGCCCAAAACCAGTGCGGTCCGCACAAAAACGACCGCGGCCGCACATGCTTTCCTCTGCAGTGATAGGCTTTAGTATTTTGGCCATAACGTTCGCTACAGATGTCCAAATTGTGATATCTTTACTTTTCTGGAAACTAGACACAAAGGGCTACAATTTTCGTTTTTAAATCATCTTTACATTCCTTGTATATCAAAAGATATGAGCTTCCGAAGTAGGACCAGCGGAATGTTCTTCACCGCGGTCGCACACCATTTTGTGCGGTCCGCACAACACCTACCGCGGCCGCACTTCATTTTGTGCAGTCCACACAGCACATACCGCGGCCGCACTTCTTTTTGTGCGGATCGCGCGGGTGAGTTTCAAGGCCTGCAACCCTTCTGGACCTGCTACAACTATGATTTTCGGCCTAACACATCCTGGAACTCCCGGAACTTCAAACCAATTGTACCAACACATCCCATGACATCGTTCAAACTTGTTCAAAACTTCGAAACGCTCACAACAACATCAATCACCAATTTAACATAGGATTCAAGCCTAAGAACTCCAAGAACTCTTAAATTATGTTTTCGATCAAAAAGTCTATCAAATCTCGTCCGAATGACCTAAAATTTTGCAACACATCCCAATTGACACAACGAAGCTACTGTCACTCTCGGAATTCCATTCCGACCCCTATATCAAAATCTCGCCTATCAACTGGAACCGCCAAAATATCAACTTCGCCAATTTAAGCCAAAATCTTCTCTATAACTCCAAAACTCATTCTGATCGCGCTCCTAAGTCACAAATCACCTCCCGAAGCTAACCGAACCATCGGAACTCACTTCCGAGCCTTCTAACACATAAGTCAACATTTGGTTGACTTTTCCAACTTAAGCCTTCTTAAAAGAGACTAAGTGTCTCATTTCTTACCAAATCCTCTCCGAACTCGAACTAATCACCCCGATCACATAAAACTCAGATAACGAAGCATAAAGAAGCTAAAATAGGGGAAAACAGAGTGGTAACTCATGAGACGACTGGTCGGGTCGTCACACTCACCCACAATGATGCTTCCTCCTTCCCCAATCTCGGGTAAACCCTAATTCGATCTTCATTGTACTGATTTGTTTCTATAAGTAGTACGGTAAGCAATTTTATTTTTTTGATTTTCGCCATTTTTGCTTATTCTCAACATCTCTACTTACCAAATTGTATCTAATCAATAGTACCCAAGTTGTATTCTCACAATGTCTGAGAGTACAACCCGCAAGTTGATTACTAGAGGTGTACCCACTAAAATTCTCAATTTCGATGGTCCCTCTTTCTCATTGCAAATCACTCAAGGGGAATTGGATGCAGGTTATGCCAAAAATATGGCTTTGGAGAAGAGAACAAAAGCTCGACATAAAAATCTCAAAGAAACCCAAGTCGAGAAATCAATGAAGGAGACAAGAATGACGAAAACGGAAAAGAGGAAAATCCATATCTCTGAAGCTTCATCTGTCAAGGGGAAGGAGGTTGAAGCAAGTAAAAGCTCAGATAAAGTTGAAGAAAAGGTAATTTTCTGACGTATTCTTCTTTATTATTAATGTATTCAGTTGTATTTATACATATGTATATGTATTCTGATGTATTTTTATAGTTGTATTTTTAAGGATTTTTCAAGGTTCCCATCATTGTTTTTTATTCTACTTTCAATGTATTTATTTGTTGTTTGCAAATGTTTAATTTTCCAGTATGTATTTAGTTGTATTCATATGTATTCATGTTAGTTATATTTTATGTCATGTGTGTTGTATGCAGTTGTTTTTATATGTATTTAGACTTGTCAAAGTTATATTCATATGTATTCATGTCAAATTTACTGTTAAATATGCTGTGTATTCAGTTATATTTATACTTCTAAGTGTTTGAAGTTGTATTCATATCTATTCATGTCAAATTTACTATGAAATATGCGTTGTATTCAGTTGTATTTATATGTATTTATTCTTGTGAAATGCAAGTAATTAAGTTTTTTGTGAAACACCAGCCAATATTTGCACCGCATATTAGTGTATATACTAACACTGACATAGTATCCGAGCTAAAAGAGAACCTTACTCCAGAGCAGTACAAATAGCTGGGTAATACTTGCTTTGGAAATTTTCTTCAAATGAAGCATTGTGAAGTCCAACTTCAACTCTTTAGATGCTTCATGGCTCTCCAGTTAAAAGGAACTCCTAACAATGTATTTGCAATACATGTCAATGGTACTTCATTACATTTCACATTAAGGGAGTTTGCGCTTGTGACTGACCTCAAATGTGTTGGTAATGATGCTGATTTTGAGTTTAGTGAAAAGGTTTCTAATCGGCTTATTGAGACTTACTTTGGAGGTGCTAATCTTGTCAAGAAGAAACATTTGATGAAATGCTTTGCTGACAAGAACTGGGGTCCCGACAATGATGGTGATGCCTTGAAGATATCTTTGTTGTATTTCATACATACCTTCATTTTTTCATCCGAGAAGAATAGTACAACCATACCAAGGCTACATTTTAACTTGGTAGAGAGTGGATGTTATTCTAAATATCATTGGGGTTTTAAAGCATTTAAAACGCTGACAAAATCAATTAACAAGAAGATGGATGCTAAGAAGAAGTATTATAGGATAGCTGGGATGCCCCTAGCTATGCAAGTGTGGTTTTATGAGTGTTGTTCAAATGTTGATCCCAAAATTGCACTCCGAGTTGATGACGTGGTCCCCAGAATACTCAATTGGAGAACCACATGAAATCAGCCAAACAATGCTTATCTAATGAACGGCATGTTCAATGACAACGAAAACATGGTAATATACAATTTGTATCATGGCTAGTTTAGATTTTATTAATAATTAATTCTGCATACAGAAGTATACAATTGCATACGGATACATTTTTTATGCTTTAATACCTACTGTAATACCTGCTGTAGTTTCTGATGTAGTTTCTGCTATAATATTTGTTGTCATATTCTCACATGTATGCTGCATACAATTGCATATAAATGCATACAGATTTTGCATACATTTGCATACAGGAGACTGCATACATTTGCAGGGGATGCATACAGCAGTATACAGTTGCATTCAATTGCATAAATATGCTGCATACACTTGTATAAAAATGCATACAGAAACTGCATACATTTAAATACAGCTACAGCATACATTTGCATTCATATGCATATAACAATATACAGCTGTTGTAGCTTTCATTATTAATTCTTCATACAATTGCATGTTATTTCCCAATCATTAGTGCTACCTTAATTTTAATACAAATTTTAGTTTGATTCCACATCTGCATGTGTCTGTTTGTAGTAAGACTTTGATTTATTTCGTTTTTTAGATTGTTTACAAGGACATCTATCCAAGCGATATAGAGCTTGTCGTTATTCAGATTCCTCCTGTAGGCGCTGATGTTGAGAATAGACCTACTCCTGCTCATTCAGACAAGTCGGGAGACGATTCAGATGACTTTTCTCCTACAACCGATCTTCAATGTAAGAAGAAACATGTTGCAAGTGTTGATCCATCTTCATCACCGCCCCATAAAAAGCGCAAGGAACACGAAAGGCATCATAATGAAACAGAGTATCAATCCAAGATTCCTCCTGTTTGTGTATCCGAATTTGGATAGAATGTTTTGCATGACAATCAGCTTCCAGATTCCAAAAATGATGAAGTATCTTCTTTGAGGAAAGACCTAAATTCATTCAAAGAATACGTGAGTATTTAACCACATATTAAACATTATAGTTTAGTGCTTAACATTCATATATTTTTGGGGCAATCTTCTAATTATTTCTATCTTGTTAAGGTTGTGGGAGAGTTCAAGTCTCTGAGAACATTGATCAATGATAAATTCAAGATGCTTTCTGACCATCTTCAACAAAATCAGCAAAATGAAAGTTTACACCAGAGAAAGGAACCCACAGGGAGACGTGATGATGGTATTGACACAGATGCCGGAGATAATGTTGAGGTTTAACATTTTTAACATCTTTAGCATTTGTTTATATCTCCTGTTTGTTGTTATAATTAAATAATTGTATTTTAAAAGTTGTATGTATTCGACAAGCATTTAACTGTCTCGCTAAAATGATAAATGTATTTGATCAACACATGTATTTAAATGTATGTTAACCTTAATATGTAATTAGAATTAATTGCTGTATTTAAATATATTCAGCCGTATTTTAATATATTCTGATTTGTTATTCTTGAATATGTGTGCTGTATTTCACTAAGATTTCCATTACCAAAATATGTTTTCTTACTGTAATTATATGTATTTAATTGTATCCTTAGACTAAGTTACTACACTAACAATGATACATACAATTAACAGAAACTAGTGGTTAATGCTCAATGTGTGGAGTCAAGAGGTGAGGGGAATACTACATCAGAGGTGCCGTGCAACATATCATCTACAGGTCAAGATGGTGTATCTACGGAATTCTATGTATCTCAATTTGAGTTGGACGACAAGTTTCTTCCCAGTCAAATTCCAGAAACTAGAATTGTGATATACAATAGTGCAAAAAAAGCTGAATCAACCCCAATACCATCTCATAGGAATCGGCAACCAAGTAGATGATATTCTTCGCCTTATGAGTCTAACTTCGACTCTGCAGGTTAGTTTTTTTATAAACTAAAGATCTATTTCCTCATGGTTTTTAAATTTAAAAGTCTCTACTCACGAATTCAATGAACAACAGGTACCTCAGTAAAGTTGACCTCCATTTTTGAAAAAGACACCCCTTTGAGGATGATTCAATAACGGGGCCACATCCTACATTAATCATTCAGGAATATGACATATGGGTTCGTGATGGTCTTCTCGCTAGACATGATCAGAGGTGAGTTTTCCCCCGGTAAGTGTATTAAGTTTTTATATTTTAAAAAATGTATATAATGTTTTTTTATATCATACTTGTAGAGGTAATTTGGAAGACCATTACAAGAAGAACAAGTCAACACTTCATATACCATTGGATTTTGGAGTTGATCAAGTTAATTCCAAAAATTGGTTTTACCTTCTATCGTTTGACGGGAAGCTATGGGATGACAACGTAAGTTTTTCCCCTAACTGATTAATTTTCTTTGAATAACAACATGCATTTGATTGTATTCTGTTGTAGTATTTTTACTGTTTTCAAATACTCTATATGTTGAAATGTATGATGAATGTAATGGCATCATTATTCAGCTGTATTCAACTGTAGTCAGTGTTATTAAACTGTTTTAATTAGCTGTAGTCAGTTGTATTTTTCTTGCTTTTAGCTGTATTCAGTTGTTCTCACTGTATTATTCATATGTATTTCTCTGTATTCAACTGTATTATTCAGCTGTATTATTCAGTTGTAGTTTTCTTGCTTTCAACTGTATTTAGTTGTTCTCAACTGTATTATTCATATGTATTTCTCTGTATTCAGTTGTATTCAGTAGTATTCAGTTGTATTCAATGTTTTTAATCAGCTTTAGTAAGTTGTATTCAACTGTTTTATTCAGTTGTATTCAGCTGTATTCGACTGTATTATTCAGCTAAATTCAGTTGTACTCAATTGTATTATTCATATGTATTTCTCTATATTTAGCTATATTCTTTAATAGTTTGATTAATTGGACTCACACTATGTAATTAAATTTTTGTATAGCATATTAACGGCATATTCTACTATCTGAGAAAGAAGGTAAAGTACAATCAAACAAGCAACTTCAAGTATATAACTGTTGATTGTATATTCAAGACAAGAATCGCTGAAATCTTCGACAGGTATGCTGATATAGATAATAATGCTAATGTAGCCAAAGAAGAGGATGTGGTATGTGAGTACATAAGGGGCTACAGATTGCTAGCTAATGTACCTTGGCATACTGTGGATAATGTCTTGATACCAGTCAACTTGAAGGACAAACTACACTGGGTATTGGTTGTTGTCTCATTCAAGGAGAGATGTATCAAAGTGTATGACTCATACAGACCTGCAGGTCATGATGCATGTGTAGCTTCTGAGATTGATAAGCTAGCTAAGCTTGTACCTTTGTATCTATCAATCAGTGGCTTTTACAGAGATAGTCAAGGCATAGATTGGTTTACTTACTCAGCATACACTGACAAGTCACATAATGGTCCCTTTGAAGTTTTTTTCATATCAAATCTGCCTCAACAGAAAGCTGGGAGCATGTAAGTACTCAATCATCATTCTTGTATGTTATATACAAATCTAATTGTATGAATTATTTTTAATTGTTTCAATCAATTATTCTTTAGGGATTGTGGGGTGCATGTTGCGACATACGCAAAATTTCTGAGCACTATTGGTGAGATTCCACAAACAACATTTGATTCCAATCTACTCCGTCAAAGATATGGTGCTCTCCTCTGGGACTATGCTATGCGAAAGATAGACACTGATGCCATAAGCGAGAATGAAGCACCCTCAAAGATTGCTAGGCAAATCACGGAGTCAGATTCAAAGATGCAGATAGTGTTAGAGTAGCTTTAAGTTAATGTAGTTTTGGAATGTAGTTTGAAGAAGAATACTGTTTTGAGTAGTTTTTTTGGTGAAGATGGTATTTAGTTAGAAAAACTTATCACTTTATCAACAGTGTTCGTGTATGACAATTGCAACTTTTCAATCGCTGTTTCACTGGTTTGTTCATAAGTATTCATGCTTATTTTTCAGTTTGAATTCATATGTATCTTACAGGATTCAAGTATGTATTATTCAGTAACTTTGCTTGAACATGTTTTAGGTATTGAACATGTTAATATCAAAGTCAGAAACTTTATGTATTCTAATGATAGGTTATATTAAAGAATTCAGATGTATTTTTCTGGATTCAAGTGTATTCAGTTGTATTCAACTGTATTATTAAGTTGTATTCAGCAGCATTCATTTATATGTATCTTTCAAGTTCAGTTAATACATATTAAAGAATACAAATTCAGATGTATTAAATAGGTTATACGTATTTAGTTGTATTCAACTGTTTTATTCAGTAGTAGTTAGTTGTATTCAACTATGTTATTCAGCTGTATTCAATTGTATTTTTTTTGTATTCAGCTATATTTAGTTGTACTCAACTGTATTATTCATATGTATTTCTCTGTATTCAGCTATATGTAACGACCCGACCGGTCATTTTGAGCTTTTGCACTTTGCTAGTTAGTTCTCGGGCATGACTTGCCTCGTGTGATGTGTTATGACTTATGTAAATTGTTGGTTTTGGTTTCCAGAGTAATCGTAACGAATTTGGAAGAAAACAGTTCTCAGTTGAAGTTGAAATTTGAAAGGTTTGACCAAGATTTGACTTGTTTATATATGATCTCGGATTGGAATTTTTATGATTTGGTTAGCTCCGTTAGGTGATTTGTGACTTAGGAGCGCGATCGGAATGGGTTTTGGAGTTGTAGAGAAGATTTAGGCATGAATTGGCGAAAATGAGATTTCGGCATTTTCCCGGTTGATAGGTGAGATTTTGATATAGAGGTCGGAATGGAATTCTGAGAGTTGTAGTAGCTTCGTTGTATCATTTGGGATGTGTGTGCAAAAGTTCAGGTCATTCGGACGAGATTTGATAGACTTTTTGATCGAAAACATAATTTAAGAGTTCTTGAAGTTCTTGAATCCAATGTTACATTTGTGATTTAATATTGTTGTGAGCGTTCCGAAGTTTTGAACAAGTTTGAACGATGTCATGGGATGTGTTGGTACACTTGGTTTGAAGTTCCGGGAGTTCTGGGTAGGTTCCGGGATGTTTTAGGCCGAAAATCAAAGCTGTAGCAGGTCCAGAAGGGTTGCAGGCCTTGGAACTCACCCACACGGTCCGAACAAAAAGAAGTGTGTCCACAGTATGTGCTGTGTGGACCGCACAAAATGAAGTGCGACTGCGGAAGGTGTTGTGCGGACCGCACAAAATGAAGTGAGGCCGCGGTGAGGAAAAGTTTTACTGGTCCTACTTCGGAAGATCATATCATTTTATCTACAAGAAATTTTGAGATGATTCAAAATGAAAGTTGTAGCCCTTCGTTTCTAGTTTCCAGAAAAGGAAAGATATTGCAATTTGGACATCTGTAGCAAAGGTTATGGCCAAGATACTAAAGTCTGTCACTGCAGAGGAAAGACTGTGCGGCCGTGATCGTTTTTGTGCGGACCGCACTGGTTTTGTGCGGACCGCGGTCGTTTTTGTGCGGTCCGCGAAGGTGGACATCATTGGGGTATTCTATAAATACGAAGTTTTGGGTTTTATTTGATATTTTGACCTAGAGAGCTCAGATTTTGGCGATTTTTCGAAGGTTTATCTAGAAATTCATCGGGGTAAGTGATTCTAACTCAGATTTGGCTAGAGTACATGAATCTATCATTGAATTCATTATTTAATTCATGATTTGGGATGGAATTTGGGAAGAAAATTGTCAAATCTTTCAAAAATGTAAAATGATGATTTGAAGGACCAAATGGTATCGGAATTGGATAATTTTCATATGGTTAGACTCGTGAGAGTATAAGGATTCTAATTTTTTGATTTTTTGTCAAACTCCGAGATGTAGGCCTGGGGGTCGGGTTTGACCAATTTCGGGAATTTTATGGTAATTTAATTATTTTCGAATGAGCTTTGTTTCCTTAGCATATTTTGATGTCTTGGTACTGATTTCGGCTAGATTTGGAGCATCCGGAGTCCGATTCGAGAGGCAAAGGCATCGCGGCTAGAGTTTGGACCGGATAGAGGTAAGTAATGATTGTAAATACTGTCCTGAGGGTTTGAAACCCCGGATTACACATCGTTATGCTATGTTGAGGTGACTTACACGCTAAATGACGAGCGTGGGGTAGAGCACCGCTGTGGATTGTGACTTAGTCCATCCCGAACGATTATTTTAATGCGTAATTGATAGTTAACTGTTTGATGTTATTATATTTTGGGATGTATGCCATGTTTGGGGCCTTGTGCCGACTTGTTAAGACCCTCAGGGGCATTTTTACTATCTTTCCTCACTCTATTTGTTTGAAAGCATATCCTCAGTCATGTTTTACCTGTTTGTTACTCAAATCTGGCTTTACCACTATATTCTTAAAAATGTGGAAACTGTTTTGGGCTGAGTTCCCTATTTTACTGATAGTCCGAGTGATCGTGAGATTGATGACTGAGGTAGACTGAGAGTCTGATGGTGAGGTTAATGACTGAGAGAGGCCGAGGGCCTAGTTGTGAGAATTATATATCTATGGATCGGGTTGCACGTTGCAACAAATTTATATATATATGTATATATATATATATATATATATATATATATATATATATATATATATATATATATATATATATGTGTGTGTGTGTATGTGTGTGTGAGTGTGTGTGTGTGTGGATCGGGCTGCACGCCGCAGCGATATAGCGCTTGGGCTGTAGGAGCCCCTCCGGAGTCTGCACATCCCCAGTGAGCGCCGTCGACGAGATATATGGATCGGGCTGCACGCCGCAACGATATATGGATCGGGCTGCACGCCGCAGCGGTTGCTATATGGTACCTATTGAGCGTGAGTGTAAGTACTGATTGGTAAGAGTTGAGTCACGAGTGACTGAGAGGCTTACCCGAGGGGCGATAGATATAAACATGTACATGAGTGATGCTTTGCCTGAGGGGCCTGTTTATGAACTTATTGATTTTCACTCCTCTTTAAAGTGAGTTTCTATTGAATATGTTGATTTATTTACTGTTTTCACTCACCTTTATACTGAGCCTCCATCGAAAATGTTGAACAAATATTTTTAAATGACTTTCATTTAAGCTGGAGTTTATGAGATGTTCAGAATTTAATCACTGATTTTGCTTTGTTATTTCCACTGAGATTTTCATGTTATGAGGTGATTACGAATTATGTTTTGCCCAAGGGGCTGCTTAAGAACTATGTTTTGCCCAAGGGGCTGCTTAAGAACTATGTTTTGCCCAAGGGGCCGATTATAATTTTCATCTCTTTTATTATAAATGGTATTGAACCCCTACTTAAACTGTCGGAAAGCATTTTCAAATGATTTTTACCAAAAGGCTGGATTTTAAATGAGACTATCAACTCGTATTCTGATTTGAAAACCCGTTGTGCTTATTGAGTTTATCATAAATGTGGATTCATTGTTTCATACTGCTCAGTCTTTATTTACTCTTATTACTTACTGGGTTGGAGTACTCACATTACTCCCTGCACCTCGTGTGCAGATTCAGGTATTTCAAAACTCGGTAGCGGGTGTTGATTGCTCAGACGCGGAGTCATCGGAGTTAGCAAGGTGGCTACACGACGTTCGCAATACTGCTTCCTTCTTCTCATTTCATTTCTATACTTAGTACACTTTGACTGTTTTGTAGTATTCAGACCTTGGTAGATGCTCATGGCTAGTGACACCCCGATGTCGGGCTTGTATGTTATTTCCGCACTGTTCATTCAGACTGATGTTATGAGATATTGTTTAATTAAAGGCTTAAAATGACTCTTAATGATTAAAGGGTTAATATGGGTGTTGTATCGGCTGGCCTTGTCTTCACAAGAGGCGTCATCACGACCAGGTCGGTTGGGGTCGTGACAAGTTGGTATTAGAGCCTAGGTTACATAGGTCTCACGAGTTATGAGCAGGTTTAGTAGAGTCTCGCGGATCGGTACGGAGACGTCTGTATTTATCATCGAGAGGCTGCAGAACCTTTAGGAAAACTTCACATTCTTGAATTCTTATCGTGCGTCCTTGATTCAGCTTGAAATGTAACACTTTGAATTCCTTCCACGCTTTCGTATGCGCGCATGAGCGCTCAATATCAAATGTGCATCGATGGCTTGTGATTCCCCGATCTAGGGGCGATATGTGATCTTTGTGAGTTGATGTTGGGCAGGTCTGGAAGACTTGAGGCCGGATCTTTGCCTATGGCTTGAGCACCGAGGTGCTGATTGTGTAAGCAAGTGTTTTTGAACTTATATGTTTGGTAGTGTCCCTACTAGTGGAAGTGACAGCTGGATGACTATGTGATGAGTATGTTATGACTGTGAGATGTATCCGTACGAATTGGAAGCGACGAGAAGGGTCTGATGGAAGATAGAAGAACTATTAGATGCTTGAAGTCCATCTTGATTCGAGGTATAGCCCCGAGTTTTGGGCGTGTGAAGGATTTTTTCATATTTCCCAGTTGTGAGTGAAGTAAATTTCATGTTTCGGTATGAGTTCAAAATCAGGAAGACTAAGTGACTGCGTAATATTTGTGACGGTGGAAGGTATACAGAAATGATAATTAAAGGTAAAGCAGGTGTACTATCTCCTGTGAAGTGTTCTGAGGTTGTGCGATCCTTATGTGTCTATTAGAAGATCTTATGTACAAGTGAAATATAAGTGTGGAAATTTGAATTTTGGGTCGCTTAAAAGAGTGGGCTTAGCTGTTGCGAGAGTGAATGCGAGATTTGCAGAAGATTTAAAGTACTAGATAATCTGTGTTTTCACAAGCTTATAAAAGATTTAAGTTTAATCTCACTATGGTATCATGGCATCAATAGAGTATAATCGATATAAGTTATTGAGTGTGTGTTTACCTATGGCTTCAAGCCAAGTGGGGGAGTCTGCTATTGATTAGGCGATTGCACGGTTAGGTGCTAGGTTGGTTCCAGTTTGAGGCATGCTGGTGAATCAGTTATGGCTTGCGGAAAATAAGACCGAGGATAGTTCGAGTAAAGGAAAATTTTGACAGAGGTTATATTATGCTTCATAGGGTATGAGAATCACGGAATGTCTTGAGTTGTTGTTGGTAAAATATGCTTGGTGCATAGAGCAGGAAGTTGCTTGGTTGTAATGGAATGATGCCATTCTGCGGTTCTAATGTGTTCAAGATTCTACATGTAACAATAGGGTAAGTTAAAGTTGTATATGTGGTTAGGGATTGACTTTTCATTGGAAGATGTCAAGACTTGTGGTGTTTTCTATATTAATTGTGGGGTTCTATGTATCAGTATCAGGAGGTAACGAATTTAGATTCGCATGAAGTTCTTCAGAGTAAAGTATTTCTAATGTGGTGCTTTTGGGAATATTTAAGAGAGTATTCAGCAGCTTATGAGTCTTAGACATGGTGGTTTTAGGCTTGGGTCTCGTGTGGTAATCCTGCGTTGAGGAATTTTGGTGCTACAGCAAGAGGGAATATCAAGTTGAAGATAAATCAGAAGGAAACTTAGATAGATGGTATAGCTTGATAGTAGACCGGATCGGTATGGTAAGGATATGATTAGTTCCTTGTGTGTGTTTGAGGTAATGAGTTCCTACAGGTATTTCGCGGCAATGCTCTTAGGTTTTGATGGCTTGCGTAGCTTGGTCGAGTTAGAAGGATTCAGTCCTGGCAGGTCTGGTTTGTGCAAGGGGAACTCGGAGAATTCTTGATGGTTTCTACCTCGATTGGAGATGTATATTTTCTATAGGCATGAGGAGCATGGGATGCATAGTGATTTTCTTCTAGATGGGATTAATGGAAAGTTCTTGACTAGTGGAATTCATAGTTTCTTGCGATTCGGAAGGGTATAAAGTTCTCACGGTTATCCTAGAATGGTATGGGTCATGCGGTATGTTGTAAATGATTGAGAATTGCGTGTGTGAGGTTGCGGTTCAGTTCTGAAAGGAAGGTCATAAAATTCTTTGGCAGCACGGGGAGCTTCAGATGATTAGGGAGATGATCTTCAGATGATTAAGGAAATGGTATTGCAAATTGGAGTGATTTGACGAGGGTATATATTTCAGAAAAGGCAATGTGGTGCAGTTGATGGTACTTCGGTAGTATTGCGGCGCTTTCTTATTAGATCGAATGTTGATATTCGAGTGCTTGGTGGTACAGAAGAATTTTAGAGTATCTCTCATGGAATGATTGGGATCAGGTGTGGTGATTCGTGTGCTATATGGAGTTGGAGACTGGGAGTTCTCGTGTTTAGGTTATGTTGTGGTTGTGGATCACGTGTATTGGCACTGTTTGGTGACTATCGGGGTTTGGAGATCCGAGCGGATCTTTTGTTGCTTGGTATGTTAGATTTTGGATGTGATATTGGGTTTAGACTGTTTAGCTCCGGATTGTATTGTTGAGGGATACATTGATTCGATTGTTATTGAGTTTATTAGTAATCTGGGGAGATCTATGAGTTAACCTTTCTGTGTGGCGAGGTGTTATGATTTGTTGGTTATAGGCACATATGGTGCGGTTCTATTAGGGTCTCGTAGTGGAAGTTGAGTGGGAAGAGTAATTGGGTGTTGCTCGGTGAATGGCGTATCGGTTATGTCCTTTCGGGTTTGCATGGTGTATGTTATTTTCTTCACCGTGAGTATGATGAATTGCTTTCGTTCCAGACATCAATTGCGCGTGGTCGTCAATTTTGATAAGAGTGACTTGAGGTGTTCCATGTGGAGCAGTATTTGGATAAGGTCGCGCATTGCAGCGAATATATGTGGAGGTATGATCTTGCAGGTTAGATTCGTGTGTTCTATTCCTATGATATGAGACGGGTTCTCAGCCTTGTGTTGTGGTGGTACTGGTGAACCTGAGGTACAACTCTTTCATTTGAGTCATTTTCATGATTTAAGTATGTTCGGACTGTTGCTTATTGTGCGCGTATTGTGCAAGTGGTGGCTTAGGCCTAAATTGATGTGTCATGTCACCAGAGTAGTATGTTGGATTAGATGAGATCGTTGGGATCATTAATGAATACAAACGGATTTGATTTCAACATGTTGGAAAGATAATATCGAGCTTCGGCTCAGGAAAATTGCTATGGTCTTTTCCAAAGGAGAAGTGGAATCATGAATGGTTGATCTGAGGAATAGTTATGGTTTATTTATCATTGGCAGTATATGAAAGTGTGGGAATAAGACTTTAGTTGATAAGAGATTTTCTATCGGTATTCGGTTGTTATGTGCAGCTGCTGTGATTAGAAGTTATTGCTGCGAGTGTTTTGAGTTATGTGGTATATCATGTGATTGCACCTGAGATAGCAGATATGGTTTGTGACAGCTTGTTTGGACTTATTCACAGTATAAATGTGAGATTCTGATCATATTGAGGATGATAGAAGCAGAAATGTGGTTCTATGGTTTATGGACGAGGATGGATTGTGAAATTTCAGTTATATAGTGTTATCGAACCTATGTGAGATAGGGTGATGTGGGATCACCCTCGAGTTTGTGCATGGTGAGGTTATTCAGCGATTGATTGGCTTTTAGAACAACTCTGGGTACGTTCGAGGATGAATGTATGTTTAAGTGGGGGAAGATGTAATGACCCGATCGGTCGTTTTGAGCTTTTGCACAATGCTAGCTAGTTCTCGGGCATGACTTACCCCGTGTGATGTGTTATGACTTATGTAAATTGTTGGTTTTGGTTTTCAGAGTAATCGGAATAAATTTGGAAGAAAACAGTTCTCAGTTGAAGCTTGAAATTTGAAAGATTTGACCAATATTTGACTCATTTATATATGATCTCGGATCGGAATTTTTATGATTTGGTTAGCTCCGTTAGGTGATTTGTGACTTAGGAGCGCGATCGGAATGAGTTTTGGAGTTGTAGAGAAGATTTAAGCTTGAATTGGCAAAAATGAGATTTCGGCGTTTTCCCGGTTAATAGGTGAGATTTTGATATAGAGGTCGGAATGGAATTCCGAGAGTTGTAGTAGCTTCGTTGTATCATTTAGGATGTGTGTGCAAAAGTTCAGGTCATTCGGACGAGATTTGATAGACTTTTTGATCGAAAGCATAATTTCAGAGTTCTTGGAGTTCTTAGGCTTGAATACTATGTTAAATTGGTGATTTGATATTGTTGTGAGCATTCTGAGGTTTTGAACAAGTTTGAATGATGTCATGGGATGTGTTGGTACAATTGGTTTGAAGTTCCGGGAGTTCCGGGTAGGTTCCGGGTATGTTCCGGGATGCTTTAGGCTGAAAATCATAGCTGTAGTAGGTCCAGAAGGGTTGCAGGCCTCGGAACTCACCCACACAATCCACACAAAAAGAAGTGCGTCTGCGGTATGTGCTGTGCGGACCGCACAAAATGAAGTGCGGCCGCGGTGAGGAAATATTTCCCTGGTCCTACTTCGGAAACTCATATCTTTTGATGTACAAGGAATTTTGAGATGATTCAAAAATGAACGTTGTAGCCCTTCGTTGCTAGTTTTTAGAAAGGTAAGGATATCGTAATTTGGATATCTGTAGCGAAAGTTATGGCCAAAATATTAAAGCCGGTCACTGCAGAGGAAAACCTGTGCGGCCGCGGTCATTTTTGTGCGGACCGCACTGGTTTTGTGCGGACCGCGGTCGTTTTTGTACAGTCCGCGAAGGTGGAAATCAGTGGGGTACTCTATAAATACGAGGTTTTGGGTTTTATTTGATATTTTGACCTAGAAAGCTCGGATTTTGGCGATTTTTTGAAGGTTTTTCTAGAAATTCATCGGGGTAAGTGATTCTAACTCAGATTTGGCTAGGGTACATGAATCTATCATTGAATTCATCATTTAATTCATGATTTGGGATGGAATTTGGGAAGAAAATTGTGAAATCTTTCAAAAATATAAAATGATGATTTGAAGGACCAAATGGTATCGGAATTGGATAATTTTTGTATGGTTTCACTTGTAAGAGTATAAGGATTCTAGTTTTGTGAATTTTTGTCAAACTCCGAGATGTGGGCCCGGGGGTCGGGTTTGACCAATTTCGGGAATTTTATGGTAATTTAATTATTTTTGAATGGGCTTTGTTCCCTTAGCACATTTTGATGGTTTGGTACTGATTTCGGCTAGATTTGGAGCATCTGGAGTCCGATTCGAGAGGCAAAGGCATCGCGGGCTAGAGTTTGGACCGGATAGAGGTAAGTAATGATTGTAAATACTGTCCTGAGGGTTTGAAACCCCGGATTACACATCATTGTTCTATGTTGAGATGACTTACACGCTAAATGACGAGCGTGGGGTAGAGCACCGCTGGGGATTGTGACTTAGTCCATCCCGAACGATTATTTTAATGCGTAATTGATAGTTAATTGTTTGATGTTATTATATTTTGGGTTGTATGCCATGTTTG
The DNA here is from genome assembly GCF_000393655.2 of Nicotiana sylvestris. NCBI lineage: Eukaryota > Viridiplantae > Streptophyta > Magnoliopsida > Solanales > Solanaceae > Nicotiana > Nicotiana sylvestris. Next base: position 136,840,563 of record NC_091067.1, read on the forward strand.
GGGCCTTGTGCCGACTTGTTAAGACTCTCAGGGGCATTTTTACTATCTTTCCTCACTCTATTTGTTTGAAAGCATATCATCAGTCATGTTTTACCTGTTTGTTACTCAAATCTGGCTTTACCATTATATTCTTAAAAATGTGGAAACTGTTTTGGGCTGAGTTCCCTGTTTTACTGATAGTCCGAGTGATCGTGAGATTGATGACTGAGGAAGACTGAGAGTCTGATGGTGAGGTAAATGACTGAGAGAGGCCGAGGGCCTAGTTGTAAGGATTATATATCTATGGATCGGGCTGCACGCCGCAACAATTTATATATATATATATATATATATATATATATATATATATATATATATATATATATATATATATATATATATATATGGATCGGGCTGCACGCCGCAGCGATATATGGATCGGGTTGCACGCCGCAGCGGTTACTATATGGTACATATTGAGCGTGAGTGCTGAGTGTAAGTACTGATTGGTAAGAGTTGAGTCATGAGTGACTGAGAGGCTTGCCCGATGGGCGATATATATAAACATGTACATGAGTGATACTTTTTCCTGAGGGGTCTGTTTATGAACTTATTGATTTTCACTCCTCTTTAAAGTGAGTTTCTATCGAATATGTTGATTTATTTAATGCTTTCACTCACCTTTATACTGAGCCTCCGTCGAAAATGTTGAACAAATATTTTTAAACGACTTTCATTTAAGCTGGGGTTTATGAGATGTTCAGAATTTAATCAATGATTTGGCTTTGTTATTTCCACTGAAATTTTCATGTTATGAGGTGTTTATGATTCCTCTTTTGCCCGAGGGGTTGCTTACGAACTATGTTTTGCCCGAGGGACCGATTATGATTTTCATCTCTTTTATTATAAATGGTATTGAACCCCTACTGAAACTGTCGGAAAGCATTTTCAAGTGATTTTTACCAAAAGGCTAGATTTTAAATGAGACGATCGACTCGTATTCTGATTTGAAAGCCCGTTGTGCTTATTGAGTTTATCATAAATGTGGATTCATTGTTTCATACTGCTCAGTCTTTATTTACTCTTATTACTTACTGCGTTGGAGTACTTACATTACTCCCTGCACCTCGTGTGCAGATTCATGTATTTCGAAACCCGGTAGCGGTTGTTGATTGCTCAGACGCGGAGTCATCGGAGTTAACAAGGTGGCTGCAAGACGTTCACAGCACTGCTTCCTTCCTCTTATTTCATTTCTATACTTAGTATGCTTTGACTGTTTTGTAGTATTCAGACCTTGGTAGATGCTCATGGCTAGTGACACTCCGATGTCGGGCTTATATATTATTTCTGCACTGTTCATTCAGACTGATATTATGAGATATTGTTTAATTAAAGGCTTAAAAATGACTCTTAATGATTAAAGGGTTAATATAGGTGTTGTGTCGGCTGACCTTGTCTTCACGAGAGGCGCCATCACGACCAGGCCGGTTGGGGTCGTGACACTATATTTCTCTGTATTCAGCTATATTCTTTAATATGTATCTTTCAAATTCAGTTAATATTTGTTAAAGAATATAAAATCAGATGTATTAAATAGTTTATTGTCTAGTTAGAGAATATAAATTCAGACTTATTGAAATTGTTATATTACAGCTGAGTATATAGATGTATTCCGATAAATTCTGACTAGTTATGTATATAACTCAGGCACTGTCTATAATAAACTGTCAAAGTATATGTGGACAAGGTTATATTCGATTGTATCCAACACATTAAGGCAACTATATGTATTCATAATCTATTCACGAAATTCATTTATGAAATTGTTACTTGACAATGAGAATTTATTACTTGAAAATGTCATCATAAGTATTGACAAATCATTGAAGCACCAATACATGTCAGAGTGTTAACTATTTATTACGTGGAGCATTTCTACACGTTCTCTTGTTATGTCTTCCCTGCCCACATATGCTACATGAACGTTGATTTTTCGGCTGCAGCAATTCACTTAAAGGTTTATCGCGCTTCTTCTTTGGCCTTCCAGGAGGTCTTTTTCATTTGGGTGGTAGTACAACCTCCTCTGCAACATGTGCTGGTCTACTCCAGTCATTTCTATCCGGTAGCGAGTACACAGGCACATCGTATGTCATTACAACAGTATTTGGTTTGTAATAGTTAGAGCAATATTCTTCTGGCATTAGAAACTTGCTCTGCAATACAACCCAAGCATGTGGACATGGCAATTCATCAACTTGGAACCTCCCACAAACACATTTTCTCTCTAACAGGCAGACTATGTAATTCCTCCCTCAATTGTTAACCGTATGTAAGTATTCAGTTGATGGTACCACCTACATTTAAAAATAGAAATATAAGTTTTGAGCATATATAACTGAATTACCATATGTATAATGCTGAATTACTCAGTTACATACAACTGAAATATTTGCATACAGATGAATACATCTTATATTTAGACCAACAGACTATCAACTGTAACTAGTACAAAACTTATCAAAAGTCTGTTGTACTTTAGGCAACAAGAGGCTAACAAAAACATTAGAAGGATACGTCATGACAATACATATTAAAATTATATATAATACATATTTATTAGTTGTATTCTGATGTATTCGAATAGTTTTTGCAGCATGTGTTTTAGTTATATTCAGTTGTATTCATATCAGATCTTTGGAAAAATATGTCTTGTATGTGTTTGAATTTAGTTGTATTCATGGTAGTTGTTTTTAAAAAATGATTGTATTCAGTTGTATTCATGCCATTAATTCAGAAAACAATTAAGCTATATACTACAATGACATTAAAATATAACTTACAGTCATACGTGTAGACATTGCCTCATTCAAAGTCAGCATCTCCTGGTATTTTTTCCAATCGTCGTGTATGTTTGTGTAGCTTCTTTGCGGTTACTACAATTCCAACGTCCAAACATCTTCCTAACTTCTTCGAGGAAGTCGTATATTGGCAATTCCCTTGCTGAAACTAGTGCGACATTGATTGACTCAGCAATATTTGACGTCATTGTCCATCCCCTATTAACAGGTGCATACAACCTAGCCCACTTTTCGTATCCAGCTAACTCTAAGTATTCTTTCACCCTAATATCTACCTTCTCCATCAGACTGTCAAATTCAGCTTGTGTGTATGCTTTTGCCATCGAGAAGTATATCTCGCTCAACTTGGCACGGCTCTTTTTGAATTTCTTATATATGTTGTTCCATAGATGCCATATACAAGCAAAATGCGGTACATCTGGATACACTCTTCATACAGATTTAATGATACTCTCATTTCTATCTGAAATGATGCACATGTTTTCCCTGTCACCATATGCTATCTTGAATTGCTCAAAGAACCACCTCCAAGCAGTATCATTCTCTGAATCAATAACACCATATGCTAGTGGCAATATATGACCTGTAAATACAATTGAATACATATTTTTAAAACATGTATTTCAATATTTAAAATATTAACAGATTGTATTATAATTCAGATACTCACCTGCACCATCCAACGTGCTTGCCGAAACAAATGTCCCGGTGTAGTAAGATTTAAGGTGACTTCCATCCACAACAACAATGGGTCTACAATGATCAAACCCCTTTTATAAAGGTATACAAAGATATATATACGTATATGAATTCATTTTTGGTGATTTTACCATTCTGATGTGGGAACCTGGATATGTCATATCCATTGTATATAAGTATCCTGGTAATTTTTTGTATGAATCAGCCGGTTCACCTCTCAAAAAATTCTTTGCCTTTTCTTTAGCCCTCCACGCCAACATGTAGCTAACATATACACCTAAATCTGATTTTACATCATCAATAATATCCTTTGGGGTGTATTTCCTATTATGATTAGTAAGCTTAGGCCTTATCATACCACATATAAGGCTGTTACTTGCCTGCCGCTGCTCATACACCTTGTCCTTCAGCGGACATGTATGGTTATCAATGAATTCTCTCACTTTGAATAGTTCTGATTTGTTAATGCTTGAAGCCTTAAACCTCCATTCACAATCTTCTGAAATACATAATAATGCATAGTTGCAAAGAATTAATCATTGTACATATGATTAGCATAAGTGTTTACAAAAAAATTCACTCATATACACACGAATACAATCTGATTATTTTACATATTGACATCTATATGTATAAATTTTTATACTACTGAATTCAATTATAGTTATATGCATTTAAATACAATGAATACAACTGAATACAATTTTGGGTATATGCATACACTTAAAACCACAGTAGACAAAATAAGAAAATAATTAGAGCCACTGTTATGTAATTATACCAGTAAAATGCATATGAATACATGTATTTAAGGACCATAAACAAACATATGTTAACTACATATGTGATAATCAAGAGGAATCCACAAATACGCATAAATACAACAACGTTAAACTTACAGCTCGAATCAATAATAGAAAATACAAAAAAAAAACTTAAATACATGCAAACCTGACAGCATTAGACCTATCAACCCGGAATTGAAACCTTTGAGCTATAGCATAATTCTCTATCACCTTTTTCAATATAGCCTTATCCTTATACACTTGTCCAGCCATAACCTCCCTTTGATTAGTTTTTGAAATTATCAAATCCTTGTGGAGTTCGAACACTCCATTCGCTTCTCCTGAATTGACAAAATCTAGAGCCGGTGTATCATCTGTATCGGAATCGTACCTTTGAACTGCTTCGTCTATATGCACAATGTCACTTTGATTTAAACTACATCCGGATACAAGTTCTTTTTCAATAGTTGTTATGCACAAAGGATACGTACCAAATTCTCTATTCTCTTTTTTCAATTCTACATACTCTTTGTAACCCATATCATTGTGTATTTCTATTGGCGTGCAATTTCCTTCTACTTTGTATTGAATTTTAATGGACTTTGAGCTCAAATCTATACCCAGTTGATTAGAAATTGAAGCAACCAAATCATTAAAGGAGGCATACTCCTTTATCAATATTCCCTCAATTGAAAAATCGATGTAATTTCCCTCATCGTTCCACTTGACAGAATGACGCAACAATACTGTTAAACTTGCCATATGTATAAAAGGAACTATACCATATTTTGTATATAATTGTATCAATCTAATTTTCCGTGGTTGAATTGATATCTGCGAACAGAGAAAAAGAAGAAGTGAATGGAAGAACTTCGAACAGATGTTGCTCTGGTTTTCGCTGCTTTTTTTAGCTTGAATCGTGTATGGCAGAATACAGATTAATGGGTACTAGTTTTTGTTCGTTGAGTTAAATTAGGAGAATATCATGTGATTTGATTTCCTTATGTTATTAACTAGTTTAACCTTCCAGATTTTGCGCAGATACGTTACTGTATTCACGTTAATGTCGCGTGAATACAGTTAAATACATATCAACCTTAGCTGGAATTCCCTTTTTAACGCCTATTTTTTCTATTGTATTAATGAATACAATAACTTAAATACATAAAATATATTGTATAAAAACATAAAAGATATCTATAACACGTAATATAGCAAAATATATCTATAAATGGCTAATTAGACCTAAAAGATGGTGCTTTATGAAAAATTCTCAAAAATAAATTACTTACTTGATACTCGCTTCATATAAACATGTGCACTTTGCTTAGAAATAAGGAGAAGCCTGGCTTAGGAACACAGGAAAGCAAAGTGTAGAAAACATGGTTTAAGATTTACGGAAGGAAAGCAATCGATTTTCGGAGAATTTTATCATTACAAACTTTTATTATATTGTCATAAAATAAACAAGACAAGTCAATAACGTAAAAGCTTAAGAATTTTAATAGGCCAAATATGCTCTCATAGGATGTGCATGAAATCAAATATGCTTTCTACAGGGGACAATTTAAAATAAGAGTATATAATTTGGATCAAGTATTGGTCGACACGGGTACGTTTGTGATAAAGTATTAACGAGGGGCAAGTTTTCTGAATTTCACATAATTCAACATATTTAAATTATTATTTTTTTTTTCCAAAAATTCTCCACAATTTTTCCCCAAAAGAGCATTTTGTTAAAGCTGTCCAAACGAGAGTTATGATCCATGCATCCTACTGGCAAAGATTTATAAAAACAGTACAATACTCCGAAAATGCGGAACCTTCTTTCTGTTGAAAATGATATTGCCTTTAAATGAGCTTCTTCAAAAGAGGTTCCACCAACTTACTTGGCCTACACATTAAAAAAAAAGTTGTACTATATGTGCATGTTAGCTTTTCTCAATAAAGTGAGACAAAGATAGCCAATATAATATAAGTCTTCATAGTTTTATCATTTATGGAAAATATGCTATGAAACCAATCCCCAAAATAATAACATTCCTTAGGTTTCATCAAATATTTTAATTTTTTTTTAAAGAAAATCGTATAGTATATATATTATACATGTTTGAAGAAGTACAATCTATGAATCATGAGAATCTATTTCAAGGTTAAGAGAATTAATAGTACTAATCTCGAACTGAAATGGATTTCACGTAGCTTATGAACTTTGTTTTCATTATTTGAATCAGTTAATAATTGTAGATTATAATATCCTTTGGTTATAAACATTGAGTTTATATATGCTAATTACAACTCCTAAATGTTACTAGTAGTACTTTACCAAAAATCATTTAATATTTAATTTGGTGAAAACATGTAGTACTATTTTGATATTAATTAAGTCTCAGGGACATCAGATTCTTTTTTACCCCTTTGCAGGAGTAGTGATACGACCCACAAACAAGATAAGTATCTGTACGGTAAAATGGGGGGTAATGTTACCTCCGATTTTCCCATCCGGTAAAGAAATAAAAGGAAAGCATGATCTGACGCAACCTCAAGTAAAGTCGAAGGGTTCCTCGTTTTTAAAACCGGAGAGGACGGACTGTGCATTCGAGATCAGATACGGTTGAGCATCGTGTCCGAGCGAAGTGCAGGTTTGAGACTAAGGAAAAAGAGAAACGGTTAAGTACAATGAACGGAAAACCGTAACATCCATCCTCAACCAGATATTACAGCGCAAATTCCATCTAATATCAATTGCAAATCGACATTTACCGATTTTTTTTTTTACTTATTTAATGTTGTTCAAAAGTGTTCTTCAGTTTTCCTTTTCTTTAGTTACAACCGAGCCCATATCAAGGGTTTCGATCGGAGCCGATTTCAGTGATCACTTCAACGCTAGGTTTAATTGTTCCATTGTCTTTGATTTGATCGCTATATCCCTCTTTAATTTAATTATTTCTTGTTCTTATATCACTCGCGTGTTAAATTAAATCACGTATTCTTTAAACCACGAAAATTTTAATTATTACTCATTTTTAAGGATAAACGGTTTGATGTCCACCATGGGGCAATAATAATGGAGATTTAATACGAATCTCCGTAACACACCCTATTTTACACTTATTCTTTGAAGTTTGATTTCAAGTTAACCTAAGAATGCAAATTCTCAATCTGGTCACTTCAACGTTGACGTTGTGTCAAGCTACCACGATAAAAATGATAACTTGGTACCTAGCAATGATGTGCCCCCTGTTCATCTCAATGGTATCTTAGTCGATGACCCGATCGACGCTAACTCACATATGGCCATCAACATCAACTTGCCAACTGACCCTAAAAACAGCATTTGCGGGACACCCCGACCATCGGCTCGAGAAGCACCCGAAGAGAAAGGTGATGGGGTCTGCTTGCGGTTGGTTTTCGAAATGTTGGCAATAGTGCAGTTGCAGACCCAAAGTGCACGTCCCTAACAAGATCGAGCCCGAGCGGGTTAGGGAAAACACTCGAAGGGATGAACAAATTGCGGTGGAATCAGATAAATTCGAGCCTGGGGAAACTTCCGAGATGATGAAGATGCTCGAACAACTGACAAAACGGATGGAGTCTGGTTAGAAAAGATAGAGGTCAACGACAAGAAAGTGAAAACTTATAATTTTAGGGTAGATCAGATCCCAAGAGTACCTCCAATATTGAAGGGCTGGGTTCTAAAAAATTCATTCAGAAGCCTTTTTCTCCGAGCGCGGTGCCGAAGCCGACCCAAAAGAGATTCCGAACGGGAAATTCAAAAATTAAGAAAAAACTGTACTTAATTATTAATCTAACAAGTTAAGAAGTCAAATTTACTTTCCATCTAAAGATTAAAAAAAACCTCACGTGGTCTTTTTATCCTGAAAATGGAAATTTAGGTAAATGCATAGACCTACTTGGCAAACCACTGTGTACACTGCTGGTTATTTGATTGTGATAGTAGTAGCTGTGGAGTATTTTTCACCATTAACCATTACTATCCAAAACCTCTAATCGAGAAAACTGACAATTTCCCATCTTTTCTTTCTGTTCCTAGTCATTCCATTCTTTTCTTTTCTTTTACTACTTCTCACTATCCCCCATAAAGAATATTAAATCTCCCCTTACGTACACACTTTCTCTCGATTTCTTCACCTCTAGTCCCTCCTACATATACTCCCTACCGTCCGATTTCCTTCATCCTACGGTTGGGGTATTGAGATTTAAACAGTGATATCATCATCTACAACTTATCTTAAATTGGAAAAGAAAAAATAGTGAATTTTGCAGGCTTTTTTACTGAGGGGAATGAGAATTAGCAGCTTTATTTTTTATTGGTAATTGTTAATATGGCTACTACACTGAAGCAAAAGATCTCTATGATTTTGGTAAGAGAAGTATAGTACTAACTTCTACGTGTAAAAGCAAAGAAATATAACAGGTGACGCAATCATTAGTAGCCCTGCTATTTGCTAGGTTGTCCTCTTCTGATCTTCTTTTTAGCAGAGAATATATTTTGCTACTATCAATGGGTATTAATTGGCTAATAAGCAGTGTGAATTTCTGTAAAACTTTTTTGCACGAAGATAAACAGTCACTTTCGTCCTTTGTTTGAATTGAAGAATTAATCTCGTTAAATTATATCGAGTATTTCTATATATCAAGACTTACTAGAATTTAGAACCTACAACTTTTTTATTTTTCTCACTTTATTGATTAGCAGGTCTCACTAGGGGTGTCGATGGTTTCGTTCGACTAATTATTTTATAAAAAATTATATTATATTAATTTTTCAGTTATTCTATTAGGTATAAACAAAATTAGACTTTTCAAAACAATCTCAATAATGTCGGTTTCTCTTTGTTATTGGTACTGTTCGATAATATTCGATAATTTTTTTAAATGTTCATTTAAAAGTAACATACGTACTTTTATAGGAATTAGCAAAATTCTCTAGACATTTTTACAGTTTAAAAGATGGTGAATTAAGAAAATATTAAAGATGACTAGCGTATAGATCCATCAACTATTCTACATCAACGTGAAAGAAACTAAGCAAATACAAAAAAAAAAAAAAAATAACATGAGTGGAGAGATATTAACCAAGCTGGGATTCAAGAATAAAGTCTATAGAAGATTAAATATTCAAAAAGATAAATCTAAATCATACGAAAGGAAACATAATCAATACATTGTAGTTTGCTACTCATATCGCTATAATACCTTGTGTCTTGCTATACCAAAAATAATTTAGTTTCAATAGGAGTAACATAATATGTTTGAGAATTAGAATTTTGAGTTTAATTACTTGTTGACTTGTAACTATTTCATAATTCCAAAGCCCCAAAAAAACTTAATATTTTATTATTTTTAAACTTAATATATAAATATATTTTTTCCATTGTATATTTATTCGGTCCGATTCGATATTTTTTTGGTTTATTTCATAAAATAAAAATTGCTACTTTAGTCTTTTATACAAGATTCTAATTTAAAACGGCTTCGTCTTTTATACAAGATTCTTCAGTCGTGCAACTTTTAATTTTTGAAAGCGCCTTCTTGCTATTATTTGCTACTTTTATTGGATGAATCTTTAGATTTTTGCAGAATATTATTAGCTTCAATAGCAGCAACGTGATGGTTAATATAGGCATGAGGTTGGTCAAAACCCTTCTCCAATTTATGTTCAAAAACCTAAAAGAAATCAGTTATGGAAAAGAATCCTTTTAGGATTTGGTGTTCTTATTTATTTTTAACTCTTCAAACATTTTACTTTCATACAAGTATTTTTATAATTGCTGAATTCCTTCGGCTGATATTTTTCTTGTAGCCCACAAATTTAATTTCAATGAATCCTACTTTCATTAGGATTTGACTTTTTTTTAAAAGACTTCTTCATATGCTTTTTCTTTCCAAGCAAGTATTCCCATAATTAATAAATCCATCTTAACCACGAATTTCTCTAATTATTACCCGACTTTCAGCCCATGAAAAACTTCTTCAAGGAATCCAAATAGCAACTTAACTCTAGTTCAACTGACTTGCACTAAGAATAAGCTTCCATCTTCTGATCAGTGTCTTGTTCTTTCGATATTTGTATGACACATCTACAATCATGTATATCAGCACATCACATATCCTCACGAGATCTGGTTTGTTGTCAGCTGTTGGTTAATCATTAAAATCACTTTTATGCACATATTTTTTTAGATTTTTGCTTCAAGGGACACGGTTCTTCATTGACGATATTATATATGTACGCCAGTGAAGTAGTATAGTAACCTATTCATGAAACCTGATTCTTTCAACATAATCAATCCTCATTTAATAATCATCAAAATATAGTACTATTTTATTTTAATTTATGTGAATCTATTTTCTTTTTAGTTTATACAAAAAGAATGACCTCTTTCCTTATTTTTAAATATTTTACATTTATACAATAATTTATAGTCATGCAAAATATATGTGTTTCATTTTACACCACAAATTCAGAAATCTTCTCATTTTTTCTTAAACTTTGTGTCAGTCAAATGAGTTCACATAAATTGAAACGGAGTTAGTACGTGCTCAACTCAACATTTGATATTGCACTTGACTAATCTAAAATTCTAAATTGGTATCGTATTACATCCATTTCCTCATGAATATGCTGAGCTCCACATGAAAGTTGCATTGGAAGTGATTAAATCCTCTAATTATATAAAATTTCTATTTTGCCTCCATATTCTTTAAAAGTCCTTATGTGCTTAATGATTAACTATTTATTTTTCTTTTTCCCCTTTTCCCTGCTAACATGTACCTGTGCAAAAGGAAAAGAAAAACTCAAATTAGTGGATTTGACAGCAACAATGTTGAGAAACTATGGCCCCCGTATCCGCACTTGTATTTCTCGTTTTTATCTAGTTTAATAACATGTTTGGCCAAGTTTTTTTTGGGTCAAAAATACTTTTTTTAGCCAAATTTTTTTTCCTTCAAAAATTGAGGTTTTTGGTCAAGCATTTGGAAGAAAAAATAGTGATTTTGAAGAAAAACATAAGCAGTTTTGGGGAAGCAAAAAAATAGTTTCCTTCCGAAAGCACTTTTTTTAAAAGTACGTTTGAAAAAATACATTTAGGAGTAGTTTTTAAAGCTTGGCCAAATACTAATTATTACTCAGAAGTACTTTTCAAATTAATTAGCCAGATATTGTTCTGATTTTTACAGCTTGGCCAAACAGGCTATAACTTTTTTGAAAACAAAATTTGTGTTTTGCTCAATGTCTAATACTTGTATTGATGTTCTAATTAAGATTTGCAACGCGTAATATATATTCAACTATTAAAGTGAATCGCTCCTTGCAAGTTTTTTATATTCAAGGCTTACTCAAAATTTCAAGTCTAGTAGGAACAAATCTATTCATCACACCTAAATCCTTAATTGTTGTTTTTGAGGTCTTTGATTGAAATAATCAATTAGTGAAATAATTGATCTAATTAAAAACAAAAATAGTAGGGATATTTTAAATATTAGTTGGAAAAGTGAAATAATAATAGAAATGGAAAAAGAGAAAAGAAGAAAAAGTGCAAAAAGAACAATTATAAAAGACTGTAAGGGTACTGACGACTGCGATAAAATGGCGTCATAATTTCACGTCACAAGCAGAAACCCTACAAATGGTGCCCTAACCTCCTAACACTTCCCCTTATTCCCCAACCACTTTTTCTTTATGAAGTTACGAGTAATTTATTATATTAAAAAAAAAAAAAAATCTTGCTTTACATAATTGCACTTGGGATTTCAGGAAAATATCTTTATCATTATGTAGCTTTCTGTATTTGCTTTCAAAATAACACCCGCTACACGGAAATTTTATTATGTGGCAACCTTTTTTGTCTAACAGTTTTGTGGACCCAAAAGTGTAAGATTGGGGTCCGCAAATTTATAAGACAAAAAAAAACTTCATGCAACTAGTGTAAGTTGTATGAGACACAAAATAAAATTTCTCCCGCTACACTGTTCTTGCGATTTTATACTTAATCATTATAATGTCACTGATGTGTTGAGTTATCTGTATTTTATATTAGAGTTTGTTCATAAATTTGGTTGAAATTTGAATTTATTTTTTTAAAAAAAGTTATGTTTGAACTAATTTTTAAAAGTTAAATTTATGTTTCGATATGTATTTTACTAAAAAAAAAAGTTATAATTTTGTGAGTGAAAAAAAATTCATTCAAAAATTGGCTCAAACCAGTCTTTATTACTCAGAAATTGTTCTTTATTTTTTTTTAAAAAACTGATCAATTTTCACGAGAATAAAATAAACTATGTCCAAACGGGAGCTTTATTTTTAGGAATTCCCCTTGTAACTTCTTTTTTTGTGTAGCTTAACTTTTAGGTTTAGGTTCTAATTCCTTGAAGTTACTGAATTTTAACTTAATAATTTTTACATAATTCAATTAATTTTTAAAATATAAAATTTAAATTAAAGCAACTTTGTTTTTTATGGTATTTATGTTATGTTATGGATTTTATGTTGTTTTATTATGAGTCTATTGATAGTACTAATATAGTGTCTTTTGTTGCCTCTTTTAGCCGAGGGTCTCCTGGAAACAGCCTCTCTGCCCCTCGGGTAGAGGTAAGGTCTGCGTACATATTACCCTTCCCAGACCCACTTGTGGGATTACACTGGGTTGTTGTTGTTGTTGTTGTTGTTGTTAAATTAAAGCAACTAGATTGTAACTCGCATTTTAGCTCCGCCTTGCGAATAATCCAGGAAACTTTTATTTTCAAACTTTGCTGCGCAAATCAGGTCACATTCAACTTTTTTTTCTTGACTAATACACTACTAGAATTTCGGATAAAAATGACCAAATTTTAGCGACCAAAGTTGGTCGCTAAATTGGCGAAAATAATAAAATAATTATTTGATATACATTAGCGACCAAGGTTGGTCGCTAATTTCGTCAAAATATTGACCGGACTGGTCAGACTTGCTTGGTCAAATTTATACTGAGATTAGCGACCAACGTTGGTCGCTACAAGAGGACCCACTTATAAAATTATAATAATGATAATATTATTTTAAAAAAAATTATAAAATATAAATAAATATAATTTAAAATTAGCGATCAAAGTTGGTCGCTAATTAAGGGGTAAGCAGATAGCGACCAACTTTGGTCGCTAAAATGGGACCTAGTTATAAAATTTTAATAATTTTATTTTTATATAAATTAAATTATAAAATATAAAAAATATATAATTCAAATTTAGCGACCAAAGTTGGTCGCTTACAAAAATAGAGACCAACTTTGGTCGCTAATCTGGGACCCATTTCTAACGTTTAACAATTATATTATTATTTTAAATATTATATAAAATATAAATAAATCTGATTTAAATTTAGCGACCAACTTTGGTCGCTAATTTAAATTTATATATATTTAGCGACCAAAGTTGGTCTCTTTTCAGGTCAACAATGGTCAAAATTAAAAATCACTTTTGTATTTACTATCTAAATAATATAAATGTAATCCGTTAACACTTTTGTAATACAAAGGATAAATAGACTAAAATATACTCTAACAAGTTATATATGCAGTTAAGCAGTACTACGAAACGTGCGTGTGTGTCTATATATACATATATATATATATATATATATATATATATATATGAACATAAGGCGCTCGGAACATAGGGACGGGTTCTTTTAGGTATTGATACACTTGTAAACTGATTCATCGACTTATAACTTACTCATATGCATGTATATATAACAATAAATTAAAACGTCTCTACTTATATCAATTAATAAATGTATGTATGTATGTATGTATGTATGTATGTATGTATGTATGTATATAGCTAATGCACTAATACTTAGTGTATAGTATAGTATAGTATATATATACTAAGTGTATTATACATAGGTATATTCGATATATATAGTATAATATAGTATATAGTATATAAACTATATATATATATATATATATATATATATATATATATATATATATATGAAGCGCTCGGAACATAGGGACATGTTCTTTTAGGTATTGATACACTTGTAAATTGATTCATCGACTTATAACCTACACATATGCATATATATAAGAACATGAAGCGCTCGGAACACACGGACAAGTTCTTTTAGGTATTGATATACTTGTAAATTGATTCATCGACTTATAACCTACTCATATGCATATATATTTATAAGCTATATTCGATATAATATTAGCTAATGCACTAATACTTGGTGCATAGTATAATATAGTATATATATACTAAGTGTATTATATATAAAAAGTGTATAGTATAGTGTATTATATAATACACTATACTATATATATAATATTGTGTATTATATATCAAGGTATATTCGATATATATAGTATAATATAGTATATAGTATATAAGCTATATGTATATATATAAAAACATGAAGCGCTCGGAACATAGGGACGGGTTCTTTTAGGTATTGATACACTTGTGAATTGATTCATCGACTTATAACCTACTCATATGCATATATATATATATATATATATATATATATATATATATATATATATATATATACTCGACTTATATCAATTAATATATGTATATATATAAGCTATATTCGATATAATATTAACTAATGCACTAATAGTTAGTGCATAGTATAGTATAGTATATATATACTAAGTGTATAGTATAGTGTATTATATAATACACTATACTATATATATAGTATAGTGTATTATATATCAAGGTATATTCGATATATGTAGTATAATATAGTATATAGTATATATATATAAGAACATGAAGCGGTCGGAAAACAGGGACGGGTTCTTTTAGGTATTGATGCACTTGTAAATTGATTCATCGACTTATAACCTGCTCATATGCATATATATTAACAATAAATTAAAACGTCTCGACTATATATATATTATAGTATATTATATATCAAGGTATATTCGATATATGTAGTATAATATAATATATAGTATATAAGCTATATATATATATATATATATATATATATATATATATATATATATATATATATATATATATAAGAACATGAAGTGCTCGGAAAATAGGGACAAGTTCTTTTAAGTATTGATACACTTGTAAATTGATTCATCGACTTATAACCTACTCATATACATATATATATATAAGCTATATTCGATATAATATTAGCTATTGCACTAATACTTAGTGCATAGTATAGTATAGTATATATATACTAAGTGTATAGTATAGTGTATTATATAATACATTATACTATATATATTATAGTGTATTATATATCAAGGTATATTCAATATATATAGTATAATATAGTATATAGTATATAAGCTCTCTCTCTCTCTCTCTCTCTCTCTCTATATATATATATATATATATATATATATAAGAACATGAAGCGCTCGAAAAACAGGGACAAGTTCTTTTAGGTATTGATACACTTGTAAATTGATTCATCGACTTATAAACTACTCATATATATATATATATATATATATATATTAACAATAAATTAAAACGTCTTGACTTATATATATATATAAAAAGCTATATTCGATATAATATTCGCTATTGCACTAATACTTAGTGCATAGTATAATATAGTATATATATACTAAGTGTATATTCTGTGAAAAATGTTAAGTCTTGACTTTAAAATGAATAAATTTGACTTCGGTCAACATTTTGGGTAAAGGACCCGGACCTGTGATTTGACAGTTCCGGAGGGTCCGTATGAAAATATGGGACTTGGGCGTATGCCTAGAATCGGAATCCAAGGTCCTAAGCCCGAGAAATGAATTTTTAAGTGAAATTATTTTCAGAAATTGATTAAGGAAATTTGAAGTGAAAACTGATTAGAAAGCAATGGTATCGGGCCCGTATTTTGGTTTCGGGCCCCCTATAGGTCTTATATATGACTTGAGTCATTCTTGTGAAATTTGGTTAAAAACGGACGTCGTTTGACGTGATCCGAACCTTAATTTTAGAAATTTTATGTTTAAAAGAGTTTTGAGAAATTTTATTGATCTCGAGGTTTAATTCGATGCTCGTGATGTTATTTTGGTAATTTGAGTACACGAATATGTCCGTAGGATATTTTTGAGGTTGTGTGTATACTTGGGTTGGAGCTTCAAGGGCTCGGGTGAGTTTCGAGTAGGTTCTGGGATGCCTTAGGCTTAGAAAGTCAGGTGTTGCAGGTTCAGGAAGCCACAGTCTCTGAACCCTCTAGTGCGGTCCGCGAAAAATCGCGTGCTACCGCAGAGGGGCCATCACGGCCGCGGTCGCCTTTGTGCGGTCCGCGATGGGAGCTGTGCGGCCACAGTCGCCTTTGTGCGGTCCGCACAGGGTGCTCAACTGTAGGTCTTCAGGGAGGGACCAGCGCGGCCGCAGTCGCCTTTGTGTGGTCCGCGGTGGAGACTGCGGTCCATTTGATGCGGTCCGTACTGGGGGTCTGAGAGGAGTATAAATAAATGGAAATTTCAGTTATTTTTTACTTTTCAAAACCCCAAAACATAAGAGGCGATTTTTCAAACAACCTTTCTTCTCCAAAATGTTGGTAAGTGATTTCTAACTCATTTTCTTCACTCCTTAACATCTTTTAACATGATTTCAACTTCAAATCAAAGATTTTCATGGGGGAAATTGAGTGTTTTGGGTAGAACCTAGGTTTTCTAAAATTGTGAATTTGGACCTTAATTTGTTCGATTTTAAAACAAATTATATATTTGGATTCGTCGGAGAATGGGTAATCGGATTTTGGTCCGAACCTCGGGTTTCGACCACGTGGGTCCGGGGGTGATTTTTGACCTTTGGGTAAAACTTTGGAAAAAATTCATTTTCATGCATTGGGGTTGATTCATTTAGCACTTATTGATGTAATTAAGTAACTTGTGACTAGATTCGAGCGGATTGGTGGTGGAATCAAGGGGTAAAGCTATAGTTGAGACTTGAGTGGTGATCAAGGCATCGAGGTAAGTGTTTGGTCTAACCCTAGCTTGAGGGATTAGGAGTTGAGTCATACTTGCTACTTGCTTCTTGTTGAGTACGACGTATAGGCATGGTGACGAGTATCTATACGTTGGTGTCAAGCATGACCGTGAGTCTTAAATTGAAAGTTGTTGTGTTCTTAAATGACACTTGGGGGCTTTACTTAATGATCTTTGATGATTGAGCATTTTCAATAATTGAACTGAGTACAAGTTGAGTTGAGATTGGTTATAGCTGATTCTCCCTTGCCGGGATGACTAATTCAATATTGTTTTTCCCTTGACGGGAAAATCATAATATTGTTGTGTTCCTTTGCCGAGAAGTTATTATATTATTTATGTTCCCTTACCGAGATTTCTTGTGATTGTGTGATGAAATGTAAAAGGGAGCGGGTGGTACGCCTACCACAAGATATTATGAAAAGGGAGCGGGTGGTACGTCTACCACAAGATATTATGAAATGGGAGCGGGTGGTACGCCTACCACAAGTATTATGAAATGGGAGCGGGTGGTACGCCTACCACAAGATATTATGAAATGGGAGCGGGTGGTACACCTACCACAAGATATAACGAAATGGGAGCGAGTGGTACGCCTACCACGAGATATGATGAAATGGGAGTGGGTGGTACGCCTACCACAAGATATACTGAAATGGAAGCGGGTGGTATGCCTACCACAAGATATACTGAAATGGGAGCGGGTGGTACGCCTACCACAAGATATGAGAAATGGGATCGGGTTGCACGCCTGCAACAAGATGAAACTGAAAATGAAAGTTGCCTTATTTCTCTTTATCCGTGTTAGAAGTTAAATTGGAGTTTCCTTACTATTCTTTGATATTCTGTTTTATCTGCTACCCTCGGAGAATGTTTCCTCTTTCCCAGCTTTGATTGCTTATTACCCGTTTACTTTTCTGCCATATAGTATATAACTGCACAGGTTTATCTGGAGTCTGATCCTAGCCTCGTCACTACCTCACCGGGGTTAGGCCAGACACTTACTAGCACATGGGGTCGGTTGTGCTGATACTACACTCTGTGCTCTTTTGCACAGATCCAGGTCTTGGACAGCAGCAGTAGCACGGGAGCCAGCTTTCAGTCCAGTGAGACACCGAGGTAGCCTTGCAAGCGTACGCAGGCCCGATGTCTCCTCTATATTTATTTCAGTCTGTTATCTCATGTATTCGAGACAAACAATTTATATTTTTCTTTCAAACAGTTGTATTTAGTACTCTTAGAAGTTCGTGAGTAATGTGACACCAGTTCTTGGGTAGAGGCATATGTTGATTTCCGTCTTATTGTTCAGTTTCTCTAATTTAAGTCTTCTGTATATTCATTAAATTCCACTGTTTTCATGTTATCACTGATAATCGTTAAAAGAAGTGATTTGTTAATGAAGTAAGCTGTTAAGGATTGGCTTGCCTAGATCACATTAGTAGGCGCCATCACGACTCCCGAGGGTGGGAAATCCGGGTCATGACAAGTTGGTATCAGAGCTCTAGGTTATATAGGTCTCACAACTCACAGACAAGCTCAGTAGAGTCTGAGGGATCAGTACAGAGACGTCTGTATTTATCCCCCAAAGGCTACAGAGTTAGGAAAATCTCATATTTGTTCTTTCTTGTCGTGCGGATTTGTTCCTCAAATGCTAATTGAATTTCTACTCTGTTCCCTCGCAAATGGCGAGAACACGCGTTTACTCATCTACGCTCAGCAGCCTGAGCCCCTAGCAGCAGCTCCCACTAGGGGCAGAGGCAGAGGCCGTGCTAGAGGCTGAGGTAGGGACAGAGCTCAGCCCCGAGCAACAACGCCAGTTGTGGAGCCTCAGGTTGATTTTGAGGAGGAGGTTCCAGCCTCAGCAATTCCGGTGGGCCCAGCTCAGGTCCCAGAGGGGTTCATTGCCACCCCAGTTCTTCAAGACGCTTTGGTCCGATTGGTGGGCCTCATGGAGAGTTTCACCCGAGCGGGTTTGCTTCCCGTAGCACCAGCCACTTCTCAAGCTGGAGGAGGGGCTCAGACTCTTGCTACGCGCACTCCAGAGCAGGTAGTTCCCTAGGTTCGGGTTCTAGCAGTTCAACCAGCTGTGGCAGTTCAGCCGGGTGTAGTGGCTCAGACCGGCGATGGAGCGGCTATGTCCGCCGATGCTTTGTGGAGACTGGATAGGTTCACCAAGCTCTTCACTTCTACATTTAGCGGTGCATCTACTGAGGATCCCCAGGATTATCTAGATAACTGTCATGAGGTTCTTCGGAACATGGGGATCGTTTAGACCAATGGAGTTGATTTTGCTACCTTTTATCTGTATGGATCCACCAAGACTTAGTGGAGAGATTATTGCTTAGCTAGACCAGCTGGGTCACCATCTTTGACTTAGGAGCAGCTTGCAGTATTATTTCTGTTGAAGTTTCTCCCTGTGACTCAGAGAGAGGCTTATTGGAGGCAGTTTGAGTGCCTCCAGCAGGGTTCCATGACGGTCACCCAATATGAGACCAGGTTCATCGACTTAGCTCGCCATGCTCTTGTCATACTTCTTACCGAGAGAGAGGGTGAGGAGGTTTATCGACGGTCTTATTCAGTCGATTCATCTTCAGATGGATAAGGAGGCCGGGAGTGAGATCACTTTTCAGGAGGCGGCCAATGTGGCCCACAGAGTTAAGATGGTTCTGTCGCAGAGAGGTGGTCAGGGGTCGGATAAGAGGCCCCGCCATTCAGGAAGATTCAGTGGTACCTCGTCTGGAGGTAGAGATTCATATGGTAGAGACCATCCTCCTAGGCCCTTTCAGTCAGCTCTTCAGGTTTCTCACGGTGCTTCCAGTAGCTGTGGTCCTCCGATGCAGTACTCTGACCAGCAGTCCTTCAGTGCACCACCATCACCTATCAGTGCACCGCCGCTTCAGAGTTTTTAGGGTCGTCAACCCCAGCAAGAGTTTTACTTGTAGCGACACAAGGCATATTGCTAGGTACTACCCTCGAGCTTTGAGCAGTTCTCTTCATCAGGGTTCCCGTGATATGATTCAAGCACCAGATGTTCCACAGCCCCCCAGTTAGCTAGAGGTGGGGGTAGAGGTTCTAGAGGTGGAGGTAGAGGTACTAGAGGTGGAGCTCAAGCCGCCAGGGGTAGAGGCCAGCTAACTGCAGGCCATCCCAGAGAGGTAGTTCAGGGTGGTGGGGCCCAGCCCTAATGTTATGCTCTCCCAGCCAGGCCCGAGGCTGAGGCTTCAGATGTAGTTATTACAGGTATGGTTCTGGTTTGTGATAGAGATGCTTCAGTGTTATTTGATCCAGGGTCTACATACTCGTATGTGTCATCTTGTTTTGCACTGTATCTGGTCATGCCTAGTGATTCGTTGAGTATTCCTGTTTATGTGTCTACACAGATGGGTGATTCTATTGTGGTAGATCGAGTCTATCACTCTTGTGTAGTTTTGATTGGGGGTCTTGCGACTCGTGTGGATTTGTTGCTTCTAGACATGGTCGATTTTGATGTCATATTGGGGATGGACTGGCTATCACCTTACCAGGCTATCTTGGACTGTCATGCCAAGACTGCGACCTTAGCTTTACCGGGTATTCCTCATTTAGAGTGGAGAGGAACTCCTGGTCATTCTACCCATAGCGTTATTTCTTATGTGAAGGCTCGGCGTATGGTCGAGAAGGGTACTTGGCCTATTTAGCTTATGTTCGTGATTCTAGTGCGGAGGTTCCCTCTATTGATTCTGTGCCTGTTGTTCGTGAGTTTCCTGAGGTATTCCCTTCAGATCTGCCAGGTATGCCGCCCGACAGGGATATTGACTTTTGCATTGATTTGGCTCCGGACACTCAGCCCATTTCTATTCCGCCGTATTGCATGACCCTGCCTGAGTTGAAAGAGTTGAAGGAGCAGTTGCAGGACTTGCTTGAGAAGGGTTTCATTAGACCCAGTTTTCGCCTTGGGGTGCGCCGATATTGTTTGTTAAGAAAAAAGATGGTTCGATGAGAATGTACATCGATTACCGGCAGTTGAACAAGGTCACCATCAAGAATAAGTATCCACTACCGAGGATCGATGATTTGTTCGATCAACTTCAGGGTGCCAAGGTATTTTCAAAGATCGACTTGAGATCTGGCTACCATCAGTTGAGGATTTGGGCATCCGATGTCCCTAAGACAGCTTTTCGCACTCGGTACGAGCATTATGAGTTCTTGGTCATGTCATTTGGGTTGACAAATGCCCCAGCGACTTTTATGGATTTGATGAACCGAGTGTTCAGGCCTTATTTGGACTCATTCGTGATAGTCTTCATTGATGATATTTTGATATATTCCCGCAGCCAGAAGGAGCACGAGCAGCATCTCAAAGTGATTCTTCAGACTCTGAAGGATAGTCAGTTATATGCTAAGTTCTCGAAGTGTGAGTTTTGGCTGAGTTCAGTTGCATTTCTGGGTCATGTTGTATCAGCAGAGGGTATTCAGGTTGATCCGAGGAAGATTGAGGCAGTCAAGAACTGGCCTAGACCAACATCAACTACAAAGATTCGGAGTTTCTTGGGTTTGGCAGTGTAAGCACGTGATTTTTGCCCTATATGAGAATTACTCCCAAAAAATTCAAAATAAAATAATTTTCCTTGGTGTGCAATTTTGAGAATTTTTGTGACATTTTTGGATAATTATTTGTATTTGTCTGTGCATGTTTATTTGTTAAATTAATAAAAAAATACAAAAATATATCGCATTTTGCATGTAGAATTTAATTTTACAATTAGGAGTAATTATGTAAGTTTTACAAAAATTAAAAAATCACAAAAAATAACGTACTTCGCATTTTAATGTTTAATGTCAAAATTATGTGATTTCTTTTAATTTGATATTTAATTATTTGTGATAATTACTACTTAGAGTTAATTAATATTTTTAGGATAATTTGGTTGAGGTTAAATTTAGCTTTTTATTTTTATTTTAATTGGGAAAGAAAATTGACAAGGAAAGGAAAATAAGAAGAGGAAAATCGGATTTGGGCCAATTCCTATTCAATTCACCCAAGCCCAAACCAAAACACCCTTATACCCAACCAAAATACCCACAAACCAAGCCCAACCCCTTAAAAATCTGATCCACCCCATCTCCCCACTCAATCTTGACCATTGATCTATAGTAGATCCAACGGTCCGGAACTCACCCATTTTTTAATATAAACACTATTAAACCCCCCCTCATTTCTAAACTCCCCATTCTTCCACTTCTCTCACATCTCTCTAAACTTAAAACCTCTCTACATCCCTCTTCTCCCTCCACCGCCGCCGCCGCCGCCGCCCATCGGAATTCTTTTCCGGCGGCGGTCTATCTCTAAATTCGCTCAAATTCACACAATCTTCTCCTCTTCTCCTCATCTACCTCATCTTATCAACCAAACTCTCAAATACCCAACCAAAATTCGTAGATCTTAGATCTAAAAAAGCCAAAAACCTAGATCTACCCTTTTTTTTGTGTGCATTTTCCTAGCCGTTAAAAAATTCTCCGGTCAAGACCTCCCATAAAGGATCTTAGATCCAAGACGAGAGTCTTGATTTGAGGATTTTTTCACGGTTAGACCCATGTAATTTTGTTATTTAATTTCCACCTTCCTTAATTTATTTATGCATTTATATTTTTCGTATTTTTATTCTCTTATGTATGTTATTTTCTGTATTTTTGTTTTATTTATTTATTTTTTTTTGTTTTTTATTTTATTTATATTCTGAATATTTTTTTAATATATTTATTTTTGTCCGAATTTTATTTATTTATTTTTCTGTTTAACGCATATTTTAAACCTCTGTTATAATTAATTAATTACTTAAGTCATATTTAACTAAAATATATATATAAAAAAAGATGTGTAGATAGATTTTAATTAGATAAAAATGATAAATAAAAAATTATTATTAAAAATGTAGTATTTATATTCCGTTTTTATTTTTATTTTATTTACATCTCATCATTTTAATTACTGTTATTCTATTTAATATATTATGTAGTTATTAATGGGTTGTATTACTAATAACAAGTAGTGGTAGGGTAGAAATTGCATTGCTTTTAAATAACAAGTAGTGGTAGGGTAGGAATTGCACTACTTAATTTAAATAATAGCACTAGCTTAGTGGAAAATTTAAAAATGAAAAGATAATTTGATAATGGAGGATGCATTAACAGGAATTGTCTATAAAAATGCTGGTTTTGAGAGATTAAAAAAAAGAGGAGGACAGATACAGAGAATAGAGGAGAATATGGGACAGAATAAAAGAGAGACAGAAGACAGAAAAAAGATTTTAACAGAATAAAAAGAGAGGAAAATACAGAACAGAATTGGAGAAATTTCAAAACTAAAGGAGAGAACAAAAACTGAAAAAAAAATCTTATACTTTCCTTCATTGTTTGAAATCAGCATTAATTGTTGTTGTTTCATCGAAGCTTGAAGCTTCTTTTTTGGGATTACTACTCCACCGGTTTGCAAACTCTGTTCCTGGGTTGTTACTGTTGCTGGGCTGTTGTTGCTGTGCTGTATTGTTATTACTGCTGCTGATTCTCATCTTCATCTTCTTTTGTTTCCAATACCAGGTACACGACTGTAATACTAGCTATTGCAAGCTAATAATGTGGAAGCATGAATACATATGAAGAATAAAATTTTGAAGTTTAAATTCCGCTTTTTTGTTCCTTTTATTGATTGTATTTAAGCTATTTCATGTATTACTGAATAATAATTGGAATAAGAAAAGAATAACATAAGTTAGTCTTTAATGAATCGGTTTGACAAAACGGGTTAATTCACTAGTTATGAAGGTTTCAAGATTATCAACAGTAGGTTAATCATGAACAAGTAGCTAAATTTAGCTAAGACATGAATTTAAATTAAATTTCGTAAATTAGGCATTAAGGCATGATTTGAGTTCAGGCAAGATTACAAGAATGTTTAAGTCTAATAAACTTTCTAATAAGCTTTAGTAATTATGGTTAAATCTAGTTTCAAATGGTTGTGAATAATTAATCTCAATATTTTTTTTAACAATGCTGAGTTTTAATCTAGCTGTATTTGATTCTTTTGAATATTAGTTGTCGAATTTTTATTTTATTTATAATTTCGAATTTTTTGAGTAAAATTCCTTTTCATCAATATTTGTATTAATCTCGCAATTAGTATGTCATTCTTTCTTAAATAAATAAAATAAAAACTCGTAATTAATTAGGATTTTCTTTATTTATTTTAGAGACTAATTTTAATAGGAAAAATGTAGTCGCTTTAGGATTTGTCCATTTAAAATAAATGAGACGAGCATCGCCAAATAAAATACACAGATTGCGGGGCCCTCACAAATGCATGCGTTAATTTCTTAGAATTCGGGATCGGCCGCTTAGCAAACTCCACGGCCTTATCCAAAATAATAAATACGCTAATTGCTTTAGGCGCACATTTTAATAATATTACATTCTTAAACTCGGGTGTGCATTTCATGCGACCCAAATCCAAATCCCAAAACATTGAATAAAAATGTGTTCCGGATTGCGGGTGCATTTCATGTTACGCAATCCAAAGACATGTTTCTAAACGATGTTCACATTCTTTTGAAATATAATAATAAAAGCGGCTAAGGGATAAAATTTGCACATAAGTTTATAATATGTATTATATCAGATAATCAAACCGAATATAACAGTTGAGCGACCGTGCTAGAACCACAGAACTCGGGAATGCCTAACACCTTCTCCCGGGTTAACAGAATTCCTTATCCAGATTTTTGGTACGCAAACTGTAATATGGAGTCATTCCTTTCCTCGATTCGGGATTAAAATTGGTGACTTGGGACACCCTAAATCTCCCAAGTGACGACTCTGAAATAAATAAACAAATCCCGTTTCGATTGTCCTTTAATTGGAAAAAACTCCTTCACCCCTCGCGGGGCGGAAAAAGGAGGTGTGACAGGCAGGCTACTATCGTCGGTTTGTGGAGGGGTTCTCATCTATTGCAGCCCCGATGACCAGGTTGACCCAGAAGGGTGCCCAGTTCAGATGGTCGGACGAGTGTGAGGCGAGCTTTCAGAAGCTCAAGACAACTCTAACTACCGCACCGATGTTGGTTTTGCCAACATGTTCAGGGCCTTACATAGTTTATTGCGATGCTTTCCGTATTGGGCTTGGTTCAGTGTTGATGCAGGATGGCAAGGTCATTGCCTATGCTTCGAGGCAGTTGAAGATTCATGAGAAGAACTATCAGGTCCATGATTTAGAGTTGGCAGCCATTGTTCACGCATTGAAGATTTGGAGGCATTATCTGTATGGCGTGGCATGTAAGGTGTTCACTTATCACAAGAGTCTTCAGTATTTGTTCAAGCAAAAGGAGTTGAATTTGAGGCAGAGGAGATGGTTGGAGTTGTTGAAGGATTATGATATCACCATTTATATCACCCGGGAAAGGCCAACGTGGTGGCCGATGCTCTGAGTAAAAAGTCAGCTAGCATGGGCAGTCTTGCTTATATTCCAGTTGGTGAGAAGCCGCTTGCGTTGGATGTTCAGGCTTTGGCCAATCGATTTGTGAGATTGGATATCTCTGAGCCTAGCCGAGTATTAGCTTGCACGGTCGCTCTATCTCCATTATTGGAGCGTATTTGTGATCGACAGTTTGATGATCCTCATTTGTGTGTCCTTAGAGACACAGTGCAGCGTGGAGGTGCCAATCAGGTTACCTTAGGTGATGATGGAGTTTTGAGATTGCAGGGGCATGTTTGTGTGCCTAATGTTGATGGACTTCGAGAGTTGATTTTAGAAGAGGCCCATAGTTCCCGGTACTCTATTAATCCAGGCGCCGCGAAGATGTATCAGGACTTGCGGCAGCATTATTGGTCGCGTAGAATGAAGAAGGATATTGTTGAATATGTGGCTCGATGTTTGAATTGTCAGCAGGTTAAGTACGAGCATCAGAGGCCTGGTGGACTATTTCAGAGGATTTAGCTTCCCGAGTGGAAGTGGGAGCGGATTACTATGGACTTCGTTACTGGACTTCCGCTGACTCGAAAGAAGTTTGACGCAGTTTTGGTCATTGGTGATAGGCTGACCAAGTAAGCGCATTACATTCCTGTGGCAGTCTCCTATTCATCCGAGAGGTTAGTTGAGATCTATATCTGGGAGATTGTTTGTCTTCATGGTGTGCCCGCATCTATCATTTCGGTCCGAGGTACGCAGTTTACCTCGCATTTCTGGAGAGCAGTTCAGCGAGAGTTGGGCACCCAGGTTGAGTTGAGTACAACATTTCATCCTCAGACGAACAGGCAATCCGAGCGGACTATTCAGATTTTGGAGGATATGCTCCGAGCTTGTGTCATCGATTTTGGAGGTTCATGGGATCAGTTTTTGCCTTTAGCGGAGTTTGCCTACAACAACAGCTACCAGTCTAGTATCCAAATGGCTCCTTATGAGGCTTTGTATGGTAGGCGATGTCGATCTCTGGTTGGATGGTTTGAGCTGGGGGAGGCTCGGTTGTTGGGTACAGATCTGGTTCAGGAGGCCTTGGATAACGTCAGGATCATTCAGGAGAGGCTTCGTACGGCTTAGTCCAGGCAAAAGAGTTATGCAGACCGCAAAGTTCAAGATGTGGCTTTTTTGGTTGGTTAGCGGGTATTGCTCCGAGTGTCGCCTATGAAGGGTGTGATGAGATTCGGGAAGAAGGGCAATCTTAGCCATAGGTTCATTGGTCCATTTGAGATTCTTGATCGAGTGGGATAAGTGGCTTATAGACTTGCATTGCCGCCTAGCTTATCAGCCGTGCATCCAGTATTTCATGTGTCCATGCTTCGGAAGTATCACGGCGATCCATCCCACGTGTTAGATTTCAGTACTGTCTAGTTGGACAAGGACTTGTCTTATGAGGAGAAGCCGGTGGCTATTCTGACTGGCAGGTCCGTCAGTTGAGATCGAAGAGTTTTCTTTCGGTTCGTGTTCAGTGGAGAGGTCAGCCTCCTGAGGCATCGACCTAGGAGTCCGAGTTCGATATGCGGAGCCGTTATCCTCATTTATTCCCCGACTTAGGTACTTCCTTCTTCTGTCCATTCGAGGACGAATTGTTGTTTTAGAGGTGGAGAATGTGACGACCCAAAGGGTCATCACCTATTTTCTTACCCATTATGTGCTTTCGAGGCCTTGAAAACCTCATTTAGAGTCACTTCGATTTGCGTGCGCAGTCCGGGCGCATAGCCGAAAAGCTTAAATATGAAATTCTGTGAAAAATGTTAAGTCTTGACTTTAGAATGAATAAATTTGACTTCGGTCAATATTTTGGGTAAACGGACCCGGACCCGTGATTTGACGGTCCCGGAGGGTCCGTAGGAAAATGGGACTTGGGCGTATGCCCGGAATCGGAATCCGAGGTCCCAAGTCTAAGAAATTTATTTTAAGTGAAATTGTTTTCAGAAATTGGTTATAGCTGATTCTCCCTTGCCGGGATGACTAATTCAATATTGTTGTTCCCTTGACGGGAAAATTATAATATTGTTGTGTTCCCTAGCCGGGAAGTTATTATATTATTTATGTTCCAATGTCAGGATTTCTTGTGATTGTGTGATGAAATGTAAAAGGGAGCGGGTGGTATGCCTACCACAAGATATTATGAAAAAGGAGCGGGTGGTATGCCTACCACAAGATATTATGAAATGGGAGCGGGTGGTACGCCTACCACGAGATATAACGAAATGGGGAGCGGGTGGTATGCCTACCACGAGATATAATAAAATAGGAACGGGTAATACGCCTACCACAAGATATAATGAAATGGGAGCGGGTGATACGCCTACCACGAGATACGATGAAATGGGAGCGGGTGGTACGCCTACCACAAAATATACTGAAATGGGAGCGGGTGGTATGCCTACCACAAGATATACTGAAATGGGAGCGGGTGGTACGCCTACCACAAGATATGAGAAATGGGATCGGGTTGCACGTCTGCAACAAGATGAAACTGAAAGTGAAAGTTGCCTTATTTCTCTTTATCCGTGTTAGTAGTTAAATTGTAGTTTCCTTACTATTCTTTGATATTCTCTTTTATCTGCTACCCTCGGAGAATGTTTCCTCTTTCCCAGCTTTGATTGCTTATTACCTGTTTACTTTTACGCCATATAGTATATAACTGTACAGGTTTATCTGGAGTCTGGTCCTAGCGTCGTCACTACCTCGCCGGGGTTAGGCCAGACACTTACCTGCACATGGGGTCGGTTGTGCTGATACTACTCTCTGTGCTCTTTTGCACAGATCTAGGTCTTGGACAGCAGCAGTAGCGCGGGAGCCAGCTTTCAGCCCAGTGAGACACCGAGGTAGCCTTGCAAGCGTCCGCAGGTCCCACGTCTCCTCTATCTTTATTTCAGTCTGTTATCTCATGTATTCGAGACAAACAGTTTATATTTTTCTTTCAAACGGTTATATTTAGTACTCTTAGAAGTTCGTGAGTAATATGACACCAGTTCTTGGGTAGAGGCATATGTTGATTTCCGTATTATTGTTCAGTTTCTCTAATTTAAGTCTTCCGTATATTCATTAAATTCCGTTGTTTTCATACTATCACTGATAATCGTTAAAATAAGTGATTTGTTAATGAAGTAAGTTGTTAAGGATTGGTTTGCCTAGCTCACATTAGTAGGCGCCATCACGACTCCCGAGGGTGAGAAATTCGGGTCGTGACATATATATAGAGAGAGCTTAAATTGAATTAAAATCCTAAATTTATACTACATATGTACATAATTTTATATTGAATTAAAAGTAATTTAATTTTTCTTAGAAATAGCGACCAACTTTTGTCGCTATTTTGGTCAAACGGTCAAAAAATAGCGACCAACTTTGGTCGCTATTTTGGTCAAAAAGTCAAAACTTATTTAGCTGCCAAAATAGCGAGTAAAGTTGGTCGCTATTTTTAATTCCAGTGTCAAAACCGGGTTTCCCCTCCCATTCTTTCAAAAAATTTCCCCAAAATCTCTCTTTTCTCTCTCATACTCAACCCCCCTCCGACTCCCAGCAGCAGCGGCGCCACCCACGCCACCGACAACCACCGACGGCAGCAGCTCCACCGCCGGCGACCTCCATTCCCAAGGTAGGTTTCTCTCTCCTTTCTTTGTTTTTTTTTTTGAAATACACTGATTTTGTTTAATTTCTCCATGTTAGGGTTCAAAGTTATATATTATTTGTTCAACCATGTTAGGGTTCAAAGTTAATTTCTCCATATTAGGGTTTAATTTCTCCATGTTAGGGTTCAAAGTTAGCTCAACCATGTTAGGGTTCAAAGTTATATATTATTTGCAATTTTTAGGGTTCTTATTAATACATTTAGTCCAAAATATTTAGTTTTACCTACTAATTTGGGGAAGAAATTGTTTGAAGAGAAGAAACCCTAAGAGTTGCACCTTTAGGATTATGTATTGGAATTTTAGTTTATAAATTAAAATTTTAGGATATGACTTGAACTTTTGTGGATATGAGTTGAACCTTTAGGATATGAATTGAAATTTTTGGTTTATGTATTGGAATTTTAGTTTATAAATTGAAATTTTAGGATATGACTTGAACTTTTGTGGAAATGAGTTGAACCTTTAGGATATGAATTGGACTTTTAGTTTGTGTATTGGAGTTTTAGTTTATAAATTGAAATTTTAGGATATGACTTGAATTTTTGTGGATATGAGTTGAACCTTTGAGATATGAATTGAAATTTTTGGTTTATGTATTGGAATTTTAGTTTATAAATTGAAATTATAGGATATGACTTAAACTTTTGTGGATATGAGTTGAACCTTTAGGATATGAATTGAACCTTTAGGATATGAATTGATATTTTTTGTGTATGAATTGAATCTTTAGGTTATGAATTGAAATTTTTGTGTATGAATTGAACTTTTAGGATATGAATTGAGCCTTTAGGATATGAAGTGAACTTTTGTGGATATGAATTAAAATTTAGGATTGCGGGAGGATTTTGTAGAAGGGGTTGATGACTTTATTAGACATGAACTTTCACCAAGAATAACTTAGACACAGTACCTGACAGAGTGTGCCTTTAATTGTTGTTCTCATTAGCGACAATGATGATGAGAAGACAATGGCATGTGTTTCAAACAGTGAAGGTGTAGGTAGGAATTTAACATTTCCTAAGTAGATAAAAGAAGAGGTTATAGAGGAATTCTCTACTTCATTTTCCAAGAGGAAAATAAGTTTAATTGAGAGTGACAAGGTTGATGGTAATGGAAAGAATTGGACTATGAATTGGACTTCTTTTCCTCTTGACAAATGAAGTAGAGAATTCCTCTATAACCTCTTCTTTTATCTGCTTAGGAAATGTTAAATTCCTACTTACACCATCACTGTTTGAAACACATGTCATTGCCAATTCATAGTCCAATTCTTTCCATTACCATTAACCTTGTCACTCTCAATTAAACTTTTTTTCCTCTTGAAAAATGAAGTAGAGAATTCCTCTATAACCTCTTCTTTTATCTGCTTAGGAAATGTTAAATTTCTACCTACACCATCGCTGTTTGAAACACAAGCCATTGCCTTCTCATCATCATTGTCGCTAATGAGAACAACAATTGATCAAAGACACATCCTGTCGGGTACTGTATCCAAGTTATTCTCTGTATCCAAATTCATCCCGAGTAATAGTACCACGAGGATAATCACCAAAGCCACCAGACAGCTTTATAATGCCAATGAAGCAAGATGAGCTATTCAATGAGACTCGTATTGTAAAAAAGAAGAAAGAGACTGATCCAGAAAGGTGGGTCGTGGGTCGAGCCTCGACTATACATGTAAGTTTTTTACTTTTCATTAAGTATTTTGATTTAATTTTATATAAATTTTGAAATATTAATTCAATATAATTTTTCTTATAGGTTCGCTTCACAATTGATGTGGGGGAATTCATACGTGGTCAGCCACCTAATGAGTCGGGCGAGACAATCCAACTTTCGAACGAGGATGCTGAAAGAACACTCCTTGAGTACTTTATATACTTTGAACTAGACAATAGAACCAGTTTTCGAATGGGCTTGTAATAAGCGTTAACTTAGAGTTTTGTTAGCTTAATGTGTTAGTTCTATTGAACTCTATACTTTGTTGCTTTTTATTGTTGTTGTTGTTGTTATTGTTGGCATAAAATGCCTGTTTAGGATTTTTGGTAAGCTGGCAGGTGGTGTAGCTGCCAAAAAAGGCAGTTTCTGCCAAAAATATACCAAGAAAAGCGACCAACTTTGGTCGCTAGTTGGTCGCTTTTCCCTTAAAAAAAAATAATTTTCTGAGCAATAGCGACCAACCTTGGTAGCTATTTAACCCAGATTTCTCAAAAGCGACTAACTTTGGTCGCTATTCCATTTTAAAAAAATAATTTCTGGAAATATAGCGACCAAAGTTGGTCGCTTATAATTAAAAAAAATTATTTCTTGAAGTTAGCGACCAACTATGGTCGCTTATTTTTTAAAAAAATTAATAAAAAAGCGACCAATCTTGGTCTCTATTTTTCAGATTTTAAAATATAATATTTGGATTAGAGACCAAAGTTGGTCGCTTTTTTATGATTAATAAAAAATAACGTATTTTACATTTAGAGACCAACTTTGGTCGCCAAAATTATATTATTAAAATAATAAAGCGACCAAAGTTGGTCGCTATAGTCTTTACCCGGAATATTTGGTCCTTTTACCTTAGAGACCAAAGTTAGTCACTAATTAACGACCAACTTTGGTCCCTAAAATAAAGGGACCAGCAATATTGCGACCAGGCATGTTTGGTTGCTTTTTGGTCGCTTTTAGGCCTATAAGCGACCAACTTTGGTCGCTTTTTGTGGTCGCTTTTTACCGGATTTCTAGTAGTGATACTATGTATTAATTGGAGCGTAATAATTTGGGAGCTCCTCCACCCTGCACTTAAATAAAAAAATAAAGCGATAATCTGCTATTATTAAGTGATAATAATCTTAAGTGTCCATATTGTCGAATTTATTTATTGTGTAAAACTAGTCAAGTGAAGGAAGGGATTACTAGATGACTACGGAAAATTTGTCCACCCTCTACCTTTCTTTAAAAATAAAATTTCACTAAATCTTAATTACCACATTTCTATGGAAGCTCCAAAGAGGATTTTCTACCAAAATAATTCATGGCCTACAAGATGCAAATCAATTAAATCGCCCAAACCCCATATTAACCTTGTTTACAGTAGGTCAAAGTTAACCAAAGGATGCTAAATTATGGAAAGTTATCCTCGTTTACAGTAGGTTTAAATAGGGTTTATCTTGCTTAAGGCCAAGTTCTTTCCAATAAAGAAAGAAATATTATAAATACAATTCTATTTAAGGTGAATATCTATATTTTAGAGAGATATAGAGATTTTACTTAGTGGCTAAGTCACTCTGTGATGACCCGAAAGGTCATCTTATGTTTTAGAACCCAATTAGGGGTTTTGAGGCCTTCAAAACCTCATCTTATTTCTCCTCGATTTGCATGCGCAGTCCGAACGTATTTCCGGAAAGCCTTTATGTGGAAATTTGAGAAAAATATAATTTTTGCCTTTAAAAGTTGATTTTAGTTGACTTCGGTCAATATTTTGAGTAAACGGACCCGGACTCGTGTTCTAACGGTCCCAGAGGGTCAATAATAAAATATGGGACCTGAGCGTACGCCCGGAATCGAATTCCGAGGTCCCTAGCTCGAGAAATGAATTTTTGATGAAAATTGTTAAACTGGAATTTTAAAAGTTTTAAGAAATTGATTAATAAGTGCTTTTTGTTGATACGGAGTCTGTATTGTGGTTCCGGGGCCCGGTACAGGTCCGTTATAATATTTATACACTATTTGTAGAATTTGGTGAGAAACGGAACTGATTTGACTTGATTCGGACCTTTGGTTGAGAAAATGGAAGTTTTGAAACTTTCTTGAAAATTTCATGCAATTTGATGTTATCGTAGTTCTAGGTGTTATTTTGGCGATTTGATCGCGCGAGCAAGTCCGTATTATGTTTAAAGACATGTGCATGTTTGGTTTGGAGCTCCGAGGGCTTGGGTGAGTTCCGGATAGGCTACGGGATGTTTTAGACTTAGAAATTTGGTGTGTTTTGCTGCAGTCAGTTTCTGGTTTTTCTTCTTCGCGTTTGCGAAGATACTCTCGCGAACGCAAAGTGTAACCTGGGTCGGGGAGGGAATTTTTCACCACGAACGAGAAGCCATGGTCGCGAACGCGGAGCATTGGGGGGCACTTCGCGAATGCGACCGGCATCACGCGAACGCGTAAAGCAAAATGGAGGTGGGCTGGGGAATCATTGAGTTGCTCTTCGTAAACGCGATCGTCAGGGGGGACAAACCATCACGAACGCGAGCAGCTCTTCGGGAACGCGAAGGCCCTTCTGGCCGCAATGCATCGCGAACGCGACGGTCCATCCCGAACGCGATGAAAACATGTCCAGTGTTTTAAAAACAGAATCAAAAACGGGATTTGGCCATTCTTTCATATTTTAAAAAATTAGAAGGCATAGAGGCGATTTTGAAGAGACAATTTCTTTATCAAAGTGTTGGTAAATGATTTTAAACTACTTTCTTTCAATTATCCATTGCATTTCATCAATTTTTAACCTAAAATCTAGGGTTTTCATGGTGGAAATTGGGAGTTTGGGTAGAATTAGGGATTTTCTTTATAATTGAAATTTAGACCTCGATTTGGGGTCAGATTCCAAAACTAATTACATATTTGGGCTCATGGGTGAATGGGTGAACAAGTGTTGGTCCGAACCTCGAGTTTTGATCTAGCGCGCCCGAGGTCGATTTTTGACTTTTTAGGAAAAATATTGGAAAACTTGTAATTGTGCATTGGGAATGATTTCTCTAGCGATAATTGATATTATTAAGTTAATTATGACTAGATACAAGTGATCCGAAGGTGGAAACTAAGGAAAAAGCGGTGATTCAGGCTCGAGTTCGACCGTAGAATTGAGGTAAGTGTTGTGGCTAACCTTAGCTTGAGTGATTATGTGTTGTTGCCTGATTTGCTATGTGTTTGGCTGTTGAGTACGACGTATAAGTGAGGTGATGAGTACCTATACATTGTCGTCGAGTCATAGCATGTGCGTGAGTTTTATAATTGTGACTGTTGTATTCTTTATTCGTACCGTTTATGCTTAAACTGGTTATTCTTCATGTTAAACAAATCTATTCATGTTTTCGTGGAATTAAATATTGATTGAGTATTGACTCAAGTTGAGATTTATATTGTGAAGTTAAATATCGAAACGAGGTTGGTTATTGATGATTCCCTTGCCGAGTTGTTATTCTTCTGTTGTTTGGATGAGGAAGAGTGTAAAGCACGAAGGTGATGCCGTGCAATGTATTGTGAGTGAGTGATAATGCACGAAGGGTGATGCCGTGTCGTATTCTTTGAGTGATAATGCACGAAGCGTGATGTCGTGCCATGTTATGAGAGAGTTAATGCACGAAGGGTGATGTCGTGCCATGTTATGAGAGAGTTAATGCACGAAGGGTGATGTCGTGACGTTTCTATTGTTTCTTATTGTGAGAATGAGAGTAAAAACACGAAGGGTGATGTCGTACACTTGTTTGCTGTATTGTTACTTTCTAGGTGCAAGGCATGTTACTTACTGCGTTTCTTTACTGTACTATTTCAAGAATGATATTCCCCTCAGCATGTTTCTCCCCCTTCCCGTTAATATCTGCTAAATTTTTATTTGTTGTTATCTTCTCGTATATTATTTAACTGTATAGATTCATGTTATTGTCGTGACCTAGCCTTGTCACTACTTCTCCGAGGTTAGACTTGACACTTACCAGTACTCGGGGTCTGTTGTACTGATACTGCACTCTGCACTTTTTGTGCAGATTTCGGTACTGGACCTCGTTGATTAGAGTTGGGTTGATGCCTTCAGTCCATCAGGAGGCCCAAGGTAGATCTGCCGGCGTTCGCAGACCCTGGAGTCCCCTTCCATTTATCCTAGTCTTCCCTGTTTTCTTTTATTTCGAGAACAGATGTATTTTCTTTAAACTAGTATTTGTAATGATTCTTAGAAGTTCGTGGATTTTGACACCAGATTTTGGGTAGTCGTGTATTAGTGTTTAGACTATTATAAATTTCTGCACTTCTTTACATTGTTTCGGTTTAATTATTATCATTTATTGTTTTGGATAATAGTTAGCATATTAGATCTTTTCCTGTTGGCTTGCCTAGCATTTTGAAAAGTTAGGTGCCATCATGATCTCGATGGTGGGAAATCCTGGTCGTGACAAGGTGGTATTAAGGCACTAAGTTGCCTAGGTCTTACAATTCACGAATGTGCTTAGTAGAGTCTGAGGGATCGGTACCGAGACGTATGGGCTTATCCCTTAGAGGCTACGGAGTTTTAGGAAACAAATTCATTTTTATTCTTCTCTGTCGTGCGATTTGATCTCTCAATGCTAATTGAACACTCTATTCTTGTTCTTTCGCAGATGACAAGAACATGTACCACTTCATTGGCTGACCAGCAACCCGAGCTCCCAGTGGCAGCTCCTACAAGGGGCAGAGGACGAGGACGAGGTCGTGCTAGAGGCCGAGACAGGGGCATGGCTCATCCTAGAGCTCGAGTAGCAGCACCCGTAGTAAAACCTTAGGTGGAGTTTGATGATGAGGTTCCAGCCTAGACCGTTTTGGCAGGGCCAGCTCAGGTCCCAGAGGGGTTCATCGCTACCCCGGTACTTCAGGATGCTTTGGTTTGTCTAGTGGGCCTTATGGAGATCATAGCTCAGACTGGCACATTTCCTGTAGCACTACCCGTCTCTCAGGCTGGGAGAGGAGCCCAGACTCCCACTACCCACAATCCGGAGCAGATGGCTCCTCAGATTCAGACTCCAGCAGCTCATCTAGTGGGAGTAGCTCAGCTGTTTGTTGCAGCTCAGGCCGCTGGTGGATCCACTATGTCTTCCGAGGCTTTGCTGAGATTGGACAAGTTCACCAAGCTTTTTCCGGTTCATTATAGTGGGGCAGCTTTTGAGGACCCACAGGATTATCTTGACCCCTTCCATGAAGTGTTGCGGAACATGGGGATAGTGGAGACCAATAGGGTCGACTTTGCTGTATTACAGATGATAGGGTCCGCCAAGAGATGGTGGAATGATTTTGTGTTGACTAGACCAGCTGGGTCGTCTGCCTTGACTTGGGACCAGCTCTCTCAGCTATTTCTCAAGAGGTTCCTTTCTATTACTTAAAGAGAGGACTATCGCAGGCGGTTCGAGCATCTTCAGTAGGGTTCTATGACTGTTACTCAGTACGAGACTAGGTTTGTTGATTTGGCCCATCCTGCTCTTCTTATACATCCTATCGAGAGAGAGAGAGAGAGAGAGAGAGAGAGAGTGGTGGTTTATTGAGAGACTCGCTCAGTCTATCATATTGCAGATGGCTAGGGAGACAGGAAGCGAGATTTCTTTTCAGGATTCGGCCAATGTGGCCAGGCGAGTTGAGGTGGTTTTAGCTCAGGGGAGTGGTTAGGGGTCTGACAAGAGGCCCCGTCTTTCTGGTAGGTTTAGTGGTGCCTCATTTGGAAGCAGGTATTCTTTTGGTAGAGGCCACCCTTCCAGGCCGTTTCATTCAGCACTTCAAGCTTTTCACGGTGCTTCAGGTGGTCGTGGCTCTCATATGCAGTATTCTGATAAGCTATCCTACAGTGCACCACCAGCTCCTATCAGTGCACCTCGGCTCCAGAGTTTTCAGGGTGGTTACCCAGGCTGTCAAGGTCGGTTTCAGAGTCAGCAGTCTCAGTAGCCGAGGTCTTGTTATACTTGTGGCGATCCGAGGCAAATTGCAAGGTATTGCCCTCGAGCATCGAGCATTTCTCAGCATCAGGGTTCTCGTGCCATGGTCCCGACACTAGGGGTTCCACTGCCCGCTCAGCCAGGCAGAGGTAGGCGTCACACAGCTAGAGGTGGAGTCGAGGTATTAGAGGTGGAGGTCAGGCTGCTGGAGGTGGAGGCCATCCAACAAGAGGCCATCCTAGGGATGCAGTTCAGAGTGGTGGGTCCCAACCCCGATGTTATGCATTCCCAGCCAGACCTAAGGCTGAGGCATCCGATGGCGTTATCACAGGTATAGTTTTTGTAATGATCTGACTGGTCATTTTGAGCAATTGCGCCCGGTTCGACAGTTTGAGGTCACAAGCAGTTTCATATTATGTGTATCGACTTACGTGCATGGTTGGATTCTATTTTCGGATGAATCAGAGTCGAATTGGAAGAATGAATGTAGTTTTAGAATGGAATTTGACTTTTGAATAAACGGCTCCGGAATAAATTTTGGATGATGTCAGTAGCTTTGTATAATGATTTTACACTTAAGCGTGCATTTCATTTGGAGACCCGTAGGGTAATTTGAGGCATTTCGGCGAAAGTTGGAAAAGTTGAAGTTTGGAAAATGGAGAAGTATGACCCATAGTTGACTTTTGTGTTATCGAGGTCGGAATGCGATTTAGAAAGTTGGAATAGCTCAGTTATGTCATTGTGGACTTGTCTGCAAAATTTGGTGTCGTTCGGAGTTGATTTGATATGGTTCGGACGCTTGGTTGCAATTCTAGAAGTTCTTGAAGTTCATGGTGATTTTATGTATTTTGGCATTCGATTCGTGGTTTTAGAAGTTATCTTGATGATTTGAGAACGCGAACAAGTTCATGAGGTATTTTTAGACTTATGTGCATATTTGGTTTGGAGCCCCGAGGGCTCGAGTGAGTTTCGGGTTGGTTTTGGAATAACTTTTCATAGTCTTTCATTTTTGGTTCTGGTGTCATCGCATTTGCGATGTTTATGTTGCAAATGCGACTATCGCAATTGCGAAGTAGCCTTGTATTTACGAAGCTGGGCTGCTAAGGAATGGACTCGCATTTGCGAGGAAATTGCCGCTTTTGCGAGGCCTGTTGAGTTGCATTTGCGGACTCAGTATCGCATTTGCGATAAAGGCCGGAGTTGAGTTAGTTGGCATTTGCGAACATTTGGGCCGCATTTGCGAT
The DNA here is from genome assembly GCF_000393655.2 of Nicotiana sylvestris. NCBI lineage: Eukaryota > Viridiplantae > Streptophyta > Magnoliopsida > Solanales > Solanaceae > Nicotiana > Nicotiana sylvestris. The sequence goes on from NC_091067.1 coordinate 136,878,897, forward strand.
GGCCTTGCTTCGCATTTGTGAAGTGTCTCATCGCAATTGGATGGAGACAGGATTATTCAGGCTTCGCATTTGCGAAGTATTCTTCATTTTTGCTAGTTTGCATTTGCGAACCCAGTGTCGTAAATGCGACATCTGCAGTCTGCTAAAAGCTGAGTATTCCGAGTTTTTGCTCATTTTTCATATTCTTTGAACCATAACTCCGAGAGTGGGCGATTGTGAGAGAGGATTTTCATACCAAATTATTGGGTAAGTGTCTCTAACTAACTTCCAACTATATTTTGTGATTATATCTTAGATTTAACATCAAATTCATGAGAATCTAAAGGAAAATTTGAAAAATTGTGAAATCTTTCAAAAATGTAAGAAAATGATGATTTGAGAGACCAAATGGTATCGAAATTAGATAATTTTTGTATGGGTGAACTCGTAGTGAAATGGGTGTTCGATTTTTGTAAATTTTATCGGGTTCCGAGGTGCGGGCCCGGGGATTTGACTTTTGCAAATTGTATTAGAATTATAGTTTTGTTAATTGAACTTGTTTTCTCTTGAATTGTTTGATGTATTCAAGTCGTTTTGGCTAGATTGAGCCGAGCGTTGGTGAATTGGTAAAGGAAAAGCTAAATTGAGTATTGAATTGGCCAGATTGAGGTAAGTATCTTGCCTAGCCTTGTGTGGGGTACTTCTCCTTAGGATTTGAGTCTTCTATGCTAATTGTAGCCCGTGCACGCAAGGTGACGAGTGTGTGCTTGGACTTATTTATGGGAAAGTTGCCTTTAGGTTTCTTAGGTCCTTATGTTCATTAAGTGAGAAGTTTTACGATATAAGTGGGTTTCCTAATTGCTTGTTTTACCTCTATATGCTCCATACAATGTTGTTAGCGTTCCTCTAACTCTTACTTGTTACTTGGCCCTTATTTGCCTTAATTGAAGTGATTGTTCTCCTTATTGTTTTGTTACTCTTAATTGTGAATTCCTTTATGAACAAGTGCATATATGTTATGTGTCTAAATTGTTGTGGTTGCCGTGTAGTTATCATGTGCTTGTTATGTCCTATTGTTTTGTTGTGATTATTGTGCTTCTTGATTTTTCCGTGATTCTCTTGTTTCCGTATACTCATACTCTTGGTTGAAATCCTTGTGATTGGGTTGTTGAATTGTTGTTGTTGTTGATTTTAGACTTTGTTTGGTTGTTGATATGCTGAGGAGAAATAAGAGAGAATTGATGTTATCCAGTGGGATCGGGTTGCACGCCACAACAAAGAGTAATTAGGGTGGACATCTGGGATCGGGTTGCACGCCGCAACAAGGAGTAATTGTCACAACCCAATTCCCCAAACCTGGTCGTGATAGCGCCTCTCGTGAAGACAAGGTCATCCAGACCAAAACAGACCACCTCTTTTTAAATAGTTAAATACCATAAGTAGTCCTAAAACATGATATAATAACCGTAATTTGCGAAATTAACGATAATAACAGTAGAAACCATCCCGACACAGCCTAAACCGGGGTGTCACAAGTCATGAGCAACTAAGAAATCCGGATACAAGTCTACCGAACACTAAATCCGATACAATAGTTCTAAAACATGAAAATGATAAGATGAGGGAGGCACGGGGTTGCGGATGCCAATAACTACCTCGTAGTCTCCGAATCATTGCCTGAACTGGGAGAATCAGCACTCAGGAGCAGACTTTGTGATGCCTGAATCTGCACACATGGTGCAGGGAGTAATGTGCGTACTCCGACTTAGTGAGTAATAATTATAAATAATGGTTGAAAGTATGAAAATACGTAAAACCTCAACCAACATCAAATTACCCAAAACACATCGGATTCAAGCCTAAGTTTCTAAAATCTTCCGAAATACGCTTTCGATCAAAAACCCAACCAAAACACGTCCGATTGACCTGAAATTTTGCACACACATCCCAAATGACACAACGAAGCTACTGCAATTCCGACCCTTATATCAAAATCTCACCTTTCAACCGGAAATCGCCAAAATATCAACTTCGCCAATTCAAGCCTAATTCTACTCCGGACCTCCAGAACCCATTCCGATCACGCTCCTAAGTCACAAATCACCTCTCGAAGCTAACCGAATCACCGGAACTCACATCCGAGCCCTATAACACATAAGTCAACATCCGGTTGACTTTTCCAACTTAAACCTTCTTAAAAAAGACTAAGTGTCTCAAACCTTATCAATATCATTCCGAACTCGATCCGACCAATCCGATACCACAAAACATGGATAACGAAGCGTAAAGAAGCAGAAATGAGGAAAACAAAGCGGTAACTCATGAGACGACTGGCTGTGTCGTCACATCCTCCCCAACTTAAACAAACGCTCATCCTCGAACAAGTCAAGAAACATACCTGAAGCTTCAAATAGGTGAGGATATCTGCTCCACATCTACCGCTCGGTCTCCCACATAGCCTTCTCCATGGTCCGACCTCTCTACTGCACTTTCACTGAAGCTATATCCTTTGTCCTCAACTTCCGAACCTGACGACCCAAAATAGCTACTGGCTCCACATCATAGGTCAGATCACCATCCAACTGAACCGTGCTGAAATCCAAGACATGAGACGGATCTCTAATATACTTTCGGAGCATAGAAATATGAAATACCGGATGCATACTCGACAAGCTGGGTGGCAAAGCAAGCTCATAAGCTACCTCCCCAATCATCCGAAGCACCTTAAAAGGCCCAATGAACCGATGACTCAATTTCCCTTTCTTCCCAAATCTCATAACACCCTTCATGGGTGAAACCTTCAACAGAACCTTCTCGCCAACCATGTAGGGCACATCTCGATCCTTCCTATCAGCATAACTTTTTTGCCTTGACTACATTGTACAAAGCCTTTCCTGAATCACTTTCACCTTCTCCAAAGCATCCTGCACCAAATCCTGATACATCTTCGCTACACCCGGGTGAATGGAATACCACGAGCTATGCGCCTCCTCCAATATCAACTCTCGAAGCCCATTCACATTGGGAACACAAATCCGGCCCTGCATCCTAAACACTCCATCATCACCGATGGTCACATCTCTGGAATCATCATGCTGAACTCTGTCCCTAAGGACAAGCAAATGCGGATCATCATATTGTTGCTCTCTGATGCGATCATATAAGGAAGACCGAGAAACCACACAAGCCAATACCCGACTGGGCTCTGAAATATCTAACCTCCTGAACCAATTGTCCAAGGCCTGAACATTAACTGCAAGAGGTATCTCCTCAACTGGGATATATGCCAAACTCCCCATACTCACTACCTTTCGACTCAAAGCATCGACCACCACGTTGGCCTTTCCCGGATGATACAATATAGTGATATCAAAATCCTTAAGCAACTCCAACCATCTCCGCTGCCTCAAATTAAGATCCTTCTATTTGAACAAATGCGAAGATTGCGATGATCAGTAAACACCTCACAAGATACGCCATACAGGTAATGCCTCCAAATCTTCAAAGTGTGAACTATGGCAGCCAACTCCAAATCATGAATGGGGTAGTTCTTCTCATGGGGCTTCAACTGACGAGAAGCATAAGCAATAATTCTACCCACCTGCATCAATAAACAACCAATCCCAACTCTTGAAGCATCACAATACACGGTATATGAACCTGAAGTTGATGGCAAAACCAACACTGGAGCTGTGGTCAAAGCTGTCTTGAGCTTCTGAAAGCTCTCCTCACACTCGTCTGACCATACAAATGGAGCACCCTTCTGAGTCAACTTGGTCAAGGGCGATGCGATAGATGAGAATCCCTGAACAAATCGGAGATAATAATCTGCCAAACCAAGAAATCTGCGAATCTTTGTGGCTGAGGACGGTCTGGGCCAACTCTGGACTGCCTCTATCTTCTTCGGATCAACCTGAATACCCTCGTTGGACACCATGTGCCCCAAGAAAGCCACTGAACTAAGCCAAAACTCACACTTGGAGAATTTTGCATAAAGCTTCTCCTCCCTCAATCTCTGCAACACAACTCTCAAATGCTCCATGTGCTCCTCCTGACTACGCGAATACACTAGACACGAACGAGTCAAGATAAGGCCGAAACATACTGTTCATCAAATGCATGAACACTATTGGGGCATTGGTCAGCCCAAAAGACATCACCAAGAACTCATAATGACCATATCGGGTCCTAAAAGGCGTCTTAAGAACATCCGAGTCCCTGATCTTCAACTGGTGATAACCTGAACGGAGATCAATCTTGGAGATCACTCTCGCTCCCTGAAGCTGGTCGAATAAATCATCAATACGAGGGAAAGGATACTTGTTCTTAATTGTTACCTTGTTCAATTGCCTATAATAAATGCACATTATCATGGTGCCAACCTTCTTCTTCATAAACCAACTGGCACACCCCAAGGTGACACACTAGGCCGAATGAACCCTTTATCAAGGAGTTCCTGAAGTTGTTCTTTTAATTCCTTCAACTCCACTGGTGTCATACGATACGGCGGAATATAAATGGGTTAGTGCCAAGCACCAGGTCAATACCAAAATCAATATCCCTATCCGGTGGCATGCCCGGCAGGTCTACAAGAAACACATCGGGAAAATCCCTTACCACTGGGACAAAATCAATACTGGGAGTCTCAGCTTCGACATCCCTCACAAACGCTAGATATGAAAGGCAACCCTTCCCAACCATATGCTGGGCTTTCAAGAATGAGATCACTCTACTGGGAACATAATCAGTCACACCTCGCCACTCGATCCGTGGCACACCCGGCATAGCCAATGTGACTGTCTTAGCATGACAATCTAGAATAGCACGACACGGAGATAACCAATCCATGCCCAAAATGACATCAAAATCCACCATGCTCAATAGTAAAAGATCCACACGGGTATCCATACCCCAAATAGTCACCACACACGACTGGTACACACGGTCTACAACAATAGTATCGCCCACCGAGGTAGATACATGAACAGGTGCAGCAAGAAACTCACGGGGCATACCCAAATAATGAGCAAAATATGAGGACTCATAAGAAAAGGTGGAACCGGAATCAAATAATACAGAGGCATCTATGTAGCAGATTGAAACAATACCTATAATGATAGCATCTGAAGCAATAACATCCGATCTGCCTGGGATAGTATTGAAACGAGCCTGACTGCCCCCTGATCGACCTCCCCCTCTGGGGCGACCCCTGGCTGACTGACCTCCACCCCTAGCTGGCTGAGCTGGTGGTGGTGAAGGAATTGGCGCTGAGGCCGAAGACTGACCCCTCTACTAGGACGAACTAGCAACACGACGAGGACACTGCCTCCACATGTGGCCCATCTCGACCACACTCATAACAACTCCCAAGTGCTGGAGAAGAGGACTGAAGGGAACCCCTCGCACCAGAGTGACTAGTAGATGCACTCGGCATAGAAGAACCCTGAACCGACGGAGCACGAGATGCACTCTGAGCTGGAAGGGCGCTGAGTGATGACTGGACCTGCTGAGATCCATGGTAACTATTGTAAGCACGTGATTTTTGCTTCGCGGACAATCACTCCAAAAAGAAATCAAAAATAATGGCAAATGGCCTCGCTATACAATTTTTCAATTTTTGCGTGACACGTGTTGACAGTCATTTTGTTGGTTCTGTCCATTTTTTGTTTAATCTTACCAAAACGAAATACAAAATATGTATGTCATGTGTAATTAAATCGTAATTCGATCATTAAAAGAAAATCCAAAAAATATATATGCATCTTTTATTCTAGGTTGGGATTTTAACCTACTTAAATATTTCCATATGTGTGTGATAATTATGTTAAGGTGTTACAATATTGGTTGTTTTAATTTCATTTTTTTTAGTCATTTATTTTTATTTTTATTTTTAGTTCATTTAGATTAAAACTAGAAAACAAAAGAAAGAGTGCTGAAAATTGTTTGGGCCAAGAAATGAAACAAAAATAGGCCCAAGACCAGGACCCCGATCCAGCCCAAACAACAGGCTGCCCGGACACGGTCCAAACGGCGTCGTTTCTGTCCCATCTAAGCTGGGCCGTTGATCTCAAACGAATCAACGGCCAGGATCACATCCCCTAGACCCGTCAAATTTAACCCGATCCAATCCCCACCCGGTCTCAACCCACTATCAGCCCCTGAACGACGTCGTCCCCCTTTAATGAATAGATCATGGCCCTGGATCTCACATGATCCGACGGCCAGGATCTAAACCCCTAGATCATATATAAGTCTTCTATCATACCCCACGCCCCCTATCAGAACCCCCTTCACTGTCTTCTTCACCAAACCCTGAACCCCCCCGAAACCCTAGCAGCCGCCATGGCCTCCCTTTCACCAGAACCCGGCGGCATGAACGCCGGTGACCACCCCCTTAACACCCCTGAAGCATCTCACCACCCGAACCTAAATATGTTACCCCCTAGCCTCAAATCCTCTCCCACCTTCTCGAATCTTCATTTGAAGATTCGAGACAAGACTCGATCTATACCAAACCACCCCAGATTCACACTAGACAGTCCCCTGACCTCCCTCGTGACCAAACCAAGCTTGGTTTGGTCCGAATCTACCCACAACTCCTAGAATCTCAAATCTGAGAATCCAAACCTTAGAACACAAGGACCTGAGGAATTCGGCCAGTCTTAACAGGGGTTTGAGGTCTAATAGACCTTAATCAAGGTGTTCTCGGTTGAGAACACCCCGATTAAAGTTTGTTCGGCCTCAAATGGTCAAAGCTGAGTCATACTTGGGTCAGTTTTGTTTAAACATTTTCAGTAAGTTTTTCTTTGCCTTCCTGTTTTATTCGAGTGCTAATTGAGTTTGTTAGCATGTTCTGTTGTGATTTCTGGTATTCTTCATTCCAGTTTCTTCCGTCTTTGTAAGGCCTTTTATTGGGTCGTTGGTTTTCTGTGTGTGTTTTGAATGTATTCTGTGACATACATGTTCGATTAGATTAGTCATCATAAACAATTCGTATGGTTTCCCAGTATTGTTCAAAGTTAGCTGAAGTTATTCAGGACCCCGTACGTATTGTTTATTTTAGCGATTCGTTATATCTGGCTATGATTAGTATAGTCGACTTGATAAACGTCGTCGATTAGTTTCCTATAGCTGAAGGGTCAAATATTCTAATTCATACAACTTCACGTAAGTAAACGAACCCATTGTTGTTAATTGATTGTCTGACATTGTTTGAGAGTAGTTTGTAACTGCATTCTAAAACAATTAGAAGAACCAGGCCAGGGCAGTCTTGAATTTGAACTTACAGAAGTTCAAAAGGCCCTGATGCTGCAATGGTTTAGGACAGTAATAACCAAGGATTAACAGGGGTAGTCTGGGGTTTGAAAAGAACAGAAAAGATTAGTTTAAGTAAGCTGACAAGCAGGGTACTGAATTAGGATTAAATTAATGTCAATGAGGAACAAGACATAAGAGCATGGGAATTAAAATGAATATTTAAATGAACCCATAACTCTTGAACAAAAGGAATAAGCCAGGTGTGGGGAACAAAATGGCTGGCATCAAGAAGATGCTTAGGCATGGGGTTTAATAGGTATGGGCAGTCTGCAATTGGCAGAATCCAGGCAGCTTGACTGCACTAGGTTGTTGGCTTATAAATAAGCTGTTTTCAGAACTTAAAAGGGGCTGGACTTTTAGTCTTCAGAGAAAAAGAAAAACAGAAAGAAATTTTCAAGAACACTTTAACTAAACACTGTCCAAAACTGCACAAGGAACTAAGTTGGTTAAGCTGTTCTGGCCAAGTCAGTTATTCTAACTGGGGCTGTTACTGTTCCATTAAGAGAAGTTTGTGTGTATTCTGCTGTGATTGTTACTACACTGAGCTTCTGTGTGTTGTGGATTGAGTTTTAGTCTCCCTGATTGTCGGAACTGTGCTGGTTATTTGCTGAGCTTTGGTGGTTATTGAATTTTTGTTGCTATTGCATAAAACATTCTGGTTCCTTTCTCGGCTGGTTTCATTTACTATCCTGTTTTCTGGGATTATTTGTTTGTTGCTCGACCAACGTGTGAACTTCATCCTTATGGCTGGTTGTTTGTTGTCGGGTTGTTGCTGTTTAACTGCTGCTGCTGTGTTTGCTGTGTACTACTCAACTGATTCTTTCCTTCTTCTTTTGTCTTCCCAACCAGGTACACAATTAATACTACCAATGTAACTTGAAAGTTTGAGCATGAATGCAAAAGAGAAGATCTGCAGATGTTTTTTTTATACATGGACTGTTGTATTAAATGTCATGTAGTGTATAATAGTTTAAATTTTGTTTGGATACTGAAGGTAGCTTACACGCCTAGTAGATGTCAATGTAGGGTGATTGAATGTTAGTTGTGTATGCATGCTGTTAGGTAAAAAATATTCTCAATGCAGTAGGTTGTATCCCAGACTTGGTTTAATTGTGTAACATATCGTTTAATACATGTCAAGCATGAAATTATCCATTACTAGCTAAGTTCATCTCCTTTTGATAAATTGCTTTGTTATAATTATTGATAAGCCACACCTTTAGAACAAAGAACATAAGTTTACGGTCTCAACCTCATGGAGGTCGACCCCAGGTAGAAATGGACCAAGCAGGTCCGCATCAGATGAACAGTGGCCGAGGTCAGGCCCATCTCGCATGAGCTGGATTTGGGCCCATAATGTTCGATCAGCAGTCCGTGCGTGTAGCCACATTTTCCTATTCTGTAAAAGCATTTTGAATCCTGCTATAAGTAACCTGCAAGCATGCAATTAACTAGGACTATCTCTGTTTTCAGTTAGTAAAGATAAACGCGACAAGAAACGTAGTTGCTATAGGATATCCTTTTAAAATAAGGACGAGATGAGCCTCGCCAAGTAAAAACGCACAAACTGCGGGGGCCTCGTTAAATGTGTATATCGAAGCATCCAGTTTCCAAGGCAGGTTGTTTAGCAAATCTCACGACCCTCCCGGAATAATAACGCGATAGTCTCTTTTAAGCGCGCATCTAATAATCTTATCTCCTTAAGCTCGGGTGCACATTTATGTGACCCAAATCCAAATCTCAGCAGAGTTGAAATGTGTCTCTAAATCGCAGGTACATTGATTGTAACGTGGTTCGAGATGCATGTCCATGACGTTGCAAATTCCTTTAAAAAATAAGAATGAGATGAGCCTCGCCGAATAAAAATACAAATTGCGGGGCCCTCAGTAAATACTTGTTTTAAATTACTTAGAATTCAGGAGGGCCGTTTAGCGAATTTCACGACCTTCCCAAAATAATAACACGCTAGTCCCTTTAGGCGCGTGTTTAATAATTTACTTTCTTAAACATGGGTGTGCATTTCATGTGACCCAAATCCAAATCCCAAAACATCAAATAAAAATGTGTTCCGGATTGTGGGCGCATTTCATGTGACGCAATCCAAAGACATGTTTCAAGCGATGTTCACATTCTTTTAAAATAATAATAACAAAGTGGTTAAAAGTTAAAATTTGCACATAAGTTCATATTTGTATAAAATCAGATAATCAAGCCGAATATAACAATTGAGAGACCGTGTTAGAACCACAGAACTCGGGAATGCCTAACACCTTCTCCCGGGTTAACAGAATTCCTTATCCAGATTTCTGGTACGCAGACTGTAATACGGAGTCATTCTTTTCCTCGATTCGGGATTAAAATTGGTGACTTGGGACACCCTAAATCTCCCAAGTGGCGACTTTGAAATAAATAAACAAATCCCGTTTCGATTGTCCTTTAATTGGAAAAACTCCCTTGCACCCTCGCGGGTGCGGAAAAAGGAGGTGTGACAACCATGACCCAAAGATGCCCCACAGTAACCTGGGCAAGTTGACTGTGCAGGCCTGAATGAATGGCCTCTGTTGTGCTGAAACTAGCTCCTCGAAGGAGCACCACTATAGCTGCCAGAACCTCGAGGCCTCTTAGCCACCCTCTCCTCTCACTCCTGACATCAAACAGTCTCAATCTTACGGGCGATATCAACAACCTCCTCGAACGTAGCACTAATCACCCTTTCCCTGGTCATAAGAATACGGAGCTGATAAGTAAGACCATCAACAAACCTGTTGATCCTCTCTCGGTCTGTCGGAACCATCCAGATGGCATGACGAGACAACTCAGAAAACCTTAACTCATACTGTGACACAGTCATATCCCCTGTCACACCTCCTTTTTCCGTCCCCGCGGGGGTACAAGGAGTTTTTTCCAATTAAAGAACAGTCGAAACGGGATTTATTTATTTATTTCAGAGTCACCACTTGGGAGGTTTAGGGTGTCCCAAGTCACCAATTTTAATCCCGAATCGAGGAAAAGAATGACTCTGTATTACAGTCCGCGAACCAGAAATCCGGATAAGGAATTCTGTTAACCCGGGAGAAGGTGTTAGGCATTCCCGAATTCCGTGGTTCTAGCACGGTCGCTCAACTGTTATATTTGGCTTGATTATCTGATTTTATACGTATTATAAACTTATGTGCAAGTTTTATCCTTTGGCCGCTTTCATTATTATATTTTTTAAAGAATGTGAACATCGTTTAAAAACATGTCTTTGGATTGGGTCACATAAAATGCATCCACGATCCGGAACGTATTTTTATTCAATGTTTTGGGATTTGGATTTGGGTCGCATAAATGCGTACCCGTGTTTAAGGATGTATTATTATTATTTCGCGCCTAAAGCAATTAGCGATTTATTACTTTGGGGAAGGCCGTGAAATTTGCTAAACGGCCCATCCTGAAGTCTAAGTAATCAATTAAATTTTTATCGTGGGCCCCGCAATTTGTGTGTTTTATTTGGCAAGGCCCATCTCATTTATTATAAAAGGATAATCCTAAAGTGCCTACATTTTTTCCTATTAAATTTGTTTCTACAAAATAAAAAAAAGAAAATATCTTAATTTATTTATATGTTATTACCTAGTTACATTATACTAGGCATGTTCTCAGTTTGTCAAATAAAAAAAACATGGCAATCTAATTTTAAATCCTAGATCATTTACATGCTGAAATTAACCAATATTATTTAACTAAACAATATTTCTATCAAGTTCTTACTAGATGGCCTATTCGTTTGATTTTTACTTGACGAACTTACTACAACATTTATTTATTTTTGGCAATATATAGGTAGTTCAATCGTTAAGCTATCGTCGGATATTCCACTATATGTATTAAATAGCTACACGATTCAGATCTTTTGCAAACTAAATAAATTATACATACAAATAAAATTCAGAATATAATTAAAGCTAATTCAGAATTTCAACGCTTCATTTTTTTGTATTCATGCTTCATATTCGGATTACAATAACCAGCGTGTCAGTTGTGTACCTGATATCGGAAGCAAAAGAAAATGAAGATGAGAATCAGCAGCAGTAATAACAATACAACACAACAACAATAGTCCAGCAGCAGTAACAACCCAGGAACAGAGCTTGCATACCAGTGGAGCAGTAATCCAAAAAATAAAAGCTTCAAGCTTTGATTAAACAACAATTAATTCTAATTTCAAACAATGAAAGAAAGCAGAAGATTTTTTTTTTAGTTTTTATTTTATTTTGAAAGTTTAAATATTTTTCGGAATTTTCTCTCTCTTAAATGTTCAGCCCTTTTTCTCTCTCTTATTTTCAGATTCGTTTCTCTCTCTCGTTCTTCCCTCTATCTGTGTGTCTTTTTTCTCTTGTCTTGTGTTCAAGACTTCCTATATATAATCCCAACCCATAAATCTTTTAATCAATTAAAATCAACCCATTTTGTCTACCCAACCCATTATCTTCCCACTCATCCCCATTACATTAAATAAATATATCACACCACCCCATTATATTTTGTCCCTCATGCCTAACATAAACAAATACAAGATTCCCCCACACTAAAATTTGTCTTGTCCCCCATTTATATTAAATAACTATATCACAACCCACCCCATTTCATTTTGTCCCCCATGTTTTATATAAACAATTACAAAATGTACAATTCCTAAACTACCCCTCCGACCTTATTGCAAATTACTATTTTACCCTTCGAACGTACTACAAATTACAAAACTACCCCATCAGCTATAACAATCAATTAATCAAACTTAACCAAAATATAGACAATATGATCAATTTCTAAAAATGTTTAAACAACAAATCACATGAACATGATTTCTTCAATATTTAAACAACAAATCATATGAACATGATTTCTTCAACATTTCAACAACAAATCACATGAACACAAATTGAACAACAAAGAACAACTAAAATTTGATTGAACAATATTTTAGCAACAAACAATCCTATTTTCGGATTCAACAACAACAACAAACAAGTATATTTAGATTTCTAAATTCAATCATATTGAACTTAAAATTAACTCTAACAATATTACAACCAACAATTCCTATATTAAACTTAGACAAGATTATGAGACAAATTCAAGAAATAATCACAAATGATAAACAAGAAATCAAACTATACAAATTTCGGATTCAAGATCATCCAAACAAAGTATGAACATGAATTAATCTATTTTTAAAACAACAAACATGACGGATTAACATGATTTAAACAATGTTAACAATTTCTGAAAAATACATAACAACATGAAACAAATTAAAGAAATAATCAATTAAATTTCAATTTGAATCTGGCAAACATCAAACTAGCAATTCCTTTTTTACAAAATAAATAAAATTAACATGACGTAAACATGAAAAACAACTAATTAAATTTCCATTTGAAATCTGAAAATTAATTCAACAAAACATATGAACATCAACAAAACAAAAATCAAATATCTAACGATAGACATGAACAAAACAAACATTTGCCGATTTTAGATTTAAGAGTATCAAAACGAAACACGGACAAAATAAAACTCAAAATCTACTAACCGGATCGACACGAAATATGTACGAACTGTCTCGCCAAAGCTCGACCAAAGCTCGACCAAACGACGACGAACGAATCTAAGAAGCAAACTGAAACAACGCCAACTTAAGGGTGCGGGCAGCAGCGAACAAAACAAAAGCAGCTGAGGGGTGCGTTTGGTTCTGTACGCGAAGCAGAAGGAAGAAGACGAGGGTGAGGCAACAATGTCCAGCAGCAACCATGGTAGCAACAGCTCCGAGGAAGGAGGAGAAGCAGCGGCGATGATGTACTGGGAACGGGTTGGACGACGAGGGCAATGACAACAGTAGCAGCTATGTGAGCAGCAGGTGGACTGTTTGGGACGTGAGGTTGAGGACTGGCTCAGCATTAGAAGCGACGATGGTGAAGGGAGTCGACGGGCTGGTTGTTGATGACGAAGCCGCAACAGTGACGACCATGGTTGTCGAGCTCGAGCTTGAAGGTGGTTGTGTGGTTTTAATGGAGGACGAGGGGGTTGTTTGGATGCGAGGGTGTTTTTGTGGACGAATAAGAAGGTAAAGGGAAGCCATGGGAAGTGTTTTTGAGTTTAGGGAAGAAGAAGCCAACATGGGGGGGGGGATCCTTTCTTAGTTTTTTAGGGTTTTGGTTTTTTTATTTTTTGTTTTGTTTTGTGTTTGGACAAAAAATGAAGAAGGGGTGTTGGGTATTTGGGTTAATGGGGCAGACCGGGTCGACCCGGTTTGAAGTGGACCGGGTCATGGAGAAGGTTGGGCAATGATTTGGGCCTGGGGTTGAAATTGAAGAAATGGCTCAATTCCGAATGTTTTGTATTTCTGCTCTCTTTTCTTCTTTTATTTTTTTAAAACTAAATTATAAAAATACTTAAACGATTATTTAAGAACTAAATTAAGTTATAAAAGCGCAAATTAACTCCTAATAACAATTAACGCACAATTAAGTAGTAATTAAGCATAAAATTGTATATTTGGACATTAAATGCTAAAAATGCAAACGATGCCTATTTTTGTAATTTTTATTTTTTGTAAAACAAATTTAATTACTAACAATTGTAGAATTAAATCCTACATGCAAAATGCGACATATTTTTGTATTTTTTATCAATTTAGCAAATAAACATGCACAGACAAATACAAATAATTATTCAAAAATACCACAAAATTGCACACCAAGGAAAATCATTTTATTTTTGAATTTTTGGGAGTAATTCTCATATTGGGCAAAAATCACGTGCTTACAGCTGCCCCTCTTTGCCCGAAGACACGAAGGGTTTTTGTGCAAAGATAGCGAGCGATTTTTGCCCATCCGAGTACTCCGTGTGAAGCATTTTTTGAAAAAGATTTGACCGAACCTTTGCTTCAAAGGTTTCCTACATATCCCGGGCTAAACAGGAATCAGGTCAATGTAGTTCGGGAAGTTTTGGTAGCTGGGACTACCGTGAGACTGCAATGTTACTGTTGTTGCATGCTATTACCATTGCTTACTGATCTCCTTGTTACACCGTGATTAAAAGAAAACAAGAAGCTAGGTAGACTGCAATTTGTTCTTGTTGCCTTGCTTTCTTGTCTGTTTGCATTTTTTCCGATGTTTTTCTTTTTTTTGACACATGCACTTGAGTTTGTGTTGGGACCTCTTGTTGCAACCTTCTGCTTCCCGGTGCCGGGGAATTTTATTGTTTTCTGCTGGGGATTCCCATTGTAACCCTCTGTTTTATTGTCCTCTGACTTGATCTTGAAATGTATGCCTCTGTTGTATGGGCGGGCTCCCAACTTCAATACTTGAAAATTAAAGACTAAAATGTATGCCTCTGTTATCTGGGCGGGCTCCCAACTTCAACGCTTGAAATGTTAAGACTGAAATGTATGCCTCTGTTATCTGGGCGGGCTCTCAACTTCAACGCTTGAAATATAAAGACTGAAATGTATGCCTCTATTATCTGGGCGGGCTCCCAACTTCAATGCTTGAAATGCAAAGACTGAAATGTATGCCTCTGTTATCTGGGCGGGCTCCCAACTTCAAATAAACAACTTTTGAAATAAACGCCATTCCTCTCTTCAGGCGGGCTCCTGACTTCAACAACAACTTCTAAAATAAAATGCCTTTCCTCTCTTCAGGCGGGTCCTGATTTCAATAACAACTTTGAAAATAATCGTCATTCCTCTCTTCAGGCGGGCTCCTGACTTCAACAACAACTTCTAAAATAAAATGTCTTTCCTCTCTTCAGACGGGCTCCTGATTTCAACAACAACTTTGAAAATAATCGCCATTCCTCTCTTCAGGAGGGCTCCTGACTTCAACCAATAAATCGCCATTCTATTCTTCAGGGGGCTCCTGACTTCAACCAATAAATCGCCATTCTATTCTTCAGGGGGGCTCCTGACTTCAACCAATAAATCGCCATTCTATTCTTCAGGGGGGCTCCTGACTTCAACCGATAAATCGACATTCTGTTCTTCAGGGGGCTCCTGACTTCAACAACTTTTCAAAAAATGCCATTCCTTTCTTTGGATGGCGAGATTTCAACAACCCTTTTTTTAAAAACGCCTTTCCTTTCTTCAGACGGGCTCCTGATTTCAACCAATAAATCGTCATTCTGTTCTTCAGGGGGATCCTGACTTCAACCGATAAATCGCCATTCTATTCTTCAGGGGGGCTCCTGACTTCAACCAATAAATCGCCATTCTATTCTTCAGGGGGCTCCTGACTTCAACCAATAAATCGCCATTCTATTCTTCAGGGGGGCTCCTGACTTCAACAACTTTTCAAAAATGCCATTCCTTTCTTTGGATGGCGAGATTTCAACAACCCTTTTTTTTAAAACGCCTTTCCTTTCTTCAGGCAGGCTCCTGACTTCCATCAATAAATCGTCATTCTGTTCTTCAGGGGGGCTCCTGACTTCAACCAATAAATCGCCATTCTATTCTTCAGGGGGGCTCCTGACTTCAACAACTTTTCAAAAAATGCCATTCCTTTCTTTGGATGGCGAGATTTCAACAACCCTTTTTTAAAAACGCCTTTCCTTTCTTCAGGCAGGCTCCTGATTTCAACCAATCAATCGCCATTCTGTTCTTTAGGGGGGCTCCTGACTTCAACCAATACATCGCCATTCTGTTCTTCAGGGGGGCTCCTGACTTCAACAACAACTTTAAAAATGCCATTCCTTTCTTTAGGTTGGCGAGATTTCAACAACTTTTAAAATAAAACGCCTTTCCTTTCTTCAGGCGGGCTCCTGACTTCCACCAATAAATCACCATTCTATTCTTCAGGGGGGCTCCTGACTTCCACCAATAAATCGCCATTCTATTCTTCAGGGGGGCTCCTGACTTCAACAACAACTTTAAAAATGCCATTCCTTTCTTTAGGTTGGCTCCTGACTTTAACTAATAAATCGCCATTCTGTTCTTCAGGGGGGCTCCTGACTTCAACCAATAAATCGCCATTCTATTCTTCAGGGGGGCTCCTGACTGCTGATATTTCAACTGTTCTTCCTTGTTCTCCAGGTGGACGCCTGAATGCTAATACTTCCATTGCTCTTCCTTGTTCTCCAGGTGGACGCCTGATTGCTATTTCAACTGTTCTTCCTTGTTCTCCAAGTGGATGCGTGATTGCTATTTCAACTGTTCTTCCTTGTTCTCCAGGTAGACGCCTGACTTCTAATATTTCCATTGCTTTTCCTTGTTCTCCAGGTGGACGCCTGACTTCTAACATTTCCATTGCTCTTCCTTGTTCTCCAGGTGGACGCCTGATTGCTATTTCAACTGTTCTTCCTTGTTCTCCAGGTGGATGCCTGATTGATAATACTTTCATCGCTCTTCCTTGTTCTCCAGGTGGACGCCTGATTGCTGGGGATAATACCACTGGGGAAGTCTCCTTTCTTCCCCTCCTTCAAATTCATTTTTTTTAAACTGCTGGGGATAAAAATGTTATCTTCTGGGATAACATTGTTGAGGATAATGCTGCTGGGGAATTTTATCCCTACAAATCGATGCTTCATTCTTCTGGAAGCTGTTGGGGATGATAATGGCTTTTTGCTTTTCTGAGCACAAGTGTCATCCCTTTGTTCTGTTTGCTGGGGATAACTTCCTCCATTAAAACTTATTATGTTGGGGCAACACTGGTTCAAAGACCACTTCCCTTGAGACTGGTGTTATCTTTATTCTTCCTCGAATGGGTACCTAACTTCCAGAAAATTTTCCAAATGAAAGGAAAATTTTCTGCCCCAGTTTGACAGTCTCCCTTATGGCATGCATTTCTGTCATCAATGCCATTTCCTTTACCTGTTTCAAATCAAACAAAATTTGTTAGTTTAAAACGTGGTGGTTGGTTGTGATACTCCTACTGGGATGGCTTTTCCTTTTCTCCTTCCTTGCTCTGCGCTCCACAACTTGTTGGGGATGATATTATTTGCTGGGGATAATCCCTTTCTGCTGGGGATATCCCTCTTCTTTTGTGGCATAGCTCGGAAACTGGCATTTCCCCGACCTTTTAGTCTAGTATGAATTTCCCCAAATCAGGCTCATTGCTCTCCTTGATTTGTCCACGAGCCTTGGCCTTGAGGTTTAATAACCTTTGATTTCGGCAATGATATCCCTCTTGACACTCGTCAATCTTTTTGTTGGGGATATCTTTCTTGATATTGGCCTCGCACTTGTTCCTTGCTGACTATACCACTCGGATGTACTAGTCAGATCTCGTCTTGCATAATTGGAAAGCTGATGGCCTATTTTGAAGTCATTTCCCACTTGTTCTGACCAGACAGACTCTACTGGGGAATTTTCTATGAAAGGAAAAGATAAAAGGGAACAGAATAAAAGACAAAGGAAAAAGGTGACTCTTTAACAAAAGAAACTATGAATAAAAAAAAACCTATCAAACGCAGATACCGACTCTAATGGTCATGACATGCATATGTGGCATATCCTCTGCCGTCAATCGTCTTTCAAGACCTTCAATTGGCAGTTCCCCCATCTGATTCTAGATCTTATTCGACTTGTAGTGCCCGAAGGGTTTTCACTATCAAGCCTCTCTCATTTTGGTTTTTCTCTCAGCTTTCATCGTCTTATGGTGTCCGTGAAGATTTTCACCGATAAGACTCTCTCATTTATATCACTTTCCAGCTGGGGATTTGGAGTGTTTCCGGTATGACTTTCTCTGCTGGAGATTAGAGTCCTTTCTGCTGTGGAACAGAATGTTATGTTCACTGGTAAGACTCTCATTTGTCTGACTTGGCATCTTTTGTAGACTGGTCAGAAGGTCTTTCTTTGGATCGTAATGTGGGTTTTTGGACAGACTAGAAAGAAAGGGTATTAAAGGCTCAAAAACAAAAATAAATTTGGGGTTTAAAATTACAACCTTCGGAACCAATTTTGCTTACCACAAGCGCAACCCTTGCCCCAGTTTTTTTTGCTTGGGGATTATTTATTTAATTTTTTTTTTTAATTTTTATTACACCATGCACACTGTAACCATTGTGGCTATTATGCACCCTATGACCGAGGCGTGAAGCGCCTACGTATCCTCTTTGAGGAATCAGGTCAAACGTAGTTCCCAATTCCTCTTTTTCCTTCTGAATTTCTTTTGTTTTTTTGTTTATCATTTTTCTCTTCTTATTTTTTTCGTTTTTTTTTTATTTTTGCTTTTTTTTTTTACCTTCCAGGCTCGTATTTCCTAGTCATTGCTATTGATTCCGAACGAGGGGTATGAAAGAAAATAAATAAGGCTCAAAAATGGGTAACGAAGGATAAAGTGTTTAGGTAGCAGAACAAAATGCCTTCGTCATTCCAGTCTTCAAAACATACCAAGTGCAAACAACACAATTGAACATAGATTTATAGTCTCCTCCGATGGTGTTGTACTTGACAATTATGTTAAACATTTTATTTTTCCTTTGTCATTTCTAAAGCACCGTTGGGCGACACTCTCATTATCATGAACGACCCTCATGCCAATTTGGCGAATCTTGCTTTTAAACGGTTTTCTTTATGTTTTACTTGCCCCAGTTCGACATGACTCAGGATTCAAATAATCTCAAACCGTTCTTATTTCCTTTAAATGCTCTGATCACCTCTCCAGGGTTTTATGATTAACTTTAAATACTTGGCCCAAACTGTGTGCGCATGTCCTGTCACTAGAATCGGCGTTGAATAAAAATGATAAAAGGACTAAACAAAAAAATGACTGGAAACAATAAAAGACCGGCTTTTGTATTAGACTACCGGCGAAATGGTTTGAATAATAAAACAAACAAAACAACCAGAATAAAATCCTAACACAGCCTTGACAAAACTTAAACAAACTGATATGACAAACTGGAAAGATAAGAAGGTTTGACACAAGACAATATTCGGATTACAACCCTAAGAATAATCCGGACAACAGAAATGACAACAAAATAAGACACCACCAGCTTCTCTTTTGCTAACCAAGGAACGGAGCGTCCTCCCACTTTATCGAAATTGGCATCTTTAGCCACTGAGCTTTGCATCAGTATTGTCCAGACCATTTCCAACTTCGATATCATCAACCTTAGTCAACAAGTCCCAATAGGATTCGAGTGCTTCTGTTATCATGCCTGATCCCCGCAAAGTGTGCTTCTGGGTCTTGTATTTCCGGCTTACCACAAACCAACCACCTTCTTTCTTTGCGATTCAAAACAAAACAGGTTAGAATGGACTCAGTTGGTCCCCATTATTAACAACATCTCTTTTTTTTCATTTTTCTTTTTTTCGATTTTTTTTTCATTTTTTCATCATTTTTTTTGTTGTGGTCGAATCTTATGGAGATTGCCTACGTATCATGACCCCGCATGAATCAGACCTTGCGTAGTTCGGACCAATAAACAATAAACATTTTTTATCAATTTTTATATTAAAACAAACTGGGTTTCAATGGTTTGAAGATTACCTAAAAACTTGAAAATCAAACAACCCACATATTTTAATCAAAAGATTTATACTCTCAAAAAACAAAAAGGCCAGCTTCCTTTCCCCGTTTGACAAATGCAACCAAACGGCTATTTTTGCAAATGTGGCCCCTTCCAAATCTCACATGAATTTTGAGGCCGGGGAGGATTATTTTGACACTTTACAAACTTGTTCGTTCTTTTACAAAAATAACCTTTCGACAACTGAAAGATACTCTAAGGCTATTTCGGCAAGAACGGTTTAAGACGCGGTCGAAGTTGGCTCGGCTTATTTTGACCAAAAATCCAAACGGTATTCACCTGACCGCTGACTCTTTGTTTTTTTTTTCAAATTACAATAAAAATCGGGTGTTGCAAACACGACCCTTCAGCGCCTCGGGGACGAAGATTTTTTAAGGTTGTGTGGGTCAACTAGACCAAAAATCCTAAACATGACCCAAAAGGTGGCTGTTTATGCAAAGTCAGCCTTCTGGCGTCCCTTTCGGGAACATTCGGCTATGTCTTGATAAAAGAGCGTCACCCGACTTCTTTATGACAAAATTTAAATTTGACATATTTTTTTTTGGCTATTTTTAGCAAAAAGGGAGGTTGGACACCACTCGACTTATTTATGACAAAATTAAAATTTTGACACGTTTTTTATTTATTTATTGGTTTTTGGCTATTTTAGCAAAAATGGGGTTGGACCCGATGAGGGTTGCCTACGTATCTCACATCCGGTGAGAATCAAACCCGCATAGTTCGGGACAATTAACCGAACTATTTTAAAACAGGATTTTTCTTTCTTTTTTAGCAACAAATAACAAAACCACTTTCAAAGCACGACTCTTTTCATTTTCATTTTGAATTTTTCAAAAACAAATAAATAAAACTATTAAAAGTAAGACTCTTTTTCATTGTCATTTTCAGGGGAAGACAAACTATTTTCCTTTTTATATTTTTTATATTTTTTTATTTTAAAAAAAAATAAGACAGAACAACGACTCTTTTTTTTCTTTCTATTTTTCCTTTGCTTTTAGTAAAACAAACTAATAAAACATTTTTTTTTTCATTTTCTCAAAACTTCGGCAGAGTTTTGACAGTATTTGGGCATTGGTTTGTTTTTCAAAAATAAACAATCAATTCCCTAACCGCTATTTCCTTTTTTTTCAATTTCAAAATATTATTACTGATATTCAAAAGTCAGTCAACACACAAATCCGGATCAAATAAGTACGCAAGTAGCACCAAGTAAGATGCATCAGGATGGACATTTTCATTTTTTGGTACACCTGTCCTAGACAGACCCAACCCCTGTGTTGAGCCTCCAAAGTCAAATGCACGTGATGCAAACAAACGTTCCTACTAGGGATCCGGCATGAAGCTAAGTTATTCTAAGTGAAAAAACCTGAGGCATATTGTTCTAGCCCTGGCTTACCCAAGTGGACAGCTTGAGCCGAAATGGGGGCAACGTACCGGGAGCACGAAAGTCTACCCGGCCTAGTTACTTGTCCCAACTTCGTTTTATTTGGTATGACTTCTAACAGAAAGGTGGGCCACGCGCACGTTGTACACCATAAATTCAGAAGACTCAGAAAGAAGAAGGGTTTCGTAGCAGTTGTATATACACAATTCAGATAATATTAAAGCGGTAAAAGCATCATTTAGCACATTAGTCATATATCATGTAAAAATCAGATAATAAATAAAGCCAATTATAACAATTATTTTAAGCTCGAATTCTTGAACCCTGAACCAGTGGTTCTGGGTTTTTTTATCCCCAGCAGAGTCGCCAGAGCTGTCACACCTCCTTTTTCCGCCCCCGCGGGGGTACAAGGAGTTTTTTCCAATTAAAGGACAGTCGAAACGGGATTTATTTATTTATTTCAGAGTCGCCACTTGAGAGGTTTAGGGTGTCCCAAGTCACCAATTTTAATCCCGAATCGAGGAAAAGAATGACTCTGTATTACAGTCCGCGAACCAGAAATCCGGATAAGGAATTCTGTTAACCCGGGAGAAGGTGTTAGGCATTCCCGAATTCCGTGGTTCTAGCACGGTCGCTCAACTGTTATATTTGGCTTGATTATCTGATTTTATACTTATTATAAACTTATGTGCAAGTTTTATCTTTTTACCGCTTTCATTATTATATTTTTTAAAGAATGTGAACATCGTTTAAAAATATGTCTTTGGATTGGGTCACATAAAATGCATCCACGATCCGGAACGTATTTTTATTCAATGTTTTGGGATTTGGATTTGGGTCGCATAAATGCGTACCCGTGTTTAAGGATGTATTATTATTATTCCGCGCCTAAAGCAATTAGCGATTTATTACTTTGGGGAAGGCCGTGAAATTTGCTAAATGGCCCATCCCGAAGTCTAAGTAATCAATTAAATTTTTATCGTGGGCCCCGCAATTTGTGTGTTTTATTTGGCAAGGCCCATCTCATTTATTATAAAAGGATAATCCTAAAGTGCCTACATTTTTTCCTATTAAATTTGTCTCTACAAAATAAAAATAAAAAGAAAATATCTTAATTTATTTATATGTTATTACCTAGTTACATTATACTAGGCATGTTCTCAGTTTGTCAAATAAAAAAAACATGGCAATCTAATTTTAAATCCTAGATCATTTACATGCTGAAATTAACCAATATTATTTAACTAAACAATATTTCTATCAAGTTCTTACTAGATGGCCTATTCGTTTGATTTTTACTTGACGAAGTTACTACACCATTTATTTATTTTTGGCAATATATAGGTAGTTCAATCGTTAAGCTATCGTCGGATATTCCACTATATGTATTAAATAGCTACACGATTCGGATTTTTTGCAAACTAAATAAATTATACATACAAATAAAATTCAGAATATAATTAAAGCTAATTCAGAATTTCAACTCTTCATTTTTTTGTATTCATGCTTCATATTCGGATTACAATAACCAGCGTGTCAGTTGTGTACCTGATATCGGAAGCAAAAGAAAATGATGATGAGAATCAGCAGCAGTAATAACAATACAGCACAACAACAATAGTCCAGCAGCAGTAACAACCCAGGAACAGAGTTTGCAAACCAGTGGAGCAGTAATCCAAAAAACAAAAGCTTCAAGCTTTTATTAAACAACAATTAATTCTGATTTCAAACAATGAAAGAAAGCAGAAGATTTTGTTTTTAGTTTTTTTTTTATTTTGAAAGTTTAAATATTTTTCGGAATTTTCTCTCTCTTAAATGTTCAGCCCTTTTTCTCTCTCTTATTTTCAGATTCGTTCTTCTCTCTATCTGTGTGTCTTTTTTCTCTTGTCTTGTGTTCAAGACTTCCTATATATAATCCCAACCCATAAATCTTTTAATCAATTAAAATCAACCCATTTTATCTACCCAACCCATTTTATCTACCCAACTCATTATCTTCTCACTCATCCCCATTACATTAAATAAATATATCACACCACCCCATTATATTTTGTCCCTCATGCCTAACATAAACAAATACAAGATTCCCCCACACTAAAATTTGTCTTGTCCCCCCTTTATATTAAATAACTATATCACAACCCACCCCATTTCATTTTGTCCCCCATGCTTTATATAAACAATCACAAAATGTACAATTCCTAAACTACCCATCCGACCTTATTGCAAATTACTATTTTACCCCCGAACGTACTACAAATTACCAAACTACCCCATCAGCTATAACAATCAATTAATCAAACTTAACCAAAATATAAACAATATGATCAATTTCTAACAATGTTTAAACAACAAATCACATGAACATGATTTCTTCAATATTTCAACAACAAATCACATGAACATGATTTCTTCAACATTTCAACAACAAATCACATGAACACAAATTGAACAACAAAGAACAACTAAAATTTGATTGAACAATATTTTAGCAACAAACAATCCTATTTTCGGATTCAACAACAACAACAAACAAGTATATTTAGATTTCTAAATTCAATCATATTGAACTTAAAATTAACTCTAAAAATATTACAACCAACAATTCCTATATTAAACTTAGACAAGATTATGAGACAAATTCAAGAAATAATCACAAATGATAAACAAGAAATCAAACTATACAAATTTCGGATTCAAGATCATCCAAACAAAGTATGAACATGAATGAATCTATTTTTAAAACAACAAACATGACGGATTCACATGATTTAAACAATGTTAACAATTTCTGAAAAATACATAACAACATGAAACAAATTGAAGAAATAATCAATTAAATTTCAATTTGAATCTGACAAACATCAAATTAACAATTCCTTTTTTACAAAATAAATAAAATTAACATGACGTAAACATGAAAATAACTAATTAAATTTCCATTTGAAATCTGAAAATTAATTCAACAAAACATATGAACATCAACAAAACAAAAATCAAATATGTAACGATAGACATGAACAAAACTAACATTTGCCGATTTTAGATTTGAGAGTATCAAAACGAAACACGGACAAAATAAAACTCAAAATCTACTAACCGGATCGACACGAAATATGTACGAACTGTCTCGCCAAACCTCGACCAAAGCTCCACCAAACGACGACGAACGAATCTAAGAAGCAAACTGAAACAACGCCGACTTAAGGGTGCGGGCAGCAGCGAACAAAACAAAAGCAGCTGGGGGGTGCGTTTGGTTCTGTACGCGAAGCAGAAGGAAGAAGACGAGGGTGAGGCAACAATGTCCAGCAGCAACCATGGCAGCAGCAGCTCGGAGGAAGGAGGAGAAGCATCGGCGATGATGTACTGGGAACGGGCTGGACGACGAGGGCAGTGACAACAGTAGCAGTTGTGTGAGCAGCAGGTGGACTGTTTGGGATGTGATGTTGAGGACTGGCTCAGCATTAGAAGCGGCGATGGTGAAGGGAGTCGACGGGCTGGTTATTGATGACGAAGCCGCAACAGTGACGACCATGGTTGTCGAGCTCGAGCTTGAAGGTGGTTGTGTGGTTTTAATGGAGGACGGGGGGCTTGTTTTGACGCGAGGGTGTTTGTGTGGACGAAGAAGAAGGTAAAGGGAAGCCATGAAAAGTGTTTTTGAGTTTAGGGAAGAAGAAGCTAACATGGGGGGGGGGGGGCGGATCCTTTCTTAGTTTTTTTAGGGTTTTGGTTTTTTTATTTTTTGTTTTGTTTTGTGTTTGGACAAAAAATGAAGAAGGGGTGTTGGGAATTTGGGTTAATGGGGCAGACCTGGTCGACCCGGTTTGAAGTGGACCGGGTCATGGAGAAGGTTGGGCAATTATTTGGGCCTGGGGTTGAAATTTGAAGAAATGTCCCAATTCCGAATTTTTTGTATTTCTGCTCTCTTTTCTTCTTTTATTTTTTTAAAACTAAATTATAAAAATACTTAAACTATTATTTAAGAACTAAATTAAGTTATAAAAGCGCAAATTAACTCCCAATAACAATTAACGCACAATTAAGTAATAATTAAGCATAAAATTGTATATTTGGACATTAAATGCTAAAAATGCAAACGATGCCTATTTTTGTAATTTTTATTTTTTGTAAAACAAATTTAATTACTAACAATTGTAGAATTAAATCCTACATGCAAAATGCGACATATTTTTGTATTTTTTATTAATTTAGCAAATAAACATGCACAGACAAATACAAATAATTATTCAAAAATACCACAAAATTGCACACCAAGGAAAATCATTTTATTTTTGAATTTTTGGGAGTAATTCTCATATTGGGAAAAAATCACGTGCTTACATCCCCCTGTCGCAACCACTCAAACTGTCTACGCAGCTCCTCTCTACGGGACTACGACACATACTTCTCCAGGAAGAGAACGGAGAACTGCTGCCAAGTAAGAGGCACTGCACCAACAGGCCTACTCCTCTCGTACGCCTCCCACCAAGTGAAGGCAGCCCCAGAAAACTGAAAGGTAGTAAATGCCACACCACTAGTCTAAAGAATCCCTGTTGTACTAAGCATCCGCTGGCACTTATCCAAGAAATCATGGGCATCCTCGCCCTCTACACCGCTGAATGTCGGAGGCTGGAGTCTACCAAACCTCTCAAGTCGACGTTGCTCATCATCCGGCATAACTAGCACTACAAACTCCTAAGCTGGTGCAACCGGCTGGGCTGGAGGTGCCCCCGGCGTCTGAAGTCCCTGCACAACTTGCTCAGGTGTGCGAGCGGCGGGAGTCTGATTGCCTCCCCCGGCCAGTGAAGTAGCTGCGGATATAGTGGCTGAAACTGCTTGAGCCAGACTAGTGCAAACTGACAAGATTTGTGCCATGGCCTTATGAAGACCCAGAATCACGATGGGCATAGCTGGTGCCTGAACTGGTGCTACTGGAGCATCCATAGCTGGAGCATGATCCTGAGCTAGGGTAGCTGGTGGATCTACAGGTGCTGCCTTCGTTGCTCTGCCTCTGCCACGACCGCGTCCACAGCCTCTAATGACCTCAGCTGGTGGCACTGGTGGTCATCCACTCCGTCCGGTAGATCGCGTCCTCACCATCTGTGAGAGAATAGATTAACAGAAGTTTAGTACTCAGATCAACAAGTTCGCACGACAAGAATTTCAAGAATATGAAGTTTTTTCTAAAGGTTCTGTAGCCTCTCGAGGATAAATACAGACGTCTCCGTACCGATCCGTGAGACTTTACTAAACCTGCTCATGACTCGTGAGACCTATGTAACCTAGGCTCTGATACCAACTTGTCACGACCCTAAACTCGATCCCGGTCGTGATAGCGCTTCTCATGAAGACAAGACTAGCCAATTAAACCCAATTCACTTTTTAAACAGTTAAATAACATAAAAGCAGTCTAAAACATGATATAGCAATACTAAGTAGCGAATAATACCAATAAAGTGTGGAAGTACAACCCAATACAGCCCTAACCGGGGTAAGTCATAATACAACTCTGCTAAAACCATAAACTAGTACAATGTATGAAAAGGGACAGAAGCAATAAAGGAGTAGAAACACGGGGGCTGCGGACGTCAATAACTACCTCGAAATCTCCGAACGCCGCCTGAAGCTGGAGGAATCAGCTCTCGAGAGCGGAACCGACAACGCCTGAATTTGCACACAGGGGTGCAGGGAATAAAGTGAGTACTCCAACTCAGTGAGTAACAAATGTAAATAACAACTAAAGGTAAGAAATCACATAAGGCACAAAGCATTTTATATTGAAGCACTAAAATCACTTAAAATTAGTAAAACTGGTAAAAGTCAAGTAAAATCCTCTTTCAACCAGTAAACAGGTAATTGGACAGATGATTAAGATAAAGTAAACAAATAGAAGTTTGCCCCTTGGGCACAATATCAACAAATCCGCCCCTCGGGCAATATCTCAGATCAGTACCATCCCCTCGGGCAATCACATCGAACAATACCAGCCTCTCGAGCTCAATCTCACATCACAATAGGTACCCGTGCTCACTAGGAGTGTACAGACTCCGGGAGGGGCCCCTTACGGCCCAAGCGCAATAACAAGCCATCTCGTGGCATCAAATCTAGGCCCTCGGCCTCATATCAATCAAGCCACCTCGTGGCGTATATATGTATCTCAGGTCCTAGGCCTCATATCAGTACCAATGTATCCTTAGAACTAGGCCCTCGGCCTTACTCAGTCCGTAAATCATCACAAGCCCCTCGGGCAATAGTAAAGCAGTATCTCTCAGCCCAAAACATCATTTAAAATATCATTTAAGTCTCAAAACTGAGTAAAAAATGGCCGAGTAGTAAAACGGTGGAAAAATAACGGGACTGAGTTCAAGAAATAAGTCAAAACAGCGAGGAAATGGTAATAAAAATCCCCGAAGGGTTCAAATAGTTGGCACGAAGCCCAAATATGGCAATCAGCCCAAATCATGATGATAGCAAATAAGTTTCAGTCAAATACGTGGTAAAATCATCAATCGGGATGGACCAAGTCACAATCCCCAATAGTGCATGGCCCCACACTCGTCATCAAGCGTGTGTCTCACCTCAATATAGCACTACGATGTGCAATCCGGGGTTTCAAACCCTCAGAGCATCATTTACAATCCTTACTCACCTCGAACCGGCTAAATCTCTAGCTTGCTACGCCTTTTCCCCTCGAATCGGCCTCCACGCGCGTCGAATCTATCCAAAATCAGAACGAGGACGTCAAAATATGCTAAGGGAAAAAAGCCCAAGCGAAAACAATCAATAAAGGGCACAAATCCCGAAATTAGCAAAACCCGAGCCCCAGACCCACTTCTCAAAAATCAGAAATTTTCACATCAATAGATTCCTTATCTTTCCACGAGTTCAAACACGTCAAAAGTTCTCAAATCCGACCACAAATTGTCCTCCAAATCCCCATTCAAAAGTCCAATTTCTCAAGCCCTATTTCTTCAATTTTAGGCTTAGCTTTCATGATTTTCTAGGTGGAATTCACATAATAATCGAGTTTTTAGTCCAAAAATCTTACCTCCCAACGATTCCCCTTGAATCCCTCTTCAATTTTCTTCAAACATCTCCAAAAACGAGTAGCTATGGGTGAAATAAGCCCCACAATTGCGAACAAGATGACTTAAAAACATTCTGCCCAGGTCTGACCTTCCTTCTTCACAAACGCGGTCAACCCCTCGCGTTCGCGAAGCACAAGCTTACGTTGACCAACTTTTGCCCTACGCGAACGCGTAACATCCATCGCGAAAGCGATGCTTCTGCCTCCTACACCTTTGCGAACGCGCTCACCCCTACGCGAATGCGATGAACAAATGACCTCAAACCCCTCAGACCCAACTTACTCTACGCGATCGCGAAGACCATCTCGCGAATGCGATGCACTGCTTCCCAGCCTTCCGCGAACGCGAAGCCCCTCTCGCAAACGCGAAGGCTAACTTCTGGCCTTCCTCAATTCCTTCTACGCAAACACGAGGCTCTACTCGCAAACGCGAAGAGATAATTCTCTGCAACACTGAACCTACAATTTCTGCAACTTACAAACTCAAAAAATGATCTGAATGACTACCCGAAACTCACCCGACGCCCCCGGGACCTCAACCAAAGGCACCAACACATCCTAAAACCTTATTCAAACTTGTTCCAATCATCAAAACACCTCAACCAACATCAAATTACCCAAAACACATCGGATTCAAGCCTAAGTTTCTAAAATCTTCCGAAATACGCTTTCGATCAAAAACCCAACTAAAACATGTGTGAATGACCTGAAATTTTGCACACACATCCCAAATGACACAACGAAGCTACTGCAACTCTCGGAATTCCATTCCTAACCTTATATCAAAATCTCACCTATCAACCGGAAATTACCAAAATATCAATTTCGCCAATTCAAGCCTAATTCTACTCCGGACCTCCAGAACCCATTCTGATCATGCTCCTAAGTCACAAATCACCTCCCGAAGCTAACCGAACCACCAGAACTCACATCCAAGCCCTCTAACACATAAATCAACATCCGGTTAACTTTTCCAACTTAAACCTTCTTAAAAGAGACTAAGTGTCTCAAACCTTATCAAAATCATTCCGAAATCGATCCGACCAACCCGATACCACAAAACACGGATAATGAAGCGTAAAGAAACAAAAATGGGAAAAACGGAGAGATAAGTCATGAGACGACTGGTCTGGTCGTCACACCAACAGACAAAGATTTATATATGCTAACTACTATCGAAAACAATAAATGACAATAATTAAATTGAAACAAAGTAAAAAAGTGCGAAAATTTATAATAGTCTAAACACTAATACACGACTACCCAAAATCTGGTGTCGCAATCCACGAACTTCTAAGAATCACTACAAATATTGGTTTAAAGAAAATACATCTATTCTCGAAATAAAAGAAAATAGGGAAGACTAGGATAAATGGAAGGGGACTCCAGATTCTACGAACGCCGACAGATCTACCTTGTGTCTCCTAATGGACTAAAGGCACCAACCCAACTCTGATCAACGAGGTCCAGTACCAAAATCTGTACAAAAAGTGTAGAGTGCAATATCAGTACAACCGACCCCATGTACTGGTAAGTTCCGAGCCTAATCTTGGCGAAGTAGTGACGAGGCTAGGGCATGACAGTAATATTAAGTTGTGCAGTTAAATCATATACGAGAAGATAACAATAAATGGAAATATAGAAGATATCAATGGGAAGGGGGAGAAACATGCTGAGGGGAATATCAATTCTTGAAATAGTACAGTAAAGAAATGCAGTAAGTAACATGCCTTGCACCTATGAAAGTAATAACACAGTTAACTAGTGCACGACATCACCCTTCGCGCTTTTACTCCCATTCTCACCATAAGAAACAACAGAAACGGCACGGCATTACCCTTCGTGCATTAACTCTCTCATAACATGGCACATCATCATATTTCATGCATTAACTCTCTCATAGCATGGCACGACATCACCCTTCATGCATTATCACTCACAGAATACGGTACGATATCACCCTTCGTGCATTATCACGCACTCACAATATATTTCATGGCATCACCCTTCGTGCTTTACACTCTTCCTCACCCAAACAACAGAACAATAATAACCCGGCAAGAAAATCATCAATAACCAACCTCGTTTTAATATTTAACTTCAAAATATAAATCTCAACTTGAGACATTATACAACCAATATTTAATTCCAAGAAAACATGAATAGATTTGTTTGACATAAAAGAATAACCAGTTTAAGCATGAACGATACGAATAAAGAATACAAGATTCACAAGTATAAGACTCACTCGTATGCTATGACTCGATGTGTCACGACCCCAAATACCCGGTCGTGATGGCGCCTATCACATTACTAGGCAAGCCAACCCAAACCATTAATCACATCGAATTTCTTTAATTAAACCATTTTCCAGCATAGGATTAAATACCGATTTTCATAAGAAGTGTTTAAAACAGCTAAAATAATGCGAAATTCAATAAATACATAAGACAACACAGCCCCAAATATTTGGTGTCACGAATCTAGAGCCTCAACTATATAACTGACTGTCTGATACAACAAAAGTGTAGCAAAAATGCGGAAAAAAGAATAAGATAAGAAGGAGATAACAGGGCTGCAAACGTCATACAACTACTTTGAAATCTCCGGCAACCTCTGAATCAGCTGAGGACCCTCACTCTGCTACTCGGACACCTGGATCTGCACACAAGGTGCAGGGAGTAATGTGAGTACGCCAACTCAGTAAGTAACTAAAGTAAATAAGGTCTGAAAGCAGTGACGAGCAGTTTAAAATCATATAAAGGAGTAAACAACAGAATAACAGATCAAACTCCACAGCTTAAAAACTAGTTTCATCATAAAAACTTCAATTTCAATTGGAATACTTAAAATCTTTTACTTAGCCGCTTTTCAATAGAGGCTTATTTCAAAAGAAGAGTGAAATCAGTGAAAATATCATAAATGGGCCCCTCGGGCAAGGTATCACTCTGAATATGACCTCTCAGGCAGTCTCTTGGTCACTCGTGACTCAGCTCTCGTCACTCAGTACTCACTCTCAGCACTCAGGCTCATTAATATCTCATAATAGTAATAATCATAGTAACCACTGCGGCATGTAGCCCGATCCGAAATTTATAGTCGACTACGCTCACTGGGGGTGTACAGACTCCGGAGGGGCTCCTACAGCCCAAGCGTCATATCGCTGCGGCGCGTAACCTGATCTAATACACATATCGCTGCGGCATGTAGCCTGATCCAGTATATATATCATATCCTCACTATTAGGTTCTCAACCTCTCTCAGTCATTAACCTCACAGCATCTCGGGCACAATAATAGAAATTAGGGAACTCATCCCAAACAGTCCTCACAATTAGAAGAGGAAAGATAAAAACCAGTTTTAAACATTTAAACAGGTAAAACATGACTGATGATATGTTTTTAGCAAGTAAAGTGAGGAAAAAATAGTCAAAATGCCCCTAAGGGTTTCTACAAGTCAGCACAAGGCCCCAAACATGGCATACAGCCCATAATACAGTATAAATATCCATAATACAGAATAATATAATATTTCCAAATCAAATACGTGGCTTAATAGTCTCTACGGGACGGACCAAGGCACAATCCCTACCGGTGCACGCCCACACGCTCGTCACCTAGCATGTGTGTCACCTCATTTATCAAAACAAGTCAAATACCGGGGTTTGTACCCTCACTTCCATATTTACAATGGTTACTTACCTCAAACCGGTGAAAATACTACTCCGTGATGACTTTGCCCCTCGAATCGACCTCCAATCACGTCGAATCTATCCAAAATCATAATCACGGCATCAAAATATGCTAAGGGAACGAAGCCCAAGCGAAAACAATCAAATAATACCAAGAATCCTGAAATTATCAAAACCCGACCCCCGGGCACATGTCTCAAAACTCGATAAAAATTACATCACCAGAATCCTTATCCTTCCACGAGTCTATACATATCAAGAACGCTGAAATCAGAGTCCAAATGACCCCTCAAATCCTCATTTAAAGTCTATTAATCTCAAGCCCTAATTCCTCAATTTAAGCTTAGATTCCATGATTTATTAGGTAGATTTCATAATAGAATCGAGTTTTAAGTCCAAAATTCTTACCTCCAAATATTTCCCCTTGAATCCCTCTTCAATCTCCTTCAAAAAGCTCCAAAAATGACCAACTATGGAGGAAATAAATCTCACATTCGCGGACAAGACGACCTTTTAAACTTCTGCCCAGGCCTGAAAATCCTTTTTCACGAACGCGGTCAAAGCCTCGCGTTCGCGAAGCACAAAATAACTTTGACCAAAGTCCTCTTACGCGAATGCGACAAGATCCTCGCGAACGCGATGCTTTAC
Organism: Nicotiana sylvestris; assembly: GCF_000393655.2. NCBI lineage: Eukaryota > Viridiplantae > Streptophyta > Magnoliopsida > Solanales > Solanaceae > Nicotiana > Nicotiana sylvestris. The sequence continues at coordinate 136,911,519 of NC_091067.1, forward strand.
CCAGACGAACCTTCGTGAATGCGTTCTATTCAATGCGAACACGATGGGTTAATTCCACTAAAGCTCAGCCTCTCAATTCTTTCTATGCAAACACGACTACATTCCCGCAAAAGTGATGCACAATACCGTAGCCCTTCGCGAACGCGTAACCTGCCTCGCGAACGCGAAGGCTAAGTTTTCACCTCCCTCAGCTGAATCTTCACAAACGCGAGGGTCCACTCGCGAACGCGAAGAGTAAATACCTACAACTGCTGAACCTGCAATTTCTGCCACTTTCTTAACTTCGAAATGATCCGATTGACCACCCAAAACTTACCCGAGGCTCCCCTGACCCCAACCAAAGGCACAAACATATCCTAATACCTTAGTCAAACTTCTTCCAATCATCAAAACACCTCAAATAACATCAAAACACCCAAAACACATTGGATTCAAGTCAAACTTTTCTAAAATCTTCCGAATTCCGCTTTTGATAAAAAACCCAACCAAACCACGTCCGAATGACCTGAAATTTTGCAAACATATCCCAAATGACACAATAGAACTATTGCAACTCTCGGAACTCCATTTCGACCCCTATATCAAAATCTCACATATCAACCGGAAATCGCCAAAAATCTTATTTCGCCAATTCAAGCCTAAATCTACTCCGAACCTTCAAAAATCATTCCGATCACGCTCCTAAGTCCCAAATAACCTCCCAAAGCTAACCGAATCGTCGGAACTCACACTCGATCCCTCTAATACATAAGTCAACATCCGGTTGACTTTTCCAACTTAACCTTTCTTAAAAGAGACTAAGTGTCTCAAACCTTACCAAATCCTTTCCGAATTCGATCCGACCAACCCGATACCACATAACACAGATAAACAAAGCATAAAGAAGTAGAAATAGGGGAAACAGCGTGGTAACTCATGAGACGACTGGCCGGGTCGTCACATCCTCCCCAACTTAAACAAACGTTCGTCCTCGAATGAGTTAAGAAATATATCTAAAGCCTCAAACAGTTGAGGATATCTGCTCCGCATCTCCCACTCGGTCTCCCAGGTAGCCTCCTCCACGAGCCGACCTCTCCACTGCACTTTCACTAAAGCTATATCCTTTGACCTCAACTTTCGAACCTGACGACCCAAAATAGTTACTGGCTCCACATCATAAGTCAAATCATCATCCAACTGAACCGTGCTAAAATCCAAAACATAAGACGGATCCTCAATGTATTTCCAGAGTATGGAAACATGAAATACCGGATGCACACTCGACAAGCTGGGTGGCAAAGCAAGCTCATAATCCACCTCCCCAATCCTCCGAAGCACCTCAAAAGGTTCAATGAACCGCGGACTCAATTTCCCTTTCTTCCCGAATCTCATGACACCATTCATGGGCGAAACTTTCAACATAACCTTTTCACCAACCATGTAGGACACATCCCGAACCTTCCTGTCAGCATAACTCTTTTGCTTCGACTGCGTTGTACGAAGCCTCTCCTAAATCACCTTTACCTTTTCTAAAGCATCCTGCACCAAGTCTATCCCGAGTAGTCTAGCCTTACTGGGCTCGAACCAACCAACTGGAGATCTACACTGCCTCCCATATAAAGCCTCATACGGAGACATCTAAATACTCAAATGGTAGCTGTTGTTATAAGAAAAATCTATAAGCGGTAGAAACTGATCCCATGACCCTCTGAAATCAATGGCACAAGCACGCAACATGTCCTCTAATATCTGAATAGTGCGCTCGAACTGCCCGTCCATATGAGGGTGAAACGTTACGCTCAACGCAACCTGAGTACCCAACTCTCGCTGCACAGACCTCTAAAACTGCGATGTAAACTGAGTACCCCTATCCGAAATAATGGAAACTGGGAGACCATGCAACCAAATAATCTCCTGGATATAGATCTCTGCCAGCCGCTCTGAAGAATAAGTAGTACACACAGGAATGAAGTGCGCAGACTTGGTCAGCCAATCCACAATCACCCAAATAGCATCGAACTTTCACAAAGTCCGTGGAAGTCCAACAACAAAGTCCATAGTGATCCTCTCCCACTTCCACTCGGGAATATTCATCTGCTGAAGAAAGCCACCTGGTCTCTGATGCTCATATTTCACCTGCTAACAATTGAGACACCGAGCTACAAATCCCACAATATCTTTCTTCATTCTTCTCCACCAATAATGTTGTCTTAGATCCTGATACATCTTCGCGGCACCCGAATGAATGGAATACCGCAGGCTATGGGCCTTCTCCAGAATCAACTCCTGAAGCCCATCCACATTGGGCACACAAATCTGGCCCTGCATCCTCAACACCCCATCATAACCAATGGTCATATTTGTGGCATCATCATGCTGAACTCTGTCCTTAAGGACAAGCAAATGTGGATCATCATACTGACACTCTCTGATGCGATCATATAAGGAAGACCGAGAAACCACACAAGCCAATACTTGACTGAGCTATGAAACATCTAATCTCACGAACCGACTGGACAAGTCCTGAACATCAACTGTAACAGGTCTCTCCCCAACTGGAATATATGCCAAACTCCCCATACTCACCACCTTTCGGCTCAAGGCATTGGCCACCACGTTGGCCTTTCTCAGATGATATAATATAGTGATCTCATAATCCTTAAGCAACTCCAACCACCTCCGCGACCTTAAATTGAGATCATTCTGTTTAAAGAAGTGCTAGAGGCTACAATGATCAGTAAACACCTCACAAGACACACCATACAAGTAATGCCTCCAAATCTTCAACGCGTGAACTATGACAACCAATTCCAAATCATGAACGGGGTAGTTCTTCTCATAGGGCTTCAACTGACGAGAAGCATAAGCAATAACTCTACCCTCTTTCATCAATACACAACCAATACCAACTCTCGAAGCATCACAATACACGGTATATGAACCTGAAGCTGATGGAAAAACCAACACTGGAGCTGTGGTCAAGGCTGTCTTGAGCTTCTGAAAGCTCTCCTCACACTCGTCCGACCATACAAATGAAGCACCCTTCTAAGTCAACTTGGTCAAGGGCGATGCGATAGATGAGAATCCCTGAACAACCCGACGATAATAGCCTGCAAACCAAGAAAGCTACAAATCTCTATGGCTGAGGACGGTCTGGGACAACTCTGAACTGCCTCTATCTTCTTCGGATCAACCTGGATACCCACGCTGGACACCACGTGTCCCAAGAAAGCCACTAAAATCTGAGCCAAAACTCACACTTGGAGAATTTTGCATAAAGCTTTTCCTCCCTCAATCTCTGCAACACAACTCTCAAATGCTCCACGTGCTCCTCCTAACTACGCGAATATACCAGAATATCATCAATGAAGACTATGACAAACGAATCAAGATAAGGCCGGAACACACTGTTCATCAAATGCATGAACGCTGCTGGGGCATTGGTCAGCCCAAAAGACATCACCAAGAACTCATAATGACTGTATCAGGTCCTGAAAGCTATCTTAAGAATATCCGAGTCCCTGATCTTCAACTAGTGATAACCTGAACGGAGATCAATCTTGGAGAACACTCTCGCTCCCTGAAGCTGGTCGAATAAATCATCAATGCAAGGCAAAGGATACTTATTCTTAATTGTTACCTTGTTCAATTGCCTATATACAATGCGCATTCTCATAGTGTCATCCTTCTTCTTCACGAATAGAACCGGCGCACCCCAAGGTGACACACTAGTCCGAATGAACCCTTTCTCAAGGAGTTCCTGAAGTTATTCTTTTAATTCCTTTAACTCCGTTAGTGTTATACGATACGACAGAATAGAAATAGGCTGAGTGCCCGACACCAGGTCAATACCAAAATCAATATTCCTGTCTGGTGGCATGCCCAGCAGGTCTGCAGGAAACACATCGGGAAAATCTCTTACAACTGGAACAGAATCAATATTGGGAGTCTCAGCACCGACATCCCTCACAAAGGCTAGATATGATAGACAACCCTTCCCAACCATACGCTGGGGTTTCAAGAATGAGATCACTCTACTGGGAACATAATCAGTCACACCTCGTCACTCGATCCATGGCACACCCGGTATAGCCAATGTGGTTGTCTTAGCATGACAGCCCAGAATAGCACGACACAGAGATAACCAATCCATGCCCAAAATGATATCAAAATCTACCATACACAATAATAAAATATCCACATGGGTCTCTAGACCCCCAATAGTCACCAAACACGACCGGTACACACGGTCTACAACAACAGTATCGCCCACCAAGGTAGATACATGAACAAGTGAAGCAAGAAACTTATGGGGCGTACCCAAATAACGAGCAAAGTATGATGACACATAAGAAAAGGTGGAACCAGGATCAAATAATACAGAGGTATCTCTATGGCAGAATGAAAAAATACCTATAATAACAACATCTGAAGCAATAGCATCGGGTCTAGCTGGATATGCATAGAAACGGACCTGACCGCCACCTAATCAACCTCCCATACGCCTCAAACTGGAACCAACATAGCACATGGCCGTGCAGTTAACTAATCCATAGCAAACTCCCCCACTTGGCTCGAATCCATATATCAAAACACACTCAATAACTCATAACACATATACTCTATTGTTTCCATAGTACCATAGTGAGATTAAACTCGATCCTTCATAAGTTCGTGAAACACAGACCATCCGGTACTTTAACTATTATGCAAATCTCGCATTCACTCTCGTAGTAGTCAAGCCTACTCTCTTAAGCAACTCAAATTCAAATTGTAAAACATATATTTCCCTGATAATAGAGATCTTCCAATAAATAACACAAGGGATTACGCAAACTTCAGGACAATCCGTAGGAGATAACCCCACCTGTTTTGCCTCAAACTAACATTTCTGTATACCTTCCACTGTCATAAACATTACGTAGTCACTTAAACTTTCTGAGTCTGAAATCAGACTGCAACATGAAATTTACTCCACTCCCAACTAAGAAACATGGAAAGATTCTTCACATACCCATAACTCGGGGCTATACCTCAAATCAAGATGAAAATTGAGCATCTAATAGTCCTTCTATCCTCCAGCAGACCCTTCCCGTCGCTTCCAGATCATATGAATACATCTCGCAGTCACATCACACTCATCACATAACTATCCTATCATCACATCCCTTAATAGGGACACAACAGAACATATGGATCCAGAAACACGAGCTCACGAAATCAACAACTCAAGGCTCAAGCTATAGGAAAAAATCTAGTCTCGAGTCCTCCAGACTGGCCCAATATCAATGGACAGATATCACATCTTGCCCCTCGATTAGGGAATCACAAGCCATCGATGCATATCTGATACCGAGCGCTCATGCGCGCATACGAATGCGTGGAAGGAATTCAAAGATTTACTTTTCAAGCTGAATCAACAACGCACGATAAGAATTCAAGAATGTGAATTTTTTCCTAAAAGTTCCACAGCCTCTCGAGGATAAATACAGACGTCTCCATACCGATCTGTGAGACTCTACTAAACCGGCTCATGACTCGTTAGACCTATGTAACCTAGGCTCTGATACCAACTTTTCATGACCCCAAATACCCGGTCGTGATGGCGCCTATCACATTACTTGGCAAGCCAACCCAAACCATCAATCACATCGAATATCTTTTATTAAACCATTTTCCAGCATAGGATTAAATACCGGTTTTCATAAGAAGTGTTTAGAATAGCTAAAATAATGCAGAATCCAATAAAAACATAAGGCAACACATCCTCAAATATCTGGTGTCACGAGTCTAGAGCCTCTACTACATAACTGACTATCTGATAAAACAAAAGTCTAGCAAAAATGCGGAAAAAAATAAGATAAGAAGGAGATAATAGGGCTATGGATGTCATGCAGCTACCTTGAAATCTCCAGCAACCTCTGAATCAGCTGAGGACCCTCACTCTACCACTCGGGCACCTGGATCTGCACACAAGCTGCAGGGAGTGACGTGAGTATGCCAACTCAGTAAGTAACTAAAGTAGATAAGGTTTGAAAGTAGTGACGAGCAGTTTAAAATCATATAAAGGAAAAAACAACAGAATAACATATCAAACTCCACAGCTTAAAACCATTTTCGCCATAAAAACTTCAATTTCAATTGGAATACTTAAAATCTTTTACTTAGCCGCTTTTCAACAGAGACTTATTTCAAAGAAGAGTGAAATCAGTGAAAATATCATAAATGGGCCCCTCGGGTAAGGAATATGGCCTCATAGGCAGCCTCTCGGTCACAAGTGGCTCAGCACTCAGGCTCATTAATATCTCATATTAGTAATAATCATAGTAACTGCTACGGCGTGCAGCCCAATTCAAAATTTATAGTCGACTACGCTCATTGGGGGTGTACAGTCTCTGGAGGGGCTCCTACAGCCCAAGCGTTATATCGCTGCGGCGCGTAGCCCAATCAAATATACATATCGCTGCGACATGCAGCCCGATCCAGTATATATATCATATCCTCACTATTAGGTTCTCAACCTCTCTCAGTTATTAACCTCACAGCCTCTCGGGCACAATAATAGAAATTAGGGAACTCGGCCCAAACAATCCTCACAATTAGAATTGGAAAGATAAAACCAGTTTTAAATATTTAAACAGGTAAAACATGACTGAGGATATGTTTTTAGCAAGTAAAGTGAGGAAAAATAGTCAAAATGCCCCTAAGGGTTTCTACAGGTCGGCACAAGGCCTCAAACATGGCATACATCCCATAATACAATATAAATATACAAAATACGGAATAATATAACATTTCCAAATCAAATACACGACTTAATAGTCACTACGGGACGAACTAAGGCACAATCCCTATCGGTGCACGCCCACATACTCGTAACCTAGCATGTGCATCACCGTATTTATCAAAACAAGTCAAATACCTGGGTTTGTACCCTCAGTCCAGATTTACAATGGTTACTTACCTCAAACCGGTGAAAATACTACTCCGCGATGCCTTTGCCCCTCGAATCGGCCTCCACTCGTATCGAATCTATCCAAAATCAGAATCACAGCATCAAAATATGCTAAGGGAACGAAGCCCAAGCGAAAACAATCAAATAATACCAAGAATCCCGAAATTACCAAAATCTGACCCCCGGGCCCACATCTCGAAACTCGATAAAAATTATATCACCGAAATCCTTATCCTCCCACAAGTTTATACATATCAAGAACACTGAAATCGGAGTCCAAATGGCCCCTCAAATCCTCATTTAAAGTCTATTAATCTCAAGCCCTAATTCCTCAATTTTAGGCTTAGATTCCATGATTTATTAGGTAGATTTCACAATCGAATCGAGTTTTAAGTCCAAAATTTGAGTTTTAAGTCCAAAATTCTTACCTCCAAATGTTTTCCCTTGAATCCCTCTTCAATCTCAATCAAAAAGCTCAAAAAAGGACCAATTATGGAGGAAATAAACCACACATTCGCGGACAAGACGACCTTTTAAACTTCTGTCCAGGCCTGAAAATCCATCTTCGCGAACGCGGTCAAAGCCTCGCATTCGCGAAGCACAAAATAACTTTGACCAAAATCCTCTTACGCGAACGCGACAAGACCATCGCGAACGCGATGCTTTACCTAGACGAACCTTCGCGAACGCGTTCCATCCATCGCGAATGCAATGGGTTAATTCCACTGAATCTCAGCCTCTCAATTCCTTTTATGCGAACGCGACTACACGCCCGCGAACGCAATGCACAATCTTGTAGCCCTTCACAAATGCGTAACCTACCTCGCGAACGCAAAGGCTAAATTTCCACCTCCCTCAGCTGACTCTTTGTGAATGCGAGGATCCACTCGCGAACTCGAAGAGTAAATACCTGCAACTACTGAACTTGCAATTGCTGCAACTTTCTTAACTTCAAAATGTTCCGATTGACCACCCGAAACTTACCCGAGGCCCCCGGGACCTCAACCAAAGGCACAAACACATCCTAATACCTTAGTCAAACTTTTTCCAATCATCAAAACAACTCAAATAACATCAAATTATCCAAAACACATCGGATTCAAGTCAAACTTTTCTAAAATCTTCTGAATTCCGCTTTTGATCAAAAACCCAACCAAACCACGTCCGAATGACCTGAAATTTTGCACACACATCTCAAATGACACATCAGAACTACTGCAACTCTCGGACCTCCATTCCGACCCCTATATCAAAATCTAACCTATCAATCGGAAATCGCTAAAAATCCAATTTCGCCAATTCAAGCCTAAATCTACTCTGAACCTCCAAAACTCATTTCGATCATGCTCCTAAGTCCCAAATCACCTCCCGAAGATAATCGGATCGTTGTAACACACACTCGATCCCTCTAATACATAAGTCAACATCCGGTTGACTTTTCCAACTTAACCTTCCTTAATAGAGACTAAGTGTCTCAAACCTTACCAAATCCTTTCCGAATTCGATCTGACCAACCCGATAACACATAACACGGATAAACAAAGCATAAAGAAGCAGAAATGGGGGAAATGGAGCGGTAACTCATGAGACGACTAGCCGGGTCGTCGCACGACGACAACGTATAGGTACTCGTCACCTCACCTATATGTCATACTCAACAACCAAACATATAGCAAATAAGGCAACAACACCTAATCCCTCAAGCTAAGGTTCGCCACAACACTTACCTCAATTTCACAGCCGAATACAAGCCTCAATCACCGCTTTTCCCTTAGTTTACACCTATGAACCACTCGTATCTAGTCATAATTAACTTAATAATATCAATTATCGCTAGAGAAATCAATATCAATGCACAATTACAAGTTTCCCAATATTTTTCCCAAAAACTCAAAAACCGACCCTGGGTTCGCTTGGTCAAAACTTGAAGTTCGGACCAAAACCTGTTCACCCACGAGCCCAAATATGTAATTAGTTTCGGAATCCGACCCCGAATTGAGGTCTAAATTCCAATTATACAAAAAATCCCTAATTCTACCCAAACCCCCAATTTCCACCATGAAAACCCTAGATTTTAGGTTAAAAATTGATGAAATGCATTGGATAATTGAAAGAAAGTAGTTTAGATTCATTTACCAATACTTTGGGGAAGAAGTTGTCTCTTCAAAATCGCCTTTATGCCTTCTAGTTTTTGAAAATATTAAAGAATAGCCTAATCCCGTTTTTATTCTATTTTTTAAAACCCCGGAAAGGTCTTCATTGCATTCGCGATGGACCTATCGCGTTTGCGATGCATTGCGGCCAGAAGGGCCTTCGTGTTCGCAAAGAGCTTTTCACGTTCGTGATGGTTTGTCCCCCCCTAACTATTGCGTTTGCGAAGAGCAACTCAATGATTCCCCACTCCACCTCCATTTTACTCTACGCGTTCGCGTGATGCCAGTCGCGTTCGCGAAGAGTAGACCCTCAGTGCTCCGCGTTTGCAACCATGGCTTCACGTTTGCGGTGAAAAATCCCCTCCCCAGCCCAGGTTACACTTCGCATTCGCGAGAGTATCTTCACGGCCGTGAAGAAGAAAAACCAGAAACACTGACTGCAGCAAAACACACCATATTTCCAAGTCTAAAACATCTCGTAGCCTATCCGAAACTCATCCGAGCCCTCGGGGCTCCAAACCAAACATGCACACAAGTCTTAAAAATATCATAAGGACTTTCTCACGTGATCAAATCGCCAAAATAATACCTAGAACTATGAATTAAGCATCAAATTGCATCAAGTTTTCAAAAAAGTTTCAAAACTTCTATTTTCTCAACCAAAGGTTCGAATCATGTCAAATTAGTTCTGTTTCTCACCAAATTTTACAGATAGGGTATAAATATCATAACGGACCTGTACTGGGCTCCGGAACCACAGTACGGACCAAGTATCAACAAAAATCACTTATTAATCAATTTCTTAAAATCTTTAAAATTCCAGTTTAATAATTTTCATCAAAAATTCATTTCTCGGGCTAGGGACCTTGGAATTCAATTCCGGGCGTACGCCCAGGTACCATATTTTACTACTGACCTTCTGGGATTGTCAGAACACGAGTCCGGGTTCGTTTACTCAAAATATTGATCTAACTCAACTAAAATCAACTTTTAAAGGCAAAAATTATATTTTTCTCAAATTTCCACATAAAGGCTTTTTGGAAACGCGCCCGGAGTGTGCACGCAAATCGAGGAGATATAAGATGAGGTTTTGAAGGACTTGGAACCTCGAATTGGGTTCTAAAACACAAGATGACCCTTTGGGTCATCACATTCTCTACCTCTAAAACAACCATTCGTCCACGAACGGACATAAAAATGTACCTGAGCTAGTGAAAAGATGGGGATATCTTCTCCGCATATCAGACTCGAACTCCCAGGCTGCCTCGACATGCTGACCTCTCCACTACACACAAACCAAAGGATAACTCTTTGACCTCAACTGACGAACCTACCGGTCTAGAATAGCTATCGGCTCCTCCTCGTAGGTCAAATCCTTGTCTAGCTGGATTGTGCTGAAATATAACATGTGGAATGGATCTTTGTGATACTTTTGAAGCATGGACACATGAAACACTGGGTGTACTACTGATAAGCCTGGTGGCAACGCAATTTACTAGTCCACCTCTCCCACTCGATTAAGAATCTCAAAAGGCCCGATGATCCTAGGGCTTAACTTGCCCTTCTTCCCAAACCGCATCATACCCTTCATGGGTGACACCTAAAGAAACACTCTCTCTCCGACCATGAATGCTATTCATGAGCCTTACGGCCAGCATAACCCTTGCGCCTAGACTGAGCTGTACGAAGTCTATCCTGAATGATCTTAACCTTATCCAAGGCATCCTGTACTAAATCTATACCAAATAACCGAGCCTCTCCCGACTCAAACCATCCAACCGGTGATCGACACTGTCTACCATACAACGCCTAATAGGGAGTCATCTGGATGCTCGACTAATAACTATTGTTGTAGTCAAACTCCACTAACGGCAAGAACTGATCCCAAGAACCTCCAAAGTCAATAACACAGGCACAGAGCATATCCTCCTAAATCTAAATAGTACGCTCGGACTGTCCGTCCATCTGAGGATGAAATGTTGTGCTCAACTCGACCCGCATACCCAACTCACGTTGTACTTCCCTCTAGAATTGTGAGGTAAACTGCGTACCTCGATAAAAAATGATAGACATGGGCATACCATGGAGATAAACAATTTTACGGATATAAATCTCTGCCAACCGCTCCGAAGAATAGGAATATGCGCTGACTTGGTCAGCCTATCCACAATAACTCATATCGCATTAAACTACCTTTGAGTCCGTGAGAGTCTAACAACGAAGTCCATGATGATACACTCTCACTTTCACTCAGGAATCTCTATCTTCTAAAGCAGACCATCAGGTCTCTGATGCTCGTACTTTACCTATTTACAATTCAAACACTGAGCTACATATGCAACAATATCCTTCTTTATCCTCCTCCACCAATAATTCTACCCCAATCTAGATACATCTTAGCAGTGCCCGGATGAATAGAATACCGGGAACTATGAGCCTCCTCCAGAATCAACTCACAAAACTCATACACATTAGGCACACAAATACGACCCTGCATCCTCAAAACTCCATCATCTCCAACTGTGACCTACTTGGCATCTTTGTGCCGCACTATGTCCTTAAGGACAAATCAAATAAGGATCATCATACTACCACTCCATGATACACTCAAACAAGGAAGACCGAGCGATTGTAAAGGCTAGAACATGACTGGGCTCAGAAACATCCAATCTCACAAACTGATTGGCCAAAGCCTGAACATCTAAAGCAAGCGGTCTCTCACTAACTGAAATATATGCGAGACTGCCCATACTAGCTGACTTCTTACTCAAAGCATCGGCCTCCATATTGGCCTTCCCGGGATGATACAAGATGGTGATATCATAGTCTTTCAATAGCTCCAACCACCTTCTCTGCCTCAAATTAAGCTCCTTTTGCTTGACAAGTACTGCAAACTCTTATGATCTGTGAACACCTCACACAACACGCCATATAAATAGTGCCTCCAAATCTTTAGTGCGTGAACAATGGTTGATAGCTCCAAGTCATGAACTGGATAATTCTTCTCGTGGATCTTCAAAGTCGCGAAGCATATGCAATAACCTTACCACCATGCATCAATACCATGCCAAGTTCAATACTAGATGCATCACAATATACCGTATATGGCCCCGAACTTGTGGGCAACACCAACACCGGCACCGTAGTCAAAGTTGTCTTGAGCTTCTAAAAGCTCGCCTCACATTCGTCCGACCACTTGAATTGGGCACCCTTTTGGGTCAACTTGGCCATCGGGGCCGCTATAGATGAAAACCCCTCCATAAACTGATGGTAATAACCTGCCAAACACAAGAAACTCCGGATCTCTATAGCTGATGTGGGTCTAGGCCAATCCTTGACTGCCTCAATCTTTTTAGGATCCACCTGAATACCCTCTACCGATTTAAACGTGACCCAAGAATGCAACTGAACTCAACCAAAACTCACATTTCGAAAACTTAGCATATAATTGGCTGTCTCTCAAAGTCTGAAGGACGATCCGAAGATGTTCCTCATGCTCATCTCGGTTGCGGGAGTAGATCAAGATATCATCAATAAAAACATTCATGAAGGAATCCAGGTAGGGCTTGAACACCAGGTTCATCAAATCCATAAATGTTGCTGGGGCATTTGTCAACCCAAATGACATCACTAGAAACTCATAATGACCATACCAAGTGCGAAAAGTTATCTTAGGGACATCGGATGCCCTAATCCTCAACTGATGGTAGCCAAACCTCAAATCAATCTCTGAAAATACCTTGGCACCCTGAAGCTGATCAAATAAGTCATCAATTCTCGACAATGGATATTTGTTCTTAATGGTGACTTTATTCAACTGCCGATAATATATGCACATCCTCATCGATCCATCTTTTTTCTTTACAAACAACACTGGCACACCCCCAAGGTGAGACGGTAGGACTAATGAAGCCCTTATCAAGCAAATCTTGCAACTACTCCTTCAATTCTTTCAACTCTGGCGGGGCCATTTGGTATGGAGGAATAGAAATGGGCTGAGTGCCTGGAGCCAAATCAATGCAAAAGTCAATATCCCTGTCGGACGGCATCCCCGACAGGTCTGCAGGAAATACCTCTGAAAACTCACAAACAACTGGTACGGAATCCATGGAAGGAACCTCTGCACTGGAATCACGAACATAAGCCAAATAAGCAAAACATACCTTCTCGACCATACGTCAAGCCTTCATATAAGAAATAACCCTACTGGTAGAATGACCAGGAGTCCCTCTCCACTCCAATCAAGGAAACCTCGGCAAGGCTAAGGTCACAGTCTTGGCGTGACAGTCCAATATAGCATAATAAGGTGACCGCCAATCCATCCCCAAAATAACATTGAAGTCAACCATATCGAGAATTAAAAGATATATGTTGGTCTCGTGACCCCTAATAATAACCATACACGGGCGATAGACACGATCTATAATAATAGAATCACCCGCCGGTGTGGACACATACACGGGATCACTCAGAGAATCACGAGGCACAACCAAATATGAAGCAAAGTAAGATGATACATATGAATAAGTAGATCGCGGGTCAAATAATACTGAGGCATCCCTACTACAAACTGAAACTGTCAAGACCCAAAATTCATCTGAAGGAGTCGTGATGATACCTAGTCTCTAAACTAGGTAAGCCTAACATTAACTGAAATAACATTGATATTTACTAACTTTAAACTAAATAACTCTGAACAATTACAATTCCCCAAAACCGGTGGTACAAGTCATAAGCTTTTCTAAGAGTAGTTATACAAAATAAATATGTCACTATTCCGAAATAAAAGGAACAAATGGAAATAAGTACAAATGAAGGTGACTTTGAGGCCTGCAAACATAGCAGCGGGTTTACCTTGAGTCTCCACCGCAACGACCCGCACAACTACTACCGATCAAATACCTGGATCTGTACACAAAAATATACGTAAGTGTAGTATAAATACATGACGACTGTGCCTAGTAAATATCAAGACTAACCTCGGTTGGGTAGTGACGAGGAACAGTCAAGACACCTACTGGCCAAATGAAATAAAGATGATATGATAATAAAAGATTAAGATAAGGATAATAAGGTAATATTAAAAGTAGGGAGAAATAAAAATACAAACAGTAGAGACAATAAACGGAGAACACGGATAGTAATGAATGATAACCAAGTAAATCAACACTGTCATAACAGGGACACAGACAAGTAAAAATGTGTTCAAATAAAGAAGGCGATGTCAACTCAATCAATTACATCATGTCTAATACACAATCCCGACCATCTCAATCCTTGGTTCCTCATATCATAACCTCAACTTCTGAACCTTCAACACATATGGCACCTTATGCCCACATATTTTCCGTCTCACTTTTCACAACAAAATCCACATTTATACAATACATAATCTCCATACAAATGCAATTCAAATGTTCAAGAAGTCTCATTTACATAACATAAAGTAAATTATAATTTCTAAACCAATTAGGAAATCGACGAGAGAAGAGGAAGTTGTTTTTAGAAATCATTTGAGTAAAGAAAGTATCATTTTCAATTAAAATACAACATCGAATAAATTATTACCTTTAACATGGGATTATATAAATTAAAACTTAGTAGAAATTTCTTTTTAAGTAAAATACAACCTCAGACGGTTTAAGGTAGGGTTGCTTATCGGGCAGATTGGGCGGTTATTTACTCTTAACGGTTTGGCTTATCGGTTATCGACTTTTAAATGTATTAATCTGCTAGCCACCCGATAAGATATCGATTAGATTGGTATCGGTTTAGCACTTCGGGCGGTTTATCGGCCTAATTCAATCTATATTGCGTGCATTAATTGTTTGCTGACAGCCTAACATACAAATTAAGAATAGGAAATTACACATTGAGTCCAGACATACATGTCTGTTAACGCCTACATAAGAATGATGTAGTGTGTCATGTGTTGTAGAGTGAAAAAAGCAGAACACATTGTAGGCTACATTACATCCCAAAGCAAACTACATATGAGTCCAGACATATATGTCTGTTAACGCATTTGAACTTGTATCTCCCTAATGAGGTTAGACCTTAGAAATATTGACTCTTGTTTATCATGGTATTTTCTGGTTTCTTGAGTCCATCAATGTTGACTTTAATCTACTTGGTCGATGATTTTCATTTATTGTGGACATTAAAGTAATCAGAGAGGAAAAGAACGGTTTTTGTAGTGCAAAATTCCCAAACAAAAGGACAAACAAGAAAAATGGAGTTGTCATTTGTATTACTGTATAGTTATGCCACATCCTTGGAAGTTACGAAGTGAGGAGAATTCAAGAATTCAACTCTTCAGTCACAGGGTATTAAAGACTGTAGTATACGTATTTAGGAATTAGGCGTTAAAGATAGAGTACTCGAAGTGGAAAGGTTTTTGATATTTAATATATATATATATATATATATATATATATATATATATAAAAATTATTTTTAGCCATATATATATATATATATATATATATATATATATTCTCTTAACCGGTTAACGAATTATCCGTTAAGAAAATTGAATAATCCGGCCCTAAACCGATAAGCCATTAATAAAAAAAATTCAATCCGTTCCCCGTCCGTTAAAACATTAACCCGATACCAATAAATATTAAGCTTCGGTTTCGGTTCGATTTTGAACACCTCTAGTTTAAGAAAACTTAATTGAGAAACTAATTGAATTAAAAATATAACAATTATTGAAATTTGAAGCATTGAAATATATATATATATATATATATATATATATATATATATAAATACGACGAGTTCAAATTTTAAAAAAAGTTATACAAAGCAGCGTAGTATAAATTCCCTTATTTTGAATCACGATATTACTAATAACTTAACGGGACAGGAGAAAAATGTTTCAACGTAGTAAATTCACTTTAAAAATTATTTTACCAGAATAACAATTTTAGGAAAAGAACTCAAGGAACCACGGCAAGTCAATAACTCAATGCCAATAACCCGATCTTCACGACTCAGTGAAACTCAAAATACAATTTGTCAAGACTTAAATGAATGAACTAGGAACTTCTCAGTATTCAGCTATAACAAAATCCTAAATGAAATGTAAAACTATCGGATAACTTGTACAGTCGAAGAGGAATACATAAGCATATATATACATTGATGTGGCGTGCATCCCGATCCCATAAATCCTCCATTATTCCTTATCAATAATTATAATAAAGTAAATAGCATATATTTGTTGCAGCGTGCAACCCGATCCCACCAATCCTCCCTTATCCCTCCTTAACAATTACAATAAGAGTAAATAGCATTTATATTACCATATTAGTAACAACATGATCATTCTCCCTTATTACTGTGACGACCCGGCCAGTCGTCTCATGAGTTACTGCTCCTTTTCCCCTATTTTAGCTTCTTTATGCTTCGTTATCCATATTTTATGTGATCGGGTTGATTAGTTCGAGTTCAGAGAGGATTTGGTAAGAAATGAGACATTTAGTCTCTTTTAAGAAGGCTTAAGTTGGAAAAGTCAACCAGATGTTGACTTATGTGTTAAAAGACTCAGAAGTGAGTTCTGATGGCTCGGTTAGCTTCGGGAGGTGATTTTTGACTTAGGAGCGCGATCGGAATGGGTTTTAGAGTTGTAGAGAAGATTTAGGCTTAAATTGGCGAAGTTGATATTTTGGCGGTTCCGGTTGATAGGCGAGATTTTGATATAGGGGGCGGAATGGAATTCTGAGAGTGACAGTAGCTTCGTTGTGTCATTTGGGATGTGTGTGCAAAATTTTAGGTCATTCGGACGAGAGTTGATAGATTTTTTGATCGAAAGCATAATTTAAGAGTTCTTGGAGTTCTTAGGATTGAATCCCCTGTTAAATTGATGATTTGAAGGACCAAATGATATCGGAATTGGATAATTTTGGTATGGTTAGACTCGTGAGGGTATGAGGATTCTGAAAATGTAAATTTTACCCGATTCCGAGACGTGAGCCCGGGGCTCGGGTTTTGCTAATTTCGGGATTTTTGATATTTTTTGAATGTTTTCGCTTGGGCTTTGTTCCCTTAGCATATTGTGACGTATTCGTTCTGATTTTTGATAGATTCAACGCACGTGGAGGCCAATTCGAGGGGCAAAGGCATTGTGAGCTAGAGAATTAGCTGGTTCGAGGTGAGTAATGATTGTAAGTGATGTCCTGAGGGTTTGAAACCCCGGATTGCACATCGTAGTGCTATATTGAGATGAGACACGCGTTGGATGATGAGCGTGGGGTCTTTTACTACTAGGGATTGTGACTTGGTCCGTCCCGATTGATGATTTTACTGCGTATTTGACTGAAATTTATTTTTTATCATCATGATTTGGGTTGATTGCCATATTTGGGCTTCGTGCCAACTATTTGGACCCTTCAGTGTTTTTTATCACTGCTTGACTTATTATTTGAACTCAGCCCTGTTGATATATACTGTTTTACAAACTCAACCACTTTTACTCGGATTTGAAACTTAAATGATATTTCTACATCATGTTTTAAGCTGAGAACTACTGTTTTACTAATGCCCAAGGGGCTTGTGATGATTTTTGGACTGAGTGAGGCCGAGGGCCATATGTGAGGATATGCTGAGTGATATGAGGCCGAGGGCCTGAGATACTTTATGTGCCACGAGGTGGCTTGAGTGATGGGAGTCCGAGTGCCGAGTAATGTGAGGCTGAGTGCCGAGTGATGATGCCACGAGGTGGCTTGATATAGCGCTTGGGCCGTAAGGGGCCCTTCCGGAGTCTGCACACCCACAGTGAGCGCGGGTACACATTATGATCTGAGAGTGAGCTCGATGGGCCGATACTGTACTGAGAGTGAGCCCAATAGGCTGATACTATTCTAAGCGATTGATACTGTGCCCGAGGGGCGGATTTCTACTTGATATTTACCTGTTAAAAATTTCCTGTTTTACTTGTTTTAAAAGGAATTTCATTTGATTTCTTCACTGATTTACTGCCTTATGTGATTTTACTGCTTGATATGGAATTGCTTTGTGCTTTTTGATGATTGGAACAAGTTTGAATAGGGTTTTAGGATGTGTTGGTGCCTTTGGTGGAGGTCCCGGGGGCCTCAGGTGAGTTTCGGGTGGTCATTCGGATCATTTTTGGAGTTTGTAAGATGCAGAAATTGCAGGTTCAGTATTGCAGAGAATTATCTCTTCACGATCGCGAGTGGAGCCTCGCGTACGCGTTGAAGGAATTGAGGAAGGCCAAAAGTTAGCCTTCGCATTCGCGAGAGGGGCTTCGCGTTCGCGGAAGGCTGGGAAGCAGTGCATCGCGTTCGCGAGATGGTCTTCGCGATCGCGTAGAGTAAGTTGGGTCTGAGGGGTTCGAGGTCATTTGTTCATCGCGTTCGCGTAGGGTTGAGCGCGTTCGTGAAGGTGTAGGAGGTAGAAGCATCACGTTCGTGATGGATGTTATGCGTTCGCGTAGGGCAAAAGTTGGTCAACGTAAGTTTGTGCTTCGCGAACGCGAGGGATTGACTGCGTTTGCGAAGAAGGAAGGTCAGACCTGGGCAGAATGTTTTTAAGTCGTCTTGTTCGCGATTTTGGGGCTTATTTCACCCATAGTTGCTCGTTTTTGGAGATTTTTGAAGGAAATTGAAGAGGGATTCAAGGGGAATCGTTGATAGGTAAGATTCGGGGATTTTTATTACCATTTCCTCACTGTTTTGACTTATTTCTTGAACTCAATCCTGTATTTTTTCACCGTTTTACTACTCAGCCATTTTTTACTCAGTTTTGAGACTTAAATGATATTTTAAATGATGTTTTGGGCTGAGAGATACTGTTTTACTATTGCCCGAGAGGCTTGTGATGATTTTCGGACTGAGTAACACCGAGGGCCTAGGTGTGAGGATACACTAGTACTGATATGAGGCCGAGGGCCTGAGATACATATATATGCCACGAGGTGGCTTGATTAATATGAGGCCGAGGGCCTAGATTTGATGCCAGGAGATGACTTGTTATTGCGCTTGGGCCGTAAGGGGCCCCTCCCGGAGTCTGTACACCCCCAGTGAGCACGGGTACCCATTGTGATGTGAGATTGAGCTCGAGGGGCTGGTACTATTCTATGTGATTGCCCGAGGGCCTGGTACTGATCTGAGATGTTTCCCGAGGGGCGGATTTGTTGATACTGTGCCCGAGGGGAGAACTTCTATTTGTTTACTTTATCTTAATCATCTGTCCAATTACCTGTTTACTGGTTGAAAGAGGATTTTACTTGACTTTTATTGGTTTTACTAATTTTAAGTGATTTTACTGCTTCATTATAGAATGCTTTGTGCCTTATATGATTTCTTACCTTCAGTTGTTATTTACATTTGTTACTCACTGAGTTGGAGTACTCACTTTACTCCCTGCACCCCTGTGTGCAGATTCAGGCGTTGTTGGTTCCGCTCCCAAGAGATGATTCCTCCAGCTTCAGGCGGCGTTCGGAGATTTCGAGGTAGTTGTTGACGTCCGCAGTCCCCGTGTCTCTACTCCGTTATTGCTTCTGTCCCTTTTCAGACATTGTACTAATTTATGGTTTTAGCAAAATTGTATTATGACTTATAGATGCTCATGACTTGTGACATCCCGGTTAGGGCTGTGTTGGGTTGTACTTCCGCACTTTATTGGCATTATTTACTACTTAGTACTGCTATATCATATTTTAGACTGCTTTTATGTTATTTAACTGTTTAAAAAGTGAATTGGGTTTAATTGGCTGGCCTTGTCTTCACGAGAGGCGCCATCACGACCAGGATCGGGTTTAGGGTCGTGACAGTTGGCTTGCCTAGCATTTTGAAAAGTTAAGAGCCATTACGATCCCGACGGTGGGAAATCCGGATCGTGACAAACTCTTTCTCTATAAATAGAGGGGTCCTATTCCATTATAATTGACTCCAAATCAATAAAAATTCTCTCTCCCTACATTTCTCTGCAATATTCTTCTTTTTCTTTTATTGTTTCATAACATGAAACAACTTTTTGAGTCCCTTTTATTTTAGTTTGACTTGGGATGATATTTAAACTGATCATAAGGACACTCTACTATACTAGCAATTTATTTATCTCTAGACCAACTCATTTTTAACCTATTAATTCAATAATTTACTGATCCTTGATATTAGTTTGGAATATAGTTGGAAGACGTATATGCTTATGAATTTACCTTTTTACGTACTGATGATATTGTACAAGAATTTTATACTGTTACGTTACTTAAAAAATTACTGTACATAGTAGGTCATGAAATTGTTCGATCAATAACGTAGCAAATAAGATAAGTAATCAACAAAAGATCTAAAAATATATTGGCTTTACATCATCAATGTGTGTATATATATATATATACTAGTCTTAGGGTACGCGTTTTGCGCGTGTACCCTATATCAATGAGTATGTAGTCTTAAAATATTTCGTCTACATAATTTCTTATATTTTGTTTCTTTCTTAATTTTTTTCTTTATTTATTTATTACACTTAGCTATGCTATTATTCTAATTTTTCTAAAAAATTATACCTCATAATTTTAAAAAGAATAAGTCATCCACAAACTTGACTTATAGTGAATGATGTCATTACAGTTGAACTTTATTAATTATTGGATCAGGTTATATTCAAACATAACTACGTTAAATGGTAGATTACTTTTTTAATATTTAAATAATACTCTCATTTTCCAATCTTTAAATTTTGTGTTTCCATGCAGTCGCTCATATTTTTTATTTTTTATTTTATTTTCTTCATTTAGCATAATTGTGTTATTATTCAAGTTTTGAAACTACTCCTCCTAATATATTAAAAATAATGAATCATTAATAAACGTAGCATATAATGAGTGATGTTATTAAAGTAGAATCATTGTTGAATGAGGTTATATGTCACGACCCAAAAATCCCTCCAAAGAAGTCGTGATGGCACATATTCTCTCAACTAGGTAAACCTAACATTTACTGTAATAATATGGGTATTTACTAACTTCAAATTAAATTACTCTGAACAAACTACAATTCCCAAAACCGGTAGTACAAGTCACAAGCCTTTCTAGGAGTAGTTATACAAAATAAATACATCACTGCTCCGAAACAAAGGGAACAAATGGAAATAAGTATAATTGAAGGTGACTCTGAGGACTGCAAACGGTGCAGCAGGTTTGCCTTGAGTCTCCACCGCAACGGATAACTACTATTAATCAAATACCTGGATCTATACACAAAAAATGTACAGAAGTGTAGTATCAGCACAACCGACCCCATGTGCTGGTAAGTGTCTAGCCTAACCTCGGTGAAGTAGTGACGAGGCTAGGGCCAGACTACCAAATAAACTTGTGCAAGATAGCGTACAAAATAATAGGAACCAGATAACAATGATGGCAATAATGATCAACCGGTGATAGAAATAGCAAGCAACAAGAACAACACAAATGTTTCTCAACAAAAAAAAAATACAAGTGTAATCAATTAATCAAGTCCTTCAAATATAAATCTTTCGCCTATAAATCCTTCAAGTAATAATCTCTAAGATAATATTCTTTTCAATAAATATATATTTCCTTCAAATAAATAGCTTTCAAATAAGCATCTTCCGAATATAATTTTTTCAAGTAAAGGTCACCTTGTGACGCCTCATTTCATAATCATAAATAATATAGGTCTCAGCCCACTTTCAAAATTTCACGACGCCTCGTGCTCATATTTATAACACAACTGCACGGACAACTCACGTGCCATTAAATAAAACCATAATATTTTCCCCAGCACCTTGTGCCCACATATTTCTGTCTCACTTTGCACAACAATATACTCATGTTACTCAGTTCATATGTTCCATTACCCAATACAATAAAAAAAATGTTCAAGGAGCCTCATTTACTTAATATAAAGTAGAGTACAACTTCCAACCCAATTAGGAAATCAACAAGAAATGATGAAGTTATTTTTAGAAATCATTAGAATAAAGAAAATACCCTTTTTAATTAAAGTACAATTATTGAAAATTTAAGTATTGAAAGCTTTATATAAATGCGGCGAGGTATTGAAAACAAT
Source organism: Nicotiana sylvestris (assembly GCF_000393655.2). Classification (NCBI taxonomy): domain Eukaryota; kingdom Viridiplantae; phylum Streptophyta; class Magnoliopsida; order Solanales; family Solanaceae; genus Nicotiana; species Nicotiana sylvestris. Next base: position 136,933,667 of record NC_091067.1, read on the forward strand.
ATGGCTTACAACACAAGGGATCACAACACAGTAAAGGGATCTAAACAGTTAATACACTTGAAATGTTAATAACAAATAAACACAACAAACAGAAAGTGCACGGCATCACCCTTCGTGCTTTTACTCTCGTTCTCACCATGCACGGCATCACCCTTCATACTTTACACTCTTCCTCACCATGCACGGCATCACCCTTCGTGCTTTACACTCTTCTTCACCCAAGCAACATTCACAAAGCAATCCAGGCAAGGAAGTCAATAATATCAGGTATTAACAGGAAACCAATAAAGGAATATAAGGAAAACCATAATTCAATTATCAACAAGAATCAGGAAAATCAAGGACAAATGCACGACATCACCCTTCGTGCTTTTACTCTAGTCCTCACCATAAGAATCAATATAAACTGCACGGCATCACCCTTCGTGCTTTTACTCTCATCCTCACCATAAAATCAATATAATCGGCATGGAATTGTACATCGTGCGGCACAGCATCACCCTTCGTACTTTATCACTCTTTCATCACCATATGAATAATGTAAATGTGCACGGCATCACCCTTCGTGCTTTATCACTCTTCCTCACCCAAGCAACAATCACAAAGCAATTTGGGCAAGGAAAAATCAAAAATATCACAACAAAACCCCGACAAGGGAAACAACATCATGAATAATAACGTTCCGGCAAGGGAGAAAATATCAAAGCAACAACATCCCGGCAAGGGAGATAATATCATCAACCTCTTCTCTTTTTCACATTTACTTCACAACTCGATTCACAATTTGAGCCAATGCTCTATAATGTTCAACAATTCAATTCTCAACTTGAGCCAATGCTCTATAATGTTCAACAATTTTATTCTTAACTAGAGCCAATGCTCTACAATGTTCAACAATTCAATTCTCAACTTGAGCCAATGCTCTACAATGTTCAACAATTCAATTCTCAACTTGAGCCAATGCTCTATAATGTTCAACAACTCTATTCTTAACTAGAGCCAATGTTCAACAATTCAATAATACTTCCATAAGTCATATTCCTCAATAGAAATTATCATATAGAGCATGAACAATACGAAACAGAGTCACATTAATCAAAGTATAAGACTCACGGTCATGCTTGATACCAACGTATAGATACTCGTCACCATGCTTGTACGTCGTACTCAACAAACAACACATAGCAAATAGGACACAACTCCTAATCCCTCAAGCTAAGGTTAGACCAAACACTTACCTCGCTTTGCAACCAATTCAAAATTCCAACAAGTCTTTGCCTCGCGAATTCGTCCGAAGCTTCAAATCTAGTCATAATAATTCAATATACTCAATATAAATCGTACGAATTAATTCCATATGAATTTACACATTTTCCAAATTAAAAATCCGAAATTTAGCTCAAAATTTCCCGTGGGGTCCACATCGCGGAATCCGACGAAACTCATAAAATTCGATAACCCATTTCGATACGAGTTCAACCATACAAAAATTATCAAATTCCGATATCAAATGGACCTTCAAATCCTATATTTTCATTTTTGGAAAGTTTTACAAAAACTTCAATTTCTTTCATCCAAATCCGAAATAAACGATGAATATTGATATAGATTCATGAAATGTGATCACTTCCGGATATAGAACACTTACCCAAGTCGAAATCGTGAAAAACCCCTTTGGAATCGCCCAAATTCGAGCTTGAATGACCAAAAATGGAAGAATTTCGGACCCCTTCGGTTTATACACTGTCCAGGGGTATTATAGCGAGTTTTACTAGCGCGTTCGCGCATCTAGCCGTGGTACGGCCGCGCTCACATGCAGAAACATTTCGAATATGCGCGGTCGCGCACCTGGGTGTGTATATGACACATGTCCGGTAAAATGGTCATAACTTTCTGTATACACCTCCAAATGATGAACGGTTTGATTCTCTGGAAACTAGACTCAAAGAGCTTTAATTTTATAAGTTGTACATCACACAAATCGTTATATCCACGTAGATATGCTCGTCCAAAGTGAGGTCTTGTAAGTACTCATTTGCAAATTTTGTATATTATGTAATTTTTCAACTTGTCTTAGACTTAGAACTTTCCTTAGACCCCATATATCTTATAGTACGCCTTGTACACTTGCTATCATATTCAATTGGTATTCATAATGGTAATAGACCTCTTTAACATATAAAATAATATAATTAAAACATGTCAACTTTCTTATTTTGCCAAAATGCGCCGAATTGTCCTGTGGACTTCCAAATCCAAATTCGGACACACGTCTAAGTCCAAAATCACCATACGAAGCTATTTACATCATTAACATTCCATTTCGGGATCGTTTACTCAAAAGTCAACTCTCCGGTCAATTCTTTCCATTTGAGCTTCAAAATAAGATTTTTCTTCTTCTTTAAATTTAACTCTGAATCTTACGAAAACCAAACTCGACCATACATGCGGTTCATGATGCATATTACGAAGCTTCTCAAGGTCTTAAGCCGCTGAACAAAAATGCTAATTCCTAGAACGAAAATTCGGGTCGTTACATTATAAACTTATGTTTTCTTTTTCTTTCGAATTATAACTTAAGTTATGTTGAAACTTATTTTATGTTATGTTGTTATTTTACATAAGAGTATTATGTTAATTTTTTTTTGGATTTTGAATTTATATTATATTCTCGATTAAATTTATTTGCTTTAGTAGTATTCATTTATTGATTCAGATTGCATGCCGTTCAATTTTCAGTTAGAATTGATAAATTATTTTTTTGTAAAATATTTGAGTAAGGATACGATATTATATTTATAAATATTAATCATTTTATCAGTCGTGTAGTCCATGAATTTCTTACAAAATATGTACTTTTAGTTTTTATAATTGATTAAAATAAATATTATTAATTTATATATATATATATATATATATATATATATAAATTTCTAAAATTTAGTTATAAATATATAATTAGTAATTAATATATTTTTAGGAAATAATATTTATCTTAAATGTCAAATTTAATATTATTTATAAATGCTTATATTTGTTAAATTATAGCTTTTAATTTTTGATAATTAACTTTATATTTAAAATTTAATCTAACTTGTAAATACGCTTGTGCAACCAAACAATACACTTGTCATTATATGGTAGTTACATTATGACAAACAAATAAGTCTCGTAATTACACTATTGTATAATTACTACCCTAGTAACTACACTAATTTTAATTATCTAGTGGCTTTCCAAACAGACCCTAAGTAAATATTTCCTAGTTGGTCTTAATTGAAAGTTAAAGTGTTGGACAAGTTACTCCAATGCTAACAAGATTAATAAGATGATTCTATTTTAATTTTACTTTATAGATTGACAAACTATAATTACTTTGTGCATGGTAAATAACGAAATAATTTTCACAAACAAATTCTAACTCAGTTTTAAAATTTTAAATATTAGAAGTTCTTGCATAGTTTAAATAAAAATATTTATTAATAATTTTTTAGATTTTAAAGTCTTAGTATTAAAAAATAATTAAATAACAAATATTTTATTAATTTCAAAGTTCTAAAAGTTTCCTTGTTGAACTTTGCACGTAAATAATAACTGCATAAAAATTATGAAAAATGCACGTGAAGATTGTTGCCCAAGTTAAGCAAAAAGATAGCGGACAATATTAGGGAAAGTCTTAGTTGATATTTTAAATATTAACCCTTCTTACACGGTTTAATAAGAATTTTTTTTTATTGTTATTATTTTGCCTTTACAAATATGTTATATTGTATAATTTAAATAAGGAAGGATTCAATACATAAATATAGTTGATTTTGAAATTCTAAGTATTAGAAAAATAATAATATGACTATTCCTAAATATAAGGAAAATAATTAAATGACGATTTTATTTAATGTGAAAGCTATTTTTAAAAGGGTAAAAAAGGCGAATGATATTTCGCTAAGGGCCTTCGTGCTTTTAATATAACTAGTATCTATGAATGTGCGTTGCACGTTAATAATGACACTTGATGATTTAAATATTTATTTATATGAAGGAACAATAAAATTTAATTAATGAGAGAAATTTTATGTATAATACAACAATCATCTAAATGCCAAAAAATATTATTATATTAGCATAATAGATGAATTTAAAATAAAACGACATCATCAAAACTTACACAAATGATCATTTTTGTCATGTTAGTTAGATAATTATATATTATAATTTAAAAATATTTAATGTGATGGTATCTTAACGAACATTTATTTGTGGACAATATTTTTTTGCGTGTGTTTCCTATTGTGTTGGTTCTTTTATTGGATGATCTTCTTCGTTTTCGACATGAAGCAAGAAGATACTGAATACTGGATCTGCTCTTACATTATATTTTCTTGTCAGTTGAATCTTTTTCTTTGAAGCCAGAAGTATAACTTTGGCAAGCTAGCTTTTACCGTCTCTACTTTTGTCGATTTTGGAACTACTGATAGTACTTGACAGAAATCACCTCTCAAACAATTAATTTTTCACAAAACGGTTCATTAATATCCAGTATATCTCTAGAACTCCGGGCAATTATTTCGATTGTTTGACACTTAGCCATAAGTGCTTCATCCCACATTATTATTATATTTGCTCTCCTTATAAATTTAGCACCATTTCTCTACTTTGATATATTTGTGATGATTATTTAAATAATTTGAAGAGGTATATCAAATCTAAAGTGGGTGGTCTCACAATAAAATCGTTGTTTATACACCACTTGCTATTATTGCTAACAATGTTATGCCTTTTGATATGATATTTGCAAGTAATGCGTGACATAAAAAAATTATTTCGATTCCGTCGGAGACATCTAAAAAGAATAATTCTGTTATACCTGAGTCGACATTTTATAACATAGTCCTGAAAACTTATTTTTGTTTAGGATTTAACTTTGATTGTACTTCCTCAGATACTTGTATAGCATTTTGATTCTTAATAAACCTTTTTACTTTGTGTTGTAACGCTCTTTTTATGGAGTAAATTTATATACACTACGATTTAAATTCATATGATGAATTTAAAAAATAATAGAATGGGATTCTTTTGCTAAATAATTAATTAAAAGATTTAATTATTTGGTTTTAACATAAAAAATAATTTATTCTATGGTTATTTAGATCTTAATATTTGTTCATCTCTTGTTTTGAATATTTAATCTTAATTATAATTTTATCCACCATAAATTTTATTTTCAAAGAGTAAAAGATTGATATGACATTTCACTTTTAGATCTTTATGTTTGTAGAATCATTAGTGGTATTGACTCTTACCAGCCATTTTTTTTCTCATTTTCACACATTTATATTCTTAAAAAATTTCT